>NC_134594.1:7155000-7770000 GCF_037038515.1 Microtus pennsylvanicus
ATGCCCGATCTCTAAGTTATATACTAGAGTCATGGTAACAAAAACAGACAGGCAGATCAGCGAACACGATAAAGACAAGTTCATACAACAATTGCCACCTAATTCTTGACCAAAGCGTCAAAAGCACACATTAGAAAAAGGATAGCCTCTTTAACAAATGGTTCTGGGCCTAAGGCTGAAGAACACCACAGAAGAGGAGATGGAAAGATTCTAAGGTCCAGAGGACCAGGAACTGCTGTGAAACTGCTTCCTAGACATGACAGGGATGCTAAACCCATTATACCTCAGATAATATGGCTGACCAAACAAGTCCTAAAGAAGGACACCACAACAGACTGATATCTTACCTGAACCCACCCCAGACACAGAACTGCAGGCAATGAAGGACGGCTGAGAGAGGAGAAATTAAGTTTTCCCAAGGATGAGCCCCTAATTGGTCATCCAAAACAAAGCAGTCAGTACTAAAACCATATTTATACGAATAACACTAGACAGATCCAGCACGTTCTATTTATATGCTTATGCATTTATATACACACATATCTGTACATGCATGTGCGCAATAGTAACAAAGAAAATAGATCACGGATTTGAGAAGGAACAAGAGTTGAGAAAAACAGTAGTGGTTGGAGGGAGTAAAGAAAGGGGGTAACGATGTAACTATAGTTTAATTTAAAAATAAAATTTTAAAAATGGTGCTGGGAAAATTAGATTTCTACATTTAGTACACAGTAATATATAGTACATAGTAGAAAACTAAAGTAAAATTCCTATCTGTAATTCTGCATAAAAATCAATTGAAAATGGGGGCCAGTGAGATGGTTCAGTAAGTAAAAGTGCTTGCTGCAAAGCCTAAGGGCCTGAATTCGATCCTCAGAACCCACATGGTAAAGAGAACCAACTCCTGAAAGTTGTCCGCTGACCTCCACACATCCACTATACAGCATGTGTGCCCCCCATGTGCTGCACAAGCAAAAAATAAATGTAACCATTTTTAAATTAATTCAAAATGAATGAAATACCTTAATAGCGGACTTGAAACTCTGAGAATGCTACAGAAAAGGACTTCAAAACATAGGAAATGCAAGGACTTTCTGAGTCAGATACCAGTAACACAGGAATAATCCCAAGAATGACAGGCAGGGACACATGAAATTAAAGACCTCTTTAACAAAGGAAACAATCACCAGAGTAGAAACAGCCCACGGAATGGGGGAAAAACAGCTTTGCTGTTTGCTGACAACACATTGGGCAGGAGAGTAATATCTAGAGTATGTAAGAAATATGTAGAGTAATATGTAGAGTAATATCTAGAGTATGTAAGAAACAACATAAAATAAACTTCAAGAAAATCACCCCATCAATAAAAGAGCTAATGAACTGAACGGACAGTTCTCAGAAGAAATCAAAATGACCAATAAGTTCATGGAAAGTGTACAGCATGCTTAGCCATCAGGAAAATGAAAACTATTTTGAGATCTCAGACATCCCAGTTAGCATGGCCACCATCACGAAAACAAGCAGCCTGGCTCAGAGGTGAAGAACACTTGTTGATCTTCCAGAGGTCCTCATCAGTATCCACAAGGCGGCTCACAACCATCCCAAACTCCAGTTCCAGGGAATCTGACAGCCTCTTCTGACCTCCATGGGCTCATCTAAGCAAAACACTACCACACATAAAATAAAAATAAATTACCCAGCATCCAAAAGGCAGAGGAAGGTGAATCTCTGTGAGTTCAAAGCCAGCCTGTCTTCAGAGTGAGTTCCAGGACAGACAGGGCTACAAAGAGAAACCTTGTTTCATCAAAAAAAAAAAAAACAAAAAAAACAAATGAAACAAAACAGCAATAAATTAATTTTAAAAAAAAGCAACGGCCAACTGCTCTGTCGATGGATGTAGTGGTTGAAATAGAACTGACCCCCATAGGCTCACATATTTAAATGTGCTGTCATTAGGAGTGGTACTGCTTGACAGGGATATCAGTGTGTGCTCCTCCAAAACTCAAAAGTGAACCACCTATGAGCACAGTGTCACACCCTGTAATTCCAGGTGCTAGGGAAGTTGAGGCAAGAGAATTACTCGAGGCTGGAAATGCTACACCAGTCAAGGCAACACAGCAAGACTCCAATTAAAATAGTAAAATTAAAAAAGGATACAATAAGCGTGCAATGTCCCTCACAGGCTCGCTGTCTGAATGCTTAGTACACACATGCAAGCACTGTTTTGCTGGAAACACTGAAGGTGAGGCCCCGCCAAGAAGTAGGTTACACAGCGAGGCCTGTGTGACAGTTCATCACCTCCAGTCCTGCTCTCCGCTTCTTGGCCCACTGTAAAGTCAGCAGCTGCCCTCTGCCTCGAGCATCTGCCACCCTGATGTCATACTTGAGTGCATGGGGCCAAGACTGACCCTTTGAGACCATGCGCTAAACAACATCTTCCTTAAGGTACTTCCGTCAGATTATTTTGGTCACAGCAACGCAAAATAAGAGGAAACAAAGCTCTCATTTGTGAAAGAAAGAACTTCTTGGTAAAATACACAATATTCAACCAAAACCAAATCCCTGGGAATAGAAGATTAAATAAATAAGACTTACCAACGCAATCAAACTATATCCTGTAATAATCAAGTTGTGTTATGTACTAAACAGATCTCTCCCCAAATCAGCGGCGGAGAATAGACAGTTATCTGTGCACATTGTGAGGAATGCAGTAACACTTATTCCAAACCAGCAGTGAAAGAAAGACCTCTTACAAAAAACGCTAGTAGAATTTTAAAACATAAGTTGTATCAGAAAACTACTGATGAGGGGCTGGAGAGATGGCTCAGTGGTTAAGAGCATTGCCTGCTCTTCCAAAGGTCCTGAGTTCAATTCCCGGCAACCACATGGTGGCTCACAACCACCTGTAATGAGGTCTGGTGCCCTCTTCTGGCCTGCAGACATACACACAGACAGAATATTGTATACATAACAAATAAATAAATATTTAAAAAAAAAAGAAAACTACTGATGAGTACACCCCAAAATAAAGTACTGAGAAGGCGACTGCTTAAAACCTGCACAAGCAAAACTGTAGACCACCTGTAAATGAGAAAGGCATCTACTTAAGGCAACAAACCAGGAAGGCACATATAAAGGAGGAAAAAGATTTAACTACACAAAATGAAAAATCTACAGATAAACGAAAAACCGAGAGATGCCTGGCAACTTTACTTATCAACAAATAAGTAAAAAAAAAGAAAAAATAGGTTGGAAAACCGGCTAAGTTTGGTGAAATGGTTGCATGGTATGCATGAGCGCCTGGGTTAGAGCACCAGCTTGTCATAAAAGCGGGGTGTGGTAGCACACACCTGCTTTTCCATCTCAAAAGAGATGCAGGAAAACCAGAAGCTCAGTCACCCTCTCCTAAAGAGTAAGCTATATGCCAAATGGGGACCCTGTGTAAGAACAGAGAGGGACCAAGGGAAGGGAGAGAGGGAGGGAAAGAAAGAGAGAGACCACACAGGAAAATGTGTTGCCAATCACCTTGTAATCCCAGCACTCAGGTGTCACAGCCTGGAGGATGGAGAGTTCAAGGCCAGCCTGGGTGAGCAGTGAGTTCTAGGCCAGCCAACTGCCCAGACTGTCAAGAAGGGGAGGAGAAGGAAGGAGGAATGTACGTCTCCCTCTGGGGAGAATTTTCTAAACAGCTGCTTCCTTCTGCGTGCGCGTGCTCATTCCCCCAGCTCCCCAGCCCAGTGTCACCAAACTCAGGATTTCTGTGGGTTCTTCTCTTTTTGGCCAAGCATGGGTCAGCTGCCCCATGGATCTGGCTCCCACTCTACCATTCCCACCTCTTTCGTTTTTTGAGACAGGGTCTTATATGGTCCAAACTATGACTATGTAGCCAAGGATGAATTTGACAAGTCTTTCCCAAGTCTCCTGCTTCTATCTCCTAAATACCAGGATTACAGGCAGGCACAACCACACTTGGTTTTTTGTTTTTTTGTTTTTGTTTTTTTTTTTTCGAGACGGTTTCTCTGTGGTTTTGCAGCCTGTCCTGGGACTAGCTCTTGTAGACCAGGCTGGCCTAGAACTCACAAAGATCCACCTGCCTCTGCCTCCCGAGTGCTGGGATTAAAGGCGTGCGCCTCCACCGCCTGGCCCACACTTGGTTTAATGTAGTGCTTGGATCAAACCCAGGTCTTTGTGCACACTGGGCAAGAAATCCACCAGCTGAACTACATCCTCAGCTTCAATGCCCAAAAGTACACAGCTAAAATAATTTTGCAATACTCTTAAAAACAAGACCTGACGGGGCTTGTTCACTGTAAGGGGAAAAAAATGCAAACAGCTCTACATTCCAAATGTGCAGAGTCAATCCGGAGCTGTGGAGCTGTGGACATAACTCGGCAGGAGGGTGGCTGTAAGAGCGGGTATGATCCCCTGCACTGCCAAAAACAGCTGGCGTGCGCTGAAGGAACAACAACCACGGCTTTCTGCGAGTCCTGTACACATACAGTGTAAACAATGAGCAGCACAGTCGTTACCTGGTTAAATTCTCTCCCACAAGTACCTTTACATAAGAATCAGCACACAATGGCAGTCTATCACTAACCAAAAAAACCTGTTTCTCTTCCTCCAACAGCACTACCTAACAACTGAAAAGGGCCACTGGCAAGACTTTCCATGTTGGGGAAAAAGGGGTTCAGACCACGAGACAGGCACTCTTAGTTGATCTCCAGTCAAACCAGACTGTCAGTGCTTTTAAAAACTAGAAAAATCTACTTTAAAAACTGAAAAAACTCAAATTGCATGCTTCTTCTAAAAGGAAACACTTTCCGTCAAAATCAAGTTTAACAGACTAAGTACACTACATGCACACTTGAAAGGAGAGGGTTATTCACCCACTGAACACATCCGAAGGTTCAGCCTTCACTGGGAAGTAGCCCTGTTAGGAGGAATACGGCCTTTCGAAAAAGCTAATGAAAAGACGGTTTTCTTCGGGGGTAGTTTTTGTTGCTGAGACAAAATCCCGTGTAACCCAGTCTGGTCCCAAATGCAGTATGCAGCAAGGACAACCTCACTCTTCTGATCCTCCTACATCTACCTCTTAAGTGGTGGGGTTCCAATGTCCCACACAGCAGGTTTATGCAGCTGGGGATGCACCCTATGACCTCAGGCATACTAGGAAAGCACTGCACCAACCGGGTAGTGTATCCCAGCCCAAAAAACATTTTTCAAATGCAAGTCCTCCTTTATTTCCCAATATAAGGGAAGGGGAGTCCACTTTCTAATCATGTATGGGATTGTTATCAACTTATTTATTAACTATCCTTGCTAGTGATTCATCTTTGTCTCATCAACGTTAATAAGCAGCTGGCTGGAATAATAATCACCAGTTTAGATTATTGTTAATAAACATATAATCTTACTGGCTGACTCAGAGAACAGAAAATGGTACAGTTTAGAGCACTGAGGTTGTCCTTAGAGGAGGCTTGGAGGGTGTTTCTGTTGACTATGAAGCACTAATGGCATGTAGTTATTTGTGTCTTTCCTCAGTAAAACTTCTTAAATTTTAAAAGATATTAGTTAGAATGTCTTCAAGAAATTTTAAACAGAAAAATCATATATGCATACTTTCGTGTTTTCTTTTTTAAATAATTGGAGCAATAAATAAGAAAATCCTTACAGAATACCTGTATTTCAAGAGTTCAACACACTGATTTCTTTCCAAAGAAATACTGGACATTATTTACATGATATACCTATTTGCACTTGTCAAACTATTAAAAATACGGGGAAAATGAAAAAGCATTAATCCCTTCCTCTTTCACTGAGTCACTGTGGCTAAGTATAGTAAGTAAAAAACTAAAAACAATAGCTAAACAACCGAAATCTGAGATACACAGGAGACAGGATGTATACAGTATAAGAATTACATACACTATAATTTTCATCTTTCAGTGGAAGTAATCAACAAATGCTATCTAGAGATGATACTTCAAAAAACATAAATACAACTTTCTGGCCATTTATTTCTATTTATGTACAAGTGTGCCACGTGTATGGGGGTGCCACAGTGGCCAGAACAGGGTAGTGGGTCCAATGGAAGTACAGTTACAGAAAATTGAGAGCCACCTGATAAAGATACTTCACACCCGGAGCTGGAGAAATGGCTCAGCGTTTAAGAGCGCTGGCTACCATTCCAGAGGATCAGGGTTCAATTCCCAGCACTCACATGGCAGCTCACAAATGTCTCTAACTCCAGCTTCAGAGGATCTGACACTGTCACACCAATGTACATAGAATTAAATAAACTATTTAAAAAATAAATAAACAAAAAGGCACTTCAAACCTAATTTAGGTCCTCTGGAAGAACAGCAAGTGCTCTTAGTGGCTGAGCCAGCTCTCCAGACCCATAAATGCAACTTTTAGAACAATATATGCAACCTTCAGAAGAACCACAAATTAACCATCAACAGTAGAGCCGTGGAGACAGAGACGGAAAGCCATGCTTTATTCTGCACCTGTACACAACGTGTGCTTTCCTATGATGAGCATGGATTCATACTGACTCTAGTTTGTTACCCTATCAATAACCAGACAATTCCTTTAAAATCCACTGCATTTCACCCTCTACACCTAAGAGCCATGGGCTGCCAACTTTGAAAATAGAACACACTTTAAACCTGTGAGTCACAACCCCTTTGAAGGCTACAGGACCCTTTCACAGGGGTTATATGAGACCATCAGAAAACACAGATGTTTACATTACAATGCATAACAATAGAAAAATTAAAGTTGCGAAGGAGCAGTGAATATAACTGTATGGTTGGGGATCACCACTTAGGAAGGATGAGAACCAGTGTTCTAAAGTAAAATATCTCTCAAATTATCAGAAAGTTGTAGGGTTTGTT
This sequence comes from Microtus pennsylvanicus, assembly GCF_037038515.1. NCBI lineage: Eukaryota > Metazoa > Chordata > Mammalia > Rodentia > Cricetidae > Microtus > Microtus pennsylvanicus. Next base: position 7,161,900 of record NC_134594.1, read on the forward strand.
CTTGGAAGGGGGGCTGTGGTTCTTTCAATCTTGCAAAGTTTGTTCATGGTGACCATGAACCAAAACGGCTAAAGCAGTTATTATGGAAACTACCAACTTCTCAAAAAATTCAAAGAAAACGTAGAGAAAAATGTTATGGGGGGGGGGATTGTTTTAAAGTCAAAAGCTCTGTTACCCATGCTTTAAGAAAAACAACAATGTCTACTGTAAGTCCTACAAATTAAATTAGTCCTGAAGTCAGTCGACCTTACCGAGGCTGAATGATAACAAGCCTAAGGCCTTCCAAGGAAGCAGGAAGGCATGTGGAGCTCCAGTTCTCTTTGAAATGAAGAGAGAGCGACCTGAAGGTCTGCTATCCTCACTGACCCTCAGGAATGTACAGGCACGCACAGCACTTCGAACCATGTGGTACTTGAAATTTGCAAAAGCAATTTAGTTCTGCCTAGACAAGCAGTTGGGCTTTCTGTGAATCCCTACTCTCCAGCCTCCATGTCCACGCTAACCTTTCACCTCACCAGTGCTCCGAAATGATCTCAAGGAAGGGAAGAGCTTTACAAGACATGCTAGAAAATTATTTGACACAGTGATCTCAGAACTGGATTACTTCTGGCAGCCACGTTAGTCTGAACGTTTGGTAATCAAGTGAGTAACGCTCACAGGATTTAAAGCGCTGTCTTCTCGCCTTTCGATACCTCGCCATAACTCAGCGCTTCCGAAATGTGGACCTGCACATTTCCCACTTAATTCTGACCTTATCTAAGAAGCCGGTGCACATCCTTTAAAAAAGCATCGACTTCAGTACTAAGTTTATCTCCTATACTGGCTGGATGACCGTAGTCCAGATTCACTTCAGGAACTCTCCCACTGCTAAGGACAGATACAAATCTGATTTCAGAAATTGGAGGCTTCAGGCCTGTCGGTAATGGGAAGAGCCAGCTAACTGGAGCAGTTCAGGCTTCCGAAACGACAGCAGCCGGTGAACAGAAGGTTCCCTCGAAATCCTCAATCCACCCAGTCCCGACACAGTTGCAAATCTCCCGGTCAGCTGATTTGTTCTCCCCTCCGGTTGCACCTACTCTTCTCCGCCGCCGACTCCTTGGCGACCTACACTCATTGGTCCCGGGTGCCACCAACCGCGCCCCTCGCCGCCCCCGGGATCGCTCGAGCCCCATCGCTAACACCCTTGCCGCCAACCCGGGCCGAGGCCGCCCACGCCCCGCGCGGCCACTCACCCGCGGTAGTAGGCTTTCACCCGGACCTGGTGGGAATGGTCCCCGCCGCCGCCGCCCGCAACTGTGTGGGACATGGTGCTGCTGTCCCTCTGGGTCGGCATCTCCTCACTCCCCCGCCTCGCCGCCGGAGGCCGAGGGGGCCGGGGCAGTGCCGGACGCCGCGAGGGACTTGGCCGCCCGAGCCTGTCGGGAAGCCGTGGCCGCTCGCCTGGCCGACCTGCCCGCCTAGCCCGCGGCGCTGAGCGAAGGGGCGCCTCGCCGCCACAGCCCGCACCCCGACGCTCCTCCCGCCGCGCTGCACAACACGCCTCCCGCCGCGGCTCCTCCCACCACGCTCGCTCCCGAGGCCGCATTCCGCGGCAGGGCGGGCGCCGGAGCTGCAGAGCCCGGCGCGCTCATCCTCACGGGGGAGGGAACGGGATCCGCCGGCCTACCGCCAGACGCTCTCAAATGGGGAGCGCTTGGAATTTCACTATAAATTCTAAAATGAAGCTTTTAAACGGAAATATCCCTATGGAAAAACCTATAGGGCACACACGCTCAGGGTTGATCCCCCCCCATTCTTGTACTTGGTCGCGTCCGCGGCTAGTCGGCTATGCTTCCTGGATGATTTGCTGCGTGGATTTCTGGGATTTGGAGTCCCGGTGGGATTCTGGGACTTGTTTCTTAAGTATAGGGAGCCGCGTTTTTTCTGTATCTCGTGCTTGCCGAGATTGTAGGCATGGAAGTTCTAAAAACAGCCTGAGTATCTGAGGGCACTGGAAACATGGCTTCTTCGCAACTTCAATTCTGTTTTCTGGTCAATTCTCCTTGCCAATTTCATCGATCACTAAAATTAAACAGTGCCGTTTGGAGGAATAAGATTTAACAACCTACTCAGAACTTTTTTTTTTTTTTTTAAATCGAAAGAGGGTTTCTCTGTAGCTCTGGAGCCTGTCCTGGAACTCGCTCTATGGACCAGGCTGGCCTCGACCTCACAGAGATCACTTGCCTCCGCCTCCCGAGTTCTGAGATAAAAGGCACGTGCCCCCATGGCTGGGCAAGAAAATCTTGAATACAGTCACATCATCTTCACACGCCCTCCAGGAGGGCAACCATGCCATCTGGACGCATGTTTTCACCAATAAAAAATGGTGGTTACTGAAATCAGCAAGGATGTGCTTAATCGGTTCTGCAGTTCCTTTGAGTGATGTCGTGTAATCTTTGCTGTGATTTTTGTCGTCTCTTTGGTAGAGCTGTTTCTTCTAAGCGATGGTTCATGACATCAACACGGGTGACTACTGTGCTTCAGCGCCTTCGCCCTCCTCTTTGGCAGAAGCATTTCCGTCAATGAGTGAGTCACAGACGCTACCCTCTGTTCTACTGACCGTCTGGTCCGCCACCTCCAGTCACTCCTTGTCTGTGCTTTGCCACATCTTGTAGATGTCAGAGAACGGCTCATCAGGCTGATGAGGTCCCGGTAGATGATCATGACAGTGATCATGACAGGGCATTAGCTCAGAAAGCACGGTGCAGTGTGAGTGGGCAGAAAAGACCGACTTGGGCGCTCCCCAAACTCACATCTGTAGTAACTGTTTTTTTTAATATTTATTTATTTATTATGTATACAATATTCTATCTGTGTGTATGACTGCAGACCAGAAGAGGGCACCAGATCCCATTACAGATGGTTGTGAGCCACCATGTGGTTGCTGGGAATTGAACTCAGGACCTTTGGAAGAGCAGGCAATGCTCTTAACCTCTGAGCCATCTCTCCAGCCCCCTGTAGTAACTTTTAAAACAAGGAAATGAAGCTGGATATGGTGGCACACATCTGCAATTCTAGCACCTGTGAGTGGAGGCAACTAATCAATAGTTCAAGGCCATCCTCAGCTACACAGTGAGTCCCAGGACACATAAGGAGGCCATATGGACCATGGACACCACAGCATGTGCCCCCACTGTCGCTCGAACCACAGATACCAACATGTCCTCCGCGGGCAGCATGAACCATGGACATCTTTGGAGGAGGCCCAATCCAGAAAACGAACCATTCTACATCTTAGACATCCTGTCGTTGCTCAGAGCCAGGGTAATGGTGCGCAAATGAGCGCCAGGCTCCTGCCCACCCTGAGTGTCCTACTTGGCAACAATGTGCTCTCCGGTCCACCTCGGCCTTTTCCCACAGCCCTCACTGCCGTTGCGTCTCTAGTTCCACCTCTTTCCACCACGCATGTGCGCTCCATTCCCCCTTCTTTCCTCCTCTCCATCGCATATTTGTTTATGGAAGTGGCTTTGCAAACGGCAGTGTGTCACACAGTATATTTTTTTGGCCAAACAAATTTACCTGCAAATATTCATTGCAATGAGTCATCATCGGTAAGGTTCAGGGTTTCTGAATACTGTCAATTCTGGTCTAGCACTAGGACTCATCTTGGCTATCCTGCTACTGCCCAGAGTCAGGGTGATCTTGGCTAGGCAGGGCGACTGATCTGGGTAGGATCCTCACAAACTCCAGGCTATTGCACACCTCCCCGTCCTTGGTGCCCTGCCCTGAGGCTCTCGGAGGCCCTGTGCCGTACCCTTCGTCACAGAGTTTCTAGTTTCAACAGTCTGTACCAAGTGCCCAGCTCTGCTCAGTCATCTTTCCTTCCAATTTCAGGAGTCCACTTTTTAAAAGCATCTTCCCATAAGTCCCGCCTTTTTGCCAGGCAGTGGTGGTGCACGCCTTTAATCCCAGTACTCGGGAGGCAGAGGCAGGTGAGTTTGAGGCCAGTCTATTCTATGAAGCGAATTCCAGGACAGCCAGAGCTATTACACAAAGAAACCCTGTCTTGAAAGAAAGAAAGAAAGAAAGAAAGAAAGAAAGAAAGAAAGAAAGAAAGAAAGAAAGAAAAAGAAAGAAAGGAAGGAAGGAAAGGAGAAGCAAAGAAGCCTTCCTTTTTTTTTTTTTTTTGACTCTCCCACTGATGGACTTTTATATTCATTCTGAATTAGCTCCACCCCTGTGTGCCCTTCAGATGGGATCAAATGTGGAAAAGCGTTTGCTCTGCCCTTCAGGTGGTTGTGAAAATCTGCCACTAGATCTTCACTATCTGTGTCTCAAATGATAAAACATGGGAAGCCTCCCAGTCCATTTTTCCTGTTTCCTAAATGTTATAGACCCTCTGCTTTGTGCTTGAGGCACAGTGCAACGGTAGAGCGTTTGCCTGGAGTGCATGAGGCTCTGAGTTCATTTCCCTGTACTGAGGGAAGAAATCAATATCCTCAACTTGGCATAAGCCTCCACCCTCTGCAATTCCACTGAAACTGAGACAACATCATTAAAAGGAGAGAAAACTATTCAGACTGGAAACCCTGGTCATTTGGAGGGTTTTATTGCCTTATCGAGATAAGCATTGGCAGCTGGACTCAGCATATTTGCCTCTGACTGCTTGTAATACCTGTAATAGAAAATCAAATTCGTGCTAAAAAGCCATACGTTTAAGAGACTTAAAAGTATTATTTGCAAATGTTCTCTCATTTTGCAGCCGTCAGAGAGCTTGTCCCATTCCGGAGCGAAGCAATAGCCTGTCTGGAGAATGGTGGGGTGAGAGGACAAGTGATAGACACAGACTCCGCGGTCATGCTTTAACATCACGTCATTTTACTTAAGCTTTGCCGTGTGGGGGTTGGGTGTGTGTGCATAATTGTATGTGCATGTAGTAAGGAGGCCGCTTGTTGTTTCCCGGATACTCAGCCCTGAAATAATCACACAGAAACTGTATCAACTAAATCCCTACTTGGCCCATTAACTCTAGCTTCTTATTGGCTAACTCTTATTTTAATTTAACCCATTTCTATTAATCTGTGTATTGCCACATGGCTGTGGCTTACCGGGTAAAGTTCCCGTGTCCGTCTCTGGTGGCTACATGGCGTCTCTCTGACTCTGCTTCCTTTCTCCCAGCATTCAGCTTAGTGCCCCCCCACACACACACCAGCTCTGTTCCCCTATAGCTATACCATAGGGCCCAAAGCAGTTTCTTTATTAATTAACCAATAGTATTCACAGCATGCAGAGGGGACTCCCACATCATGTGCACATCTGTCATGTGGATGTGGAATCCAGAAGCCAACCTCAAGTCTCGTCCCTCACTAGGAACCATGCACCGTGCTTTTTGAGACAAGGTCTCTCATTGGAACCTGAGACTCACCAATTAGGCTAAACAGCCTGACCAGTGAGCCCAAAGAGCTACCTCTGTCTCCAACTCCCTGGCACTGGCGTTCTAAGCATAAGTCACCACAGCTGGCTTCATGCCACCACACCTGGCTCTTTACATAAATTTTAGGGGCTCATCACAGGTCCTTATTCCTATTGGTAGGCACCACACAGAAGAGCTATCAGACCAGTCCATTGTTTAACTATTGTAGGGTATTCAGGAAAGAACACTGCTCAAACGTGGGTTAAGCCAATAGAAAGTCTTTATTAGCTGGCCAGGTGTTGCACTGAGCTTTTCTCAAATAGAGCCTTTAAGCACAAAAACCATGTTCTGGGTTGACATACTTCAGTTAACAAGAACAGTTATCCAGAAGTGGAACTACAGAAGCTAAAAATCAAGGTTAGTACATTTTGAGACTTTCCCAGAACTGTACGGACTTTGATTTATGAGGGTCTTGTTTTAGTTTTGGCAGGTGGTGCTGTCTGAGTGCTGAGTTTTACAGCCCGAATGGCACTTCCATCAAGGAGTCAGTGGTTCTAAGATCCGGGGTACCCACTACACTAACCTTAAAAGAAAAAGTCATATCTGGGAAGCAGAGGCAGAGGATCTCTGTGAGTTTGAGGCTAACCTGGTCACATAGGGAGCTGTAGAACAGCCAGGACCACATAGAGAGATCCTGCCTCAAGACAAGCAAACAAGCAAAACTCATGAGCAAAAATGACCAAGACTCTTTGCTGGAGTCTGATAATTAGACTAATTCAAGTTAGCATAGATAGGTAATAAGATCACTCAACTTTTCTTTCTCCTTTTCTTGATTCTCCCCTACCCTGAATCCTCTTCCCTACTCTACTGACATGACCAACTTCATCTCAGATAATTTCTGGGTTCTCTCTTCATTCTGGCCACACAGACTTCTTTACATATGGTTTCCCAATCCCTGCTCTATACACACTAATTATATAGCGTTGAAGCATGAATATAATTTCACTTTGAAATAGAATTGCTTTATTTTTGATTGAAGCATTATTAAAAATATTTTGTTTCTTGATAATCATAAAAATAAAGTTAATTTATTGATTCCAAAACACACATGCATACACAAGCATGCACACACATACAGGTATCCATACACAAAATCAAAATAAAATCCAGTAAAAAGTTATAAAACACTTGTCTAGCCAGGCAGTGGTGGTGCATACATTTAATCCCAGCACTTGAGAGGCAGAGACAGGCAGATCTCTGTAAGTCTGAGGCCAGCCTGATCTACAGAGCGAGTTACAGTATAGTCTCCAAAGCTACAGAGAAACCCTGTCTCGAAAAACCAAAACTAACCAAACAAACAAACAAACAAATGAAAAACTTCACCTATCTACTGAAGACAACCAAATACCCAAAGTGGTCTAAGAAAGTTCAGCTAGTACCTTCTGTGGGTTAAATCGGTGCCAGGCACTAATGCGCTCTCTTCTCTTTCAAGCAAAGTAGAGTCCAGATGTGCTATCAGGACACGAGTTAATAAAAAGAAAAAGGCAAAGTAGTGGCTGACACAAACAATAAGCAAGAACAATTCCTAGAGTGGCATTTCTCTTCTTTGAGAAGGAAACAACACATTGTTTCCAGTTACACTAAACGGAGGAAGTTGACCTACAAATGACATGCTGGAGCTGGAGAGAGAGCTCAGTAGTATTTGCTGCTCCTAAAGAGGTCCCATGTTCAATTTCCAATATCCACCTCAGGGTAAGACGTGATTCACTGTAACTCCAGCTTCTAGGGATCTAACACCCTCTTCTAGACTCCGAGGACACAGTATTTATGCACATATACTCACACTCAAACACACACACAATTAAAAAATTTTTTTAAATGCGGATGACGTGACTAAAGAGCCTCTGTCCAAATACAGAAATTTCTTCTGAAAGTTGTTTGTTTCTTTTGAATTGTGTACTGAGAACTGAGCTTAGGACCTATCACGTGCTAAGCCCACGCTGACCCAATAAACTACAGCCAGCCCGAGAGCCCAGCCAGAGACGTCTCACTGTTTAATGTTATTTAATGGTGTCTGCACAGTGCCAACCGTTCACCTTAAAATAGAAATTACCTTCTGATTTAGAGCTTTCCCTAAAGATGGCATATTCCACTGAAAATGTGAACACATTCCAATAATGTCTCTGAATGGGCAGCCTTTACCCAGCTTGCCACAGTCTCCTTCAGGAGGAAACCAGTCCTCTCCCTGGCAAAACTGCTGGACTTTCCCTGTCTCTCAGAAACCACCTCTGCTTGCTTCCTGTTGGACTCCAGTATTTCTGTATTGATTTTCTTCTGATCTTGACTGGGACTAAATCACATTTGGGGGCCTCGGATAAGTCAGGGGAAAGATGGAGCTCCCAGTCCGGAATGGTTTCCTGTTGTCTGTCAGGTATGCAGTGCCCGCTGGAGAGCCGTGGGAGATAAAGCCACCAAGTTCATCAGCACACTCTGCTGTTCACCCCGTGACTGGACCGTGTGACTGCTGCTGAATGGCCTCCTGCTCCAGAGAACCAACTAGGAGGGAGCCAGTAATTACATCTCAGAGCTCCACACTCAGCCTTTTGAAGCAAGCTGCCATTTTCTTTGGTTGCCTCACCGAGCAGGAATGTTACTTTGTAAAGTCTTGTTGACACGCAGAAAATTACTGGACCTTCCCGTTTGTGGTTGTGTCTAGTCAGCTCCTGGATCTCCCGGCCCCCACATTAGCAGCTGCTTTGCATGTGGAGGCTACACAAAATCAATCTATTTTGATTATGCGGTAAATGCTGCAGCTACCATTTGGACTGCTAAAGGAGAAGAAAGTAGAAGAGGCTCATGAACCTTCAAAGAAAAGTTAAAGATTGGTTTGAAGGCTAAGCCCCATAAACAATGCCCGTGCTAGACAGGAGATGTAGTTCATTGGTGGTGCTTCCCTAACACATGAAGTCCTGGGTTGGATCCTCTCAGAATTTCTTTTTGGGTTGCTGTGATAAAACACTAACAAAATCAATTTAGGAGAACCAGGGTTTATTCTGGCTTACAGTTCTGGTTTCAGTCCACCGTCTGGGGAAGTGGAAGCGGCAGGAGCTCCCGGCAGCTAGCTACAATGCATCCACAGTCAAGAAACAAAGAGCAAACTGTGCTTATGCTCTGCTCGCCGTCTCTCTCCTTACCCAGTCCCGAACCCGCCTTTGAAACCTTGCCACCCACCTTTAGGCTTTGTCTTCCCACCAAAATTAACCCAATTGAAAAGACCCTCCTGGGTCTGGAGAGATGGCTCGGGGGTTAAAAGCACTGGTTGCTCTTTTAGAGGACCTGGGGGTTCAATTCCTAGCACCCATATAGCAGCTCACAACTGTCTGTAACTGACACCTTCACACGAGTTTATATAAAATAAATAAATTTTAAAAAAAAAGAAAGAAAAACCTCCGCAGGCATGCACATGGTCCAATCCAGTCTAGATAATCTCCTATGGAATTCCCACCATAGGGGTTCCAGGTCCTTCTGCCAAGTTGACAACGGTGATTAACCATCACAGATCCCCAGGAAGTTACAGCGATGGGGAAGCTGTAACCTCAGCCCTGGGAGGCAGAGGCAGGACGATCAGAAGGTAAAGGTCATCCTGGGCTCCACAGGAAATTTGAGACCATCCTGACTACACAGAATGATCTGTGCCCATCCACCCCATTTTGTTTTTGACATCGAATTCAGTGATTGGCAGAACTAACTTCTCTTGTAGAGGACCCGGGTTTGGTACGCAGCACCCATGCCAGGCAGCTCACAACTGCTTGTGCTCCAGTAACTATTGTCTGTAATCACATTCTAGGGCATCCTATGCTTGTGGGCACCTGAATGTACCCAGTGTACAAACGTATGTATAGGCACACACAAGCACATAAAACAATTTTAAATCCTTACAAAAATGTGGCATGCTGAAAAATGTAAATAAGACACACAGAGAGGAAAAATAGAAACGTCAGAGGACTGGTGGGGAGACTCCACATACATGTGGACATACATGCACATGTAGTGATTCGAATAAGAGAAGGCTTGGATGAGAACGATCACTAAAGTCTGCTTTGCTGGAGTTGACTTTCTTAGAAAACCACTACATATCAAAGCTCTACTAGGGGGACACTCTTGCTCTTCCGGAAGGCCCATGGGACATCCTGAGCGGAAAGCGTCATTTCACCTGCCGGACTTGGTGTGAAAAGTCATCCCATGGCTTCACTCTATAAAACTTGGGGTATTGCTTGCTAAGGCACAGTTACTGGGGTGAATGTGAGTACGCTGGGCCTGTGATGCAGAAGGCGAGGTCTCTTGGAGGCCGAATGTTCAGGTTACCAGCTCTCCTGCATATGATGGATGTACAGGCATGGGCTTACTGACCTGAGCGTGGACTCACATATGTAACTCCTGTTGATAGCTGAACACCAGAAATCAAGCAGGGAAACCATCATTGCCGTGATCTTTCTGAATACTGCCAGCAGCACTGGATGTCTGCAGTTATCAAGAGGACGGCTTAGGGCCGGTGAGATGGCAGAGTGGGCTAAGGCACCTGCTGCCAAGCCTGACAACCCAAATTCAAGTCTGGGACCCACATGGCAGCAGCAGAGAACTGCCTGCCACAAGTTGCTTTCTGACCCTACACGGAGGCACCCTACACACAGACAGAAATAAATAAGATAAAGGCGATTTTTATTTTCACAAAAACTAATTATTACATCATAAAAATTATAATGGAAGCCGGGCGGTGGTGGCGCACGCCTTTAATCCCAGCACTTGGGAAGCAGAGGCAGGCGGATCTCTGTGAGTTCGAGACCAGCCTGGTCTACAAGAGCTAGTTCCAGGACAGGTTCCAAAACCACAGAGAAACCCTGTCTCGAAAAACCAAAAATTATAATGGAAAGATAATATTTGTATTGGCAAATGGAAAAGTAAACTGTTGTTTATGTCTACTTGAACACTAAATTTAACCTCAGTAGGACAGGAAGGAAGGCGGCAACATCGAATAAAGCAAGTCTTTATGTTTTGCTTTTCTATCATTAATCCCGCTGGTTGAGAATAAGATCACCACCACAGTTTAAAGCCAGATTTGAAGCAAGCTTCAATTAAATACTGGCCAGGTGGGGGCGCACGCCTTTCATCCCAGCACTTGGGAAGCAGAGGCAGGTGAATCTCCGTGAGTTCGAGGCCAGCCTGGTCTACAAGAGCTAGTTTCAGGACAGCTAAGACTGTTATACAGAGAAACCCTGTCTTGAAAAAAACAAACAACAGCAACAACAAGAATTCTCTTTATTGTAACTGTTCGTGTGCATGTGGAGGCCAGAGGACAGTTTGAGGGAGTCAGTTCTTTCCTCCCACCTTGAGGATTCTGGAGATCCTGACTGGGACCTTTCACCTGGCCTTCCTGTGCTAGTTAACAGTCCTTTTCCTCCAGGCAAATCCCCGCGGTTAGAGAGAGTTTTACCTAATTCACTTTATCAAGAGTTGTTCCTCAGGGTAGGCAATGTCCACCTTTTCTTCCCGGAGGCAGGGTTTCTCAGCAAACTGGAACTTGCCAGTAGGCTAGGCTAGCTGTCCAATAAACGCGGGAGATCTGCTGTCTCTCGTTTCCCCAGAACTGGGATTACAAGTGTGTACCACCGTGCCTGTTTTTTTAAGTATGCGTTCTGGGTATCAAACTCAGGCCCTTATGTTTGCAAGACAACGACTTTATTCTCTGAGCTATCTCCCAGCCTGTTGTTTGGAATCTTTCAAACAGAATCACGGGATGCTTAAATTACTAACTGGGAGTTGTTTTGTTATCCGTGCCTCTTCTCCAACATTAATGTGCACCTAAGTCCACTGTGGCTTAGAGGGCTTAGAATTGGGTCTCAGAGTCTCCATTTCAGATTGGTTTCACGGGATGTTAATTTTGTGGATCTACAGATTACAGTTTGAGGTATTTAAGAGTTGGGGCTGGAGAGAGGGTTCAGCGGTTAAGAGCACTGGCAGTTGTTCCAGAGGACCCAGGTTCAATCCCCAGACCCACACTGGACCCGGGTTCAATTTCCAGCACCCACATGGCAGCTCACAACTGTCTGTAACTCCAGTTCCAGAGGATCTGGCATCTTCACACAGATATACATGCAGGCAAAACACCAGTGCACATAAAATAAAAATAAATCTAAGTAAACGTCTTCATTTAATAAATAAAGTTCAGAACAGTGAAATGGCTGATTTTATAACATAGTGGGGTTTTCCATTCTTTGATACAACTTAAAAGTAGTTAAATATGTAACTTACTTACATGGTTTTGATCACAGAAACTAAATGATGGAAAGAAGTCAAAGCAAAGCTGGGCGGTTTGAACTAGTCTGCCTTTAGTTGCAGCACTCAGGAGGCAGAGGCAGGCAGAGCTCTGAGTTCAAGGCCAGTCTGGTCGACAGATTGAGTTCCAGGACAACCAAGGCACAGAGGAACCCTGTCTCAAAAGGAAAAAAAAAATAGCTTAAATTTGTAATTTAAACTTTCTGATAGATGAAGAAAAAGTCCTATAACTTCCTGAAATTCTTAGTTTTACTTGTTGCATTTTATCTGCATGCTAGTCTGCTTTAGCCCATAGTAACCTGTTCCTTTAACAACCAGTAGGTTCCCCACATGCGGACCAGTGTACGTACGGAGAGCCATTTCTTCATATACCATTTTTCTTATTCAGTCAGCTTTTATTTATCCTTTTCAAAAAATTATTAGTAAGGGTGGGCTAGGCGGGTCCACAGTTAAGCTGAATCCTCCAGGAAGCTCTGAGCCGTAGCGGTTGAGAGCACTGACTGCTCTTCCAGAGGAATGGGCTCTGAGTCTACCACCCTCCTCTCTAACTCCAGTTCCTGGGGATCTGGTGAATCCTGGCCTCCAAGGGCACTAGGGACGAACATGGCACATAGTCATACATGCAGGATTAACACCCAGACATGGAAAATAAGGTAAAGAAAATCTTTTAAATTCTATTGTGGTTTTCATTGTCATTTGTTTGTTTTTGAAACAGGACCTCGCGTATCCCAAGCTGACCTCAGACTCCCTATATAGGTAAAGATAGTCTTGAACTACTAAGCTTCCTGCCTCTACCTCCTAAGCGTTGGTGTTACAAGCATTCTACCAAACTGAGCTACATCCTCAGCAATATTTCGTCTGGATTTTGTATTTTAACCCAGTTAGACAGCTCCGAAATCTGATTATGTTCAGGCTGGATTAGTCCATCTCTTTCTATCACATCATTAGGAAGCAAGCGTGAACTAGAAAGGGGGCAGAGTGTATTTTCCTTCCCTCTTAATAATTTTAGACTACAATTCAAATTTCTCTTAAAAGTGAATTTTCTGACCTTTAGAGGGAAGTCTATGTTTTTTTATCTGTTTAAAAAATTTTCTAGAAGTGTTTAAAAATAATGCTAAGAAATACTTTACACATATTCTTTATTAGGCTATTGGTCTCTCCGTTGCTTTGACAGTGAACTACTAGAATGTTTTCCAAACGAAAGCTGTTGCCTCTGTTGAGCCTCTCAGTTAAAGCAACCTACGGTTTCTCTTTCCCTTCCGAGAACTAAACAAACCTGAACCTGCTATGCTTTCGAGAGGAGAAAACGGACTTGTTCAAGGTGAGACAGCTGCAAACTTAGGAGCCCTTTCTATGGTAGGGAAAAGAATGAAACTTAAGGCTGGTAGCCTCCCTCCCTCTCTCCCTCCCTCCCTCCCTCCCTCCCTCCCTCCCTCCCTCCCTCCCTCCCTCTCTTCCTTCCTTTCTTCCTGTCCTGCGGGTTAAACTCAGGGTCTTGCTTTTGCTAGGATTTATATCTCCAATTGAATTTCATAGTTTTTAAAAAGGAATTGTTTAAATGCACAAAAGATATCATGAAATATCTGTTGCTGGAAGATCTCTGTGAATTTGAGAGCAGACTGGTCGACATAGTGGATGCCTAAGGAAGAAAAAAAAGAAAAAAGGAAAGGAAAAGAAAGTTACTGTATGTCCACTAGATACAAACTTCTTTTCTTTTAATAAACTAAGAGATAATGTTTCTGTCTCTCTGGTTGGTGCAGTTCTCTTGGAAAGGCCACACGTCAAATAGCAGTTAAGACTGTGTGCCTGCAGTCCCGCGCAATAGAGCAACACCAAGGAAACTGTTAATCTTGGGAGAACAGGTAGGATCTGTAGAAACCCAGAGGTAATTAGACACAGCCAGGTTAGAGAACCAAAAAACAAACACTGACAAACGAAACTCTCTGATAAGTTATCTCAGAAACAGAAGCAGTCCCCATTCATTTAGAAAAGACTTTCATCAAGACTAAAATAAAAGCCACCTTATCAGGAGCTCAAAAGCAAAGGTTGGGCGCTTAGTTCAAGGGCAACCAGGAGCCTCCTTACACAGGTAACAGGCTAAGGCCTGCTTTTAGGCTGCTCAAGCCTGCTTTTCCTCAGCAGAAAAGACAGGATTGATGATCTTCACGACTAATGGCAGTCTATAATTCTAAGACTCGAGCCCTGTGCTGGGAGCCTTTGACTTGAGAAATCCATTCAACTTTCACCTTCATGTATAAAACCTTCCTGTGCACCTAGCATGGTCTAGCTTCAGCGTTTTTTTGGGTCGATATTAGAAGTTGTAAATCAGCTTTTCACCCATCAGATATGTTTATTGAAGGCTTATTATATACTTAGTCCTTTGCTAGACATTAGGTAGGAAAACATAAACCTTACACTTAAGTAGATCACAGTAGCTGAGCTCCGCCAATATTTACTTAAAGGCCTGTGATAAGGTTCAAGGTAAGTCGGTGGGGGAAAAGAACAGTTTCACTGTTGTTGCTTTTAAACAAATGGTTCTGGGACAGTTAGCTACCCACCCCACACAAAGGAGTGAAGGCGGACCTCTCCCTCAGCTGCTTATACAAATGAACCTGAAGGAGATCAAAGACCTGGATGTAAGAGTTTATTCTAAAACACTTCAGAGAGATTGTCGTTGGTCTATGACTCGACGTAGAGAGCGATTTCTTATATATGATTCCGAAACCACAAACAACAAAAGAAAAAAAAATGGGCTGGGCTTGGTGAAGCACAGCTTGAGTCCCAGCAGAGGCAGGTGGATTTTTGTGACCTGCAGACCAACTAGGTTTACACAGAGAATTTCAGGATAGTTAAGGCTGCGTAGTGAGACCCAGCTAAAAAGGAAAAAAAAAAGATGAATTTGGCTTCATAGAATTAAATGTGCTGAGCTGGTAGGCGGTGAGGCACCTTTAATCCTGCTGGGATTAAAGGCATGCGCCACCACCACCCGTCATATGATTCTTTTTATATTAAATGCCCAATGGGCAATCTGCAGAGACCGAAAGCAGGTTAGTTGTTACCTGGAGTAGCAGGAAAGTCAGAGAGAGGAGAAAAACATTGATCACGGGGCTGCTAGAGGGGTGACAGAAATTACAGAACGCTAACGATTACACAATCATGTGCACAGACTCACACACACTCCTGAGCATTTATTTTAAGTAAATTTTATGTTCTATGAATTGTATCTCAGCTTAAAAAAAGCCTTGGTAAGTGCTATGCGTATTGAACACTGTAGGAAGAGCTGATTCCATCTGGGAGAGGCTGTGAGAAGTGGCACAAGAAAATGGTATGTGTAGTTTAAAAAACAATACCAAGTGAGGACAGTAGGTAGAGGAGGTGAGCCAACAGCCCGCCTTCGGGTGCTGGTGAGACGGCTCAGTGGGTCAAGGCGTTTGTTACACAAACCTGGCAGCGTAAGTCTCATCCCTGGACCTCACAGGGGTAGAAGAGAATGACCCCTGAGGGCTATTCTCTGACTTCCGTGTGCACACGAACACGCGTGCGAGCCCACACTCGTATGCACCGGATGCATATGTACACACATAACTAATAAAATAAATTTTAAAGAAAAAAAAATCACACATGCTAGTCCTGCCATTGAGTAACTCTGCAGCCTTGCTAACACCAACTTAATCTTACTAACGTGACAAAGCTCTTCTGCAGGGCGAAGCCCAAGGTCTGCATCATGGACTGTTGTGTACAGTGGGTGGTAGAGCCCATGCCAAGCAGTCGTTGGGGTTCAGTGCGTGCTGTCTCTCCTCCTCCTCCTTGGTATTTTATTACTGCTAATTTTGGTGGTGCTGATGGTGACTGTAAAGACTGAGCAGGGGAGAGGCTTTCCTTGTGTTTGAATGGTGAGGATTTGATGAGGCTGGTGTCTAAAGGCAGCAGGAAGCAGACACTGGAAGATGTTTTTGAATAAAAAGACTGTTTAAAAAAAAAGGTCCTTTAGATTTACTCCTGAGAAATGCAGAAACCAGGGGACATTTGTGGGGAGGAATAGAGTGCAGACTTGAGTCTTTAGATGAGACCAGAATGGACCAAGATGTTGCTATGTGATCTCATGAGAGGATGCGATTTCTTAACCTCATTGAGTATGAGCCAGTGCCTGACATCTTAAAGGCTCTCTCTCTCTCTCTCTCTCTCTCTCTCTATATATATATATATATATATATATATATATATATATATATATATAGTCCCACCTTATTGAACTCAGCAAGCAATGCTCTTAACCACTGAGCTATCTCTCCTGCCTTTCCCTTCTGTTGTCAGTATAGGGCACAGGACTTCATTGCAGATTGTTGTGAGGCATTATGTCGTTGCCAGGAATCGAACTTGTTACCTTTGGAAGGGCAGCCAATGCTCTTAACCACTGAGCTATCTCTCCAGCTCTTCTTTCTCTAGCCAAAAGAGGTTGCCTTGGCCTTGAGGATCAGAGGATAAGGTTTTCACCTGTTGGCCCAATTGACTGTTGGGTGCTAAGCCTCCAGGGTGCTGTTGTTTAAAGGGCTTCTTACCAGTAACTAGAGGTCCATGTCTCTGTCTCTCTGTCTGTGTGTTTGTGTATTTTAACCTCTAGCCCCTTGCTCGTAGCTCACAAACTGTATGGTAGCACATAGAGTGCAGACAGGCATTGTGTGCTGCTCACCTGGTCTTGATTTAATTTGGGTATTTGGATTTTATCTAAAAACAAGTCCATCTCTTTTACATTTTCCAACTTTGTCACACATAAGCTTTTTAACAAGACCCAATGATTCTCTGAATTTCCTCAGTGTCTGTTGTTATGGTTCCGTTTTCATTTCTGATCTTGTTATTTTGTGTGTTCTCTCTCTTCCTTTTAACTAGTTTGGATAGGGGTTTGTCAATTTTGTTGATTTTACTCAAAGAACTAGCCCTGTTTCCTTCATTGATTCTTTGGATTGTTTTCCTTGTTTCTATTTTGTTGATTTCAACCCTCAACTTGATTTTTCCAGTCTTCTTCTCCTCCTTGGTGAGTCAGCTTCTTCTTCTTCTTTTTCTTCTTCTTCTTCTTCTTCTTCTTCTTCTTCTTCTTCTTCTTCTTCTTCTTCTTCTTCTTCTTCTTCCTCTTCCTCTTCCTCTTCCTCTTCCTCTTCCTCTTCTTCTTCTTCTTCTTCTTCTTCTTCTTCTTCTTCTTTAGAGCTTTTACCTGTGCTGTTAAGTTTCTAATGTGAGTTTTCTCCGTCTTTTTTTAATTTGTGAATTTAGCGCTATGAACTTTTTTATTAGCACTGCTTTCATAGTGTCCTATAAGATTGGGTATTTTGTATCTTTATTTTCATTGAATTTAAGGAAGACTTTAATTTCTTTCTTTATTTCTTCCCTGACCCAGGGGTGGTTCAGTAGTTACCTGTTCAGTTTCCATGAGTTTGTAGGTTTTCTGGGGGTTGAATTGTTGTTATATTCTAACTTTATTCCATGGTGATTCGATAAGACACAGGTAGTTACTAAACTTTTTTTTTTTATATCTGTGGAAGTTTGCTTTGTTACCAAGTATGTGATCAATTCTCCTGGGTCCCTGGGTCCATGTATATATATATACATGTATATATATATACATGTATATATATATATATATACATGTATATATATATACATGCTAGCTGAATATGACCTTGAATTTCTAGTCCTTCTACCTTTACCTCCTAATTGCTGGGAATGACACGCCCAGCTACCCTTTTCCAAATACTGAATTGCCTGGAAAATATTCTACTCCCTTTCCAAAGTACATTGCTCCTTCAATACTATGTTGAGGCTTAACATTTGTTGTAGGATAAATAATCTGGTGTAAATCAGCTTTCTGTTACTATAACAAAATAACTGAGATGAATAACTTAGAAAGGAGGAAATGGCTCTTGATTTCAGAGATTTTAGTGGGGACACATACTTTCTTTGGACAGGTGCTTTTTTGGTTTTTGCTTCTTTTTCATTTATTTATTTATTTGGTTTTTCGAGACAGGGTTTCTCTGTAGCTTTGGAGCCTGTCCTGGAACTAGTTCTTGTAGACCAGGCTGGTCTTGAACTCACAGAGATCCACCTGCCTCTGCCTCCCGAATGCTAGGATTAAAGGCATGCACCACCACCACCTGGCTTTCATTTTTTAAATAATTTATTTATTCTTTTTTTTTCCTTTTTCTTTTTTTGGATTTTTGAGACAAGGTTTCTCCGTAGCTTTTGGTTCCTGTCCTGGAACTAGCTCTTGTAGACCAGGCTGGCCTCGAACTCACAGAGATCCGCCTGCCTCTGCCTCCCGAGTGCTGGGATTAAAGGCGTACTCCACCACCGCCCGGCTAATTTATTTATTCTTATTTTATGTGCATTAGTGACTGCATATGTGTCTGTGTGAGCCTGTCAGATCTTGGAGTTCCAGACAGTTGTGAGCTGCCATGTGGGTGCCGGGAATTGAACCCGGTCCTCTGGAAGAGTAGTCAGTGCTCTTAACCATTGAGCTATATCTCCATTCCCCTGGTTTTTGGTTTTCCAACACAGTGTTTCCCTATGTAGTTCTGGCTTTCCTGGAATTTGCTCTGTAAACCAGACTGGTCTCGAACTCAAGATATCCACCTGCCTCTGCCTCCCGAGTGCTGGGATTAAAGGTGTGTGTCAATACCGCTCAGTGGAACAGGTGCTTTTTGGTTTGTGGTGAGGTGCAATATCATAGCAGAAGTGTGTAGTGAAGGTCCAGGCTGGGGAGAGTGAGGAAAGAGGAGGGGGGAAATAAGAGAGTGTTCAAGCATGCCTCTCTCAAGCCAGTGCTAAGAATTCAAGGCTCTGAGAGAGGTAGGACGGAAAGACACTGGAGCGTTTCAGCAGCACAGTGTCATACTGTGGTTTACGTTCCATCTGGGAGCTACTGTGTGAACAACAGAGCACAGAACAGGAGTTGAAACAGGGTGACCTGGAGGTGCACACTGCTGCGGGCTGGGAGAAAGAGAATGGTAGTTTGGCCGAGGCTGGTGAACAAGTTTCCCTTCTGCTCATGTGCTAAAATACCCTGACAAAAATCAACCCATGAAGAAAGGGGTTTCTTTTAGCTAACAAGTCCAGGTTACAGCCTGTCATTATGAGGAAGTCAAGGCAGGTTATCAAACGGCTACTCACACCTATCCACAGCCAAGAGCCAAGAGAAATTAATGCACACCTGCTGGCTTGCTTGAGCTCAGCTTAGTTTCTCCACTCCTATACAGTTCCGGAGCCCTTGCCTGGGGAATGAGGCCACCCACAGTGGACTGCGTCTTTCCACATCAGTTGATTTAACCCAGCAGCCTACAGACACACCTAAAACAGACAATTTCTTACTGAAGCTCTCTTCCCATGATTTAGGTTGCATCAAGTAGACAATTAAGGCTAACTACCATAGTTTGTAACAGTGGAGGCGGTATACAATGACAACTTTGCACTTGGGTGAATTCATTTGTGCCCACGGTGGTGGGGACATACATGAGCATATCATTTGAAGCTGGGGCTGAATGGATTTCAGGGGTTCACAAACGATGGTACGACAGAAAAAGGACTCAAACTGGCTTCATCCTAAAGTCCCACTTCTCAAACTCTCTGGGATGCTGGTGGAGTGTTAAATGCACACCATACAGAAAGGCTGAGCAGGAACGGTCCGAGGCATCGTTGAGTGCTTCTTGGGTATTCTCCTACTTGTACTGAGGTCTCATGACAAAATGCCTCTGTAGTGGGTGATGGGTGGTCATGGTCCGAATTCTGCAGTTAACATGGATGTTTGTTGGATCACGTGACAGCTAAGTGCCCTTGCAGTTTAATGCTCTGTGCTGTCACTATTCAGCACCTGGGGAGATAAAGCCAACAGTGTGTACTGCTACTCACAAGTGTACAAAGGAAGATAGGACTGGCCAGCGTGTGACTGACAGAGAGGTGGCAGGCTATAGAAACATTTTCAGCTCCTAGATTATTTGATTTAGTAAGTGTTTGGTTATAGCACGTTACTGTTAATAAGAGAAAGTAAGTCTATATGCCCTTTTCTAATTTATATAGTGGAATTTTATGCCTCATGCATTCAAATATATAATTGTGCATCCCCCCCCAACTAGTATATAAAACTTTCAAAGGGTCTTAATGATTTTCAATAGGTCTGAGACAATCTAAAATCATGTTTAAAAATTGCTAACAGATTGAAAAGGAGGAACAGGGACATTGTGAGGCTACTTGGGAAATGCTACTTTCCCTTCCAAGGTTAAGTGTAATTTTCACTCACGCATATCATAATTAAGATGGGTTTGCAGTAAAACTGATTTTCTCAGTGAATGTGTGTGATGGCTATTCTTGGTTGTCAACTTGTCTATGGCTGGAATCACTAAAGTGCTCATGGCACCTGTGAGGGATTTTTTTTCTTAACTGAGTCATTTGAGGAGGGAGAACCCACTTTTTTGGTTTTGTTTTTCGAGACAGGGTTTCCCTGTGTACCTCTGACGGTCCTGGAACTTGCTCTGTAGACCAGGCTGGCCGCCAACTCACAGAGACGCACCTGCTACTGCCTCCTGAGTGCTGGGATTAAAGGCGTGCAAAGGCATGTGCCACCACTGCCCAGTTGGGAGGACTCATTTTAAATCTGGATCTTTTGCAGTGGGAGGAGCCACCTTTAATCTGGGCCACACTTTCTTCTGGTAGCCTATATAAAAGACACGGGAGAGGGACCCTCGATCTTTGCCTGCTTGTCCTCACTCTGGTTGTCAAGTCCATTCCTTTTCTGGCATTAGAGCCTATTTCTTTGGGATTTTGGCATATACTGAAGATCATTTTAGACATCCAGCCTCGTGGACTGAACAACTGCTGGATTCTTGTGCTCTCTGCTGGTAGACAGCATTGTAGGACCACAGCTTGTCAGCCACTCGAATAAAACTCCTTTCTCCCCGCCCCCCCCATCTCTCTCTGAGTGTGTGTGTGTGTGTGTTTCAGTCTATGAGATTTGTTGCTCTAGAGAACCCTGACTAATAGAGATTTTGCTACCAGGATTGCCATTGGGTGTTCAAAGCTTGGCAGCTGTTCTGTGGCCTTGGAAGATAAGAATGCCTGTGAAATGCAGAGGCTGGAGGCCTCCCAGCTTGTGTGTCGCTGTTGCACAATATGAATTAAGGATCGGTGGTTCTGGTCAACTGAAGAGTCAGCCGTGGCTAACAAGAGAGCAGAACCCATTGAAGAAGTGGGGCAATTGACGGCAGTCCCCCGGTGCTGAGAAACTAGGAGGATTAAGAAGAGAGCCGCATCATTAAGGTGAAATCTTCTAGGAAGTTTTCCCTCAGAGCCAGCATACAGAAGCGGCGTTCCAGAGGTGACCAAGGTTGTAGCTCTTGCAGACAGCTGACTTTGGTAGTGTAGAAGTCACCCAGGTGGTCCTGGTTTTGAAGACATGATGGGGTCAGGAAGAGCAGCTCGGGCTTGGCACTGGGAGAGGCCAGGAGAAGCCATTGGTGAAAATGCAGCCGCAGTAACAGTTAAAGGAGTCACACAAGGACGTTGAGGCTTGGCCCCATGAAGACAGCACAGAAGAGGCTGTTGGGGAAAGTGCAGCCCAGTTGCCACAGAGGACCCCAGCATTTTGGGGGTGTCAGTACTATGAGATGACCACCAAAACCAGCGACAGTCCTGGAGCCAGCTAGAACTAGAAGCCTAGCTGTGTGTGCTGTAGAACATGGAGCCAGAGACTTGAGCTGAGCCCTTCAGAGGGTCTCAGGGGATTGTGAGTGGACTCTGGACATCAGACATTGAGGAATTTACACAGTTGGAGTTTGGTTTTGGTTTGATTTGATTGTGACTTATCCGTGGTTCTTTCTTCTTGAAGTAAGGAAGTATTTAGTTTATTTTTGATTTTATGGGAGCCTATTGTTGAGAGAATTAGATTAGAAAAGATTTTGGATTTTAAAAAGAGACTACATTTTTAAATATTTAAATGTTTAAGGGCTGTAGGATGGGACTGTTGACGTTTGTAAAGTTTTCTATTGTGATGTCTTTATGTGTGATCTTGGGCAAGAAAAAGAATGGAATGATTGTGGCTTACCAAGTGATATATGTTTCTGTGTCAAATTGACAAGGAGTCAGTTGTACTGGCTAGTTTTATGTCAACTTGACACAAGCTAGAGTCATTTGAGGGGAGAGAGCCTCCAACGAGGAAATGCCTCCATAAGATCAGGCTGTAGCAAGCCTGCTGGGCATTTTCTTAATTAATGATGCATGTCCAGCCCATTGTGAGTAGGGTCACCCCTGGGCTGGTGGTCCTGGGTCCTATAAGAAAGCAGGCTGAGCAAACCAGTTCGCAGCATCCTCCAGGACCTCTGTATCCACTCCTGCCTCCAGGTTCCAACCCATGTTTGAGTTCCTGTCCTGATTTCCTTTGACGGTGAACTGTGATGGAGGTGCTTTGGGTATGGTCCTTCCTCACAGCAACAGCAACCCTGACTGATCCCAGCAAACACGAGACATTATTTATGATCAGAATGCTTCTTTTTCTGTCAAGAACAGAACTATCTGTTACATGCTTCACGGATCTGTGAAGTAAGGTGATGTAAGTGTACGGATGTCTACAAAATCCACTCAGCAGATTAAGACTACTTCGGATACACATATTTAATATTTTACAGTTGTAGTCAATTTTTAAAAAATGCTTATTTATTATGTATACAATATTCTGTCTGTGTGTATGCCTGCAGGCCAGAAGAGGGCACCAGACCCCATTACAGATGGTTGTGAGCCATCATGTGGATGCTGGGAATTGAACTCAGGACCTTTGGAAGAAAGAGCAAGCAATGCTCTTAACCTCTGAGCCATCTCTCCAGCCCCCGTTGTAGTCAATTTTTGGCTTTCTTTTTTTGAGGCAAGGTCTCCCGTTTCATATAGCCCAGTCTAGCCTTTCTATATAGCCTAGGATGCCTTTGGATTTTTATAATTTCTCCTGCCTACATTTTCTACGGGCCCCGCCCCACCGGTGCTGGCGATTGAACCCAGGACTTCTTGCAAGTATTTGATCAACTTCTACATTTCCTGCGCTAAGCAGAACTTTTCTATTTCAGTCGCAGACCCTGGCCTCGGGCATAGATTCTGACTAGAACTAGCGGGTGGCTGCGAAGGACCGCTAACGATCGGTGGTAGGGAGACTCGGGCCACTCCGCAGAGAGCTGAGGTGGGAGGGAGACCGCGGCTCGCTGGCCTCACGTGACCTTAGGGGCCCCCTGGGCAGCTCGGAGCCCGCCCCTCGGCTCGGGCGAGGGGAAGGGGAGGCGCATGCGCACGCCGTGTTAGTGATGGAGGAGAGAAGATGGCGGAAGCGGAGTGAGTGACTTGCTGGTGACTGATGTCGTAACCGGGGGGCGAGGGAGGGCAGCGACACGTCCCCCCCGAGGGAGCTCTCAGGGCCCTGAAGCTGACAGTGCAGGGCTGAGGAGAAGCGAGAGTCCCGGCGTGGTGGGGGAGCCGGGGCGGGGGGGGAGGAGGAGGGTGGCAGGTCGGGTCAGCCTCCCCTCGGGAGTGCGTACGGCGCGGTCCGGCCCCGGCGCCGCGCGGCCCTACCCGTGCGGCCACCCTGGGGGCCCGGGCCTGCGAGGTCTCCCCGGACGCGAGCCCTGGGGCGCTCTTCCTGGGCTGTCACCCTGGCCGCGGGCCCCGCCGAGGTGTGTCGGGTTGGGCGGCCGCCGCCAGGCCTCCGCGCTGGCTCCTGCGGCCCGAAGCTGTTCGTCCGTCCGTCCGTGCGGCGGGACCGCGGAGCCGGGGGACGGCGGGGGACGGCGGGGGACCGCGGGGAGGCGTCCGGGCGGGCAGCAGCGGCGGCCGAGGCACCGGGCCTTTCCTGGCGGGCCCCTCCGGGCTCGGGCTGCAGCGGCGTGCCTCCTCCCTGGAGGGCCGCATTCTTGGGTGGCGCTGTGATGGTATGCTGGGTTAGCGACTCGAAACTTCAGTGGTTCCCGGGTAGGCCCCTGTGGGGGCATAGCCGAACGGTGCTGCTATTTCCACGCCAAGCCCATGCACTTAACCGAAAGTGTTCTTTTGTACCAGGCCTCGAAACGTAATGCGATGATTTTTGGTCAGTTGCACTCACCAATGTTTAGAATTAATGTTTAGGTTCTCTGTGACTATTTTTGGTTAGTCAGAACTACTTGCCATCGCGTTTGGGCTTGAGAACACAGCTGAGCAGAATAAGACTTTGAAAGACCAGGGTCTGGGCTGGGATTTTGATGTCGTTGGTACATGGTGCAAACGTGTCATGACAGAGGGTAGTTGGAGTAAGATTTTACCTTACCGCTGATTGCGCGTCATATTGAACAGGTGCCGGATGATACTGTGGTTTGCTGATTAGAAGGCAATTAAAAAAAATAGCAGCGAAGTATAAAAGTGTATGGTTCAACTTACAATAAAAGAAGTAGTGAGAAATCACGCCTCCCCGTTTTCCCCTCCCTTCTGTAAAGTGGATGTTAATTTAGGGGTGGTGGGCTGGAGAATGAGTCTCACTGAGGCCAGCCTGGGCTACATAGTGATCCGCTGCTTTGTTTTAGAAAGACAAGCAATGTCCTTGTTACATTCTTGTCAACGATGGGAATGTCACTTGGTTTAAATTTTATTTCTCAGGAGAAAAAGACAGATAAGGAAAGGGGAAACTAGTAAAACCTCCCGTGGGGCTCTGACCCTGCTGTGACAGCTGGTGGGTTTCAGTTTGGAACAACATGGAAGCCTTTGGGATTGACCTCAGAGGTTCGAGATTATTAAAACATTTAGTTAGGTGAAACTTTGCACCATAGCATAAATGACATAAGATTGTAATACTGGGGGGAAAAGATTATAAAGTTTGCTACAAAAATGTATTTTACTAGCTGTATATAGGAAAGTGAGTCAGTTGTATTCTACCACCGCCCCAAATTTTAAAGCAATTCTCCGTGAAAAAAGATTTTTGTAAGGGTGTAAGAAGTTGAGCTGGGTGGTGGTGGCGCATGCCTTTAATCCCAGCACTCAGGAGACAGAGGCAGGTGGATCTCTGTGAGTTCGAGGTCAGCCTGGTCTACAAGAGCTAGTTCCAGGACAGACTCCAAAGCTACAGAGAAACCCTGTCTCGAAAAAAAAAAACAATCAAACAAAAAAGAAGTTGCTTTTATTGACTACTTCGTTTCCTTCAGTGGACTAATCTGTTAGTAAGCTAAACTCTGTACTAGAATTAGTAAGGACAATGTTGTAGACTAATAAAAAAAGCTACTGAGAGCTGTAAAAAAATTAACTTGAAATGTTTATATGTATGGGTATTTTGCCTGCTTATATGTCTCTGCATTACTCCATGGTTTGTGGCTGGCTCCTCAGAGGCCAGCAGAAGGCGTCTGATCCAGGGACTCAGTTTCGGAGGGTTATGAGCCTCTGTGTGGGTGCTGAGCATCAACCCAGGCTCTTTGCAAGAACAACTGGTGGTCTTAACCATTGTACCATCTCTTCAGCCCCACTAACTTTTTAATTTTTATTCTTTAATTAATTATTTTTCTTTTTAAGAGTTAGGATCTTGTGTAGCCCAGGTTGGCCATATTTAGCTAAGGATGACCTTCCCTAAATGCTAGAATTACATGTGTGTGTGCCACCATACCAGGTTTCCTGAGACTTTTTAAATAACCGTATGGCACCTACAGTTAAACTAGTGATTTTAAGTCCTGAGGAATCTTCTCTAAAGTATAGCTAAGAATGACTTTGAGGGATGGAGAGATGGTCAGCAGTTAGCATAGGACCCGAGTTCAATTCTCGCACCCACATTGTGGCTTAGAACTGTTCATAACTCCCCATATGCATGTACAGGAGCACACAGACACATATCTTCCCCGTAGACATCCAAGAAGGCTTAAATAAGCAAAGAACTCTGATATTGCTTGGTTTCAAATCTATCAAATCTGCCCCCCCCCCTCTTTTGAGGCAGAGTCTCTCTGTGTTCTGTGTAGCCCTGGCTGTCCTGGAACTCTGTTTGATGATCAGGATGTCCTCGAACTCGCAGAGATCTGCCTGCCTCTGTGCCTCCTGAGATCTGGGATTAAAGGTGTGCACAACCACCTCTGGGCTTTAAATCTATCCTTTTTATTGAAAAATGTTTTCATACAATATATTTTGATTATGTTTTTTCCCTCTCCAATTCTCCCAGATTCTCCCTATCTTCCTACCTACCCAGCTCTGTTCTTTTCCTCTCAGTCTTTTTTAAACAAACATAAAAACAAAAGCAAAACCCCAGAAACAGCTGGGTGGTAGTGGCGCGTGCCTGATCCCAGCACTTGGGAGGCAGAGGCAGGTAGATCTCTGAATTTGAGGACAGCCAGGGCTACTCAGAGAAACCTTGTCTTGGGGAATGGGAAGAAAAAAGAAACCCAGAAATATATCTCTCCCCCCCCAAACGGCCTACAAAAGCGAAAATAAATAACCAAAAGATCAATTCTAGACAAAAATTGCCAAAACAAAGCAAAATGAAGCAAAAGGTCCATAAAAGTTCATTTTGCATTGGCTGACTTCTCCTGGGCATGGGACCTGCCCTGAAGTGTGCCTTGATAGATATATCCAGTGAGACTTCTTGGGAGAAAATTTATTTTCCCATTGCCAATGGGTGTCAATTGCGGATAGCTTCTTGATTAGGACTGGGACCCTGTGTCTACTCGCTTGTCTCTCAAATTTGTCCTTTTTCAATAATACAAACATGAACTTCAATCTAGCCTTGGTCTCAGTTAATGTTCTGAGTCATTTGAATTCTGTTTAGCAGATATTACTATCAACTATTCTGTGTATGGGAGAAGTATGTTTCCCTTCTATATGGTGATTGTGTGCTAGCTTTATTGTATTAAGACATTTAGACTCTCAACTAATTGTGTTTGTAGTGAGTATTCATTAAAGTTTATAAAATAGTGCTTTTTACCAGTACTGATCCTTTGTGCTGTCTGCAGATTTAAGGATCACAGTGCAGCTATGGATAGCGAACCAAACTCTGGAACATCTTCAGTGTCAACAACAGCCAGTAGCACTACCACCACCACTATCACCACTTCCTCCTCTCGAATGCAGCAACCGCAGATCTCTGTCTACAGTGGTTCAGACCGACATGCTGTTCAGGTATTTCAGCTATGTGCGTGGTGAGGTTAAGACTGAAGATGGTGTACTGTTTTGTTCCTAAGTCAGTTGTATGTGTTGATTCATATCTTAAGATAGAATTGCAAAAGTTCAGTCTGGGAATGCATCTCAGTGGTTGAGTGCTTGCTAATCTGTGTTTGTTCTCTAGTATTGTCAAGAATCAAGTAAAAGAAAAGAAATAATATTAAGTTTTTAAAAACCAATAAAGGTATTTAATAATTGTACTATTGAGAGGCCTTACATTTATCCATATGAATCTTACTATGTGTGAGGCAGTGAGGGAACCAGCACAGGACCAAACTAGACCCTCTGAGTATGGGTGACAGGTGTATGACTAGGGCAGACTGTGGGTCACTGGCAGTGGACCAGGATTTATTCCTAGTGCTTGTACTAGCTTTTTGGAAACCCATTCTCTTTGAATGGATACTTTGTACAGCCTAGATGTGGTGGGGAGGGCCTTGGTCCTGCCTCAAAGCAATGTGCTAGACTCTGTTGACTCCCCGTGGGAAGCCTTGCCCTCTCTGAGGAGTGGGATGGGGGGTGGGAGGGGAGGGAAGGTGGAAGGAGCAGGAGGAGGGGAAGGAGTAGGAAAAGGATTTGGCATATAAAATGAGAAAAGGTAGTTTTTAAAACAAATAAAAAAAAGATTATGTGTCAGGAAAATTATAATTGAATGTCTTTATGTGCCGCCGTGAGAGTGAAAATATTATGTGTAAGATGTTTAGGATAGCTGCTTTTCTGACTTATGTAATATTTGAGCCCACCAGTGATTTATAGAGAACATCTCACCTCCAGGCAGTGTAAGAGCTCTAAGCAGGACGCTCTACAGCCTCTTGGTAGAGAGGGAAGAGAATATTTTGAAAGACCTTTATGCAGTCACTTAATTGAGAAAGTAAAATTGACTTAGTTGAACTTTATACCTGTAGAGACAATAAAGTATTGTTTTAAAAAAGACACGAGTGTTGCAGTCTGATGGGTTCTTTGTTTGAACTCTGTTTTCATTTTTCTTAATATCTGTGTGTCCTTGGGCAAAAGGCGTGATTGTCTCCCTGAGCCCCAGGAAACAGTAAGATGAGGATAACACTGTATTTTTATCAGTTACTGTGAGAATTAAATGAAGCATCTAGAACTGTGTGGGGGACATACAGTTTCTAATAAATGATAGTAGTGTCTGTCTGTTGAACAACTTTTTGTGCCAAGCATTTAATGAATGCTTTCCTTATGTGGATTATTTTGTTTAATCCTCAGCAGACCTCTGTACAGTAGGCATTTTACAAATGGGAATACCAGAGTTTCAAATAGGCTAAATAATTACAAATTCACATTGCTGGTAGGTTTTCTGACTTCAGCTTCTGCTTCCATGTACTTGCCTTCATTTTATAGGATCCTCAGTTGCGTTCTTTAAAGTTGTGTGGTTTTTTTTTTTTTGTACTGGGAATCAAAATGTTCTTTAATAGTTGCTTTCTTCACTGTTTATCCTACACTCCTCCCTGTGCTCTGTCCTTCATGGTAGATAGAGGACAGTTTTAGACTAGTCAGCACAGCAGAAATTCAAACTTGAATGCACAGTATGCTTTTAATACCTTCCGTTTTCTCTGTGTGAGTGATATGTGGAAGGATATTATATTGAAGAACATACAGATGGTATGATATTTGACTATGCTGTTTTTTCATTTTTCACTTAAACTGGATAAATTCATGAATGAAATGTTACTGAGCAGGCACTGATAGGTCTCTCAGGAAGCTCAGACTCTAGTTATTACAGACCACTGAATTACCTCATCTACGATGTCTTCACCCTGGTTCCGTAGAGAAACAGTAAGAATGGTGTGCTGTGCTGTAACTTGCAGTTCAGTGCTGGGTGTCTGTGGTGCGTAGACTGCCGACATCGGCGGTACTGAGAGACCCGGGCATCAGGCTGCCTGTTCACTTGTTACTCAGTGTGAGTTTGTAGAAATTTGTTATGGAATTAGAAGAGCATATGTGGATTTATATGACCAAAGAGAAATACTGTAGGTCTGGGTTATTTAGTGTATTGTCCATGGTCTTTGGCTATGAGTACTCAGCTAGGAATCTAAGAAGACTTCGTAACAGGAACGGTGTGTAGTTTGAGAGAGATAGGAACACAAATGAACAGTAACTCATGGGAATCTGAGTAAAGGACTTCATAGCTTTATGTCAGCTCTCCTGACTTCCTGTGGGTTATAGTACCTTTGCTCCATGGGTGCTGTGAAACCCTGCTGTAGTGCTGAGATTGGAGCTCTGCTGGTCCAGAGTCACAGTGCGTGTGATGAGGCAGTATGACTTACCTTTTGAACAGATGGGAGGAGGCTTTTCTATTGTCTTTTTAGAATGATTGGCCTCTGTGAGGGCTCAGATTTTATATCTATTAATAATCACTGTAATTAATGATTTTTATAAGTTTATTTTTAACAAAATTACTCAATGTTATTAAAAAGATTGGATTTATTTATGTAAGTGTTTTGACTGCATGTGTGTATGTCCACCAAGTGCATGAAGTGCCCATGAAGGCCAGAAGAGGGTGTCCCGTTCTCTAGAACTGGAGCTGTGGATGGTTGAGAGCCACCACATGGGTGCTGGGAACTGAGTCTGGGTCCTTTGGAAGAGCAAGTGTTCTTGACAGTTGAGCCATCGCTCCAGCCCTATATATATGTTTTTAATGTGTGTGTTTGCCTGCGTGTATATATGTGAACCACGTGTGTGCCACTTTCCCACCCAAAGATGGTGTCAGGTGCTCTGGAACTGCAGTTATAAGCAGTTGTGAACGACCACATGGTGTTGGGAGCCATACTTAGGTCCTTCACTGAGCCAGGTCCCCAGCTCCAGTAGTTGTTAAAATATTCTTCTGCCAGAGTCCCAGGAGCTGGTGAGATGGCTCAGCAGATAAAGGCATTTGTATTTGAGCCCAGCAGCCTGAGTTTGATTCCTAGAGTCCACATGGTGGAAGGAGAGAACCATCTTCTGCAAGTTTCCTCTGACCTCACGCACACATGCCATGGTACATCAGTACACAAATAAAGAAATACAGTTTTTTTTTTTTTGATTTTTCGAGACAGGGTTACTCTGTTGCTTTTGGTTCCTGTCCTGGAACTAGCTCTTGTAGACCAGGCTGGCCTCGAACTCACAGAGATCCGCCTGTCTTCGCCTCCCGAGTGCTGGGATTAAAGGCGTGCGCCACCACCGCCCAGCTAAGAAATACAGTTTTAAAACAAAGATTAAGACTAGTCCTATGTGGAAACAAAACATCAGGTATTTTTTAAAAATTAAAAAATTATTGAGTCTTTTTATACTTGTTTAATTTTATACAATATTTAATATAATTGAAGGACTTTCAGACACGTGTAGAAAAGTTCAAACCAGACACTAATTTTATCATATTTACTTGTTATTTACTTGAGTATTTTAAGACCAAATGGTATCCTACTCAATGATTTTCTTCACCTTGAAATATATTGGTACTTTGTATCATATAGCCCTGTATCTGCACTGTATAATAGAGAAGTCACTAGGCACACCTGTAGCAATTTATATTAAAACTAAAATTCAAGTTCAGTTGAAAGTTAAACCTACTTCTTTGTTCCAGCCATTTTTATGTACTTGCTGGACGTGTAGCTGGTGGTCATTGCGTTTGTCTGTACTGTTGGTAATGACTGCATGGTGAAAGTACCCTTTTTACATATGCCCTGAAACCTACCAAGTTGTATTCAGAAAACCTTTAAAATTTAAATTCTTACTACTAGTGTAGGAAGGGTTATTTTTGTAGTCAGTAGTAGTATTCTTTTGGATCTTTGTCCATCCTATAGGTATAACTTAACATATCCCTTTAATTAGTAATTTTTTTGACTACTAATGAGATTTTAAGATTTCATGTATTTTTGCCATTCTACTTTAAGTGAATGATCTGGGTAATTTAACCTAGTGATATGTAACAATAGGTAAATGTCTCAATAAGCTTAATGAGTATTAAAATAGTAAAAACTTAAACTGCACTTTTTATCCTGAAGTTTATGGTTAAGCTGATGGTTGATGTGACGTTTCAATGGTGGAGCCTAGGCTAAGCATGCATAAAACCTCAAAACCAAAGGGGGAAAAGACAGAGATTGAGATGCTGGTTTGACATAGGGTCCTTACCTTATCACAGGTAATTCAACAGGCATTGCATCGCCCCCCCAGCTCGGCTGCTCAGTACCTCCAGCAGATGTACGCGGCTCAGCAACAGCACTTGATGCTGCACACGGCTGCTCTTCAGCAGCAGCATCTCAGCAGCTCCCAGCTCCAGAGCCTCGCTGCTGTCCAGGTGAGAACACAGCGGGCAGTGTGTCAGAGAGTCACAGCTGGACACATAGGCAGGTGTCCTGTCAGCGTTCTTCACGTCTGTGATTGTTTCCCTAGAGGGGAGGAGAATGGATAGATTTTGTATGTTGTCTTGTTGTTCTTATCCAAGTTAGATAAATGTTCTGTATATGATGTACTTTTGTCTCTGAAATTTTAGGGACAACATTGAATACTTAACGTTACATGAATTACATTTTTTTTTAAATCCAAAAGTAAGCTAGTTTTTTTTTCTTTTTGTGTCTGTAGTTTATATTCATTAAAGAATATCAAGTGGAATAAAAGTACAAGAGGAAAATGAAATCAGTCCTATCAGTAACTTAATTTTATCATTAAATGTTTGTGTCTTAAAAACATTTTCGCAATTTAAACTTTTTGTGAGATTTAGTTGTTAATCTTAAATCTCAACAAAAAATAATCTTAATTTGCAGAACCTGAAAAAAGATGTTTTTCTGATCGTAGGTATTTTGCTTCTTTTCAATAGTGTACTTTTGATTTCTTTTTTCTTTTTTCAAAGACAGTGTCTTCTTACTTATGTAGCCCAGGCTGGCCTCATTCTCATGGAAATCCACTTGCTTCTGCCTCCCAAATGCGATATTAGAGATGTGTACCACTATGCTAGGCTTCTACAGTAGATTTTTTTTGTTATTGTTTTGTTTTATCTTTTTGAGACATGGTTTCTCTGTTTAGTCCTGGCTGTCCTGGAACTCACTCTGTAGACCAGTCTGACCTCAAACTCACAGAAATCCATCTGCCTGCCTCTGCCTCCAGAGTGCTGGGATTAAAGGCGCGCGCCACCATCAACTGGCTTCAGTAGTAGAATTTAGAATACTGTTTTGAATAATACTTATGTATATGATTTAAGAAAATTGAAACCCACTGACTTGCTATAGCTTGAGTTTCTTTTTCTTTCCTTTTCTTTTTTTTTGAGGCAGGGTTTCTCTGTGTAGCCCTGGCTGGCCTGGAACTAGGGGGTCTGCCTGCTTCTTCCTCCCGAGTGCTGGGAATGAAGGCGTGCATCACAACTACCTGTTTTGATTTCCTTTTTAAATAAATTATTAGCGGTTTTGGTTTGTTTGAGATTCCCTATGAGTGTGTGATTGTATGTATTTAAATGTGCTCATGTGGAAGCCAGAGCAGGGTGCCAGGTGTCTTTAGTTCTCTCTGTAGCTCTCCTGTCTGTTTGCCTTGAAACAGGTCTCTCAGGAACCAGAGCTCACTGTTACAGCTAGGCTACAGCCTGCAGGATCTCCCTGCCTTTGTCCTTCAATCCTGGGTTTAAAGGAGTGTAAAGCCATGTCTGGCTTTTTATGTGAATGCTAGGGATTCAAACTCAGTGTCCTTGGGCTTACAGAGCAAGTGTTCTTACCTTCAGAGCCATCTCTGCAACTCTTAGTTTCTTTTTCATGATGAAGTAGGAACTCAACTTCTTTTTTTTTTTTTGGTTTTTCGAGACAGGGTTTCTCTGTAGCTTTGGTGCCCGTCCCGGAGCTAGCTCTTGTAGACCAGAGATCTGCCTGCCTCTGCCTCCCGAGTGCTGGGATTAAAGGCGTGCGCCACCACCGCCCGGCCAACTTCTTTTTTTTTTTTAATTTATTTAACTTTATTTTATGTGCATTGGTACAAAGGTGTTGGACCCCCAGAACTGGAGTTACAGACAGTTGTGAGCTGCCATGTGTGTGCTGGGAATTGAACCTGCGTCCTCTGGAAGAGTGGCCAGAGCTCCTAACCCCTAAGCTGTCTCTCTAGCCCGGAACTCAAGTTTTAAAGATAACATAGAGTGAAATTGATGATGAGTGTTCTTACAGTCTGGAGAATGATCTACTATAGTCTTATTTTTTTGTTTTGTTTTGGTTTTTGAGACAGGGTTTCTCTGTGTAGCATTGGCTGTCCTGGTGAATTTACTCTGTAGACCAGGCTGGCCCCAAACCCAGAGCTTCACCTGCCTCTGCCTCCCGACTGCTGGGATTAAAGGTGTGCCCTACTACCACCTGGCTTATTTTATGTTTTGAATGAATGAGTTTGTTAAGTAGATAGTAAGCGAAAGTAAAGTATAGATAAATAGGTAGAAATAAAAACATCAAATTAGGTGCTCAAAATAGCCAGCAAAGCAAGCCCCACTGAGGCTGTTAGTTGGAGTTCCTAATGGAACGCCCTGGGTTAAGAAGAGTATCCTATCAGGTAAGACTCCCAAGTACCAGCACAAATAACAGAGCAGAAAAGTAATATCAGATCAGGGATTTGCAAAACCAGCAAAAACCCACCCAATTAGCTGAAGTTCCCAGTGGACATGGCCAGTTGGAGCAGAGTATCCTGTTGGGTGAAGCTTCCAAGTAAAAGAATGCATAGTAATGTATAAAGATAGCATCATCAAATTGGTACTTACAGACTCCAACAAAAAACAGCAAAGAGTCATCTAGAGTTTTCTCTGTGTGTTTGAGCTCCACCTACACCCTTTCCCCTATGACCAAACTTCCAGCTTTTCTTTCCCTTTTATTTTAATATTTACATATTTAAGTATTTTATTATTTATTTTTAAAATATTTATTTATTTACTTATTATGTATACAGTGTTCTGTCTGCGTGTATGCCTGCAGGCCAGAAGAGGGCACCAGACCTCATTACAGATGGTTGTGAGCCACCGTGTGGTTGCCGGGAATTGGATTCAGGAGCTTTGGAAGAGCAATGCTCTTAACCCTGAGCCATCTCTCCAGCCCCCTGTATTATTTATTTATGTATATGTGTGTGTTTGTATGCTCACCTGTATGCTAGAGCCTGTGGAGGCCAGAAAGGGGCGTTGGATCCCCTGGAGCTGCAGTGACAAGCAGTTGTGAGCCACTGTCCATGAAGCTAGGAATCCAACTCTGCTCCATCTGCAAGAGTAGCTCTCTTAACTATTGAGCCATCTTTCCAGCCCCAGTTTGAGCACTTTTATTTCATGGAATAGACAATAATAATATCTGATGGGAATGGTTTATGTTTTCTTCTCTTGGGCTATTTTGCTTCTTTCTTCCCTTTTTTCACAGAGTTTGTGAGGTCCAGCTCATTTCTAGGCAAGGAGTCTCAGTAGACACTTGACATAATGAAACATGCTTGGGGCTGACGTTTGTAGGGGGCAATTCTACTTCTAGTACTAACTGCTCAGTGAACTCAGACAACATATGACAATTTACCAACATAGTATACATTATGAGAGTGCAGCTAATAAAGCATGATTAGGGTCTTTGAGATGGCTTAGAGGGTAAAGGCACCTGCTGCTATGCTTGGCAACAGATAGATGTGATGAACTGAGTTTGGTTCCTTGGACCCACATGGTAGAAGTTGTGTTCTGTGAAGCACATGTGTGCAGTAACATAAAACCAATCCATACAGAAATGTAGAAGTAAGACCAGTCAGTGTGGCATTTGTTTTCACCTTTGTTTTTTTCTTTTAAAAAAAAATGACCAGGGTCAAGCCATGTTGAACATAAAATGATTTGTTTCATAGATAGACTTGAGAACTTTTATTGTAGTTTTGTATTATTGTGACTCAAGGAAGAGTTTGTTCCCTCCTCCCCCCAGGAAGTTTTTAGCTTTATGTTTTTACAGACATATTACAATAGTTTTCTTATTCTAGGCAAGCTTGTCCAGTGGAAGGCCAGCTACGTCCCCGACAGGAAGTGTCACACAGCAGTCAAGTATGTCCCAGACATCTGTAAGTATCCTAAAATTTCTCCTAGATTTAAAAATTTTAATTATTGTTTTGCAAAAGTAAACTTAGTAGTCATGAGGCTGTTGTTTAATTAACGAGTGCCTGGAAATGGGAGTAATAGGTTGGAGATAGAACTTTTGAAAATCTGAGGTTTTAAAAAAAGGCTTATTTTTCCATGCAGTTGTGGCATATACCTGTAAACCCAAAGCTCTGGAGGCAGAGGCAGGTGGATCTATGTGAATTCACAAGGCCAGGCTGACCTACAGAGTGAATTCCAGGACAGCCAGGGCTACACAGAGAAACCCTGTCTCAAACAACAGCAAGCATTTTTTCTATGACTTTATGTGTGAGGTACTTACAGAAACTGTGATTCCAGGTGAATAAAAAATTTGTTTTTTGTTTTTCGAGACAGGGTTCCCCTGTGTAACAGTCTTAGCTGTCTTTGAACTAGCTCTTGTAGATCAGGCTGTCCTCGAACTCACAGAGATTTATCTGTCTCTGCTTCCTGAGTGCTGGGATTAAAGGCATATGCCACTACCTCCTGGCCGTGAATATATTTTTTTTTAACGCTTAACTTTTTTTTATGTTTTCTTTTTTTATTGATATTTATTGAGCTTTATATTTTTCTCTGCTCCCTTCCCTGCTTCTCCCCTCCTCCCTTAAACTCTCCCCCAAGGTCCCCATGTTCCCAATTTACTTACTAGATCTTGTCTTTTTCTACTTTCTACTTCCCATGTAGATTAGATCTTTGTAAATCTCTGTTAATATCCTCATTGTTGTCTAAATTCTCTGGAATTGTGGTTTGTAGGCTGACTTTCTTTGCTTTATGTTTAAAAACCACCTATGAGTGAATACATGTGATAATTGTCTTTCTGTGTCTGAGTTACCTCACTCAAAATAATGTTTTCTAGCTCCATCCATTTTCCTGCAAAATTCAAGATGTCATCATTTTTTTCTGCTGTGTAGTACTCCATGTGTAAATGCACCACATTTTCCTTATCCATTCTTTGATTGAGGGGCATTTAGGTTGTTTCCAGGTTCAGGCTATGACAAACAAAGCTTCTATGAACATAGTTGAGCACACGTCCTTGTGGCACGATTGAGATCCTTTGGATATATACCCAAAAGTGGTATTGCTGGGTCTTGAGGAAGGTTGTTTCCTAATTTTCTGAGAAGTCGCCACACTGACATCCAAAGGGGCTGTACCAGCTTGCACTCCCACCAGCAATGCAGAAGTGTTCCCTTTTCCCCACATCCTCTCCAGCATAGTCGTCATCAGTGTTTTTGATCTTGGCCACGTGAATATACTTTTAATGTCATAATGATATCGTCCTAGGATAGCTAGCACTGTACCGTGGAGTGTGCCATAGCTTGCAAAACTTGGTTCAACAGTAGAAGAGACAATGTAGTTGGATTTTTCTCTGGATTGTCAGCTCCCAAATAACAACACAGAGACTTATTAATTATGAAAGCTTGACCTTATCTTAGGCTTGTCCCACTAGCTCTTATTGCTTAAATTAACTCATTTTTTAAGTCTATGTTTTGTTATGTGACTTTTATCTCTCGCCCATTTTGTGTATCTGACTTGTTCTGGAGTGTCTTTAGTGCGCCTAGATTCAACTCCTCCTCCCTCTCTCTGCCGGGAAGTACTCCTGTACCTCCTGCCTAGCTGTTGGCCATCCAGCTCTTTAATTAGACCAGTCATAGCAATAATGTATCTTTACCCATTGTGCACATAGCCCACAACAGAGACAGATGTGGTAACAGAAGTAATAATGAGCAATGAATTATTAGGTGACAGTCTACTCATGCTCTTGGTGATCTCCTTCCCCTCTGACTCCTACAGTCTTTTCTCCCCCTTGTCCATGGGGTTTTCTGGTATAGGCCTCTGCACCTGCTCCCTTCTGCTGCCGGAGAAAGATCTGATGAAGACTGAACAAGGAGTATAGCAGAATATCATTAGGAATCATTTCGTTGCTTCTGTTGTTTTTTTATTTTATTTTTTTTAAATCATTTGTGTTTAGTTCTTCCCTAGTAACCAGTGTCTTGTTCCTGACCATCTAGGCAGTGTAGGGTAGGAGCTCCCTCTTGTGGCATGGACCTCAAGTTAAACCAGACATTGGCTGGCCACTCCCACAAATTCTGAGCACATCTAGCAGGCAGGACAGATTGTTTGTGGAGGGTTTTGTGATGCTGTGATCATATTCCATTTTAATTTTTGAGACAAGGTTTCTAATTAAAACTGAGCTCCCTGCCTGCCTCAGAATGGCTATCCAGCAAGTCCCAGGGATCCTCCTGTCTCTGCCTTCCCAGAGATGAGATTATAGATGTGTGTGTGTTCCACCTCATCAGTTGGTACTGGAACCAACATCCTTGTGCGACAGGCACTTTACTGAATCTCTCCAGCCTGTGTTCAGTACTTTTTAATGCTGCTGTGCTGTCAGCCACAGTATTGGGTACCAAAGATACAAGTAAGTAGTCAAAGGCTATTATGGTGGGCATTCTGTTTGACAGGCTGTTTTCTGATGCCTTACTTGTAGTGAGCACATTGGCGATAAACTTGAATCCTTAGTATGCCTGAAAATTTCTAATTCATACCTTTTGTAATTATTTTAACAAGGGTGTTGTATTAAGCACTTTTCAGGAAATTTGAAAACAAGGATGATTGTTTTCAGAAATTTAGTTATTAAGCCTAAAAGTGTAACTTGATCATAGAGTACTTGCCTAGCATGCCAGACTGCAAGGACTGAAAACAGACATCTACTTCATTACAAACAGATATAGAAGTAGCAAGGATCAGACCTGGGGGTAGACAGGGAAAAGGCCAAGGAGCTGTGACACACTGAAAGGACAAAAGTCATCCCCTACTGGCCCTAGCAAGATAGATTATGTGAACCTAACAAAGAATTTCAGATAGCTGCTTTGAGGAAGCTGAAAACTTTAAATACAGAAACCAATTCAGAGATTTCATCAGAGATAGTTAACAGATTAAAATTTAAAACAAAAAATCCAACACAAGTCCTGGAACTGAAAAATACATTGAAGAAGAATGAAAGAAAAAAACGAACCCAACATCAAGAGTAAAACTAACCAAGCCAAACAAGAATCTCTGGACTTCAAAGACATAACTTGAAAATGCAGCCTGGGTTATAGCCTGTGATCTCCAGGAACACCTTAGCCCCAGACTGGAACCTTCTGATTGTTGTGGCTGATGCAGTACTAACCTGTAGCCCCCACCTCTGCTCCTGAGGTTTGTATGCAATTCAAGTCTTTGCAGGCAACTAAATTTCAGTTCATATCACAGAGTTTATGAATCCTATCTAGGGCAAGGGCAGGTTGAAAGATTTAGTCAATGGGTACTAGTCTAGAATTAGGGTTTTTAGGGGTCGGAGAGTCTGTCTGGGGCTGGGAACGGTAACCCAGGTGATGTAAAGGGTTTCTCCTCTTCAGCAGCGTCTTTTCTTACTGTGCCATGACCGTCTCCTGTGTGTCACACCTGGGTCTCATGAAGGGAGTTTCATGTACAGATACTTCAGGTTGACGTTTCCCTGATAGAATATTGCTGAAGAGCCCTGCTTCACCATTTTATCCCATCAAATGCTAATGTATGAGATTATATTAGGGGACTATGCAGGGAGTGTGAATTTGGATTTTATACCCACACATGGTAAACCCCTGAAATTTTGAATCTCTAAGATGCCTCCCTCTACTCTTCCAGTATATCAGGACAGGTGTAACAACTTCCTAGCTGCTTCTCAGCATACATGAGTGGAACTTTTCACATATTGATCAGCCTTTCTCAGAATCTTGTTTCAAAATAGAGATTTCACTTCCAGCTTTACCGTATAATAGACCAACGTGGACATTCCATCTTTGTAGGCTTAATAAACCTAGAGGTGCGTTGGTGTCATTTGTTGCTACATGTCTGGGTCTGCATTTGTGACTGACCCTGGACACTGACCTTCCCTCCTCCTACATGTCTGGGTCTGCATTTGTGACTGACCCTGGACACTGACCTTCCCTCCTCCTACATGTCTGGGTCTGCATTTGTGACTGACCCTGGGCACTGACCTTCCCTGCTCCCTGTGCATTTCAACTGTACTTCTGAATCAGAAGTCTAGTAAGCTATTTCTTAATTTTGTTCTCTACTTTGTTCCACAAAAATGATTTAAGGTGAGGTTGAATTATGTTATTCTCTGAAATTGTTTAAGAATGGGCGGTACATGAACAGAAATGACTTGGAAAGACGAGAAAGGATGTGTATCTCTCTTTTCCCTGTTTCTCCACCTACCTCTTTCCATTTCCCCTTCACAGATCCAAGCAAGTTGACAGTTTCTAATGTATTTTCCAGGGATCTGTTAGTCTATGCACTTTCTATTTTTGAGCTAGGATCTTGTTATGTAGCTCATGCTGGCCAAGAACTTGAAGTGCAGCTTAGTTCAGACTCACCATGAACTAGTAGGTCTCCTGCCTCAGCCTTTCTAGTGCTGCATTACAAGCTTGTGTCACCCATTCAGCGACATACTAATTTTATTTATTTATTTATTTATTTAGCCCAGATCTCATGTTCCCCAGGTTGACCTGGCACTTAATCATCAGTAGCCCAGGGCTGGCTGTTAATCCACAAGCCTCCTGCCTTAGCCTCTTGAGTGCTGGATTACATGAGGCATAAATCACTACCTCTGCTTGCTAACTTGCTAAGTATTCCCTTTTCCTCCCTCCCTCCCTCCCTCCCTCCCTCCCTCCCTCCCTCCCTCCCTCCCTCCTTCCTTTCTTTCTTTCTTTTTTCTGCTTTTTGAGACAAGGTCTCTCTGTAACAGCTCTGGCTGTCCTGGAACTTGCTTTGTAGATTAGGCTGGCCTCGAACTCACAAAGATCTGCTTGCCTCTGCCTCCTGAGTGCTGGTATTAAAGACATGTGCAACCACTGCCTGGCTTCTAATTAATTCTTTTTTTTTTTTATTTTTCGAGACAGTGTTTCTCCGTAGCTTTTGGAACTAGCTCTTCTAGACTAGGCTGGCCTCGAACTCACAGAGATCCGCCTACCTCTGCCTCCCGAGTGCTGGGATTAAAGGTGTGCGCCACCACCGCCCGGCTCTAATTAATTCTTAAGCATGACTTTAAACTTTAAAATGTTGATACATTAATTTCATAGCCAATATTCAGGACTTTTCCATCTGTTTAACAGATAGCAATTATATTTTCTTGTTTTCAGAACCTTTAAGTTAAAACATTACAGTAATTATACGTTACCCACATGTTTTTCGTATATAAATGAATTATTTGTGTTTTAATTTTTGTTCACTTCAGAAGCTCCTCAAAATATGACAGTGTGACAAAACAATGTATTACAATTAGAACTTTAAAGTCACTCTTTGTAATATAAAGTAATTGGACATCATCCCTAGTTTTGGGGGAGGTAGTAGTAAAGCCATTTTTAAGTTTCTAGAAGTCTTCCTGAAATGTGGATGTGTTTGAAAGTTGTTCCAGTTAGTAAGTAGTCTGTGCTGTGTGTTTGCATGCAGTCTGTGCTTGTATGCAAATTGATGCCCAAAATGAAGGGCTCTGTCGAAGATCAAAGCCTATCCTTGAGGTTTCTACCATTGATTGTCTTGCTTCAGCTTCCTGAAGTTGAGAATATGGAGGCATTACCTGTTACATTTTCTTCCTTAGATCAACCTCTCCACTTCTCCTACACCTGCTCAGTTGATGAGTCGCTCCCAGGCTTCCAGTTCCACCAGCGGCAGTATTACCCAACAGACTATGTTACTAGGGAGTACCTCTCCTACCTTGACTGCCAGCCAAGCTCAAATGTATCTCCGAGCTCAGATGGTAAGATTTAAGATACCAGCTCTTCAGTATCTGAGTACTGGAGAGTTCCAATGCTTTTGGATTTGATGCAATAAGGCATTTTTAATACTTAAGCAGTATTTATCAAGTGAGTGTGTGTGTGTGTGCGTGTGTGCATGTGTGTATGCTCAGCCTTTGAATACTTATAAATATGCATAAAAGTTCCACTGTGAATTAATAGGTCTTCTTGGTAACAATATTTTTTAATACTGGTACTGATTTTAAAATCTTTTTTTATATTTTGAGATCTCTACAATTGAAGAGCTTTTTATTACTGATGC
Organism: Microtus pennsylvanicus; assembly: GCF_037038515.1. NCBI lineage: Eukaryota > Metazoa > Chordata > Mammalia > Rodentia > Cricetidae > Microtus > Microtus pennsylvanicus. The sequence goes on from NC_134594.1 coordinate 7,202,948, forward strand.
CATCTTACAGTTTTATTATTTACAGTGTTATATAAATCAATTATTCTGTTGACATTGATGATTTGAGGAAATAGTTAGAAATATTAAAAACTTAGTTTTCAATGATAAGTAAGAATTTATGTCCAAGGACCTTCTGAAATCTGGATTGGAGTTCCGATAGTTCTTCAGATAATTCGTAGCTTTGGTTATTACAGTCTCAAATTCTGTAAGGTCGCATTCTTATGTTTACTTCAGCTTTTATTTTTATTAATATAGGAATGTTAATTGATAATTTTATAATTAGATACCTACTGATTTCCTGATTTTATTGTTGACATTTTTAAAGACATGTAGACATTGGCTGACGTAATTCTATACAGTTAAGCAAATGTTTTAATATATATCTTTTTATTTATATAAGATATATATACATATATATATGAACCTAATTAGTTAGTTAGTTAATTTTGCAGTATCAGGGATTGAAACCAGGGCATCATGATGATTAGACAAGCATCCTATCAATACTCACCATCTTCGGCCTCCTTAGTATGCAGATTTTGACCAATGAACTGATTATATATCTGATCCCTATTCATTGAAAATTGGAAAGCAAGTTTTCAGTCTTATTTTTGGCAGGAAGGGATGATGTGACACAACGTTTATTCACAAATTGTAAATATCACCTCTTCTGGATTACTTTTCTCTCATGAAATTGTCTTTAATAATATGATTTGAACCATTTGAAATATTTTTGTTTTGTTTTGATGATTTTGACCTTTAAAATGGGTAATTCATATGACTCAAACTAGAAAATCTTCGTTTTTGGGTGGAGTGCTTTTAGGCTGGTTGCATGCACCAAAAGTAAGAAAAGTTGTTGGTGAATTTACGTAGATTCAGTAAGTAAATGAAAAAAGAATTCAAATGTAAAAGGGTTTAGAGGAAAATAAGGGGTTCAGGAAATGAGGGGGGGTGGTAAATGGGAGCAGGGGATAGTGAATATGATGGCCATGTATGTGCATGCATGAAAATCACAGTGCAACCCAGTATTGTATTTAATACATACTGTAAATGTTCAAGGTTAGAAAAGGTCCCTAATTGATTATTTTAGTTTAAATAGCAGGAAGGTAGCAAGTACTTCTTGAAATGACTTTTAATAGTGTGTCTCCACACTTTAAAGCCCATCATTATTTACTAAATCCAGTTAGATTGAGTAGATTGTATTGTCTTAGAAATTAACGGTACTTGTTTAATATTAAAAGTTTGAAAACAAGATGGTGATGTATGGATTGTTTTTCTCTTTTGTTGTTTTGGGGTGAAGGCCTTGGGTTGCTCCTCTGTTTTAACATTTGAGCATTTCTATTTAGAACAAATCGCCCTTTACAAACAGGGTTAACATCAAGAGCAACCTTACTTGTCCTACGATCCGTCCTTTGTAGCTGAGAAACATCGTAGTATGTGGCACTGTTAATGTGTGGACTGAAGAGACTTTTTGGTGTTTCTTTGCCTGTTTCTTACCAAAATTAATCTGTATCCTAGTGCAGTTTTATTTTCATTTCCATCTTAGGGATCCTGAGGTAGTAGTTTTTATTTGGGACAGAATTTGGTTTGAGGATCTCATCTCACCAAAACACATTCTTTTCTTTGAGTAGTTTTCCCCTACTCTCAGAATTGTGAGCGATTTCAAAGCTGTTGGTGACTTTTTGAGCTCTGTGATCACAACTTTGTTGTCGTGTGAAGCCTTTTGCTTAGGAGGTAGTCCTGACTGCACTGTCTCTCTGTCACAAAGTTCAGTCTCTTGCCTGCTTGCTACACACTGTGTGTGGGACATGTTCTTTAGTCTTAGGGTGTTATTTTTGGTTTTCTGTCTGTACAGCTGATTTTCACACCCGCTACCACTGTGGCTGCTGTGCAGTCTGACATTCCTGTTGTCTCGTCGTCATCGTCACCCTCCTGTCAGTCTGCAGCTGCTCAGGTGAGATTGTGTATCACAGTGTGGTACTGGAGGTCTGGGTCTCTCTCAGTGGAAAGGCGGTCACTGCGTTCGTGTTTCAGCTCCTCTGCTTCAGAGTGCATTGCCATGGCTTTCAGGTGAAGTTTATAAAGCACTGAGAGCTCCAAGAGCATGCTTGTTTTGTAGAAATGACATATAATCAAACAGATTTAGATTATTAGGTGTTGATTCATCAAGATTAACACGAGTTTTATTATTGACACAGTATTTTTAGTTTTGCTGTCTACCAGATTTCTTTCTTACATGAGGTATATTCTTTTTTGTAGATTTCCTTTGCAAGTAGTTACATAACAGATACGTCAAAGTAGATGATAATTTAAGTTTAAAAATGAGTTAAATCAGGCAAATTTGAAGTTAAAAACGTAAGTAGAGTATTACTTTATTTGGTACTATGGAAAAAAATGAAACTTCTCTTATTCAAAAAGTAAACTAAAAGTAGTATGTAGGCCTAAAGGTAAAAATAAAAAATTTAATCTTCCAGGAGAAAGCAGGACAGCATCTTTGCAAGTCTAGGTGGGCAAGACTTCTTAGGGCACAAAAAAGATTAACTAGAAACAAAAATAAGTGATAAATTGGACTTAAACTAAAAATTATTCTTTAAAGAGACATTACAAAATGAGTATCTAGGATACAAGCTGAGGGAAACTATTCTCAATATATGTATCTGACCAATGATTGTACCTAGAATATAAAGAAATGCTTATAGTTTAGTAATAGATCATGATATCAGTTAAAAATGGAAACAATATTTGAAGAGATAGTTTACACAAAACTCTAACTATATAGGCCAGGTATGGTGATGCATGCCTTTAATCCTGGCACTTAGGAGGCAGAGGTAATAGATCTCTGAGTTTGCGGCCAGCCTGGTCTATGTAGTGAGTTTCAGGACAGTCAGAAGTACAAACAAACAAACAAAAAGACAAAAAGACAGTATATAAAAGGCCAATGAGCACGAGATAAAAATGTCCAACATCATATATCATAGCGATCATCGTCATACATCCATCTGGGTGGCTGAGATGAAGACTGACACTGTACAATAGTTCTCAATGGCTAAGTATTCTAATGCTGAATCTACAAACAGATGGTGCTCGGAGGGGAATAGAGCAAACCACTGGTACATCTCATAAGCACAACTAGCAGATGAAACTAGACACAATAAGTATGTCCTCTGTGATTCTGTAGTTTTAGAATTCCAGAATCAGAAAAACCCTCCATAGTGAAAAAATTAGGTTAATAGAGGTAGGAAAAATTGACTAGGAGGGATGTTCAGTGTGGTGGTTGGATGTTCAGTGTGTTGGTTCCATACCTTTTTCTTTTTTTGTTTGTTTGTTTGTTTTGTTTTTGATTTTTTTCGAGACAGGGTTTGCTGCAGCTTTGGAGCCTGTCCTGGAACTCACTTTGTAGACTAGGCTGGCCTCGAATTCACAGAAATCTGCCTGCCTCTGTCTCCCAAGTGCTGGGATTAAAGGCATGCGCCACCACTGCTGGCTCTGATTCCATAACTTTTGACCTACTGTCAAAACTTATAGAATAGTTGCATCTTATTGTAAGTCATATCTCAGTAAATGTCATAATGATCATTTAGATTGAATAAACTTTAAGTTAAAATAGTTGAATAGACTGTTGCTTTATGTGGTACTATTTTGTTGTTTTTGTAGTGAATGTTTATGACAGATATTCACTCAGATGTTGGTCATCTTTGGCCTTTTATTTATTTACACATTTTAAAATAGCTTTTGTTCATTTGGGTATATTTTTAACTTTCTTTTTTAAGAAAAGGTTTTGGTAGTAGCCTTGGATGGCCTAGTACTTGATATTATGCCCCAGGCCTTCAATTTGAGACAATATTCTTGTGTCAGCTCCTCAGTGCTAGGATCACAGGCATGAGTCACCCTGTGTAACATGTGGGCCTGCTTGTTGGGGTTTCTGTCCTGCCCAATTCCCACAGTCATTAGGTCCCAAAGAAAATCACACAGATGTCTACATAAGTTATAAATCGCCCATTAGCTCAGGCTTCGTATTAGCTCTTATAACGTATATTAGCCCATTATTCTTATCTATGTTAGCCACATGGCTCAGTACCTTTTTCAGCAGAGCAGGTCCCATCTTCCTTCTTCCTTGTCTGGGCAGGACTGCAGAGATAGCTTCCTTCTTCCCAGAATTTTCCTGTTCTCATTGCCCTGCCTCTACTTCCTGTCTGGTTGTCTTGCCTATACTTCCTGCCTCGCTAACTGGCCAATCAGTGTTTATTTAAAACATAATTGACAGAATACAGAATTGTCCCTCACTATGTGTCAGCTTCCTCAGTGCTGGGATTGCCTGGTGGATTTTATTTATCGTTTCATACTCTGGCTTTCTGGTAAATGCAAGAAATGAGATAGTAACTGGGTGGTGGTGGCGCACGCCTTTAATCCTAGCTCTTGGGAGGCAGAGGCAGGCAGATCTCTGAGTTCAAGTCCAGCCTGGTCTACAAAGTGAGTTCCAGGACAGCCAGAACTACACAGAGAAATCCTGTCTTGAAATACCAAACAACAACAATAAGAAGTAAATGAGATAGTAATAATTAATATTCTTTGATTTTTTTAATAGAACTTCTATGTATTGATACATTTAATAATAAAGACTAATTTTCATGTATTAGTTATAAAGATTGTAGCTGAGTAAACACAGAGTTTTCTTAACTTGCTCCCTGGCTCTTTACAGTTACTTAACAGGGTCTGCTAGATAGTGCTCACTAAATGCTAATTTTAAGATGATCCTTGCTCAGCTCCAATTGCTTTACTTTATATTGGAAATGATACCTCTCAGCTGTTACAAGTGACAAGTGAGGCAATCAGAAGCTTCTCATCACAGTGCTGCCACATAATGAAATATCTTATCTACTGACTACTGTTATTATTTGACATTGTGTGAGGACAAATCACACATGTGATTCTTAGCTTTCAAGAAGCTAGAAATGAAGAGATAATAAATAACCATTTAAATGATTGATAGTTTCCATGATAAACCAACCAGCTGCTTAGGAGATAATGTTTCTTTTTAATATGGTACTCCATTTTCTTACTGTTTCTCATGACGAAAACATTCTTATGAGTCTTTAATGCAGCTAATGTAGTTTGTGAATTGGTCTTCTGGTGACATAGGATGTGACCTGTCCACGGTCTGTGGCTCTGTGGGTCTGACTTGGTTAAAGCTTTCAGGGGACTGAAGGGATCTCTCTGTGAACACTGATTTTGCGTGACAGTGAATGAGGCTGGCAGTGATAGGCGATGCTGACCAACAGAGACACAGCTTCAGGTTCAGGACTATTGGGTATGAATGTTTTTTTGTGTGTGTGTGTTTCAAGACAGGGTTTCTCTGTGCAGCCCTGGCTGTCCTGGAACTCACTCTATAGATAGAACAGGTTGGCCTTGAAATCCGAGATCTACCTGCCTCTCTCTGCCTTCTGAGTGCCGTGACTAAAGGAGTGTGCCACTATGGTCCTTTTTTATTTTCTTTTTTACTTTTCTACTTTAAAAAAAAATTAAGTATGTAGTTTAAAAATTGTGTTCTTTAAAATTAAGAGTATCAGATTTGTAGTTTAATGTTATTATTTAAACTACAAAAGTCACTATATCAATTCCTTTTTCATCAGTAAAAATGTTTTTTTTTTTTTTAAGACAATCTTATTGTATACTTCTGGCTGACCTGGAAAGCTATAGATCAGGATGACCTTGAATTCACAGAAATCTGTCTGCTTCCACATCCAGAGTGCTGGGATTAAAGGTGTGTGCCACCATGACTGGCACAAAAAGGATGTTTATAGAAGAATAAGATCCTGCTTATCAAAGGGCAACCTAGGGGATGCTGATTTGAGAAGTCAGCTCAGCACAGCACTACCCCCCCCACCTCCAGTCCCCTCTTCTGCAGTGAGAATGCTGCAGTAATATCTGCAGTGCTTGATTTCAGTTAAACGATTCCGAGAATTATTTTGGTAGTGATATATTCATTATATATCATAGGATGTTAGAGTGAAGTTAGCAAAAATACCTCATGCATGATGTCAAAGTCTCTTATAGAATCATAGGCTTGTTTTAGGGGAAATGAAAATTAAGGCTAGGATGCCCATTACTCCTCTTCTGGGGATGGATTCTCTCTCCCCAGAAAGGTACTGTCCTGGAACATGTGGTCTTTCCAGTAGTGAGTCAGTGTTACTTCTGGTGCTGCAGTTTCTACAGTGTAAGTTATTTACTTTAAGTTAGTATTTGAGTGAAGATGGCAGCAGGTTATCTAAAGTCTACAAGCTCATATAGAACATAACATCATACTTAACTGTGGAGGCATGAACATTGCCTTTCAGGATTCCAGGAAGCAGTGTGGTGTGTAGGCATTAGGGGTCATTGTGTCAGATCTTCATTTACTGTTCAGATGCTATTCATCCTGAAGGAGCCATTCAAGTTTTTTGGCATATTTGTTCTCAGTTATCATTATTATATGGTCTACTGCATGAATCATTTGTGGAAAATGCTATATTCTCTATTATGTAGCTCTTCCTGGGTGAATTTATTGTTTTACTTATTTGTTTATTTACTTACATATTTTAGAGTCAGGTTTTGCTGTATGGCCAAGACTGTACTGGAATTAACTATGGTTCTTAGACTGGCTTTGAATTTGTTTGTGTTCCTCCTGCTTCTGCCTCCTTATGCTGTGATAATAGGCCTGTGCTACTATCACTATACTGATAATAGTTTTTTGTTTTTTCTTTTGTCATACCAGACATGGATCCCAGGGCCTCATACATATTAGGCCCACCTAGCTACATCTCTGTCCTTCCTGAGATATTTTAATGTGCCTCCACCAAGATATTTAATGAAGTTTGTTAGTAAATATGAACAAATTCTAGTGTTAGCATAAAAGCCATAAGTGGAACTAAATAACCTTTCAAATATCTATATGATGTGATTTCAAAATCAGTTGTAAGAGAATATCCCAGACTTAGGAAGTTCCCAGTTTTTGTAGTTCTGAATTGCTAGGGGTGCAAAAGTCAATGCTGGAGGCTCTGGCCCTATTAGCTGAGTCTCCTCTCACCATTTCACAAATGTGTATGTTGGTCATGTACAGACAAGCTAGACATTGTGCTGTAGGCCAGTCTCACTCAGATTCCATGGAAACATCCCGGAGTGAAAGGGCAAATTCTTCACAAAGAACTCCAGGAAGCTCTTCTGAGAGAGCCAAGCAGATTATTGAACTGCTAATAATGGCTTGAGAAAGAAAGTTCAAGCAGAGCCAGAACAAAAGGCACCTAATGAAGGAAGTATATGGTGTATTTATAGGACAGTGAGAGCAGTTTGGCAGTTGTATAAGATTGTAGACTGGAGAAGAGAAAGTGGATTCATAGTGGGTTGGGCCTACATTGTTGACTTTGAGTGGCAACGCAAGGAATACAGTACATTTTACTTTCTGTATGAGACTTTAAAACCAATGGTATTTGATACATATTGACACAGTAGGAACTATGGGAGGGAAATCAGAGAGGATGCTCCATATGTTCTCACTTAGAGGGGTTTCCGGTGATTGTTGTATTAGTCAGTTTTTTTTGCTCTGACAACCTAGGAGAAACAATTTAAAAAAAATAAAAGAAATTTATTTTGGCCTGTAGTTTTGGTTCATGATGGGCTGGTGCTGTTGTTTTCTGGGGCGTAGAGGCAGAGTGTCATGGCAGGGAGTGTGTGTTAGAGCTAATTTGCTTACTCCTTGGCAGCCAGGCAGAGAGAGTGACAGGAAGGGATCAGGGCCCCAATTCTCCTTCAAAGATATCCCCTTAGTGACCCTCTCTACAGCCACTCACTTCTTCTGTTGCTCCAGAGCCTCCCAACAGTCTATTCAGATGTTAAGTCCATTTGCGTACTACTCCCTTGGTAGAGGCAGAGACCTTACCCCCTCCTAGCACTGTTTGTCCTGGGACCATGCCTGTTCACATGTATCTTTTTTGAGGTGGAATGGCGAGGAACTTCATTTGCACACATTAACAGTAGCTGTAGAATTGATAGAAACTTGCCTGACGTGACTGTTTATTTACCTTCTGTTGATACTATTTTGGCATTTGGACAGGGAATAGAGCCTTGAGCACCAACTAAGAAGTTAGACCTCAGCAGCTTGTCATTCATTAGCTTTGTCTAGGTGGAGCCTCCTTTGACCCTCCGAGACCATTGCTAGTACTAAGTGTATTTGGTACATGTTTCAGATAGGCAAGAAGCTACTGTTGGTGAGGCATTTTCTGCCTTGCTCTTTGGAGAGGTATAAGCTCAAGTGAGCTGAATTTGGATAATCCTGTCAGTTTACAGTGTTTACCCATTTTAGAGCTCTGTTCTCAAAGACCACTCAATAGTGGTCAGTAACAGAATTTCAGTTTAAGAAGCTTTTGGAAAATGCTCTCATGGTATCACGCCGGAGCAGATGCTTAGATAAGTCAGTTGTCTTACAGTACTCCCTCTAACGCATTTAGAACTGGTCACTTTCCATGAAGTGCATGGCAGAGCCGTTTCTTCATATTCATACTGCATTTGCCGTCAGCCCCTCCCCTTATTCCCCTTAATATTGGTTTGGTTTTCATTTAGTTCTTCCTGGTCTTCCTGTCCTGCTCTTTCACTCACAACTGTCTTATACCCACCCTCTATGTCCTTTCCAGCCTGCCACATAGTAGTTAAGACACGCTCATGTGGAGCGACCTTTCTGTAAGGGTTTCCTTAAAGATTATTGGTTGTCTCAGGAGTGTGGACCTCTTTGTGTAGGAGGCACAATATTAATTACTGTCATTATTGTAATGATTGCTGTATCAGCTAAAGCCATGTTTTCATCTTTATTTTTTGTTATGTGGTTCTTAGGTTCAGAATTTAACATTACGCAGCCAGAAGTTGGGTGTCTTATCTAGCTCACAGAATGGCCCACCAAAAAGCACTGGTCAAACTCAATCATTGACAATTTGTCATAATAAAACAACAGTGACCAGTTCTAAAATCAGCCAACGAGACCCTTCTCCAGAGAGCAAGAAGGGAGGAAGCCCAAGCCTGGAATCTCGAAGCACAGCGGTCACTCGGACTTCAAGCATTCACCAGTTAATAGCACCAGGTGGGATGAATGTTCGTCAAAAATAGTTGCCTTATTTGTTTTCTTATCAGACAGCAAAACAAAGGATGCATGCTACTTGAATAAGAGTAACAATTTTAAAACATTTTTAAGTGAGAATTTTTGTCAGCTAAAGAAGATCTCACTAAGTAGTTTGAAAAAATTTAGAAAACCTAGTAATTGAAACAAGTTATACAGCAAAACAATGGTCTTCCATTGTTGTTACTTGGCACTTAATGTCTTTATGATGTGTTGCTCTCTTTATATTAATTAAATCTTTTAGCTTTTAAAAAAGAATTGTCTTTATTTAGTATGCGTTAGTGGTACATATTTTTAAGCTTTTAGTAAAAAGTAAGTGCATCTTAATTAAGTCATTAGTGGAAATTTGTTACTAAAACAGATTGGGCAAATAAAGAAATTATTTTCCTAACTTCTCATCCACCACTACCAGTGTGGGATGCCATCTGAGGGAAAGCTGTCAAGGAAGCAGTCCTTTTCATTCTTATTCTGCCATGCGGATCTCTTTCCTGCAGGTAATCCTGCTTCATGGTTCCTCAACCAGAGTGAGCTTTCTGACCCTTGTTCTATACTATTGAAGTCTACTCTCCCCCTAGACTGATTCCTCTGTGTGTTTGGTACTGAGGATTGAGTCTAGTGCCTCCCACACATGGCACACAGCACTCTAACATGGAGTTACAGCCCTTTAACTTCTTATGTTTCTTCTATTAGGATTGTCCATGTTCTTAGCTCTACAAACTCTCAAAATCTTGGCATTGTCTGATTCCTCTAAGTTGAAATGTCTCTTTCCTTTGACCTGTTACAACTGTAGTGCTTTCTGAACCCAGACCTCTTTACTGGACAGCGAGCTCCTTGCGGATGCTCTTAGTAACGGCTGTGATAGGCCCGGTTTTCAGCACTCTGTTGTGTCTTTTCACCTTTTCATAGTAATAGCACGAAGGTTTGTCTTCTGTTCGTTTGCCTGTGATAGGTACGTGGGTATATGTGGACTAATCACCCAGTTTCCACACTGACGCTTTGGAAATTATCAGTCATTCCCCTTAGCATTATTTAGCTACCATGCTTAGGATTGTTATGAATGAATCTTAGAGAAGTGCTATAAACTTTGCTAGTAAATCCATTCATGCTATAGTTAGATATTGTTTCTGTCTCTGTAGTAAGTGTCTATACCCTGGTCTGGTCTGTGTTGTCTCTGGCCAGAAGACTGTGCTTTTGCCCAGAGCATTCTCAGCCTCACAGCAGCACCAGGGCTCGAGGTGTGTGGAGCAGCAGTGCCTGCTGTGCCTGGGCTGATGGGTCAGAGGGCAGCGTCCAGTGAGACCCGTCTTCTTATTCTTTCCTTAGCTAGACCTAGGCCAGCAGTCATTTTAAATAGAGAAGAAAACAGACCCTCTATTTGTATTATTTATATCCTAATATGGTTGCCTAATAGTTACTGTAGTGGAGATGGTTACTGTTTTCTTGCATGTAATTTTAGGGTCTAAAAATAACCTGATTTTCTTGACCTTGAGGATGGAAGCTTTCAGGTGTTAGCAATTCTGTTTATTTATTTAGAAGACAGTAGACCAGACTGGCCTTGAACTCATGACAACTTTCCTGCCTCAGCCTCCTACTGTGCCTGATTGATAATTTTTTTTCCCTCTGAGACAGGGTCTCTCTGTATAGTCCTAGCTGTCCTAGAACTCCCTCCCTAGACCAGGCTGGCCTCAAACTCATAGAGATCTGCCTTTCTCTTCCTCCCAAGTGCTGGGATTGAAGGAATGTATTACCACACGTGACAATAATTCTGTTTTAATATATAAAGGCGAGAATTCACCTTTAACCACATCCCGAGAAATCAGGAAAGGGGTTTTCTATGCAGTTTTTAGAGGGCTTTTTTCCCCTTTTTTCTTTTCTTTAGAAATTAATTCAACATGCAGTGAAAAAAATCCTCTAGTGGTTTGGTCTGGCTGCCACCAAGAAATGTCATAATCTTGGAAGTCTCAGGCCAAGTCTGGCCACTCCCAGTTTCTGATGAGGACTGTCTTTTTACCTTGCCACTTGCCACTTTCTTTTTTTTTTTAATATACATATTTATTTATTACATATACACTATATCTCTATGCCAGAAGAGGGCACCAGACCTCATTACAGATTGTTATGAGCCATTATGTGGTTGCTGGGAATTGAACTCAGGACCTCTGGAAGAACAGCCAGTGTTCTTAACCTCTGAGCCATCTCTCCAGCCCCCTTCTTGCCACTTTCTTTTTGTCCTCACTTGGACTTCCCTGTGTGTGCACAGTGAGGGAGGAGAGCTCTGATAACTTCTTTAAAAACATTGTTTTGGGGGTACTTACTTATTTGTTGTAGGGGTAGGACAGGCATGAGCATTTCACAGAGTCCATGTTGAGGTCAGAGGATAATTTGTAGGAGCTGGTTCTTTGTTTCTATCATGTGAGTTCCAGGGGTCAAACTCAGGTCATCAGGCCTGACGGCAAAGGCCTTTACCTGTTGAGCCATCTCACTAGCCCTAGTATCTCTTTTTATTGGTATACAAATCTCTGCCGTGCCAGGGCCTCACTCCCAGGATCCCATGTGATCTTATTTCCCTGCCTTCTCCATCTCTACATGTAGCCACTTTGGGGTTGTCGTTTCAGCATGGTGAATTTGGGAAAGGGGCAAACAGTTCATAATAGAGCCCTCAGCTCAGGCTGTAGGACTCGTCTGATAGTGCTTTCAGTTGATCCGTCGTATTGCGTTAGTTTAGTATCATTTCTTCTTTATGGGGTTGCAGTGATTGTTGAATGAAATGATATTTTAATATAAGAGAAACTAAGTCAGTCATTAATCTTTCAAATATTAGGCTGCTCTGACAATAATAAAGTGTTCGTTAAAGTCAGAGAAATTAACAAGCAGGACACAATTTTGTAGACATTGTCAGCTTTTCTCGCTCATAGTTCTCATCCTGTAATCTAGGACTTGTTCTTGTGCTCTGACTTCTGATCTAAGAAGAATTTAATTTAGATAAATTATAGACTGTTTCTCTATTGAAATATCAGATAATTTACCTAAAACAGCACAAAAACTCATCCTAGTGTATATATCGCCTGTGTTTAGGACCACGAAACGTGGGGCTGGAAAGAAAATTCAGCATTTAAGAGTGATTATTCTTGTAAGGACTGGAGATCTGTTCCCAGGACCCTTGGATGGTTCAGGACTGCCTGTAACTGCCAGCTCAAGGGAATCTTGATGCCCTCTTCAGACCTTCTCAGGGACCCACACACAGACACATAAGTAAAAATTAAAAAGTACTTGACAAAGATTTTAAAGTTAAATTATAACATTCTTAGGTGTTGAGAGAACGGGAAGCACTCTCTGGAGTCACAGGATCTAGTCACCATCTCCTCACGCTGTATCACACAGCTGGCACCACATTTGTGGAGGCTGGCAGTCTTCATCTCAGTCACTAGCTTACGTGAAAAATTATTTTTAGATTAAATTTTAGAACTCATTTTTCCTTTTTTAGTGCTATTTGAGCCCATGCCACACACATGTGTTCTAGTATTGAGCTATAACCCAGCCTTTCATTTAAAAATAATTAATAGATAGCGAAATTGTAAATTTTTTTTTTCAAGACAGGGTTTCTCTGTATAGCTTTGGAGCCTGTTTTGGAACTCTCCTTCCTTCCTTCTTTCCCTCCCTCCTTCCTTCCTTTTTCTTTTCTTCTTTTTTTTTTTTGTTTTTAGACAAGGTTTCTCTCTGTTGCTCCAGCTGTTCTGGAACTCACTCTGTAGACTGGACTGGCCTTGAACTCAGAGATCCGCCTTCCTCTGCCTCCTGAGTGCTGGCTTTAAAGGTGTGCACCACTGCCTGGCAGTGATTTCTTTAAAGAATCTCTGTAATTTTTTTTTCTTTCTAGACAGGGTTTCTCTGTAGCTTTGGAGCCTGTCCTAGAACTTGCTCGGTAGACCAGGCTGGTCTCCAGTCAAAGTCACAGAGGTCTGCCTGCCTCTGCCTCCCAAGTGCTGGGATTAAAGGCGTGTACCACCACCGCCCGGCTAGGTTCTCTATAATTTTTAAACATACCATTTTATATGTATGACTTTTGCCTGCATATATATGTATATCATATGTGTGCCTGGTACCTCAGTAAGACAGAAGAGGGTATCGGATCCCCTGGGACTGTAGTTACAGATAGTTCTTAGCTGCCACATGGGTGCTGGGAACCAAATTCAGGTCATCTGGAAGAGCAACCAATGTTCTTAACTGCGAAAGGTCTCACCAGCTTGATCCCCAAATTTTAAATTATAATAAAATGTAAAAATGTTATTAGAAGTTTGTGTAAGGCTGTTGCCATAACTGTCGTTGAATATAGAAGGATGTAAAGTGCTGTGTAACTTTCATATTTACATGGAGAGATAAATTCTGTCTTTATATTTGATTTAGATGAGTATTTTTTGGGTGTGTGTGGGTGGAGACTTTGAGACAGGGTCTCCTTATGGTCCTGACTGGCCTGGAACTTGCTATGTATGAAGATCAGGCTCACCTCTACTCAGAGATCCATGTGTCTTTGTCTTGTGAGTGCTAGGATTAAAGGTGTGCTTACCATGACAGCTTAACTGTGTGTGACTTGTGTGTGGTATTAAGCAGTCATTTTAGTACACTCAGTTTTCAGTCCTAGGCGTAAAGAGTCAGCATGGTGGGCACTGTTCCCGTTGTGAGGAGATCTGATCGATACCACTCAGTGCTTACCACTCACTCTGGACTTGCCATTGAGTGCAAAGGAATAAACACCATTATTTAGGTATCATGATCTTACTCCTGCATTCTCTGCAAAAAATCGGTTGCTCACTTAGGTTTGGAATGGCCCCTCCACTATAAGATTCAGCCATGTATTTTGCTTAATTGATTGACATTTTATGTGAAACAATTTCATTCTGATCAAATAATAAAGACTTCATTCAAGTTAAAATGCTCAGTTAGGAAACTTTCTAGCTAATTGATTATGCTGTTAGTTTGGGATGTGTTTTGTCTTAGAGGGGATGAGATCTTATCTTGAAGTCATCCTTGAGTGCTGATACTTCCCCTTCAGAGAAGAGGCAGAGTCAGGAGACTCAAGTGCAGAGACCTAAGTGCTAAGCTAGTAAAGCTGTTCTGTCGCCTGGAAGAGTAGAACGTGGGAGGCTGTACATATGTGACTAGATTGCTTTTCTGTCAGGGTTTCACAGCATAGCTTATTCATCTAGTATTTTAGCCTTGCAAGGAGAATGTCATAGAATGTCAAACTAGAAGACTTGTAACAGACTGCTAATGACTATGACTCTAATGTGAAAACTCTCCTTCTTTAGATTTATGTAAAAACTGTTTTGTTTTGAAATCAGTACTAATTGTCATTTTTTTCTCTCACAGCTTCATATTCTCCAATTCAGCCTCATTCTCTAATCAAACATCAACAGATTCCTCTTCATTCACCACCTCCTAAGGTTTCCCATCATCAGCTGATTTTACAACAGCAACAACAGCAGATTCAGCCAATCACCCTTCAGAGTCCAACTCAAGATCCGCCCCCATCCCAGCACTGTATCCCGCTTCCAAACCATGGCCTTTCTCCAGCTCCTAGTAATGCCCAGTCACAGCATTGCTCACCAATTCAGAGCCATCCCCCTCCTTTAACTGTGTCTCCTAATCAGGCACAGTCGGCACAGCAGTCTGTAGTGGTGTCTCCTCCTCCACCTCATTCCCCAAGTCAGTCTCCTACTATAATTATCCATCCACAAGCACTTATCCAGCCACACCCTCTTGTGTCTTCAGCTCTTCAAACAGGGCCAAATTTGCAGCAGGCTACTGCTGATCAGGTACAACCCACAGCACAGCTGAATCTTCCATCCCATCTTCCACTTGCAGCATCCCCTGTTGTACACATTGGCCCAGTCCAACAGTCTGCCTTGGTGTCCCCTGCTCAGCAGATTGTGTCTCCAACATCACACCAGCAATACTCAGCCCTGCAGTCATCTCCAATTCCAATCGCAACCCCTCCACAGATGTCGACATCTCCTCCAGCTCAGATCCCACCACTGCCCTTGCAGTCTATGCAGTCTTTACAAGTGCAGCCTGAAATTCTATCCCAGGGCCAGGTTTTGGTGCAGAATGCTTTGGTGTCAGAAGAAGAGCTACCTGCTGCAGAAGCTCTGGTCCAGTTGCCATTTCAGACTCTTCCTCCTCCACAGACTGTTGCGGTAAATCTCCAAGTACAGCCACCAGCAGCTGTTGATCCACCAGTGGTAAGCCCTCGGCAGCTCTTTGACTTTCTTGCTGAACTGAACGTAAAGCTGGTTCCCCCACACTGTGCTGTACTGTTAAATCTAAATGTCTATGATTTTTTTAAGCTTGCCTTTTTCCTGTGTCAGTATTCCAACAATGTATTGTATGGGCAAAGGAAAAAAATGTCGTTTGTTGTAGTATGGTTGCATGCTTTAAATTTGTGATGGTTATTAAAGTCCCTCGTTAATTTTATTACTATTTAAACAAATCCATCTGCTATCTTTACAGAGTTGATTTTTTTTCCCCAAGGGAATGCATTTGAACCAGTGTCATCTGCACAAAGTTTTTTCTCTTAAGGTGATTATCCTTCATAGATCCCTTCTGTATGTTCTTAAGCGCATGGTTTATCTAGCTAACCTTTCAGTTGGGTGCATTTGGAAGTCCTGGGCCTTGAGCAGCTTTTCTTTCAAGGAAGAGGTATGATTGTATGATATAACTTTTTTGACAAAATTGTGTTTTGTAATTAAAACTGTAAAAACATTTATTCCAGGGTAGAATTCAACTTTGCAAAAAACAATTGACTTTTTAAACTTTCTATCTACTAAGAGAAAATATATATTTAAGTTATTTCTCAGTTAAAAGGCTCAAAACCCTGAGTCTCTGTCTTTGACACTGAGAGTAACAGAAGTGCACTATATGAAGTAAGAATTTTGAGTAATTGGGATTTCAGTGGAATGTGTCAGAGTGAGCCTCTCGAAACGGACACATGAGGCCTGAAAAGGGAGGTTATCTTGAAAGTAGCTTTTTTCAAAATTTTCTCTTGAAGGACTTATTAAAATTCATTAAATGTTTTATGCAAAAACTGAAATAAGGTCCTTATGAGTTTAATCAGAATGACCAGATTCAGTTTCTTATTCAGGAAAAAAAATTTTTCTAAAAGGAAGTTTTGTGTTAAACTTTGAACATCACTGAAAGTCAGACCAGTTCTCGGGGCATGAGTTTGGCCATCTTGGGTTGTCCAGTGAGTTCAAGAGCAGCCTTGGCTACAGAGTCCATACAGAATATTTCTAAATTGAAATATTTAGATATCAAGTAACATTAATCTCAGAAAGGAAAGGAGTCTTGCTCTCTTCATTAGTAGAAACATTTGTTTCTTATGACTCTATTTTGTCGTTTGTTTTTCTATCCTAAGTGATCTTAACAGACACGGAGCTGCTCAGTTTTGCCTGTTACTGCCCTGGAAAGCCAGAAACCAGGAGAAACGGATGTTAGAAAACCCTGTTCTTTGATTGCCTCTGTGTTTATTTTCATGGTTTTTTAGAGCTCTTATAGTAGGTTTCGCTTTGAGGGTATGGTTGAGTGGTAGAGCACCTGTTTAGCATGGGCCAGGCCCTGTGCAGTCCCCAGTACTGCCAAAACAAAAGCATGGAAAACAGAGGTTTAGGAAAAATTCAGTACCTTCAAAAGAATCAAATTTCATTTCATTTTCTTAACATTTAATTAGGAGATTGGTTTTCAGTGAGTAAACAATAAAATTTCCATATTCCCTATATCCTTTTAATAAGAAGACTTTGGGCTAAAATAATTAGGGCAGAAATGCCCAAAATAAAACACTTTAAATACTGTGCCGAAAATACTGTTGGGCCTGTCTTGCTGATTTTGTCCCGTCACTGTGTGACAGCAGGCCGCTCCCTGCACACAGTGTCCTCTGAGTCCTTTCCCAGCAGCCGCTCCCTGCACACAGTGTCCTCTGAGTCCTTTCCCAGCAGCTGCTCACTTAAGTTGCTGTTTTTTTGTCATTCCCGCAAAAACACCATTTCTACCCTTGATTATTTCAAGTACTTAAGTGTAGATATATTTCTTTCTAATAAGATGTAAAAATTGAAAGAAAAGGTGAATTATCAAACTAAATCAGTGTGTTTTCAAAAAGATATTTCTATAAAAAAAACAGTTTTTTTTAAAAAATTGGGTGTAAATAAGATATGTTGAGGATAGATGATTTAGAACTAATAAACACATGTTCCTCAGTTTATTTAGGAAGGGAGACAGATGGGAATGTGGACTTTACTAAGGTAAGTTTGGCGGTCTTCGTTATTTTTAGAATAGTTACAGTTATGAGCTAAATAGGACTTGTGTAGATTGTTGTGATCTTGCGAGCAAAGCCTCCGATCACTACTCAGGAGTCTAGCTGTTGCATTTAGATGTTTTTGTGCTGATTGTATCAGACGTGTGACAAATTTCTTTTGCCTACTTTATTTACCTGTAAACTTGTTTTCTTTTATATGGGAGATTATAAAGAGCTCTCTTTATTTAATCTCATCATAAGAAGGAAAATTATTTTATAGTGTTCTTTGATTGATAATTTGAAAAAACAATGCTATTTGTATTATGGTCTTGTCCTTTTTTAAAAACTACTTTTCAAAAAGTCAGAATTCTGTGCACGGTGGAGCTCTGTTTTCTTAAAAGATAGTGTACCAGATGCTGCAGCAGCAGGTGGCCCAGCATTGAGGGAGAGGGTTAGCAGCTTGGCTGTGGCCATCTTTGAAAGAACTGTTTGTGAGGGAAAGGGTGCCATGGACTGAACTGGCTAAGAAGCCACTCTTGCATGGCTGCCCTCAGCCAGCTCTCCAGCCACTCCTTTGAATTAACTCCGCACCTTCTAGGTTGTAGGTCCCACAAACTTTATTTTATTTTTGTTATTGTCGTTTGTTAACCCCTAGGTATGTTGGTAGTGATATATTCTATGATGAGTATTATTCTATATTGTTAGTATATTATTTAATATATACTAAACCTTTCTGTTAGCATGAGCAGAGTAGTGGCTGTCAGTTGTGTAGCATACAGTAACAATTGACTTGATTCCACTTGTGACTGAGGTTCTCGTGAAGCAGTTTTCTGTTTCTGGGTTGCAAAAAGATATCTTTTAAAAAATGTTGCCTACTTAGTACCTAATTAGGATCATAGTTTAAGATATCATGTTAAATATAAAAAAAAACTCTGGTGGGATTTTAGGTTTTTGGGTTTTGGTTTTTTGAGACAGGGTTTCTCTGTGTAGCTTGGCTATCACTGAACTCACTCTGTAGACCAGGCTGGCTTTGGACTCAGAGATTTGCTTGCCTCCGTCTCCTGAATACTGGGACTAAGAGTGAGCAACACTACCACCCTCAGAAATTTTATTTATTTTTTAAGCAAAAATCATGTTTAATCCTTTTTTGCTGTTGTTTAGGTAGGCTCTTGCTATGCTCCCAGGCTGGTCTTGAACTCAGTATTCTGTCTTAGCTTTCTAAATGCTAGGATTGCAGGGTTGTGTCACCATTCCTGGATGGGTGTTTTATTTTAAGTAGATGCTTTGAGTTTTTGTTTCTGTTTTTTTTTATTTGTTTGTTTTTTATTAAACCAGTATTACTTGTGGTTATGCACATGTTCATAAATAAAACTTTATAGTATTTTACATGGTTTATGCCAGATTTAAAAATCTTAATTATTTTCGTATTAAATTCTAGACACCTCAAATTATCATTTTTTTCAACAGTTTAACTAAAATAGATGTCACTTAAAGTTAACTTTGTGAATGTTACAAGTTTTTTTTAACTGTTAAGATTTATTTCAATGTTAATTAGTTAAGAAATCTTAAAAAACCCTCAATCTTTGTAAATTTAAGTGGAAGCTTTGCCACACGAATGGAAATGAACTGTCTTACATTTTTGTGTTAGTAGATTATCTTTCATAAATAGCAACCAATCAAAGTACATCAGTTAATTTCTAGAGACACTTTGAAAATTAGTCCTTAAGTTTAATAAAACCTTAGTTGAGTAATTTAGCTCTAGTTACATGGTTTCTCCTCTGTGATTTTCTTTTTTTTCTTTTTTCAAGACAGGGTTTCTCTGTGTAGCTGGGGCTGTCCTGGAACTTATTCTGTAGACCAGGCTGTCTCAGACTCACAGAGATCCACCTGCTTCTGTCTCCTGAGTGCTGGGATTAAAGGTGCGCGCCACCACTGCCCGGTTTCCTCTGTGATTTTGATGTCAAAAGTCTTTCAGTAAAACCGTCACAGTTGCATTAAAGGCACTAAACGTTTACTTCTTTGTGGGAACCGAGAGGTAGAGCCACATAGCTTAGGTTATGTGTTCAGTTTTAAAGAAAGATCTGTATGTATTGTACTAACTCTAAGAATTCATTTGATTCTTGAGTAGAACAGAAAGGGAATGAAAATATGATTGCTGACTTTTCTGTAGTTTCATATACAATAATTTTCCTAATTTAGTTTTTATTAACAATGAGTAATCTTACATATAATTTTTGGCATTATATTGCCCTGGCATATATTGTTTTGGAAGTTTACTCAGAGTGTCTATAAAGTATTGGCCCCTGTTTTGATTCATGATAGGTTGAAATTAACAGAAGCAATGGTGTTTTTAAAATAGTTATTTGATTGAATAAAGCCAAAACCCTGTTTTTTTAATTCTTGAAAATATGTTCAGCTATGGTCATTATCATTTGGAAAGCCCGTGGTTCCGGGGTCCCATAACTGGCCCACAGTGTGCTTTCAGTGGTGCACTGCTGAGTAGTGTAAACACTTTTGTGAGTGATTTCAAAGTTTTCCTTTCAGCTTGTCAGTATAGACGTTTGCCCTGTTTTTAGTTTAATATATTTAGAATTAATTTTTTTTTTAAATTCAGAATACCACACTAGATGTAGTTTTGAAAATATCTGAAGGCAGTATGACTTGTCATTGCAGGTTTATCAAGTAGAAGATGTGTGTGAGGAAGAAATGGCCGAGGAGTCGGATGAGTGTGCGAGGATGGACAGGACACCACCACCACCCACCTTGTCTCCCGCAGCCGTAACTGTGGGCCGGGGGGAGGACCTGACATCGGAACATCCTCTGTTAGGTGAGGAGACAAAATATAGGAGGAGATTCTTTTTGATAGATGGCAAAATAGGAAATGTTCTTTTCATTGGAGATGGCATTAAACTGATATTACTGTTAACCGTAGCCAAAGATAGATTATACCAATATTGACTCAGGCTTAATTTAAATTGTTCTGTGATTGATGATTTCATGGCCCTCATGATTGTTTTCAATTAAGGAAAAACACTATCCTAGGTATGATTGTCAGCTGACCCTTCCTGTGGGCTGCCAACATACAGCAACGCTAGAAAGCAAAACACATTTGAGATTTGGTGGACCTCCCAGCTTTGCAGTTACAGTCTACAACCTGCCTAATCACTGGAATTCCTACTTACTTGGGAGCTTCTCCATCCTTTTTAATTTTTCAAATGATTATCTAGGTATCATGTGGAATAAAGAGAAATGTAAGGTATTTATTATCTGTATCGCTTAAAAGCAGACAAATTCAACTGATCATTTTTGAAATTACTTTGAAAATGATATTTAGGGCATTTTCATGTTTTATGGGGATAATAATGGTTTAGATGATAATTTTGAGCATGTTAGTGTACGTCTATAGAAAGGGGATATTAGCTTCTTCCTTCTGTGGATATTGTGCAATGAAATTAGACAGTAAGCATAATGCTTCTGGAAGACAGCAGGTCTGAGTGAGCTTCCATCTCTGCAGGGCAGGTGGCTAAAGGTCCATCCCTTCTCTTTCAGAGCAAGTGGAGTTGCCTGCTGTGGCCTCAGTCAGTGCTTCAGTGATTAAGTCTCCATCAGATCCTGCCCATGGCTCTGTTCCTCCACCACCGCTCCTGATTCCAGCTGCTGCCAGGAGGGGCAATAGCACATCCATGGCCAGCAGCGCTCCCAGCCTAGAGAACAAACCTCCACAGGCCATTGTCAAACCACAGATCCTGACTCACGTTATTGAAGGCTTTGTGATCCAGGAGGGATTGGAGCCATTTCCTGTAAGTAGAAAGCTTTTTGTGTTTAGAAGTTATTATTTATTTTTATTTATTTATTTTTTGTTGTTGTTTATTTTTTTTTGGTGGACAATGAAGGCTGATGAGAAGCCAAGGACAATGGCACTAGGTTTTGATCCTAATACATGAACTGGCTTTGTGGGAGCCTAGCCTGTTTGGATGCTCACCCTCCTGGACCTGGATAGAAGTGGGAGGGCCTTGGACTTCCCGCAGGGCAGGGAATTTAGAAGTTATTTTTAACCATATAACACCATCTTAAAAAAATTATCTGCTGCTGTTCTCTAAGAAAATACTTATAATCTTATTTTAAAGGTTGATTTTTTCAGTATTTTAAAGAATTTTACTCTCTAATATTTTATGTATTTTCCTATATAGGTTCTGAGACATTTTGTATTAAACATTTCTGATCTTAATTCTGCTTATCTGCCTGATGGAGATGCTTTTTGGGTGTGAGAATTAAATATGCTAGCATTATTCTTTGCTGTACCTGGCATTTATTAACCATAGCTATTACTTATTATTGTCATTGTAGTGATAATTACAACTTAACTTTTTCATATTATAAAAGTAATTCATGCTTTAAAACTTGAACTATCTAGAACAAATAATAATATCACTGTGCATGTATAGTCACGTAATCAAGATTATTATTATGCATACAATTCCTTTTTTACTTAATATATGAGCATTTATTTATCAATAATAACATTTTTGCACATTTTGAAATGTGACATAATCTACCTTATGTACAACCATAATATATAAATCCTCTCAAACACTGTTTTCATCTTATCACTGTTTAAATAGTCTAAGATACAACTTAGTGAAAGGATGCATTTTTAGCATGTTTGAGGTGCTTGTTGATATTTTCAGTACCCCCCACTCACGTGGGGTGGGGAGAAAGATATTATACATTTTTATGTAAGTTATCCACATTTTAAATAGTTTTTGTAGCGTAAATTCCTAAAAGTAATAGTATTTTGAAACATTATTTTATGGAAAGTTTGTTTCCTCATCTGCTACAAACATTGCTTAGTAGAATTACTTCTATAAATTTTGCTTGAGGCATATTAAGATACTGAAATAAGTACAGATTTTATTTTATTTTATTTTATTTTGTTTTTTCGAGACAGGGTTTCTCTGTGGTTTTGGAGCCTGTCCTGGAACTAGCTCTTGTAGACCATACTGGTCTCGAACTCACAGAGATCCGCCTGCCTCTGCCTCCCAAGTGCTGGGGTTAAAGGCGTGCGCCACCACCGCCCGGCATAAGTACAGATGTTTTAATTACAAAATTTTGAATCTACTTTAATATTTTTTTTTTTTAGAAAAGTTATTTTTGGGTATGGTGTTTTGTCTGCATGTGGCTATGCACCATGTGTGTGCTTATGGCCCTCAGAAAGCAGAAGAGGGTTTAAGACCCTTGAAACTGGAATTACAGGTGGCTGTGAGCCATCATATGGGTGCTGGGAATCAAACCAGGGTCCTTTGGAAAAAGCAATTACGGTACTTGACTGCTGAACATCTCTCCAGCCCCTACAGAAATTTCCAGTAGGCCATGGTTCCCTCCCATTCTACAACCAGCCTTCTTTCCAGGTTAGCTGAGGGCTTGCCTAAAAAGAATTAGTACATTTTCTTGGTTTAAAATTTTCCTGAAAATATTTCTAAAATAAGGATTCACGATGCTGAACACAATGACTATTTGTTGTTGATGTTAGTATCTCAGTGTTTGAGGAGTTTGTTTGTCCTGTAATTACAGTGATTAGCTTGCTCAAGACTTAAGTGCTTTGTAAAGAAGTAATCTAGCCAGGTGGTGGTGGTTTACGCCTTTAATCCCAGCACTCAGGAGGCAGAGGCAGGCGGATCTCTGTGAGTTTGGTGTCAGTTTGGTCTACAGTCTGAGTTCCAGGACAGCCAAAACCAGAAATAAATTAAAAAGAAGTAATTTAAACTCTCTGAACATTAGTATCCTTATCTATAAAATATATAAAGTATGAACTTAGGGTATAAGTGTTTGGTACAGTCTTGTTTAGCATGTAGGTGGCTATGACTTTCATCTCTAGCATTTAAGATGTTCATCTTTGTGTGTTGAATTTATTATTATTATATTATTATTATTAAGGAAGAACTTGAAAACATGCTTAATCAGATTTTTTCCCCTTTTATTGAAAGTAGCTTTTGCCAGGTGGTGGTTATGAACGCCTTTAATCCAACACTCAGGTGGCAGAGACAGTCTGCATGTAGGCTGCAGGTCAACCGAAAACACATCCAATAGCATTACTGGAGGTTCCTTGTCTAGGAGTATCATATCAGGGCTTACTTTTTTAATTATCTTATTTTTTATTTTTATTTTATTTATGGATATTTTTTCTGTCTCTTTTTACCCTACAAATCTTTTGCATATATATAAATGGCTCCCAGTTTAGTGTTTTAATGGGATTCTTGAGTGTCCAAACAAGTAGGTCTCTGTGTCAAATGTTTCATGTGTCTTTTCTTGGTCTCTTTTTCTTCTATTTCTTTTTCCTCTTCTAATGTATTAGTTTTTGTCTTATCTGATCATATTTTATTATTATCCTTTAGAAGCCTGTTTTCTAATGAGAGACAGATAGGGGGTAGATCTATATGGGATGGGAGTTCAAAGGGACAGAGAAATAGAGGGAGGGAAAACATAATTAGGATATATTATGTGAAAATAAAAACTACTTGTTTTATTTTGTTTTTTGAGACAGGGTTTCTCTGAGTAGCCCTGGCTGTCCTGGAACTAGCTCTTGTAGTCCAGGCTAGCCTCGAACTCACAGAGATCCGCCTGCCTCTGCCTCCCGAGTGCTGGGATTAAAGGCGTGCGCCACCACCGCCCGGTTTAACCACATGGAAATTGTATTAATTAAGACACTGCTTGGCCCATTAGCTCTAGTTTGTTATTGGCTAATTCTTACATCTTAATTTAACTCTTTTCTATTAATCTGTGTATCGCCATGTGGCTGAGGCTTACCGGCAAGATTCTAACTGACGTCTGTCTGAGGCAGAGGATCCATAGCTTCTCTGACTTTGCCCTTCTTCCTCCCAGCATTCAGTTCTGTCCCCCGCCTACCTAATTTCTGCCCTATCAAGGCGGTTTCTTTATGAAAGCAACACATAAACAGAAGGATCTCCTACACCACTATCCCTCAAATTTTAGTGGTCTCTCCTCATGTTTCCTTCATTGTACCCCTCTCCCTCCACCTCCCCACTTGATTTTCCCATTACAGTCTCCTGCTCCATCCATCCATAACTATTTATTTTATTTCTTATTCCCCCTCCCCCAGTCCCTTACTCACCTAACCTCTGGGTTCTATGGATTGTAGCTTGCTTATCATTGACTTAACAGCTAATACCCACATAAAATTGAATACATACCATATTTGTCTTTCTGGGTCAGGGTTACCTCACTCAGGATAATATTTTTCCAGTTCCATTTGTTTACATGATGTCTTTTTTTTTAAAACGGCTAAGTGATATACCATTGTGTAAATAAATGTACATTTTATTTATACATTCATCTTTTGAGGGACATCTAGGTTGTTTTCAGTTCCTGACTATTATAAATAAAGTAGCAGTGGCCGTGGTTGAGCAAGTGTCTCTGTGGTAGGATGGAGCATCCTTTGGCTATATGCTCAAGAGTGGTATAGCTGGATCATGAGTAAAGCAGCTCACATCTTCCTGAGGAGTTGCCACATGATTACCATAGTGATTGTACAATGAATGAATGCTTACCTTACTCCACATTTTTGTCAGCACGAGTTGTCATTTGTCTTATTGATCTTAGCCATTCTGATAGGTGTAAGCTGAAATCTGTAAGTAGTTTTGATTTACATTTCCCTGATGACTAAGGATGTTGAGCATTTCTTTAAATGCTTCTCAGCCATTTAGATTTCCTCTTTTGAGAATTCTGTTAAAATCCGTACCCCATTTTTTCTTTTATTGAAATTTGATTTCTTTTTCTCACATAATATATCCTGATTATGGTTTCCCCTCCCTCTGCTCCTCCCAGTTCCTTCCTACCTCCTCTGCCATCTGGATCAACTCCCTTTCTGTCTCTCACTAGAAAAGAAACAGGCTTCTAAGAGATAATAAATAAAATAAAGTAAAACTCTTACTTCAAAGTTGGACAGGACAAAAGAACAGAAGGAAAAAAGTTCAAGAGAAGGCTCAGGAATCAGAGGCCTACTCATTTGCAAACTCAGGAATCCCATAAGAACACTAAATTGAAGGCCATAAAATAATATGCAGAGAACCTGGTACCGACCTGGGAAGGTGCTTGTTTGCTGCCTCAGTCTCTGAGTTTATGTGACCCTTAATCATGTTGATTTCTAAGGCTTGTTTTCTTGGTGGCCTCAGTCCTCTCTGGCTCTTACACTTTTTCTGCTTCCTTTTCCACAGGGCTCCCTGAACTGTGAAGGGAGGGATTTGATGGAGACATTCCATTTAGGGCTGAATATTCTGAGGTCCCTCTCTGTCTGACTGTGGGTTTCTATATTTATTCTCTGATTATGACTGAGCTAGGCACTGTAGATCTGTACCCATTTTCAAATTGGGTTGTTTTCTTGATATCTAGTTTTTTGAGTTCTTTATATATTTTGTTTTTTTTTTCTTTATATATTTTGGATATTAGCCTTCTTTTGGATATATAGTTGGTAAAAATCTTTTCCCATTCTGTATATAGTCTGCTGCTTTGTTCTATTGATGGTATTTGCTGTGCAGAAGCTTCTGAGTTTCACCAGGTCCCATTTATTAGTTGTTGATCTTAGTGTCTGTGCTAATGGTGTTTTGTTCAGAAAACTACTTTGCTGAAAGTGTTTATCAGATGTAGGGAGTTCCCTGGTGGAATTTTTAGGGTCACTTATATATGCTATCATATCATCTGAAAATAAAGATACTTTGACTTCTTCCTTTCCAATTTGTATCTCCTTGATAAGGATTAAATTTGGTTTTATCATAGAATGTCTTACTTTTTCCATCTATGGAAATTGAAAGTTTTAGTCGATATAGTGGTCTGGGCTGGCCATCCATAGTCTCTTAGAGTGAGTAGAACATCTGTTCATGCCCTTCTGGCTCTAAGAGTGTCCATTTAGAAGCCAGCTGTTTTTCTGATAGGTCTACCTTTATATGTTACTTGGTCTTTTCTTTTGCAGCTTCTAATACTTTCTCTTTTCTGTGTATTTAGTGATTATTATGTGCCAAAGAGAATTTGTTTTCTGGTCCAGTAGGTTTGGTGTTTCTGTATTTTTAAAAGCTACCAGCAAGATAGTGCAGCAGGTAAAAGCCATTTCCATGCTAACTTGACAATCTGACCCACAAAGAGGTAGAAAGAGCATACTTAACCCCATAAATTTGTTCTCTTCTGTCCACATATGTGCTGTGGTACATCCTTACCCTCCCCACCCCCACCCTCCCCACATGCGCGAGCTAATGATGATAAGTTGGGTCTGGTGGCACAGGTCTGTAACCTCAGTTACTTAGGCTGTTGATGTTAGAATTCCAGTTCAAGGCCAGTCTGAGCAAGATTCCCTCTCAAAGTAAATAACACACAGACATTCTGGGCAGTGTGAACTGGGGAAAAGGCATCCCCTGTGTAAGTATGAACACACCACACCCATGACTGTTCCCCAGTCTTCACCACCAAATCATAAAATGTTTGCAGATTCATACAGCCTTGTATTAGAAAGAGCTAGTCTCGTGTGTTCAAGCTTTGGGAAAAAGAGATGGTTGCTGAACTGAATAGTACCATGAAAAGTGAAGCTGGACATGGGCATTGCATAGGACTGTAATCCCAGCACTGGACAGAGGCTGAGACAAGAGGAGCTACATGGTGAGAGGCTATCTTCAAAGAATTCTGAAGAGGGGCTAGAGAGATGGCTCAGGGGTTAAGAGCCCTGACTGCTGTTTCAGAGGACCCATATTCAATTCCAAGCACCCACATGGCAGTTTACAACTGTCTGTGACTTCAGTTCCAAGGGACCCAACACCCATGGCAAAACACCAAGGCGCATAAACAACAGCAATAACAAAACATTCTAAAGAAACAGATGAGGGTATAGTTAGTGCAAGACCTTGGATTCAGTTCCCAGAACTGCAAAATAAATCAATCCAAGCAGCAACTGCCTCCCTTTCACTGCTTTCCTATTGTGCAGGATAATTTGATTGCTCCTGTTTTTAATATTACAAATGTAAGGAATTACTAGATTTTAAGACTTTTTTTAAAAATCTACTTGCCTAATGCAGCAGTGCATTGTATATGACTGCAGTGTGTATTCTGCTGCTGGCTAGCAGTAGTGCATATGTATAGAACCTTCTACTTGATGATTCGCCCTTAATTATTGGATTTGATGATTGAGTAAGTAAATATCACAACTACCATTCTTTCTGAGGGGTCATTTTAAAAATAGACTCATTTATTTCTGATTAATTTTTAGGGATTATTTCTTTTTATTCTCTTTTCCATTTAAAGGTGAGTCGCTCATCTTTGCTGATAGACCAACCTGTGAAAAAGAGGCCTCTTTTGGATAGTCAGGTGGTGAATTCTGTGTGTGTTCAGCCAGAACTACAGAATAACACAAAGCATGCAGATAATTCATCTGACACCGAGATGGAAGACATGATTGCTGAAGGTCTGTGGTTCCCATCAAGGTTTTTCTTTAACTAGGACTTTTATTGCTTGAAATAGGATAAACTTTTTATTCTGCATAGGTTTTCACTTGGAAAGAATTTAGTTTTGCTTACATACAGTGAGTATGTGAACACTCTATTAACCAGAATAATGGGTGCGCTAACCACTCTGATAACTCAGTAACTAGGAGATCAGTAATATTGGTGCTGATTTGTACAGTAGATTTCTAGTGAGGGAAAAGCAATTTAAAAGTTTCTGAATCAGAACAATCAATTCTTGCTTTTAAAAAGCAGACCTAATAAGTAACAAATGAGTGTTTTGCTGAATTTGCTTCAAAATATAGAGCATTTAGGTGTGTGGTTTTAGATTTATTCTTGTGATGGGTGTTATAAACTGGGTATTACAGTTACATTCAGGGTGTTC
Organism: Microtus pennsylvanicus; assembly: GCF_037038515.1. Lineage (NCBI taxonomy): Eukaryota > Metazoa > Chordata > Mammalia > Rodentia > Cricetidae > Microtus > Microtus pennsylvanicus. The sequence continues at coordinate 7,231,252 of NC_134594.1, forward strand.
TCTTCAGCCAATAGATGATAACATTTGTTCTAAAAAAAAAAATACTGGGGCTGGAGAGATGGCTCAGAGGTTAAGAGCATTGCCTGCTCTTCCAAAGGTCCTGAGTTCAATTCCCAGCAACCACATGGTGGCTCACAACCATCTGTAATGAGATCTAGTGCCCTCTTCTGGCATGTGGGCATACATGGAGGCAGAATGTTGTATACATAATAAATAAATAAATCTTTAAAAAAAAAAAAAAATACTGTTAATTTCCTTACTGTCCCAGCTCCTTTTCAACTGACTATACTCTGATACCAGATATCCCTTAGAAGTCAAACTGATAAAAATGGTTGAGGTAAACACAAAACTGATGTTCTGTGCCTTTTAGGTCACCTATTTATAGTTAGCAAAGCTTGTACTTTTTTAAAAATGGGATTCTGAATGTGTGCTTAAAGAAATAACCAATGAAACAAAACTACCTAGCTGTATTGTGTAGGAGTCTTCATAAGAGATTGTTCTTATCATTTGATCATGGCCCTTCAGTTGATGATATTCAGTCTGAAGTGTTTAGTCAGGGTCTTATAATGGTAAACTCATTAACATCTTTGTCTTTGTAATTATCCTTGGGATCTCTAAAATTAATTTATTCTTTTGCAAATACTCATTTAATTTATGTTTCTTTATTGTGGTTTTTTAATTTATTTTTATTTCACGTGTATTGGTGTTTTGCCTCCATGTATGTCTATATGAGAGCGTCAAATCTCCTGTTAGAGAAGGTTGTGAGCTGTCATGTGGGTACTGGGAATTGAACCTGGGTCCTCTGGAAGAGCAGCCAGTGCTCTTACCTACTGAGCTATCACCCCAGCCCCTTATTGGGTGTTTTTACACAATGTTAAATTTACCAAAGTGGCATGTTGGTAAGTAAAACCGTCATCCTTCAGATTCTTAGAGGGTGGCACCTGCCGTTGGTAGTGTTTTATAAGCTATTGTGAAGTAGTCAACATTTTTACTTCTTATTTGAACCACCAAGCCTGTAATAGTATAACATTTGACTTTTACTAATGTTTGGTTATTTTGAGCTCAGTTTCATTTTTTTCTGTGTAGAAGATTCCTAACCATGAAGCGCTCTAAACATGCATTCAGTTAGAGAGAGCTGTGTGCTCTTCCCTTATCCCTAGGTCCATTGCTATGAACGGTCTCATGTCATGCATCTTTTTGTTTGCTTCTCTCCCAAACTTCCCTTCGCTGCCTTTCTTTCCTACTTCTCCTCCATCCTTTCCTCCCTCTTTATGAAAGTTGTAGCCATTTTATTTCACTGATATAGTATGTATCTCTTAAAAGCAGATATTTTCTTACATAATTAAATAACAAAATTAATAATTCTTTGGTGTAATACCTGATCCATATTCAGATTTTCTTAGTTATTTGAAGCATGTTCTTTCACAGTCATCTGATTAACATCAGGATCCAAACAAGGTCACCATGGTGACTTTCATTATTAGAATTTAATTTTATTTATTTTAATTCTCAAATACATGTTTTTAATTAGTTGATTATATGTGAGGACATTTCATATTTTAGATGAAAAGTAGTGAAGATGAATGTTTAGGTTTTCTTTTTTCTTCTTTTGCTTGTATCTGTAAGAAGTACATAAATGAAAGTTCTGGGCTAAAATGTGTTTGTCATGTCAACCCTGCTGAATAGACAGAAGGAGCATGGACTTCTGGGAAGTTTTAGAACATGTTTCATGATATTTGTAGTTTATAAACTATAATGGGCAACATATAGCATTGCTAGTGTGCCGGCATATGAAAGGTATGTACAGAAAGACATGAAAGCATACCCTCCTTCCCATAAGGAACTGGTTTTTTTTTTTTGGTGTTTTTTTTTTTTTGGTTTTTCGAGACAGGGTTTCTCTGTGGTTTTGGAGCCTGTCCTGGAACTAGCTCTTGTAGACCAGGCTGGTCTCGAACTCACAGAGATCCGCCTACCTCTGCCTCCCAAGTGCTGGGATTAAAGGCGTGTGCCACCACCGCCCGGCGGAACTGTTTGTTTTGTTGGAGATTAGGGAATCTCCACTCCAGAGCAGCAAATGTTAGATTTAGATAACAAGAAGACAGAACTGAAGTTATTTTCAGCTTGGTGAATTTCTTATGAGTTTGATCTCTGTTTTGTGTCTTGAAAAACCAAACCAAAACAAACAAGCTAACTTTTTTTTTTTATTGATTTTTTATTGAGCTCTATTTTTCTCTGCTCTCCTCCCTGCCTCTCCCCTTCCCTTCAACCCTCTCCCAAGGTCCCCAAGCTCCCAATTTACTCAGGATATCTTGTCTTTTTCTACAAGCTAACATTTTAAGTCTTTCATAGTTTTAATTTTCCAAGGCCATTTTATAATTTCGGCATTTTTTTATTGTATAAACCAGTATTCATGCAATAAAATTTAGAGTAAAATGGTGTGATCATTTACTTTGTGGCTGTGTTTTTTTTTGTGTGTATAATTTCAGTTTAAAAACCACCCATTTTTAAGATAAGCAAACTATTAAATTCATGGTATGTACCATTTGCTTCTCTGCTACTGTGATAACCTTGGCCAAAGCCAGCTTGGCAGGGGAAGGGTTATTTCAGCCCATTATCAAAGGAAGCCGAGGCAGGAGCTGAATCAGAAACCATGAAGGAACACTGCTTACTGACTTGCTCAGCTTGCTGATTTGTACAAAACCCAGGAGTGGCACTGCCCACTGTTGGCCCACCTCAATCTTTTATTTAAAAAAAAAAAAAAGCTCCAAAGACATGCCCCTAGGCCAACTGCTGGAGGTGATTCCTCATTTGAGTTCCTTCTGGTTGACAAAAAAAAATCAGTACAGTTAATACAAACACTTTTAAACTTTAACCTTTCCTTTCTTGTGCACCTCAAGATCCCATATTAGTATCACAATATGAAACGTATTCCCACTTTTATGTGTGAGTGCTCTGTCTTCATGCACACCAGAAGAGGGCATTAGATCCCTTATAGATGAGTGTGAGCCACTATGTGGGTGCTGGGAATTCAACTCAGGATCTCTGGAAGAGAAGCCATCTCTCAGCCCCAGTACTCTTAGTCCTTACATGGAAACTGTGAAGTGGAGCAGACATCCATGTAATAGTTACTTCAGCTCTTTGGGAAAGGTCATGAAGATTGAGCTGTTTGCTTTAGGTGCCTGAAGGAAGAGGTAATAGTGAAGGAGAGAGTTTTAAAAAGGTTGGGGTTGGGGTTAGAACTAGCATTCTTACTCAGCAGGGAGCACCCTAGAAAATGCACCAGTAGTTGGACATTATGACACTGTTTGAGATTTTAAAAGCAGAATTAATTTTATTTAATACTAAAAGGAACTGTTTTATAAATTGACAGTATATCTTTATAAAATTAGTCATACACTGCACATAATATTTTATATGTCTTACTAAAATCAAACATACAGAAGTGTCTCCATTTTGAAACCAGTCTCCTCTTCATAGGAATTTAAAGGGTTTCTCTGCTGTAAATCTTCATAGCATAGGGCACTAAATTCATATATCACATTCTGCCTTTTGAAATTGTTTCTTTCTAGTGGACCATGAGTACATGGCCCTCATTTCATTTCTCAGTGTTTGTAACTCATACATTGCTGTTTGTACATTCTAGACATGCTGGATTCTTAGCAAAACTAGCCTATGCTTATTTGTATAGATGAATTTATTGTATAGAAAAAAACACATCATTCTTATGTAGAAACAAGGAATTAGTAGGAGCCCAGCCAGAGTAGCTCTGGATCCAAAGAAGGTGAAGAAATCTTGATCTGACAATGTTGTGTAATTAAAATTAGAGGCTGAAAGAAATTTTGACCACTCAGATTTTTGGCTTTTCCCTTCTTTTTTTAGAGACATTAGAAGAAATGGATAGCGAATTGCTTAAGTGTGAATTCTGTGGAAAAATGGGATATCCTAATGAATTTTTACGGTCAAAACGATTCTGTACTATGTCATGTGCCAAAAGGTATGTTGGTGTTCTTGGATTTGTTTATGAGAACCAGTAACTTTTGCAAAAACGTCAAGACATGGTTATAGATGAGCTTTGGTAGGAATTAGCTATGGTAACAACGGGGAAGGTTAGGTCAGCAGCCACTTACTCTGTGTCTCGTTACTAGAATTTACTAAGTAAATTTTATGTACTAATAATGCAGTTTCATAGTGAATACTCATGAAGCATCAGTCATCTGGTACAAGGATATGCTTTGGAGAATCTCTCCTATAGCATATGTAAGTATATGATAGAATATTAATTTTTGTGTTTTAAAAATCATAACTAATTAATTACTAATTAATTTTGAAATTAATTTTTTATGTAGGATCTTGTATTATAGCCCTGGCTGACCTGAATTGACTGTATAGACCAGGCTGGTTTCCAATGTTCTATGGCCCTCCTGTTTCTGCTTCCCAAGTGCTGGGATCATAGCCATGTACCACCATCCCAGACAGAACCCTGGTCTGTAAAGATTAATACAGGTCATAGCAATGTACCACCATACCAGATAGAACACTAGTCTATAAAGATGAATACGGGGCCTGGAGAGAAGGCTTAGCAGCTACGAATACCAGATGCTCTTTTGGAAGACCTGGGGGGTATGCTTAGGTTAATTATTTTGAAATTTATATTCTCTTAAGAAGCCAGTAATTTTCTTGTTTGACCATACCATTTTGTATACTTGTCACAGAACTACCTTTAGTGAGAATAATAAAAGTAAATTTCTATCAAAAGTGGACTCATTGCTTCAGTTCATTACTCAAATGTTTATTCATGATTAGTAGTAGGTCTATAAGATTATGTAGGATTTATGCTCTAACTTGAATTTCACTTTGCATGAAACACATGAAAGAACAGCAAATTTCTAATGCTGGTCAAAACCACTTACAAATTGTGAAATGGTCTGTCTTTCAGGGTATTCTGAACCTCTTGGATGTTTAGAAGTATACCAGGATATTTAACACTGTCTGCCACTCCCTTTCCCAGATAGGGACTACTTCAGATGAACCTCTTTCAGTCAGGGACCCTAGCACAGTGAAGCCTGGCTGACAGAGCAAGGAAGAGAGGAAGAGTCAGGTCAGGGAAGTGCTTAGCTGTCATTCTTGGAGAGCTAAATATATAAGGACTAATTGCCAGGCACAAGACTAGTTCTCTCCTTTCTTCAGTAGTAAGTTTTGTCACCTGATATGTTAGTTATATCAGAACGTCACTTTGCTGAGCCCACAGATAAACCCATAGGAACACAGCAGGACTTCTTCAGTTATTTCAGTGGCTCTCAGGGACATTTGCATCTTTAGAGAACAAATAGTCTATTATTTCTCAGAGTTTTCCTTACTTCCATCTCTGATATTTTCATAAAACATAGGTAAACAAAATTACATATATTATTCTAGAATAGTTATCAGTAACAAAATTAATATGTGTATTTTGCTTCTAAAAATATATGTGCACTTTGTGTGTGCCTGATAGAGAAGCCAGAAGAGGGCATTGGAGCCCCTAGACTTGGGGGTTCAGGCAGTTGTGGGCCTTCATTGTGTGCTGAGAACCAAACCCTAGTGTCCACATGTGTAGATATGTCTGCACACATATGTACTCCAGTACCTGCGTATACATTAAAAGCAAAAGACAAAGCAAAACTCCAAATATATTACTTGTCAAATAGTTTAAATAAGCTTTGGAAATATTTATTACAAAGTATCTCTTCTGGAACCATGAATTTTCTTGCTATGTTGCAAGTTATCTTCTGCATTTTGCAGGTTTTTCATTATTTTTCTATAATCAGGAGAAAATACCATTACCTTGTTATAAGTGTCCAGTATTATGTTGAGAGAGATTTTATAATATACACAGAGGCTATTTTTGACCTGTAGGTTAAAGTAATCCATTCAATAAGATAGCTGTACTTTGTGAGATATTATAGTCCTTAATAATTGTCTAGTACTTTCTATGTCACAATTGTACTTTAAAATTACAGTTAGATTCTAAATTGGTTGTCCCATATTTTGCTTGATTTTTCTTTCTTGAATTTCTTAGGTACAATGTTAGCTGTTCTAAAAAATTTGCACTTAGTCGTTGGAATCGTAAGCCTGATAATCAAAGTCTTGGGCATCGGGGCCGTCGTCCAAGTGGCCCTGAAGGAACAGCAAGAGAACATATCCTTAGGCAGGTCTGTAGAAAGCTTGCTTCAATGTACAATGTCCTTTTCAGAAATGCAAGGGAAGTGCAATGCTGTATTTTACTTTACTGCATTTTCCAGCTTCCAATTACTTATCCATCTGCAGAAGAAGACTTGGCTTCTCATGAGGATTCTGTGCCTTCTGCCATGACAACTCGTCTGCGCAGGCAGAGTGAGCGGGAAAGAGAACGCGAGCTGCGTGATGTGAGGATGAGGAAAATGCCTGAGAACAGTGACTTGCTTCCAGTTTCACAGACAGAGCCCTCTATATGGACAGTCGATGATGTCTGGGCCTTCATCCATTCTTTGCCTGGTATGTGACTCCCTTAGCCTGGATGCTTTCCTTGTGCCTTCACAAGAAAGTGACATTACGTCCATCCACAGCTTTGGCATTCAAGGCTAGAGAAACTGTGTGTGCATTTGCTATTGAAATGTGACCTGCTCCCTCTTACCTGTCCTCAGAATGACTGTGCACTCCTTCATGCCCCCAAACGAGTGAAAAACGGACTGACTAGTCCTGCCATTGCTCTGGTGCCCAGTCGGTGAATAGTAAGGTGCTCTCTTCTCTGTCCTGATCTCTGAGGGCAGGAGAGTGAATCAGACACTTCTCCCCTTCTGCTTGTCTATTTTCTAATCATTTTCCTCTTCATTTCCTCAGCCGATTCTTTTAGAAACTGAAACAAGAAAGGCGTGCATATATTTTTGAAAGCTAATTCACACTGTAGAGTAGGACAAACTTGATTCCTTTGTAAAAACGTGACATCCGTTCTAATGCTGAGGGTAACTTCTTATGTCTGCCTGCTCTCTGATACTTACCCACTAGCTTCAGCTTCCCCTCCCCCTCTTTTGGGTTTTTGAGACAGGGTTTCACTGTGTAGCCCTGGCTGTCCTAGAACTCACTCTGTAGGCCAAGCTGGCCTCGAACTCTCAGAGATCCATCTGTCTGTCTCTGCTTCCCGAGTGCTGGAATGAAAGGCATGCCCCACCACCACCCGGCTAGACCTTCTTGTTTTACTGAGTTCATTTGCATTTAAGATCATTACATATCATTAAGAAGAGACTGTGTTGATTGGTTCTATTTAGGCCATCCTCCCTCCCTCCCTTCCTTGCTGATGAAATGGGAGTATTTATGAATTGCTTTAACCAACCAAATAATCCTATTTGTGCAGTCAGTTACTGCCTTTCCAAAAGTTTATCTTAGAGTAGCTTAGGGTAAATCTTACACTAGGAAAATGTGTTTCGCTTTCTTTCTGCCTCTCTGGCATTTATAAATATCTTTCTGAGCTCCTTCAGGCTGTTTCTTTTTCCTGAGTATTTTTACCAGCTTTTCTTATAGTGGGAACAAGCGTATACATTTTGTGATGTCTTACATTTTCTTTCCAGATAGGATGAGCTTCCTTATAGTCAGGGCCCCTGTATTTTCACTCCTGGGTTTCTGTTATTTTTGTGTGTTACCATGCTATTAAGTACTCAGTGGGTCTATGTTAAAGCACCCAGGTAGGAGATTCAGTCTCAGAGCTGTTAGGGTGAGAAGTAACATGAACTTGTGGGCACAGAGCCTTCTGGTTAACCAGTTGCAGGCTATCTTCTGTACTGTCCTTTAGTGAACTGCTGATCTGTGAATCCATAGATTGGATTTCTCTTTAGGAATGTAAAGTAGGAATTTTTTTTTTTTAAAGTATAACTCTTTCTGTATATGTCTTTGGGGACATGTTTATACAGCAGTATTGAGTGGCACTTGGTGTCTTTCCTGCAACTTTAGTGAGGTCAGTTTGTGCATAGAATGTTTTGATTTAGATTTGAAAGTGGGAGAATTGATTGTGGACACTGGAAAATTCAGGTGGGACACGAGCAGGGCCAGTGTGTGACCTAGAGCTGTTTACTCGGTCACGAGGCAGCAGAGCTGCCTGGCTGCCTCCTTTGTGTGTAATGTATTCAGTGCTTGGCCTCAGGGTGTTGGGCTCTCACAGAACTTTTACTCTGACTATCTTGAATACTTAAAAAACCATCTTGTTTTTCCTCAGTGAGTTTCTAGATGTGTGCTTGTCTCCTTTCTATAAGTCACTTTATATTTTTTTCATTTCTGTGCTAATGATACTTTTTGTGGTTGGCTTGAGAAAATTGGGATCTAAAAATGATAACACACATTATTTAATCATGCTGTTTCCAATACACTTTAAAATTATTTTGCTAGCACCTTTACTGTCTACCTACAAACTGACATCTGTAAAGGAACCCCAGTCAAGAGGAAGAAGAGCATGCTGAGTACTTCCTCTCAGGAGCTTTTTATTTCTCTTCCCAGTGCAGCTTTTGTGGTCCCCTCTCTTTTACTCCTCATTTCTGAATCTAAGTAAGCCTATCCTCTCTCTCTCTTTCCTTCCCTGGTTCTTATAAATAAGACTGGAGAGAAGAACCTTAGTTCTTCCATAAAAGAAGGATGAAGTCACAACTAGATGCAAGATTAGTCAGTTTTGTTGAGAGCTACCTCTGGGAAAAGAAAAAGGGGCTTTTCTATGGTGAGTAATCCCGTTTCATCTATATGTGTGGTACTTGGGCAAAACCATACAAATCATATACAGGACTTTGAAATATAAATTTTTGAAAGTCTGAGAAATTACCAAAATAGAGAAATGAAAAGCTGGCTGCTCTATAAGATGCAGTAAAGGAAGAAATAACAGCCAGTAGGGACACTGAGGAAAATGATGGCCACGTGAACACATGCGTGGAGCATGTTACTCCACAGACAGCTCTCCACAGTGGGTGACGTTTTTCCACTCTGTCATTTCTTCATCCATCCTTCCGTAGATGTCTGCTGCACTGTAGTGCTTTGGGGGCGCTCCTGGGTCTGTGGGTAGACCTTGTCATCTTACAAGCTCGATGACGACATTCACAATGGAAAGGAGAATCATCCTAGCAAAGTGTTGTATTCCAAGGTGCAAATTAATCATTTTATTTTCTAATCATCTGTTTCCGTGATTCCCCCTTGGAATACTGATTTGAATACAAAAAGGCCGTATAGCTGTTAGGTCTTGTTCTTAAGCTAACTTTATACTTTCACTGTTTGTAAGGAAGCTTTCATGTTTTTGCATTCTCTTCTCTTTGGGCTTTTTAGTTCATTACTGAGCTTAGAGGTCTCTTTCCTATGATAGGAATGATTGGGTATTTTGGTAGGCCATAGAATAGTGGGGTTTAGATAGTAAGAGCCTACTTTAGGTTGAGGCTTTGCACTGCTTGCTTGGTAGAAGATTGCCAGGTAAGATCTCATGATCTCAGAGACAGCTTGCTTTGCATTGTTTTATTTTTACCAAAAAGTTAAGGTGAAGAGTGCTAAGGGGTGTGGTGACGTGTTCAGAGGTAGAGCACTCGCCTGCCATTCTCAGGGATCTGGGTTCTAAAAAACAGATGGGGGCTAAGGCACTTTCCTGTAATCCATGCATGTATGTAGGAAAACAAGGTAAGTTCAAGACCAGCCTACAGGCTAACAGAAAAATGAGTAGAAATGAGTTGAGTGATGTTAAGCTTTGAAGTTGACATTACGAGTTGAACAGTATGGTGTGTGTCAGCAGTCCTGTATATGTAATACTGGGGGGTTTGTTCTCTTCTGAGGGAGCAATACAAATATTTTAGACACACTTGGAGTCATGTGAATTCAAAGAAGGTTTGGTTGGTCATGGAAGTTTAATCTGACACTTGAGAAAATATTTCCAGATTATTATTTATGGCATAACATTTTATTCCTCTCTGCCTATATGTGAAGTTATCTTTTGGGAAGATGAGCCCATGAAGTGTAAAGCCTCAGAATGAAGTCATTTTTGCATGGGAAATGCAATGTATTGACTGATTGCTCTTACCTATTGTTATTATTTCTGCACTGTTTTTAAAAGCAAGATTTCCAAGTAAACTTTCCTTGGTTTTGACTTCTTCAAGGATGAAGCCCAGGCTTACCAAGACAATGGTTTTTTAGCTTCTGTACAAACTCTCAGACCCAGGGACAGAACAATTGTCACTGTTAGGAGCTCCGTCTAATTGTGTGTAACTCTAACCTTCTTCTCCTGGAATTCCAGGCTGCCAGGATGTTGCAGATGAGTTCAGGGCACAAGAGATTGATGGACAGGCCCTGCTCTTGCTAAAAGAAGACCATCTCATGAGTGCAATGAACATCAAGCTGGGCCCAGCCCTGAAGATTTGTGCACGCATCAACTCTCTGAAGGACTCTTAACAGGAACTCAAGACGATGATGTAATATCAGTTTTATCCCTCTTAATGGTAATGGTAAAGCCTCATTTGGCTGAGAATATCAGACTGATGATGGAAGGCCAAGCACTTTGGGATCGCCACTTGCAGTGCCGACATTTCTCTTCAGATACCCTAACTCATCATACATTTTCATAATTAGCCAACATTGGTAAAGTTAATTTTACCAGTTACATACAACACTGAAAGACTTGTTACAGAGGCCCATATTTTTCAAAGAAACATGTTATACTAGATAATTTTTTAAAGGTAATGTTTATCATTAGTATAAAAGAAGCCTTTTAAAAATAATTATTGATTTACACCCCCCTCCTTTGGTTCTGTTTTCTTATACATTTTTCTACCCTGTTAGTTTTCCAAAGGTTATCATAGAGATATAAGGTAATTTAGGAGCCCTTTGACAGAATCGAATGCAATGAAGTATCAGTATGTTTAAAAAACATATCTTCCTGACAAATGCTTTGTCTTTAAAACAGGATTGTGTTCTTGCATAAGCAGTATTTATGGGGGTCACAAAAGTCTGTATTCTAGACTTCACCCAGATCGGCATGACTGACAGTTTTCCTCTTGGTTTTGTACATTAAGAGCAATAGTTCTCACTGGAGAGGTCTCTTTTTGTCCTCCAGGGGGCATTTGGCAATCTCTAGACACATTCTGGTTACCACAGCCTGTGGCTGTTACAGGAATCGAGGAGGTGGTAGTGGCAGCCAGAGGTGTTGCTGAAAGCTCTTCAGTGCACAGGACTATTACCAAGAGTGACCTGTTAGAGATGCCAGTAGTGCCAAGGTTCAGAAGCTGGTGCGCAAGGAGTGCTGCGTGTTGGTCTTTTTCACGTGCAGGGAACATACTTTAAAGATAAGGTCTGATAAGGAGTACATGTATAGCCAAGTATTATTCAGATGGCATTAATGTTCTGCTGAAGTATTTTTTTTTTTTTTACACTTTAACTATATACTAGAAAAGGGAAGAAAATCCGTAAAACTGGTCTACAAGATTAGCGTAATTCACAGAACATGTGACTGATGGGTGTACGGCACTGGTCACCTTTTCCTGACTGTTGCCCTGTACTGGTGAGGGTGGAAGATGCAGTCATGCCTGGGAGAGTTGGCAGTGGGTGTGACCCTGCTTGGATTCTTCCCATAAAGCATTGAAAGTGATTTCTCTTAATCGAGTGTTCACTCAGCAGTTATTTCTTGTAGAGTTAGGATGTTAAGACAGAAATTTCTGTGGGTGCTCTGAGAGCCTTAAGTGCTGGGCATCAGAAGATCTTTACTACATCATTGAGAAATCTCAACAGTTAAAGGAGCGGCTCACAAATCCTGGCCACAGACGTAAGAGACAGCAGAGTCTAAGCTTACTCATCTTCACTGCTTTTTCCAGAGACTCTGTTGAGCCAGTAGAAGACTAACAGATGTCACAAAGGTATCACAAATATTTATCTTTTGTCTTTGTGTACATTAGAAAATGTTGGTTATTTTTATACAAAAATATAGTGGGTAATTTTTTTAATCTTTAGATGCCTCTTGTTTGAATGTATGCTTTGTGGGACTGTTAACGTAGTAGTTGAAGAGGTGTTCACTGTAGTCCTGTGTAGACTCAGAATGTGAAAGTAGCAGGAGGCTCATGTTTCAAACCTACAGTAGTATAGTCTCTGTTACATATTTCTTTGCATCACATTTTGTTATTAACGTTTCTAGAAAGGTAGGTACTCTCCAGTCCATCTCATTTATTGGTAGTAATGAGTCGTCATGGGAGTTGTCATAGATTTTCCCCTCATCCTCCTAAACATAGACTAAGCAGCACTTAGAGATTGCTACTATATGAAGGAGGCACAAAGGTAGATTTCCTCTGGAATTAAAACTGGATTGTAGTAATCCACAGTTAATACAGAATTGATTGTCCAGTATAGACCTCCAGCAATAATGCTTCCCCTCTTGCAAATGCTTATATATATAGCATTTAAGGTATTAACTCTACAGTTCTACTAGAATCAGCCCACTGTGTGCTTATGAGAAGCCCCTGGGCCTAGCACTGCCTTTAAGTATCCCTAAGCAGCGTACAAGAAGAGTTTCTACTGGAGAATGCCTTCTTGTCCTTAATCTTAGATGTAGTCCAGATCTTCTGTTGTCCGCACTTAAATTCAACAAGAAAATACACTTTTTTCCCCTACAAGTGGGTTGTTTTATTAAGAAATGGCTTATTTGCTGTCATTTGGTAGTTCTCCCATTGCTGCAGGTATTTCTTTAATTTAATCATCCTAATTTGAAAGCTTTAATAATATGTATGTCCCTCTCTCTCCTGAGCACTAGACTGTTCAGTAGGACATAGATAGGAAGAATGCCATTTTCATTCCCTGTTGTTTTACTAAGTGCTTTAAGAACTTTCCTGGAGGAAAAAAAAAATGACAAGCAGAGGGGAATATGGGTTCATCCTATTTTTGCTACTCGAGTTTGCATTTCCTTACTTTAAACCCCTTTCCACCATGGGACATACCTTTCACATTTTATTTGTTTTAAGTTCTATGTTCTTAGGGAAACAAACAGCTGGCTTGTAAAAGTTACTTTATATGACAGTACTTACAAGCTTTGTGTAGACGTGTGCAGGGCACAGCTACACAGCTTCATTATAAATCAGCACAGCAGAGGAATGCTGTCTTCGTCCGTGACAGCTTTGCGGGCAGGGAACTGCGATGGTTACATTCACTTCCATTTGTGTGGAGTTCTTTCACATTGTGACATCCGGATTAAAGCTTCACCTGGGAGGAGAGATGCAGAAAAGAGAAGAGAGATGGCAGTGAATGAGCTGGAGAGTGGCTAAGAGGCGAATGGGACTTCCCACTTGTGTTAGTTCCATTATTGCAGCATTGAACACGTTTCTGCACTTTTTGGGTTACCTAAATAAATAGAAGTGGGGTTTTTTTGTGTGTGTTTTAGGAATCCTGCTGCTTTCCTCTTTTTGTTGTTTGTATTGGACCATGCTTTTGAATAATTTTTTACATAGTCAATCTTCATATAATAAGTGCAAAATTGTTAGTCACAGATCTGTTTACAATACGAGTCTTGGATTGACGTCTTGCACAGGACACAGTTTCTTACAAGTTTGTTTAGTCGTGTGCCTCAGAACTCAGAGCCATGCTTTAAGGGACTCAGTACGATCCTGAACCAGAGAGGTAGGGAAGAGATAGAGTCGTGTGATTTTAGGCTTTGATTTCATGTGTATACGTGATTTTAGAATAAATTATTACTGATGCATGTGAATGAAGCTGATCTTGCAGCTGCTGTCATTGTGTGAACTCTGACTGGTAATACTGTTAACGCATTTCAGACGTGTTTTCAGCCTGAGAGGCTGTATGTTGCGGTTTGAAGACTTTCATCCTTTGTGATGCCGGCAACACTTGCTGCCAACTGGTATCGTTAGTGGCATGGAATGGCTTCACCTCATTTCCTTCACTAAGCCCCTTCTGCCCCCAATCCTACCCCAAATAAGCTGCATAGAGCTTTCTTATTAGTTCTTGGCTTGGGGCTGGGTAGTATCCTGCTTGGAAATCTTCAGGATTTTGTAACGGGCTAGACCTTTATAACCATACCAGTTGTATTTCAATGAAAGGTTTGTCCATCTATGCAAATCATTTCCTAGGTATGTTTCTTGTGCACCGTACATCTAACTGTGTGACTAGTTGGACCTTGGACCCATTTTTTTTTTTTTGTGTGTGTGTGTGTGTGTGTGTGGTTGGGAGCTGACAGGAAGACGACATGGCTAGCTAAATGAAGACATTTAACATGATGGTGGTCATTAGCAGCTTAGAAAGACCCATGGTGCTGGGTGGTTGGACTCCCACGGTAGCAATGTGAAGGTCTTACAGTGTGTTAGTTGTTCTGTTTGCTGGTACTAGGGTCTGCGGTCAGGGCTTCACACTCCACCTCTGAGCTTACATCCTGTGCTTTCTGCTTGATTGCCTTTACTAACCTGGAATTGTGATCCTCTGGCCTTCTTTCAAGTGCTGGAGTGCAGGTCTGTGCCACCATGCCAAACCTAGCCCTGGTGGTTTTAAATGTCAAGATTTGCCTTTAATCAAATGAGTTCTTTCTCTTATCACCTGACCCTGCTCTGAGGTGGGCTGATGTTACTGGTACCACTGGTACCCAAGTGAGTAGTCCTGAATTTCTAAGGATAACTAGTAAGAGGGGGACAGAGAGTATCTGTCAGAACTTAGAAGTTGTTGTGAGTAGACAGAAATTAGAGGAGTTTCCACATTGGATATCACAGTTGACACAGTCTTCAGGGCACTGTAAGGCAGTTTGTGTCTCAGTCTGAGGATCAGTGACTGGCTCTTTCCCCTGACTGGGTCCCAGTAAGCACAAGCCTGCCTGTGTTCATGACATGAACTGTTTAACTCACAGCCACCAGTATTGATATCTTATCAGTCCATTTAGAATATTTTGTTTCATCTCAAAGATTAGTTTTCAGTTTAGATGAGTAAAAATAAGTGTTACAAATAGTAAATATGTTACTAATATTTAATTTTAACCTATTGAATCATATATCTTAAATTCTCTGGGAAGATATTTCTTTTGTGTTAGAAGATTATAAAATGCATTACCCTATAGTTTATAGTTGAAATAAAAGCTGTTTCTTCGATTTAAAATGTTGAAAATGACATTAGCTTTTTTAAAAAGTTACCTAAAATATTAAGACCTTATAAGTTGTGCGTATTAGTTCTAGAGTTCAAGCTACTTTGAAATTATACTAAGAGAAATTTTTCTTTTTATTTTTGAAAGTTACAAGGTACCAATTGAAAAACAATTACTACCATCATGTTCCAGAGTAAAATATTAGCAGGTCCTGCCCTCTGTTGTGAAGTGGTCCCAGCTTCCCTAAGTCAGAGTCCCATGTGTGTCCACACTCTCTGGCAAGTGCCATCGTTACGGGAAATTATTTCCATGGTGATTTTATTTTTTTTCCCTTTTGGTAGCTTGTGGACATTGTGTTTTATTTAAAAATGCAATTAAAGTAAAATGTTAGGTACAAAATGAGATTCTAACACCTTATATTTAGGCAGAGGTCTTTCTGTTGCTTTTCAAGTGTACACCTACTGCTCTCCGTGATATTCCTGGTATTGGGTATGAATCTGTAGAAAGAAAAATTTTAAAGACGGTATGTAATGAATGAATTTTAATTTTGAAACAATCAGTATAAATTTAAAACATGCTAGCATGGCATAACTTTATGAAATATAAGAGGGATGTATTAAGTCCTTTTATACTGTCTAAATCAACATCAGTCGTCATCTTAGATGTCATAGTCCCTATTGGCTTAATGGAGTACGTCAGTGTTAACTGCTTTGTGGACTTTCTCTGACAGTGGTGAAAAGGTGTGGAGATTACATCATTGAAACAAACAGGAACCCACTGTAGAAGGGACTTTTGTAGTCTTGCCTCAAGTAAACTAAATATGTACAGTGTTTAAAGTTCATGTACTTAGTACCTGTGTTAAATGTTTTGGTAGTACTAAAAAATGAGCAAAATTGCTATTTTTCTTTAGTAGAGAGTAACATAAATCCACTAGCTGCATTGCCCTGCTGATGGAGATGAAACACTGTGGCTGTGAGCTTGGGATTGCTCCAGATGGCAAATTAGCTTGGTTTGTAATCTCATTTGAATGTGCAGTGTGATTCCTGCACTGTTGATTTTTGGCTTAAGTAATTACTGAAGAAATATCCTCCCCCAGCTCTAAAACTAGTCCTGAGCTCCATAATTGGGATTACCACAGGTGACTGAACGACAGGTGACTGAACGACAGGTGACTACTCTCCACACGCACCTGTTCATCCATTTGTCACTACTGGACACTTTGCTGTGTGCAGCATACACGACTAAAAACAAAGTAACAAGTCCAGTCTTCCCAGACAGCCTCACTGCTGCTTAAGCATATATGTACTCACTCCCAGTTAATGCCCTGTTGCCTGGGAACTGGGGTTATTAACAACCGAGGGGTCCAGTCACATCACCCCCTCACACTGCACATTTGTCGACAACAGTGAGAACACCTGCCGTGACAGCTGTGAGGGCTGTGACAGGCAGTGTAGACTAGTCCTGGGCATGGCGTGTGGCAGATGAGAAGCTGATGTGGAATCTTAGACATCTTTAGATCCAGTATTGATAAGAGCAGTTTTCCAAAACAGAAACATCTGAGAGGAGGCTAGAACAGGCTGCTGCTGTTTCTCCAGTGTTGACTGTGGTGTGCGCTGCTGTCAGTCAGAGGAGGGATGCACTGCGTCATGACACACAGGACTGGTAATAACGCAGGTCCTGCTGCGCTGGCAAGTGTTTGGGGAATAGACATGGAGTCACAATCAGTTATAATTGGGTAAATTCTCTTGTAACTCTGGGATTCTGTGAATCAGGTTGTAATTTTTTCTTTAAATACTAATATCAGTTGATGATACTAACATTCTTTATAAAGATATAAAAATATATTTTAAAAACTTTTATGTATCATAGCTGTAGCTTTTTAAGATGGGAAAATGTCCAAGTAAAGTGTTAGATGACTATATATAATGGATGTATTCGAACAGATTTTCTTTTTTTTAAGGCATACTAATCTAAATAGCCCAGTAATCTGGCCTTTAAATTGTTCTAACACTCTTAAAGTGTTTTAAGTTCTTTAAAGTATACCTAAATTGTAAAATATCCCATGCTATTTAGATCTCTGTAGCATTAACACTGATTTTGTAGATGTATTCTTGGAACTTCATACTTCAGCCAAGAATACAGAAATTGTAATTTTGTGTGTGATTTCTCACATTGATGGACTGCTAATCACCTTATTCAAAAGATGGGTCTTATTGTTTTTTTTTTTTTCCCAAAATTGAGACGTTCTTAGAAAGTGCAGGATTGTGCTAGGAATGCAGGTTGTGTGTTGCAGACAGTGTGCACAGGAGCGGATGCTGACGGTAGGAAAGGACTCCAGCCTCTTGATTCAGGTAGAATGTTCTCTTTACTGCTTCAGATTTGTTCCACAGGGGCAAGTTGCTGTGATTAACTACTTTTTAACCTTTTTAAGCACATTTTAAAAAAATAATCTTACTTTTGATTCTTCCCATTGTTCTATAATCAAAGTTTCATCAAGGAAAAAAGCACCACCAACGGGGAAAGAAAATGTGTTTTAATCTTAGAGAAAGCAAATATTAAGGTTTTATGGATGTGTCTCACATGGGATGTTGTATTAGAGCCCTCACAGAAAATGACATAGTTGTAGCGCCTTAGCATAGACTTCCTAGACTGGTGTTCATAGCTACAGTTTTACAATGTATAACCTGAAAATGAAGTTAATTTTGCATTATAAGAGCACACCATTATCTATGTAAAAACTGTTCATTTGATGTATTTTTTTAAGAAAAGAGAAAGCACTTTCATATTAAGTCGCATGTGTATGAATTTTAGACTTCCTGTTCGTATGTCTATTCAGTGAGTAAAACGGAGCATCAGATGTTTGCTGGCGATGTTAACTGCTAATGGAAGCACCTTATACTCTGCTGCTTAAACTTGCTTGGATTGCACCTTTGTTACCTGCACACTTTCACATAGAGTATTGTAACAAGGCTTTGAGTGGGTCTGGGTGGAAGTTAGTGGTGGGCCTACAGGATCTTTTATTTATGTTGTTTATATTACAATAATATATTGTAGACTAGTTGTAACTTCAGTTCTTTACAAATAAAAACCTGACTGGTTATTGTATTTTTACTTCTTTAAGATTTTGAGAGATGGGAAAATCTAAGTAAAGACCTTAATGGAGGGCTGAACTGATTATACATTTCCTAGCATACAATCTACTAAAAATATACATTAAGTTCAATATAGCTAAGTATGTTTTATTCTCATGTATGGCCATTGGAAGGCGGGGACAAACATGGCGAGGAAAGCGTGCACCACGAACTACATGGCCAGCTCCCGACATCTGAGCTCAGTGCCCATCACAGGAGCATGTCTGCTGCCCTGGGTTCAGTCCCCAGCGTCAAGCGTCACAGATCAGCAATGACTTAAATCAGGTCAGCCATTCACCGAGGTTTTATATCTGAAAATAGGAGCCATAAATTGGGATAATAAAAGCTCAGGTTATAGGCAGCTGGCATTTCCTCTGCATTAACAAATGAAACATGACATCCCAGTGATCGTCTCCTAGTTTATTTCACCACCTCATTGTGCCAGCGCTTTTATTTATTTAGTTTTGGTTTTTTGAAACAAAGCTTCTCTGTGTAGCTTTGGAGCCTGTCCTGGAACTTGCTCTGTAGACCAGGCTGGCCTTGAACTCAAGAGATTTGCCCACTTCTACTTCCTGAGTGCTTGGATTAAAGGCGTGTGCCACCGTGACCC
The DNA here is from genome assembly GCF_037038515.1 of Microtus pennsylvanicus. Lineage (NCBI taxonomy): Eukaryota > Metazoa > Chordata > Mammalia > Rodentia > Cricetidae > Microtus > Microtus pennsylvanicus. The sequence goes on from NC_134594.1 coordinate 7,250,075, forward strand.
AGCCTGTGCCCTTTTTCTTTTTCTTTTTTTTTTTTTAATATTTATTTATTTATTTATTATGTATACAATATTCTGTCTGTGTGTATGTCTGCAGGCCAGAAGAGGGCACCAGACCTCATTACAGATGGTTGTGAGCCACCATGTGGTTGCCGGGAATTGAACTCAGGACCTTTGGAAGAGCAGGCAATGCTCTTAACCTCTGAGCCATCTCTCCAGCCCCCTGCCCTTTTTCTTAGAATGACTCGGGTTAGATTTGCAACACAAAGTGTTGTCTGGAATGTTTGATATCCTAAGTATCAAACGCAGGTCACAAGTACTTGTTAAAACATTTTGCTTGGTGGGAAAGAGACTAAAAGATCTCTTGTGGCCCAGGCTGACCTCAAGGTTATAAGGATGACCTTGAATTTCTTGTCTTCCTGCTTACAGCTCCCCAGGTATTGCAGGCACACACTACTACACTACAGCATACATAAACTTTGTGTGTGCTGTAAGCACTCTTCCTAGTGAGTCTAGCCCCAGCCTCTAAGCTACTCATGTTAGAAATGCTAGGAGTGGTTCTTGAAACACATGGTGTTTCTAAAGAGCAGTCAACATATCTATGTAGCTTAATTCATAACATGAGTTCAGCTTATTCTGACTTACATTGCTTCTCTTTAGGGGTTGTTTTCCCAGAAGATTGGAAGTGATGAGGAGTTGTGCCCAGGAGGTTTGGGAATATGTGATTGCCACTTTTGGGGAAGGTGTCATTGGCATTTATACAATGTGTGGAGTTACCCTAAAAGACAGAATCATCTAGCCCTATTGGGAATATGTGATTGCCACTTTTGGGGAAGGTGTCATTGGCATTTATACAATGTGTGGAGTTACCCTAAAAGACAGAATCATCTAGCCCTAAATAAGAGTCTGAGGCTTTTTATAGTCTATGTTGCTAACATGATTATGATCTGGCAATTGGTATGTTATGGCAAGAGCCCCTATGGATCCCAGTTCCATAAGCTGAACAGCTGAAACTTTCCATGAATATTTATAATATCTTAGCTATATTTAAAACGAGCTAATATAAAAAAATAAATAAAAAATAAAATGAGCTAATATTTCCCTTAAAGTTTATTTATACCAAATAATTTTAAGTCTATTTTTTTCTCTAAAGTTGATAAAATATTTAAATTCAGATCTTAAAGTTGGCAGTGAAATCTCAAATTGGAGTAAACATCAAGCTGGCCACACGTTAATGTGTTTATTTTACTTTTGGATTAACATCAAATACTCACACTGTGTTGCTGAACAGGCATAGAAACTTTGTTGTGTCCTTAGCACTATTTAATATCCACTACAGAGAGGCTGTGCTGAGAAGTTCTAAGTTAGGGGCACACGAGCTTCAGTTCTGTGTCCGGAGCCACCAGGTCTGTCCGTGGTGCTTCTGGAGTTCCTCCCAGCACAGCAGCCTGTGAACAGATGATTATGGATACGGGCCTCTCCACTTGCTTAAGTCTATGGATTGGAACAAAACAGCATTTCCAGTTGACAAAAGGATCCAGAGGTAATGTGCTGTCCCTTAAATAAAGCTTTTGGCAGTTAAACCAAGAAATTGCAGCAATGAGAAAACTGTTGACAAAGTACAGCCAGGGCACATTCATTTCTACGTATGCTGGGATTTGAACTCTGAGTGAGAGGGTGAGGACCTGAAGTGCTACAAAGGGAAACCAGGTACCAAGAAAGCACACAATAAGCCTGGGCAAGAGCGCTTCTCTAGCGCTCACTCCAGAGTGGGATGGGAAGGGACAGTAGAGGATGGTCTTGTTCATATAGGATGCTATCCTAATAGCTTGTACCATGGCAACAACTTCCGGCCACGAAATCAGAAAAGCCACACATAAAACTACCAGCATAGACAGTGACAGCCAGTAACTCTGTGTACTGACATAGGAAGGGCATTGGTACAGAGAAGCGCGGTGTGTCTGCAGGCTTTGTGAGATGGCTGGCTCTCCTAGAACATACATAAAGACTGAAATCCAAGTTAAAATGACTGTCAAGAAATAAAATAACTTTCGCCACTTAGATGAGTGCTTGGTGGCTCCAGACAGAATCAAACAGTAATCTATACAAGCTAGTAAGCAAACCGGATAATGCAAAAAGCCATAAGTGAAGGAAATAATTTGTGTGAGCAGACAGATATGATACTGTGTAAACCTAATACCTAGAACTACAAAGTCCCTGAAGTAGAACAGAATGGAAAGGTTAACCCACAGCAGAAGATCAACAAATGCTAGTGAAAAGCAGAAGCACTCCATAAAGCCCCAGTGGGTGTCTTTCCTTTTCAGCCCTAGCATGAGGATATTCAATAACGTTTTCCCAAGGATGATGAGGAACAACAGACAGCTAGCATCTACGGGCTGCTTCGACTGGTGTGAAGGAAGAGCTGTCATTTTAATTCAAGGCGATCTGATGAAGACATAGGACAAGAAACAGCTTCACTTTGTTTTCTTTCCCTGCAAAAAGAAGAAAAACCTTGATGTTATCTCGGTGGTCTCTCTACTGTAAAACCTCACTTGCTTCTCCATCTCACAGACTCGTGACTTGTGAGTGAAGTGGCACTTCTAGTGACAAACAGATGCACAGACAGTGATCTCTCCTAACGCTATGAATAGAGATCACGATCAAACGTGGTCAGTTTTTGAGCTGTCTTTAAATATTACATAAAAGTGTGACTTCTCTATTATGTATAATTTTAACAACTTGCATTTACCTCAGTCAGAACATTAGAAGAAGCAGGCTCAGGGTAATCAGCTGCTCCAGACAAGCTCTCTTTTTGTCCTTTTGACAGTGAAATTTAGAGCTTATGTGTAGGGGCCATTCTGAGTAGGCATTTTCACATTTTTCCATCTAGATTTCTCTGAAGCTCAAAAATCACTAGGTTGAGAATATTGGGAGCCTATGAAAGAGCAGGAGTTCTCCTCAGGATACACTTGTTTAAATGTGGCAGCTGGGCAGAGAACGCAGGAAAGAGCAGGACTGGAGGAGGCATAGGTGCCCGAGAACAAAAATACAAGAGCAAAGGGTGGGAGCTGAAGCTTGAGTGTCAAATGCATGGACAAGTGGGAAAGCAGTCAGAGAGGAAGAATATTCCAGAAATGGCCTTTCAAGAAAAAGAGATTGGATAAAGTTTATTGTCTGGAATATACAAAACCTCTCCTGGAGTAATCTCCAGCACTCTACCCTCTCAAAACCCCAGACAGCAACATATATCTCAAACACACACACCAGCCAGAAAAACAGCGGAATCCTAACAACAAGTCTGAGGGATGTCAACAATTAGATGGGTTAACCCAACACATGGTAGGCATATCATTAAGATGTGCTGTATGCAGCCATTAAAATATCAAGAGGGCTGGGATGTAGCACAGTGGTAGGTAGTACATTTGCCTTGTATGTTCACAACCCTGGGTTTGATCCCTTCTACAAGAACAACATTAAAAAGCTTATTCAGATAGGAAGATTAATTCTAGTGAAAGCACTATTTCTATTCTTGCTGAAACTTCACACATTAAAGTAACGATAAATTTCTACAATATTTTAAGTGAAATATAAGGTGTAATATTACGCAACATAGAGGCATAGTGGCATGTGTGTTGAATGAATACAGACACCCAAAAGAGGAGGAGGAGGAGAAGGAGGAGGAGGAGGAGGAGGAGGACGAGGAGGAGGAGGAGGAGGAGGAGGAGGAGGAGGAGGAGGAGGAGGAGGAGGAGGCCTTGTGTGAGATGCAGGGCTATGAGCCACTCCCATTTCCTAGTACAATCAACAAGGATGCTGAGAAGACAGACTTGATGCTCCAATTAAAAGCTTCTGAGTTACTGGAAAGTGTGTATGACCTTCCTGCTTCCCCAGAGGTGGTAGCTCAGCTCCAGGTTCCGGTTCTAGAGCTGCAGGGGGAGCTGGAAGAGTGTGAACCATGCAATAAGAAACTCCATGACAAGCTAATTCTGGCAGAGGCAGTGATGGAGGGGGATGCACTACCCAGCTCTGCGTTGCTGAATGGGCCTGCAGCTGTTGTGAGAGCGGCCTACCAGGACAACCCAGGAGAGCAGGACCTGAAACCACACACTCTGCTTGGAAAGACAAGGAAGTGGACAGTGACCAATACACGAGCTTTGAGATGGGTTCTGAAATGTGTCCACCTGATGACCTTGCCCTATTACCAGCATGCAAAGAGAACACTGGAGACTTCTTAGGCCCAACCTCTGTAGCCACTTACTTGAATTCTAAGAGTCAACTCTCCATTAAAGACTGACCAGTCTGAGAACATCAATATCCCCAATGACACAGAAGACTTAAAACAGGAAACCCATGCCTTGCAAACTGAGCTGGATAGCTACCGGAACTTCATTGTCCAGTTACAGAAGCCGCTCAGTGCAGTGAGGCCATTATCACAGATTTTTGTGGGGCAGATGGGGCTCAAGATGGCTTGAACAAGCCTATGGGCCAAACAGATGAAGAGATGACAGTTTCAAGTTTGCATCAAGTACGGTATGTGAAGCATATGAAAATCCTCTGTCCACTAACCCCAGAGATGATTGACAGCGGGATGCCAGAGAGCCTCACTCAGCAGCTGGTGGAACAGAAGGAGCTACAGAAGGAGCAGAATTTTAACTTGAAACTTTTCAGTGAAATCCAAGACCTGGAGAACAAGTTCTGAGACCACTCCCCGTCAAGATAGGATTCACTGGTCCAGTCCCAAGCCAGGGAGCTCCCCTTTCAGCGGCAGCAGATTAAGGATAGCCATGACACCTGTCATTTACCGTCAACACATGAGCACCATGATCAAGGCATGCGAGGAGCTTCTGCAGGCCAGCGATGTGGATAGTTGAGTGGCTGAGGGCTTCCGGGAACAGCTAACACAGTGTGCTGAGCTGCCTGAGCAACTGGAAAAGCTGGTTCTCCATGGAGTGTTGGCCGGAGCAGAAACTGCAAGAAAGGTTACAAACTGAGGAAGACGACTTAACCCATCATCACCTCCTGCCTGACTCTCCTGGGCCTTCTGCCTCTCACACACTGTCGGATGGTGGGATGTGTGGGAAGTCCTTCCTGTCCCGAGACCAGAAGGCAGACAAGACTGGGAAGCTCCCGAGTATAAAGAGCCGTTTTCCTCAAGACTTACTAATGGAACACATACAGGATATTCGAACTTTGAGAAAGCGTTTGGATGAACCTATTAAAACAAATGAGAAGCTCCGGAAACAGTTGGAACGGCAGGGGTCTGAGACTGACCAAGGTTCCACAAATGTTTCTGCTTATCGCTCAGAGCTGCACAGCTCTCTGGCATCAGAGATACATTTCCTGAGGAAGCAGAACCAGGCCCTCCGTATGACGCTCGAGAAAGGGTCCAGAAATAAACAGAAAGGCAATGGGAAATGACTTGAGTCCCTGTCTAGGAAGGCTGCAGGTCTCAAGCACCTTCAGCTAGAGCACACCAGTGTGAAGGGGGAAAATGAGAGGTTGCAGAGAGACATCAGCGAGGAGGAGAGACACGCTCGGCAGCTGACCCAGGGGATCTGCAGCCGCCGCCAGGAGCTGAGCAGGTACATGAAGAAGTGAAGTCAAGGCAGCAGCTGCTCTCACAGAACGATAAGCTGCGCCAGCCCTCCAAGTGGAGCTGCAGGTGGATAAGAAGCTGGATGAGGAACATAGGAAGCTACAGAACGAGGCCCAAGGCGAGGCATCTAGAGAAGCCTGGAATGGGCCCGATTCTTTCAGCGACCTGCGTGGCCTCCTGACAGAGATGGGGGCTCTCCGTGAGCAGCTACAGAGGGGCATCCAGACTAACAACACCCTGGGGAGCAGCTGTCACAGGGAGTGAAGACACCCCAGGAAGGGGCCTCACTCTGGCTGTCAAGGCCCTGTCACCAAGTGGTCCCTTCAGCAGGACAAACATGATGTCAACAAACGTCCTGAGGCCAGCGATAATTCACTTGATCTATCTGAGTCCACCCGGGCAATGGCACCGAAACCAGCTTCCGGACGCCTCTGCTCTCTGGAACTGACGTGGACTCCCTCTCCTGTGACAGTAGCACGTCCATCATCCGTCCTCCTTGCATGCCCTGCCTGACTGCTGAACACCATGTGTGGGCAAGCAAGAGTGGCCACCATATGCTGGGCCTCACTGAGGACTATGATGCTCCCCCCCATAAGCAGATCAGCCGTGGCCAGAGAATGCTTGCCGAGATGGACATTCAAACTCAAGAGGTTCTGAGCCCCACAGGTCAAAAACTGGGGCCAACGATTCCACTCTCTGTACCTCTGAGCAAGTTTCTCTTCAGCATGAGCACAGCCAGGCTGATCCTGGAAGAAGCCTCAAGGTTGCTGACACTCTTCTAGAAGGTCTCAGTCCCCAAAGATGGCCAGTGTTCACTTCGCTGTGAGCAGATGGAAGAAAGGAAGGCAGAGATCGCCAAACTACACAGAAAGTTGTTTGAACGGGAAAAGAAGCTGCAGAACCAGCAAAACTTCTGCAGCAGAAAAAGCACCAGGAGAAAGTCATGTGTGATCAGTTGGTCATGACTCACCAAGTCCTTCAAAAGGCCAGTCGAAACCTGGAACAAAGGGCTAGGACTAGGACTGCCCATTCGGGAACATCCAGTTCCAGCAGTCTGGGCTCATGAGGACATCTTCCGGCTAATAAAGCTTGTGGTTCTGAGAAAAAAAAAGTAAGTATGGACTGTGTTCAAGAAAAGTGTATCATAAATCAACATACTTTATGAACATAATAACACAAACCTTTAAGAAAACACTCACATTGGAATCTACCAACACAAAGTCCTACAGAACCAGTGCCAAACAGTTTAGAACTAGTAACTCCCCATGTTAGCTGAGGGTAGGGAAAGCCTCAAGATCCACAGAGGAAATACAGAAAGCATTTCATAGAACCCAACAGGATACAAACTCACAAGCCACAGAAAGGAAGTTTCTCAACCAGACAGGCAAGATTAAGACACACCTACACCTCATGCTTAGTTCCCAGGGTAGCAGTTTCCCTCGAGATCATCCTATATCCACTCGCCATGCCTATTGAGTGTCTCACTAGGGACCCCCACCCACGCAATGTGCAGGAATAGGAACTCAAAGGAACACAGACTAAAAAGAAGGAAAGGGAGACATGGCCATGTACTTAGGGGATTTTATGGAACCAAAGTAAAGCTTGGCTAATTAACACAAATCATGATTATATTTATGTAATACTACAAAGCTGTACAAGAACAGGACAAATCAGAAAAACTTAAGGATACAACTGACAAAGCACAATATTCTGAAAACCAAAAATTATTATGGAAGAGAAGTCCTAAATCAGTGAAGAGAGACACATACTAGAAGACTCAGAAAGCTTATCTTGTGGAAACTGACTTATGATTTATCTAGAAAGATACATGTCCCAGGAGAATGAAAATGATTTGTATGAATGATTTTATGTAATGTTTTATCTAACAATTTATATAACTTACCTTTACTTGCTGTAAAGTACAGAAACAAAAACAGCATGGTATTAGCATAAGGACTTTCCCATAAGTCAGTGGCACAGAAAAGAATTAAAAAAACAGATCCAAAAAATTATGGTCAATTAATTTTCCAAGAAAGTGCAAGGTGATTTAATCTGTGAAAACAACGTCTTCCTTGAAGACTGGTTTTTTCTACACAGGCATGCGCACACACATACAGAGAAAATGAAGAAGAATGCCTTATTTGTGACATTGGAGGACACTAATCACCAAATCACTATTCTTAAATGAGAAAATACTGAGCGACATGTTTTTGCTGGATTTCCTGCACTACTGCGCCACCTGGAGACGGAACAGTGTAGACAAGCAACCGTCAAATAAAGGAAGGATAAAACCTGAAAAGGGTCATTTTGCAGCCCTAGATGTTCAAGATGGAGGCAAGTCACTCGTCAGAGGAGGAGATGAAAGAATCACTGTTACCTACAAAGCCAACCTGCCAAAGGACCTTCAAGTTCAACGGTAGTTTCTCATACAAAAAGAGAACAGGAAAGAAATCGCCCACTGGCAATCTATGAGACTTGTTTCATTGGTAAAATTCTAAAAGTTCAGTGACCAGTGGGAGGGGAGGTGGGGGATTCTCTGAAGAGCTGGGAGAAGAGGTCAGGTGGATGTTTGTGGGCCGGGCTGTTGCTGGGGATCATGTTGGTGTCTGGTCTGCGCACTGGAGCAACTGAGGTCTGTGGCAGGCGCTGATGCTGGAGGCCAGGTGGAGGTCTGTGGTTTGTGGAAGTTCATGATCCGTGTTCCAGCTGGCTGTAAAGGACAAGGAAGCTTCTCCTGCAGTGGTATTTCAATTACCATCTGGGCTCCACAGTCCCACAGTCAATGCCCTGATGGCCACTCAGGCCTAGAGGACCTTCTGGTGCCGTGGCCGCCAGGGCCATGATATACAGGTTTAAACTATGTATCTATCATTCTATTTGCCAGAAAAGACTTGGAAGTCAGATGGGTGTGTGTGTGTGGAAACCTGTTAGACCAGAGAAGCTGAGAAGCAACAAGCTGACCTTGCTTTTCGGCTGCAGACCTAGCAGAAGTTGTGTTTCTTCACTGGTCCTAAAACCAAAAGGAATCACCAAGCTCAAGTCCTTGTCCTTTCCTTCCTGTGCGTCTTCTCTATTCAAACTGCTGGTTTCTCAATTCCAGTCAGATAGTTGCTAGCTCCACCCCCATTCAAGGTAAACAATGAGATCAAAATTCCCTCAACAGGAGATCAGGGTGCATTATGTGAAATTCCCAAATAATCAATAAAAATTATGTTAATAAAAAACTATAATGCTACACTGTCACATGCTCAAGAGAATGGTTGTGTGGTGGTTTGAATAAGCACAGCACTCTAGACTGAGTGGTGGTGCATGCCTTTAATCCCAGCCCTGGGAAGACAGAGGCAGGAGAATCTCTGTGAGTTTGAGGCCAGCCTGGTCTACAGATTTGGTCCCAGGACAGCAGGCTGTTACACAGAGAAACCCTGTCTTGAAAAACAAAAACAAAGAATAGTCCCAGAGGCTCATATATTTGAATGTTTGGTCCCCACCTGGTGGAACTTTCTGGAAAGTGGTCTTGTTGGAGGAGGTGCATCACCAAGAGAGAACTCTGATGTTTCAAAAGCCCAAGCCATTCCCAGCTATCTCTTCTGCCTTGTCGTTGCAAGCTCTCTGCTAATACTCTAGAATCACGCCTGCCTGCCTGCCTGCCTGCCTGCCACCATGCTCCCACCATAATGGTCATAGACTCACCCTCTGAAACTGTAAGCCCTGGAATTAGACATTTCTCTCCCACTTGCCTGTTCCCAAATACCCAGAGGCCATTTCCCTGAATAACTCACTCAGAGGCATAATTTAAATTATAAATGCTCAGCTAATAGCTCAAGCTTATTACTAACTAGCTCTTACACTTTTTTTACACTCTGCCACATGGTAGTTTCTTTATTAGCATAGTGCATTCATCTCCTGCTCCCTCTGTGTCTGGTTGGCAACCCCTGACTCCTCACTTCTCCTTCCCAGCATTCTCTGTTTGGCTCTCCCATCTTACCTTATTCTATTCAGCTATTGGCCAATTTGTTTATTAAACCAATCACAGTGACAAATCTTTACAGGGCACAAAGGGATTATTATTCCACAGTAAAGCCTTATTAAATCCTTTCTTCTATAAGCTTGCCTTGGCTATGGTGTCTCAGCACAACAGAAAAGTAATGAAGGCAGGCTATAATAAATATGGCCAGCACTGGATGTTGCTGTGAAAGTGGAGAAATCAAATCCCTCACACGCTGTTGCTTGGAGTCTAGCACTGCACAGACACTTGGGAAAATAGTTTGTCAGATTCTTAAAAAGTTGAACATAAACTTGATCTGACAACTACACTCTTAAAAATTTACCAGAGAAAGCCGGGCGGTGGTGGCACACGCCTTTAATCCCAGCACTCGGGAGGTAGAGACAGGCAGATCTCTGTGAGTTCGAGGCCAGCCTGGTCTACAAGAGCTAGTTCCAGGACAGGAACCAAAAGCTAAGGAGAAACCCTGTCTCGAAAAATCAAAAAAAAAATTCACCTGAGACATAAAAATGAAATCTATACAAATACATATACACAACAACATGTTCCCAGAAGCATTTGTAATAACCAAAACTATATAAATAACCAAAACCAAATTAAGTGAAACAATTAAAATGCCTATCAGTTCATAGATAAGAAATGATGTTGTTTCATAAAAGCAAATCCTTTAACAATACAAAAGAATAGCCTACTACTACTACTGATATATTCTACAACACAGATTAATCTCAAAAATGGAAGTTAAGAAGTCAAACTCTGGGGAGCTGTCTCCTCTACTAAAGCACTTGTGTGTCATCATGAGGGCCTGAGTTCAGCCCCAGCATCCACACAAAGCCAGGCCTGGTGATGTATGTTTGTGATCCAGCTAGACAGGCGCAGACAGGGGGAATCCCTAGGCCAGTGAAAGAACATGTCTCAGAAAAGACTCCTGAGAAATACACGAGGTTGTCCTCTGGCCTCCATGAGCACCCACACCCGTACACACTTCCCCATCAAAAGTCAAGTCCCCAAAACCATGTACTAAGATTCCATTTAGATAACATACCTTAGTATTTATGAGACAAAACAGATTGCTGGCTGCTCAGGGCCAGCAGAGGGCAGGATCGACATGAAGGTTTGGGGACAACAGGAATTTCTAAACTGCACTTGGTGACAACAGCTCAAATCTTGAAAAACATAGACTTAAGAACTTCCAAGTGGCTTCAGTAAGACGGTGTTAAAGATTTCTACAAGAATGTTTACAGCAGCTTTATCTATGACAGCTCAGTGGCATCTCAGAGGGCCGCAGAAGATACATGGAAAAATTATGATTTATTTAAGGAACAAAATATTAATTGTTAATAAAAACTACTTAAGAGGGGCTGGAGAGATGCTCAGAAGTTAAGAGCACTGGTTGCTCTTCCAGAGGTCCTGAGTTCAATTCCCAGCAATTGCACTGTGGTTCACATCTATCTATGCTCAGTTGGTAAGAACCAAGAACAACTGCTGACCAACCATGAAGATCTGAGTTCAAATCCTCAGCAACCATGTAAAAGGCTGGGTAAGGCTGTTACACCTGTAACTCAGAACTATGGGAGATTTGTGTGGGTTTACTGGCACTAATCTATCTCCAGGTTCAGTAAGAGACCCTGTCTCAAGGGAGTAAGGCAAAAAGTGGTACCCCAGGAGTTCTCAGCCTTCCTAATGCTGCAACCCTTTAATCCTCATGCTCTGGTGACCCCAAGCATAAAATTATTTTCGTTGTTACTTCATAAGTGTAATTTTGCTACTGTTTATGAATTTTAATGTAAATATTTGTGTTTTCTGATGGTCTTAGGTGACCCCGGTCAAAAGGTCATTCAACCCCCAAAAGAGTCACGACCTACAGATTGAGAGCCGCTATGACAGAGAAACCATATGCATCCAACACACTCACTCTTAAACATACAGTCACAGAGATGAATCTCAAAAACAACACGCTCTGGCCGGCCTGCCTGCCTGCCTGCCTCCCTCCCTCCCTGCCTCCCCCCCCTCGCTTTCTGTGTGTACACAAGTTCAAACTCTAATTGAATCACATTTATGACAGTTGACTTTTTCTTTATCAAAAAAAAAAATCTTAGGACACCTTCCAGAATAAAGTTTACATACTATGAGCACCTGGTGTTCTGAAACCTAATAGTGTCAGACTTAAGAAGCAAACCCAAGCCTGGTCACAGTCACATTCTACAGACTTGTCACTTCACACCAGCAGTTACTACAGGTAGACTTCACGCCTGCACCCTGGGACACTGGGAGGAAAGTCTGAACTGTGCACACAGCACACATACCAGAGAAGAGGCCACTTCCCAGCCAGTGGTATCTGTGACCACGCAGGACTCGGCCAGGAAAGAACCCTGCCACCACAGGCAACTGCCCATCCCTCTGTCACTTACGTTCCCTTCTCCATTCACCCTGAATGACCTCAGCGTCTGCTCTGAGCCAGTCCTGGAGGCACGACAAAAATGGAGCCATAAGCTCTGCTCCCCCACTGTCTGTAGACCACTCCCACAGACCTAGGCTAGCATGGGGCACTTTGCACACTCCGGGAGGACATAAAGAATATTTATAGCAACCGTACCTTCGGTCCAATAGCAGCATTCTAAGAATTAACTAAAAGGAAGTGGGGAGGGAACCACCAGACCAGCTCATTCTGGTGTATTTCCAACAGCCATAAAATGCCCTCCCTGCTGAGAATCAAAACAACCTGCTAACAATGGGAATCAGTCAAACGAACTATGCCACAGTCAGCAGAGAGACTGTTTCCTGAAGCCATGAGATACAACGCTCTGGAGAAAGAGAACAAACAGGAAAAGACCGTCACTAACAGTGTCCAGAGATGGAAGACTAAGCCACACACAGCAGGCCTTTCAGAGGCACGCTTGACAGAATTCCCCCATCCTCAGGAAGGGGAAAAGACGGCACAGTTAAGAGAAGGATCTTGGTTCAATGTATGTTGAAGTTGGCCTAAGAGTCCGCATTCTATCAAGTTCCCAGATAAAGTGGGTGCCCCTGTCACTAACCTAAGATGGCCATCTCCAGGTGAACACAGGAGAACACCGGCACAATTTACTTTTTATACCATCTTACCTAGTCCGTAAGGTAAAGTACATTTGTAATTCTGCAGAACGTTTGAATACATAACTATTTTTATGGCAACTGTCTTAGTTAGGGTTACTATTGTTGTAAAGGGACACCGAGACCATGGCACCTCTTATAAAGGAGATCATTTAATTGGAACTAGCTTACAGTTCAGAGGTTTGGTCCGTTATTGTCATGGTGGAAAGCAAGGCAACACACAGGCAGAGAAGGTGCTGGAGAAGTAGCTGAGAGTTCTACCTCTTGATCTGTAGGCAACAGGAAGTGAACTGGGTGGCACAGTGGGAGAAGCCTGAGCATGTGAGACCTCAAAGTCCACCCCTACAGTGACACAATTCTTCCAACAAGGCCACACCTCCTAAGAGTGCCACTCCCTATTGGCCAAGCATTCAAACACATGAGTCTATTGGGGCCATTCCTATTCAAACCACCACGACAACCATCTTGAATACTCTGAAATGGGATCAAAGGTTTATTATGGTCAATACAGAATAACTTAAAATAAAAATGAGCAATGGCATAAATAATTAAATTTTATTTTATTATTATTATTTTAGCTCTGGGGTTCACACCCAAGGCTTTGCACATGTTAAATGCTCTGCTACGATGCTGTAGCCCCGGCCCTCTAATTTTTAAGAGAATGGATGAAAACCGCCGAAAGGCCACGAGGCTGCTAATATTTACAAAGCATGGAAAAACAAAATGGTAAACTTTAGTCATGGCATGACAACTGGGTTAAAATGCCAACATTGTTTGTTAAATGTACTAAGTTTTGGGGGAAAGCTGGATTACATCTGTGATCCTAGCACTCAGGAGGTTGATACAGAAACATCACCTTGTGCCTGAGGCCCACATGGGCTACAGCATGAATCTATCTTAAACAAAGAAGGAAATATACCAAAATGTTGGTATCTTTGGATCCTTGGGAGGGGGTAAGGTATGTGTATTAGTCACTTTGTTGCTGTGAGAAAGAGCAGGAAAAACCATCATCTTGGTCCAGTGAGATGGCCTAGTGTGTAAGGCGCTTCCTCACAAGTCTGATGACCTGAGTTCAAACCCCAGAACTGACTCTCTGAAGTAGTGCTCTGCCCTCTGCATATGTTCCATGGCACATGTATGCTGGCATTCATACACTTACACCCTACACACTCCACCACCACCACCACCACCAATCTTTTAAGAAAATCATCTTACCGAAGGAAGCATTTATTTTGTTTGGCTCATGGTTTGGGTTCAGTCTATAGTCAGCTGGCTCTACCGCTCCCATGTAGGCAGAAACCTCTTGGTGGAAGGGCCTAGCAGAGGGAGGCTGCCCACTTTGTGACAGACGTAAGGAAAGAGAGAGGAGAGATAACTAGTAGCCATGGGCTTCTGTCTTCTTCAGTTTTTGTTCCACCTGGACCAAACCCACCCTCAGTTGCTGTCCCCTCTGGAAACACCATCACAGTCACACCAGGGACAAGCTTGAGGACTCTCCTAGGCATCTCTTAAGCTGTCACTGGAGTGGTTACTCTTCACACAGGGGTTAAAGGTCCATTTCAGCGTGTTTACTAAAGGTGGAAGGACAGAGGCTACCATGGTCCCCATATAAGGATGACACAGAAATCTGTAAGCATTTCACTTAAAAAATATTCAATTCCTTTTAAACTTTGTAGAACAGGAAAGAACGAGGGCAGGGTTAGGATTGGGAGGTGAGGATGTCCCTGGAAAATGGCAGGGCCAGGGGACAGAACGGAAACTATTCAAGGCTTGGGAAGGCAGGACCAGGCTAGCTTACTCCCCAGAAGCAGACACTTCTCATGGACGCCTTAAAGGTGTAAGCAATGGACAGGCACACCCCTATCTCTGATAAAGAAGATAACACCCAGTCTGATGCCCACTTCCAGGCTACTTCTCCCCAGAACCTCAGTTCATGTCCCTCTTTCCTTCCAGGCAGCACCCTGTAAGGGGATAGAAGGTGCTTAATACTCCAAGTGGGACTATTAGTTAATAATACAATACTTTTCCAAGTTCAAAAGTAAACTGTACTCTGCTCTGGAGCTTCCATTACAAACTGCGTAAGAACTTCTAGACACAAACTGCACAAAGCCTGGCTGTCCGATCAACTCCAGTGTTGTGTGGAGGGCGGAATGTTGCAAGTCCATAACCTAATTCCAATGATCCTGGGCTAGCTTTAACCCCAAACAGTCATTCCTCGGCTACCTCTGTGTCTGGCCTTGGACTGTACGAGCAGACCCGTAGTCTCCAGCAATCGAAGGGCTGAGGGCGGTGGTAGCGTCTGAGGCCCACGGCAGAGCTGCCCCACTTTGCTATAAGCCTCCTATCTGATGCAGCCACTAAGTATTTGAAAAGAATCGTGATTTGTGGCTTCTTCATGCTGTGCCTCTAGAGACTTCATGAGGCTGCTTTCACACTGAAACACAGAATCTGCTCCCAGACTGTGGTCACTCACAGCTCACTGCGCGCTCTCATTCCCTTTCAGAAGCAAGTTGGATGGCGCTCTTCACTGTGCCCAAAGCAGGATCTCAAAAATGGTTCTTGGCCCTCATGCCATCTGTGAGGTACGCATATCCCCAGCTGGTACACGAGTCGGCACAAATACAACTCTACCCCAGACCCCTGCCCGCTCTTTCTCTTTATTGCCTGCCTGCTCTTCACATTGGGGGGGGGGGGCATTGGTGCTCTCATGAACACAGAGGGCGGGTTTCCATATGGTCACAGTCAGAGGGGATTTTCCCAAATAACAGAGCATAAGACCAGGACACGGGTGCAAATTGCACCCGTTTCAAAGCTGCCGGTGCAGGAAGCACACAACACCACTTGTCATGGGGCAGCCCACAGCCCCTTCTACAAAGACAGGCTAGAGCTGGAGAGCACCTGTAACTTTCTGTCTTCCTTCTAGCATTACCGGGTAGAGAACGTGTCCACAGAGTAAATAAGCCACACGGGCTCAGTCAACAACAGGGAACCCCACTGCCAAGAACAACAGGGAACACCTTACCCCCATGACCTTCTACCATGCAGGCGCTAACAGAGCCTCATCTCCAAGGAGGACATTGCTGCTAACTGTTTTAGACAAGAGGTATGACAAGAAGAGGCTAAACACAGGAGGACCTGTAATACACGAGGGGATGGAAACCGCAGACCCCAGTCCCCCACACACCCCAGTCCCTCATTCCAGACTGTTTTCTCTTGCTTTGTTCTCAAGCCAACAGTCAGGCAGCCCTCTTTCACTTGGCCAAGGAGATCCTGACAGAGCACAGAGTCAAACCTGAATCCCAGAGACCCCAGAAGGTCAACCACCAGCCCGCTGACCTGCCATTTACAAAACCTGTGAGTTTATAAGACGGGCTTATGTATGTGGGCCTAAGCAGGAACTCCATCTGCAGCCCTACGGTAAGCTGCTTCCTTATCCAGACGACATTCCTGCAGTGAGTCTGTTGACAAAGACCTCAAGACAGTACCTTTCCCGAAACCATTCCATTTCTGTGCGTGCCCAGGCCTGTGGAACACAAAGGCTCTGGGGAAGGAAACCATATTCTGAAGAGAACTTGAGCTGTGATGAAACTGCAGACACAGCAGAGACGAGAACACCGACCCCATGACCATAACAGAAAGTTTCAAATTGAGGAAATCCAGCCACCTGAGACTTGACTTGCGGAAGCATCTGGGAGGCCGGACTGTGGGCCAGTGCCTCAGTTCCTCATCCAAGCCAAGCTTTCTGAGAAGCCATATAGAAGTGAACTTCTAAGCAGCATATAGAAGTGAACTTGCAGTTGACCGGAGTCAGGTGGGCAGAGCAGAAACGGGGAGGGGCAAATCCTGGCAGCCTTTCAGCATGCCTGGGATCCAGCTCAGGTTAATTCCAGAACTCAGCCTCAGGACCACTTTGCTCCCAGCATCAGGCTGGAGTTCCCAGGGTGCACTAGCCCTACCTTCCGACTTCCAAGGAGCTTGTGGCATACTATTATGGGCACTGCTTCCCCACCCTGAGGCCCCCAACACCAACTGTACCTGAGCACAGCTAGAGCGTCATGTAAACCAGTGAAGCGGACGAGCGTGAGGATGGTGATTGCTCTCCGTAGGGCTCTCGGTGGGATAAACACCATGGCCAAGGCAACATGGGGCAGAAAGGGCTGACTCCAGCTCACTGCCTGCAGGCCATCATCCAGGGACGTCAGGTGGAGCTGAAGCAGAGGCCATGGGGGACTGCTGCTTTCCAGCTTACTCCCCACAGCTTGCTCAGTTTGCTTTCTTCTATATCTCAGGGCCACCAGACTGGAGCTGGCATGACCCACAGTAAGCTGGGCCTTCCCACATCAATCTAAAGGTTAAAAAGTGCACCGTAGGCTTCCCTGCAGCCCAACTTGGGGAGAGGCACTTTCTCAATTAAGGTTTCTTCTTCCCGAAAGACTTGAGCTTCTGACAAGTTGACATAAAGCCAGCCAGCACAGCAACCGAACTTGCGTTCTCCCGACACAGGCACATGCGATATTAAACACAAGCCTTCTCCCATTCTCAAAGGTCAAGAGCCTCTGCACTTACCTTTGGTTGGCCCTTTAGGTTTTTCTGTTGTTTTTGTTTTTTGTTTTCCCCTGGTACTGGAGGGCTGGAGAGATGGCTGGGTGGCTAAGGTACTTGCTGAGTGAGACTCAGTACTGGGGTTTGAGTCTCCAGAACCCAAGTAAACAATGGGTGGCGTGGCAGCCAGCCTGCAATCCCAGCTTTAGAAGGTGGAGACGGGATCGCTGGAGCAAACCAGCCACACTGGGAGTTCTGGGTGAATAAATAAAGTGCAAGAATGACTGAGGATCAATGCCGACGTCATCCTAAGGCCCCCACATGCATGCAAACATATGTACCAGCATGCCATTCCACATGCGTGTCCCTCATATGTAAACATGCACCAGAGCCTGGAGGATGCTGGCAAGGGCTCTACCATGGCCTATGGCCCCAGCCCCTGGGTGTGTCTGTTTGAGAAAGGATTTTGCTAAGTTGTCAAGGCTGGCCTTGAACTTGTTTATGAGTCTGCCTCAGTAACCAGAGCAACAGGAACTACAGGCACGCGCTCCACTATACCCAACCAATTCTGTCCTGATATTAAACTGGGGGACACCAGTTTTGATAGCCTGGCAACAAACAAGTTACTGGGTTCGACTCTGTGCCACGGCCTCCGCCATCGGCTCACCACTCCCAAATCTATGCTCCCTGCCCACATGCCTGATACACTTACTGAAATAGGAAGAAACTCGAGGACGGCAAACACTTTGGAGGATAGTGGAGACCTGCGGGAACAAGAACCCAGCGGCTTTCACTACAGAGGTACCAGTTTAGTATCCCTTGAACATGTCTTAGAAGAACAGATCATGTAAAAAAAAAAGTAATTTTCTTTTCTTTTTTAAACATCTATTTTGTGTGTGCATGTGCACACATGTGCATACTCAAGCACGTGTCATGGCATGTGTGTGGAGGTCAGAGGACAACATGCAAAAGCAAGCTCTCTTCTACCATGTGATTTCTAGGGGCTGAAGTCAGGTTGTTGGGCTTGGGAACTCAGATGGACGCTCTGAGCCATCTCTTGGGTCCAGATCTGATGTTCCATGCAGGTTCAGTTTTCTTTTTAACTCATCTGGCTGGCCATGACTTGGGTCCCCAGTGTGTCAGCACGGAGGGTGCTGGGAGAGTCTGCACTATCAGGGTAGGATGCACAGCTGGTGTATGTCACCACGGAGGGTGCTGGGAGAGTCTGCACTATCAGGGTAGCACCTAGATGATGCACAGCTGGTGTATGTCACCACGGAGGGTGCTGGGAGAGTCTGCACTATCAGGGTAGCACCTAGATGATGCACAGCTGGTGTGTGTCACCACGGAGGGTGCTGGGAGAGTCTGCACTATCAGGGTAGCACCTAGATGATGCACAGCTGGTGTGTGTCACCACGGAGGGTGCTGGGAGAGTCTGCACTATCAGGGTAGCACCTAGATGATGCACAGCTGGTGTATGTCACCACGGAGGGTGCTGGGAGAGTCTGCACTATCAGGGTAGCACCTAGATGATGCACAGCTGGTGTGTGTCACCACGGAGGGTGCTGGGAGAGTCTGCACTATCAGGGTAGCACCTAGATGATGCACAGCTGGTGTGTGTCACCACGGAGGGTGCTGGGAGAGTCTGCACTATCAGGGTAGCACCTAGATGATGCACAGCTGGTGTATGTCACCACGGAGGGTGCTGGGAGAGTCTGCACTATCAGGGTAGCACCTAGATGATGCACAGCTGGTGTGTGTCACCATGGAGGGTGCTGGGAGAGTCTGCACTATCAGGGTAGCACCTAGATGATGCACAGCTGTGTGTGTCAGCACAGAGGGTGCTGGGAGAGTCTGCACTATCAGGGTAGCACCTAGATGATGCACAGCTGGTGTGTGTCACCACGGAGGGTGCTGGGAGAGTCTGCACTATCAGGGTAGCACCTAGATGATGCACAGCTGTGTGTGTCACCACGGAGGGTGCTGGGAGAGTCTGCACTATCAGGGTAGCACCTAGATGATGCACAGCTGTGAGTGTCACCATGGAGGGTGCTGGGAGAGTCTGCACTATCAGGGTAGCACCTAGATGATGCACAGCTGATGTCACCACGGAGGGTGCTGGGAGAGTCTGCACTATCAGGGTAGCACCTAGATGATGCACAGCTGGTGTATGTCACCACGGAGGGTGCTGGGAGAGTCTGCACTATCAGGGTAGCACCTAGATGATGCACAGCTGGTGTATGTCACCACGGAGGGTGCTGGGAGAGTCTGCACTATCAGGGTAGCACCTAGATGATGCACAGCTGTGTGTGTCACCACGGAGGGTGCTGGGAGAGTCTGCACTATCAGGGTAGCACCTAGATGATGCACAGCTGTGAGTGTCACCATGGAGGGTGCTGGGAGAGTCTGCACTATCAGGGTAGCACCTAGATGATGCACAGCTGTGTATGTCACCATGGAGGGTGCTGGGAGAGTCTGCACTATCAGGGTAGCACCTAGATGATGCACAGCTGGTGTATGTCACCACGGAGGGTGCTGGGAGAGTCTGCACTATCAGGGTAGCACCTAGATGATGCACAGCTGGTGCACAGCAGAGATCCTAGAGAATGTGTGGCACTGCAGAGAGGCTGGGAACAATGCAGCGCTCACTTCTCACAGCGAGGGCTCGGTGGAGGCTGCTGCACCAGGCAGTGAGATTCTACTTTTGGTAAAGGCGCCGAGGCTTGCAGAGTACCTGGAGGAAAGTCTAGCGCTGTGCTTCCTTCGCTTTGGTTCAGACACCTACACGCATGCCACCCACTCCGGGAGTAGCTATCTATCTAGCCGTAGCACCATTAATAAAAACCCAGAGACAGGAACTGGGGTTCAACCTGAAGGTCAGAAAAGCAAAACAGCCAGTCACTGACTCTTACCTTGACTTCAGTCTGAAATGGTGATCCTGCCTCCAGGAATCTCAGAATGAGACTGAGAGCTGTCTTCTCCCATCTTATATTCCTCTCTAGGGCTGGGATTAAAGGCGTGCACAACTTCTGCCAGGTTTCTATGGCAAACTAGTGTGTCTAATTGGATTAAAGGTGTGTGCCACCACTGCTTGGTCATAAGGCTGACCAGTGGGGCTGTTTTACTCTCTGATCTTCAGGCAAACTTTATTTATTAAAATACAAATGAAACATCAATACACCCAACCTCGCTCATTCCCTGAAGGCATCCAGGGTCAGGGAACCCTCACAGGACAGATTACCCTCAAGATAAAGGCAACATCTCTTTTGGGTGAGGCCCCCCTGAGAGCAGAAGTAATCACCCTGTAGGAACCAGACTGCTCCCTAAAGTGCCGAGAGAGGTAACAACTTCCTTAGACCACCTTGCAGAACCAGAACTGAGACACTGGCCAAGCAGACA
This sequence comes from Microtus pennsylvanicus, assembly GCF_037038515.1. NCBI lineage: Eukaryota > Metazoa > Chordata > Mammalia > Rodentia > Cricetidae > Microtus > Microtus pennsylvanicus. Next base: position 7,270,705 of record NC_134594.1, read on the forward strand.
CCCTTGATCATGTAAGACTTTAAGACAATCCTGAAGCCATTTTTGACAATTCTGAATCCTCTCAGCCTCTGTGCCATAGTGCTTCCCCTCCTCCCCTGGGAACCAAAGACCTAACAGCTACACTCGCACGTACTCAGTTCCTGAACAATTACCCATATACGTATGCTTTATTTCGGTCCCCTGGGAAACGGGGTCAAAATGACCTCTTACCTCATCTGATCTGGCAACAGCACTCCAGTCAATTATTGGTAATAGCCCTTTCGAATAAGCCAATCAGAATAGTCAAAGAACAACCCCCCTTGCTTCTGTGGCCCCTTTAAAAGTAGACTGTACCAGCTATTCGAGGTCCCTCGGCTTCCCGAATGCTGGGGGACCCTGTCACGACAGAATTAATAAAATCCTCATGCTTTTGCATCGGCTGTGGTGTGTGAGATGGTCTCTGGGGGCGACTCCTCCTCGGTGTTTGGACGCTCGAGTCCGACAATCAGAGCTGCTTAATCATGCACACATACCTCCCGCCCGCCCGCCCGTCTCAATTCCTTCTCCACTCCATTTAATGTTTCCCTGAAGATGAGCTCAGGCCTCTGCTCTAAAGCTGCAGTCATGCTGCCAGTCACAGGCCATCAAGCTAACTACTAAGTCTTCTGAGCATGATTCCCTTCCGAAAACGGGCTGTGATGTGACACCCAGTGTAAGGCGGATCTGTGAGAATCGAATGCGTTTGTCAAGAGGACCGGTGGGGCAGATTGGCGGGTGAAGCTTGGGGATGTGAGTTCCGGTCCCCAGAATCCCTGTGAAAAAGCCAGGCGTGGCGGGGTGTGGACCTGGGGGCTTGCAACCTCGCTAGATTACTCGAAATGGCGAGCTCCAAGTTCAGTAAGATCGTCTCGCAGAAGATGCCTGACAGCACCCCCTGGCCTCCAGAGACCTCCAGGAACGGGTGAGCACACCAGTGCACAGACACATACCTCCACCCCTGCCCTACACAACGTCAGATGACTCATGCCTGTAATCCTAACACTCAGGATGCCAAGGGAGGAGGATCGCCCATAAGCTCGAGGCTGGCTTGGAGTATATAGTGAGTTCCTGGACTATAGAGTAAAACTCTATCTCAAAAATTAAAAGGTGTAAGCCGGGCGGTAGTGGCGCACGCCTCTAATCCCAGCACTCGGGAGGCAGAGGCAGGCGGATCTCTGGGAGTTCGAGGCCAGCCTGGTCTACAAGAGCTAGTTCCAGGACAGGAACCAAAAGCTACGGAGAAACCCTGTCTCAAAAATAAAAAAAAAAAAATTAAAAGGTGTATGATTAATAACAAGACTAGCATGGACTCTTAAATTTTTCTTCTTCCATACTTTAAAAAAGTGGTAAAAGGATGAGAACATTAGACCCACTGGAGATGTCTCGCCCACCACACACATTAGACTGTGGGTTTAATCCCCAGGACTGTGGAAAGCCAAGAGCAGGATCACAGCAGGAGGTGCAGGCAGGTGTGGGAGACGCTCAGGGTCATCTCAGGCACAGGCAGAGTTTGAGGCTAGCCTGGGTTACACGGGCACTGTATCAGAAAAACAACAACAAAGAGGGCTGGAGAGATGGTTCAGAGGTTAGAGGTGCTTGCCTCTCTTCCAGAGGACCCAAGTTTGGTTCCCAGCATCCTTGTTAAGTAGCTCACAATCATCTGTAACTCCAGGTTCAGCAGACCCGACACCCTCCTCTGGCCACTTCAGGCACCCACACATACATGGCAAACACACAGAAATACATACACACACACACACACATAAAAGGAAATAAATCTTTAGAAAGAAAAAAAAAAGTCAATGTTTGGCTCCATGAGACCACAAAGTCACCCTTCATTGAAAATCAAAGCATGAGGGGAAACTGTGGTCAGTATGTAAATAAATGAAAAATATTAATTAAATAAAATAAAAAAGAAAGGAAGGAAGGAAATCAACCCCCCCCCCCCCACTCCCAGGCGAGAAGGTTGAGGCAGATGACAGCTGTGTTTGCAAACATGGCTGCTGACTTTGGCTGCCATTCCTCCCCTTCTCACATCCAGGCCAAAGAGGGCACCAACATGCCTTTCTAATGTGTTTATCCCCTTTAGGCAAACAAGTCGGGAGAAAGATGGTGTCACATCTGTAGGGCTATAACAGCTTTTAGCACTATCTATCTGGAGAAAGAAAGCATCAGGCCATCGCCTTGCTACGGAGGGACCTGGCAACTTTCTCTCTCCACAACATCTTCTTTTAGAGGACTAGGGAGAAAACTGTGTTGGGTAGTTATGTAATTGTGATCTCATGCTAATACTCTGGGGGTCACTCTGGATGTCAGACTGCCATTATCTTTTTCTTTAAAAAAAAATTAGGGGGCGCAGGCCTTTAATCTCAGCAATGGAGTGGCAAAGGTAGGCAGATCTCTGTGAGTTCAAGGTCAGCCTGGTCTACAAAATAAGTTCTAGGACTGAAGCTACACAGAGAAACCCCGTTTTGGAAAACAAAATAAAACAAAAATTGGTGTGTTTACAGGCTTTAAGGATCCTAAGTTTGATGACCTCTACAGAAAAGATACAGAAGGTCACTCTGTGTTAGCCAATGGAGCTCCAGAGACCCCCAAACAGTACAGGCTATTGCTAACGCTCTTGGTTACTCTTCAGAAATGGACAGTAAGACCCTATTGCTGGAAACACTACATACTTGATCTAGCTGGTACTCAACGGGAAGCTTCACCCCACCTGGCTATAGCTTCTGGACTGCTAGGAAGTACTATGCATCCACTGGACTGTGGACCCTGAAAACTACAATCAGAAATGGTCTGACAAGGTATGTCCACGGCTACTCCAGTGGCAAACCAGAGGCACAGCAGTTACGGAGTGAGCAAGCACTTCCTGACTGTATCCAAGGTCCACTGCGTTAGATGGACCGTATACCTGACACTGCTGGCCGGGCCCAGAACTTGTGGCTAGACAGCTCCTAGGGGAGAACCTGGCACTACTGTTCTGCCAGATGGATACAGTGTTAAAACAACCCCTAGTCACTCTCGGCTATCCCGTCAATGAGCACATTGCCCAGCCCTCTCAGACAAGCTTCTCGAGTAGATGACCGTTAGTTAGCACAGAGATCCTCAACTGGTCAACATGCAGAGAACAAGGCTGCGGTGCTCAGTAAAATATCTAAATGGGACATTTATATCAAACTCCTTTCCCCAAGGGTCAGGATCTTCAGGGAAGAAGGGGGAGAAAGTGCAAGCAACAAGATGGCAGATAACATCAAAGACACAGTGTTTTCAAAACACAACAGGACAACAACACACAGACTCACAGCATTTGTGACAACATGCACAAAACTGCTCAAGACAATGGGGGGCATAAAACCCCACCCAGTAGCCCAAGAGCTGCTGGCATCCAATAGCTGCTGGAAGTGTGATTCCTGGTAGGTCAGCCACATTCCAGGGCAGGGCTCACACCCAAGAGGAGTTGGGCAATAAATTGGACAGGATGGGCAAAAAAAAAAAAAAAATAGTAGAAGTTGGGTGGGTAGGGAGGTGACGATGAGGAGCGGAACAACGGTGAACATGATCGAAACTTACTATATGAAACTCTCAAAGAATTAAATTATTTTTTAAATGTAGGTGTTTATGTATTAATTAATCCACTTAGCATCATGCTTCTGAGATCTATATTATACATATTATTTAATATTATATAGTACATCAATATTTTCCTTTATATAGAGAACTTTGCTCTTTCTAGTTTGTGGGTAATTTTAAACTGTCATGAGCAGATTAAAAAAAAAGTTTTGTTTTTTTTTTTTAAAAAAGGATATGCTGTATCTCTTAAAGAAATAGGTCTAGCTGGGTAGTGGTGGCGCATGCCTTTAATCTCAGCACTCCAGAGGCAGAGGCAGGAGGATCTCTGTGAGTTCGAGGCCAGCCTGGGCTACAAGAGCTAGTTCCAAAACAAACTCCAAAACTACAAAAAAAACCCTGTCTTTGAAAAAAAAAAAAACAGAAATAAAGAAAGGAAATAGGGTCTACTGACAGAGAATTCTGACAGGCCTGAAATGGGTGATGATGTTACCTCACCAGACCCCAAACCACTGAAACTCTTCTTTAAACAGTGGGGCTCCTTAAGTAACATTCAGCAGCCAAGTAACCGAACGCAGAGACAGTGAGGTAACCTGTGGCCGAGGCCTCCTTCCCAACAGGAAGGATTTGTTAACTTAGTGTGGGTCAAAGTCTACATGCTACAGCCTTTATGTTCAACCCTTCCGTAACGGCGGGACGGCCACAAGCAGAGGGGTGAAAAGCCACACAGACCTCTCACCTCATTTTGGCAAAACTGTAAATGAGTCCGTCACCTTTGGTTTCCTATTTCCTTGGAAACTAAGGGAGTGGGTTTATGGATCTAAGTGCCTGGCAACCACTGCATATTTCTTTCATTCATACAATGAAAACTGAACCATATGCCAACTGATTTTACCGAGGTACTGGGAACCAAGTTCCCAGAAAGGAAAAACAAAACAGAAAACATCCAGAAACCCACCATACCTGTGAACAGTTTAGCTGATGAGAACTCCATGACTGTGGACAGCTAGGAAGTCTGTAGATCTAGATAAAATCATTTTGTGTTATCTTTAGTCCCCTGAACAACCACTCATTGCCCAATTCTGTCTGGCCTAATGGCCTTGTGACTCTCAGTAAAATCCTCTGGACTGTATTAACTTAGTAGACCGCTAACTTTCATCCCCCCAGAGCTAAGGTCTACCAGCCAGCATCAGGCAGGGCTCTCCCCGCTGTGCTGCGATTGCCTAACTGATGTTTCTGCAATGCATGTTTTTAAGTGACTTAAGTTATGCCTTTCTTTTGTCCTCTAACTATAAAAACATCATGAAACCATTTCCACATTAGAACATTTATTTGGGAAGCCTGAATCTGTGTTCCTAGACCGTGGTCCTTCACACCTGACTCAAGAATAAACTCGTACTTCCCTTTGGGGTGATTTTTCTAACACTTCAGCAATCCACGATCACAGGCACAGCTCTCTCTGGTGTCTCTTTTTAAATCAAAGGAACATTCAATCCAGCTGTAGTGAAGTTACTTAGAAGAAGGGTTCTTGCTGCAGAGTCTGCCTTCCCTGTCTTCATCCACTGTACTTCAACTGTCCCATCTTGGAATCTACGCTTTCACAAATTGCCAATCAAGTATGACAGAGCCCGGTAAGACTTACAGGTTAGAATCTGAAGGAAAATAATTTAGATGAATGTATCTATCTCTGCACACAAACAAAAAGAAAAGAACGGCATGGACCATGTGACTGTGGGAGTCAGTTCTTGGCTGGATGTTTGTTTCATGATCCTGAGAGCAAAGTGGAATAAATATGGGAAAAAATACAGATCTTTTCAAGGGTTAAGTACATCCCCACTCATCTTATGTTGTCTTCATCATTACAAAACTACTGACATACAGAATGTTCCAGAAGTGTGCATGAGCCCAAGAGGACACGTGTAGTTCACTACTCTGGTCTCTTTTGGGGAGTTGAAGGTGCTGGAGACCCAGCCCAGGCCCTGGATCCTGTCAGGCAAGCGCTCTACTGCTGAGCCAGACCCAAAGCCCGGGCCTAGCTTTCTGCTGAGTATAACTCAGAGGGGATTTGAGCCACTGGGAAAAAAATGCTAACACATTTGATACAAACCGCCTGACTGGAGGCAGCCTAACCCCCAGGTTTGCCAATGGTGTGTGTTCAGAAAAAGCTGAGCCAGCACCCACCTGCATGAACTTGATCCACTTAACAAACACCTGTGAGCCTGTGTAAGCCAGATGAGACTATGATCTTTTTGGATCAGTCTGATGAGGCCGTATTCACATCCAACTTATGAAAAATAATTGATATATGAAAGGCTTTGAAACTAGAGTCACCTGGACAGTGCTGAACTTCCTTTCTGGAAAACAAGTGAGAAAAGCAGTGTGGCAACTTTTAAAAGACCCAACACATGCAAAAACAGACAAGACTTGCGTGCCGAACATCCATCTTTGGCTGCTAACCTCTCATGGCCCAGTGCACTCCTGCACCCCAAACCCTGAATCAAATTCTCAATCCATATGTCAAGTTCAGTCAGTAATCCTAAAAAAAAAAAAATCAGTTTTTAAGTAATGTAATTATGAAGCCAGCAACATGGTTCAGGGCTCTTGCCATTAAGTCAGAACCACTATCACATGTGGAGAAACTATTCCCAAAACGTGTCCTTTTACCTCAACAGAGAGACACCACACACACACACACACACACGAGAGAGAGAGAGAGAGAGAGAGAGAGAGAGAGAGAGAGAGAGAGAGAGAGAGAGAGAGAGATGCACACTGTGTTTAAAAAATTGTAAAAGTAAGTATGATACCCTTTCTAAAAGTAAAAACTTTCCTCAAATTCCAGAACGTTCCAAAACCACACAGGACACAGTCGAAACAGGTTCCAACCCCTGCAGTTTTCATAGGAGTCGACCTCCAGTAACTTTAAAAACTTGATTCATAACGAAAGGCTAGGCATAGGCCCTGTCAATGTGTCAATGTTTATGTGTGTCAGTGTTTACATTTATATTCATAAATATAAAGCACACGCGATACCACCTTCGTGTGTCCTCTAACCACGGGTGTTATTTACCTCTGGGATGTGAGCAGCAAAGCCCTTATCGGATCATTTGCACAAGCTGGAGCCGAAGCTGGTGTGTTTCCTTCTCCTTGCAGTCCAGGAGTGTGTAGGTGTGTGTGTGTGTGGAGGGGGTGCCACCGCTCGCCCACCTCCGCAGAAGTAGCTTCAACCCCGCGCTCCCAGGGAGGGTCCCGAGCCAGTCGCCGCGCTCCAGTACTAACCGCCTGGCAGAGCCCAAGGTTCAGTCGCAGCGCCCGGGTGCGCTCCGGCGTGTGCCAGAAAGCCAGCGAGGAACGAGACACACCCACCTCAGCCCTCTGCAGCCGAAGCCTGGGAACCGCGGCGTGCGGACCAGCCGCCCGCGGGACTCTGCTCCTCGTCCGCCTCGGCTCCGCTGAAGCCCACCGCGGCGCCACCCCGAGTCCCGGGTAGGGAAACCTCCTCGCGACGCGACAGTCAAGTGGCCCCCAAGAGGCGTGGGCTCACTTCGGCTGGCGCCCCGCTTAGCGCGAGCAGCTTCAAGCCTCCAACCTCGTGACGCCCGTGGGGCGGGGCAGCGCGCCGCTCGCCCCGCCCACCTCCGCTCCACTCGCCCCAGGTGAGCCACAAGGGGCGGAGCTCACCTCCGCTCGCCCCGCCCACCCCACCCCTTCCTGTCCCAGGTTATTAACAGAGCAATCTGGTCACTCCTCTTTTCTCGCAGTCCAGCCTGGCCAAGAGCGCTCTGGGTAAGCTGTCAGAGTCCACGCAGAGATCGCCCATCTGGCTCATACTGGAAAAAGCAGGCTCTGGCTTGTGAGCACGCACTCCCTAGACAGTGCGTAGGGCGTCCCCTGCCGGTGAGGCAACGAAAGGCTGCCACACCGGGAAGGCTGGAAAAGATAGAGCTAGCAGAAGGTTGCACCCCTCCCTGGTGCGAGACCTTGAGGACCCAAGCCCAGCCTGAGGTGCTCCCATCAAGCCGTCAGTTTCTCAGGTTTACCCTTGGCAATTGTCTGCAGATGAGGATGTTCCCAAGGCGACATGACTTGAGACGCCTGTGCTGCTAAGCAATTGCCTTAGTGCACTGTAAATTCTGATTTTTTAAAAAAAAATCAAAATTTGCAGTAGTATACCTTGTGGTTTTTTCCTTTGCTGGCCAGCGTTAATTCAGTAAATATTTGTTGAGAATTTATGACTTGTTATTTAAAATACCACATGCTTTTCTCCCACTGTCTCAAGCAGATCCAAGTTCAGGATTGTAGTCTAGGCCTTTTGCCCTCCCGAGGGGGCTAAACTGACCTCGCAAGGAACTCAGAAATGGCCTGACGGGGTAATAAAGCCCCCCGCCACCGGGTGTTAAATGTGGGCTGTAAGGGGAACTGGGGTGTGCCTGCCTCCTATCTCAGAGGTGGCATCCTGGAAGAAAGAAGCCGTGAATGAACTCAAGGGAAGCTGTGGTTGTGCTCCCCTCCCGCCACGCAAAGAGAAGGTAGAGCACCAGAAATGACTAGGGGATCCTTTTGTGTTGGGGCAGGATGCAGGAGGTGTGCAGTGGCAGATCACAGACAGAAGAAAAACAACAGCCACTATCTGTGGAGTGTGTTCTTTAAACAGGGCCAGCCATCCATCTCTCTAAACTAGGTGTACACCATCCTTACTTGCTAGACTTAACACACCCGGCAGTACGATCCCAGAAGGAGAGGTGCCTTGGTAACATCAGGGCTGGAAGAAGTAGCTCCGAGGAGCCAGCCTACGCTTTCATAGAACCTTACTCAGTGCTCCAGGAGGCAGACTTGGTCTTCAAATGCTCCTAGTTTACCAAGAATCCTCACATGCCCTTGTTCCCCCTCTATGCCCAAATTTCTTATCAATACTGTCCTGAGGCTTTTCCAATGAAGAGGTGTCCTCGAACTCCTGCCTCTGCCTCCCGAGTGCTAGTTCCGGGACGGGCACCAAAGCTACAGAGAAACCCTGTTTCGAAAAAACCAAAAAAATAAAAAAATAAAAAAATGGAGAGGAGTGAGAACGACTACTTACCAGACTGCACCCTCCCCGGGGCGTGTTCAGGGTGCTGGTGGTGGAGACTGTGACAGACCCGTTGCTTCCCAGTTTCTCTCCTTCCAGCCTCTTCTGCCTCCCTTCAAACAAAATTCATTCAGAAGGGTGTTGTGATGGTTAACTGTAGTAATAGGGGCGACGGCAGGGCTGCGTCTCCAACACCCCAAGCCGCATGCCCGGCTAGTTTATGCCCCAAAATAATTACACAGACACTGTATTCATTTAAACACTGCTTTGGCCCATTTCTCTCTAGCCTCTTCTAGGCTAATTCTCACATATTAATTTAGCCCATTTCTAATCATCTGTGTAGCGCCCCTAGGTGCGCTTACCGGGAAGATTCTAGCCTATGTCCATCCTGGGTCGGAGCTTCATAGCGTGCATCTTCCCTGGAGCGGGCAGCATGGTGTCTCTCCTGCGTCTGCTCCGGAGAGCAGAGCTGTCGAGTCTGACCTCACTTCCTCTTCTTCCCAGCGTTTTGTTCTGTTTACTCCTCCCACCTATCTCCTAACCAATGAGAGCCAAGCAGCTTCTTTTATTTTAACCAATGACCTTCCTCCATCAGTTAACCTTCCTTGCAAACTTGATCAGATGTAGAAGTGCCATGGAAACGCACCTCTGAATGTGTCTGGGAGGACATTTTCTAAGAAGCTTCACCGAGGTGGGAAGACCCACCTTGAATGTAGGTGACAGCATCCGTGCAGACGGGGGTCTGGGAGTGAACGAAAGGGAGAAAAACGAGTTGAGCTTTTCTTTCTCTCTTTCCTGGCCACATTGGCTCCACTCCTGCCTCCGAGGCCATGATGCGCTGTAGCCTGGAGACTGAGCCAAAAGGAGCCTACCTGCTTATTTGGTCACAGGTACTCTGTCAGGAATTTTGTCACAGAAATGGAGAAATGAATTAGGACAGGTGCTCCAAGCTCCTAGAAACTGAGATCTGAGGCTTCTGTCTCAGCTAGCTCTCGTCTGAATTGTCAGATGCCACCTCGACTTCTCCTCCAGGGAAGCAATTTACCAAGCTAAAGTGCAGCAGGTGTCGTTGCTGGGAAGAACACAGCTACACAATTCCAGACACGGAATGCAGAAGAAAGGAAATGCAGAAGGAAGTCCAAGTAAGGCTTGCTTTCTTAAGGAAGACTTCCTCCTCCCTCCCCAGTTTTCTTCCTGGGGTGAGCAGGGGTGGAACACTCAACAGAAAAAGGGGTGTACCCACCCTTACCCACTGTGCCCAGACTTCTTATAACAGAAAAAAAGCAAACTCCTCTGCTGTTTAACTCCTGGCCAAGACGGTTTCACACAAATGAGCCTCACAGTAGCAGGGATGCTGTACTTTCAGAAGACAAGCCAAAAAATCATTGCTTGGCGCACTCGCTAAAAGGGTATCATTGCAGAAAGAGGGGTTTTCTAGCATCAGATAGACCAGGTTTTAGTTTCAGCTCTGCTGATTATGTTAGCTGCCTAACTTTGTGAAATTAGATTTTGTATTGAAAAATCAAAAGCTATCATTAAAAAAAAGCCTATGATACATAGTGCTTGGCATATATAAAATGATTTATCAGTAATCATTGATAGCTACCAGTTCCCAACCTCCACCAGTTTTTTTCTCTAGCAAAATTCAGTATCAGCATTCTGTATAAACTGAGGACGTGGCTGCTCCAAGGTATGGCTGAGGGAAGGTTTTATTGTGTATGAGAGAGAGAGAGAGAGAGAGAGAGAGAGAGAGAGAGAGAGAGAGAGAGAAAGAGAGAGAGAGAGAGGAGAGAGGAGAGAGAGACTGTGTACAGTCAGAAGCATCTATAAGAATCCAGAGCAGGAAGAGAAAGTAGTAGACTGAACACAGCCAGCATCCTCGGCCTGGCCAGGAGAGGGGAGGTAGATGGCAGAGGAGGACCAGGATAGGAAGACGGAAGAGAGAGGGGCAAAAGAGATGAAGGACAGCGGAAACAGTGGCTGAGAAGGAGAAAGGAGTAGCTGGGGCTGGGGGAAGTTCCTGTGGAGAAGTTCCTGGGAGGGGAGGAGGGGAGAAGAGCTAGGCACCTGTGACACTGAGAGAGCAGGAGGCCAGCATGCACTTTGTTGTGCTAGGAGGGCCACAGCTAGACATTTGTCTCTTCTGCCAGTGACACGGGAACTGGCTCTTTTGTTAGAGAGGAACCCGCCTCATAAATTCTTGAGAAATGTTGGCTTTTGTCTAACCACCAGAACTGGGGGGAGGGGAGTTTCCTTTGAACTCGACAATATTCATTTCCAAGTTTCACTTTTGAAGGCAATTGCTTTCTGCTTATTCAGATATTAATATTTTTTTTGCAATAGCAAGTTTCATTGCATAGCACCAATGGCCTAGTGCCTTTTACTTATGTATCTGTGTCTGTGTATGCCTCGTGTGTGGATGGCTATAGAAGCCAGGAGAAGGCATCTGACCCTCTGGGGCTGTTTACAGGCAGTTGTGAGCTGTCTGTCTTGAGTCCACTGGGAGGGGAACAAGTGCTCTCAGCACTGAGTCACCCCTGTAGCCCTTGCAGAGCATCTTGTCCTAGTTAGAGGTCTGTTGCTGTGATGAAACACCATGACCAAAGCAACCCGGGGAGGAAAAGGTTCATTAGCTCACACTTCCACATTACTGTTCATCAAAGGAACTCAAACAGGGAGGGAACCTGAAGGCAGGAGCTGATGCAAGGCCACGGAGGGGAGCTGCTTACTAGCTTGCTCCCCATAGGTTGCTCAACCTGCTTTTTTCTTTTAATTGATTGATTTTATTGAGCTATACATTTTTCTCTGCTCCCCTTTCTTCCTCTCACCCATGGTCCCCATGCTCCCAATTTACTCAGGAGATCTTGTGTTTTTCTACTTCCCATGCAGATAAGATCTATGCATATCTCTCTTAGGGTCCTCAGTGTTGTCTCAATTCTCTGGAATTGTAAATTGTAGGCTGTTTTTTCTTTGCTTTATGTATAAAAACTACTTATGGGTGAGTACTTATGATATTTGTCTTTCTGGGCCTGGGCTACCTCGCTCAATATGATGTTTTCAAGATCCATCCATTTGCCTGCAAATTTCAAGATGTCACTGTTATTTTCTGCTGTGTGGTACTCCATTGTGTAAGTATACCACATTTTTCTTATTCATTTTTCGGTCGAGGGACATTTAGGTTGATTCCAGGTTCTGGTTATGACAAATAATACTTCTATGAACATAGCTGAGCACAAGTCCTTATGGAAAAAATTGAACATCCTTTGGGTATATACACAAAAGTGGTTATTGCTAGGTCTTGAGGTAGATTGTTTCCTATTTTCTGAGAAATTGCCATACTGACATCTACCAGCTTGCATTCCCACCAGCACTGCAGAAGTGTTTCCTTTACCCCACATCTTCTCCAGCATAAGCTGTCGTCAGTGTTTTTGCTCTTGGCCATTCTTACAGGTTTAAGATGGAATCTCAGAGTTGTTTTGATTTGCATTTCTCTGATGGCTAAGGATGTTAAGCATTTCCTGAAGTGTCTTTTAGCCATTTTAGATTCCTCTGTTGAGAGTTCTCTGTTTAGGTCTGTACTCCATTTTTTTTATTGGATTATTTGTTTTTTTGATGACCAATTTCTTGAGTTCTTTACATATTTTAGAAATTAGCCCTCTGTCCAATGTGGGGTTGGTGAAGATCTTTTCCCATTTTGTAGGCTGTCGTTTTGTCTTGTTGACCATGTCCTTTGATTTACAGAAGCTTTTCAGTTTCAGGAGGTCCCATTTATTAATTGTTTCTCTCAGCGTCTGTGCTGCTGGGGTTCTATTTAGGAAGTGGTCTCCTGTGCCAATGCGTTCAAGTGTACTTCCCACTTTCTCTTCTATAAGGTTTAGTGTGTCTGGCTTTATACTGAGGTCTTTGATCCAGCCCTTTACTCTGAGGCAATGTCTGTCTTTGAGGTTAAGGTGTGTTTCTTGTGTGCAGCAGAAGGATGGATCCTGTTTTCACATCCATTCTATGCTAACCTGTGTTTTTTTTTTTTTTAGGTGAATTGAGTCCATTGATATTAAGAGATATTAATGACCAGTGATCGTTTATTCCTGTTATTTTTTGGTGGCAGTGTTTGTGTGTTTCCTATCTTTGGGGTTTGCTACTATGAGGTGTAAGGTTACTTGCCTATTTTCTCATGGGTGCAGCTAACTTCCTTGGGTTGGAGTTTTCCTTCTAGTACCTTCTATAATGCTGGATTTGTGGATAGGTAATGTTTAAATTTGGTTTGTCATGGAATACCTTATTTTCTCTGTCTATGGTGGTTGAAAGCTTTGCTAAGTACAGTAGTCTGGGCTTGCATCCATGATCTCTTAGTTTCTGTCGCGTATCTGATAAGGAACTTCTGACTCTCAGAGTTTCCACTGAGAAGTCAGGTGTAATTCTGATGAGTCTGTCTTTATATGTTACTTGGCCTTTTTCCTTTGCAGTCCCTAATATTCTTTCTTTATTATGTATGTTTAGTGTTTTGATTATTATATGGCAAGTGACTTTCTTTTCTGGTCTGGTTTATTTGGTATTCTGTAAGTTTCTTGTACCTTCATAGGTATATTCTTCTTTAGGTTGGAAAAGTTTTCTTCTATGATTTTGTTAAAAGTATTTTTTTGTCCCTTTGAGCCAGATTTCTCCTTTTTTTTCGAGACAGGGTTTCTCTGTAGCTTTGAACCTGTCCTGGAACTAACTCTTGTAGACCAGGCTGGCTTCAAACTAACAGAGATCTGCCTGCCACTGCCTCCTGAGTGCTGGGATTAAATGCCCTGCCCTTCCCCTTCTTCTATTCCTATTATTCTTAGGTTTGGTCTTTTCATGGTGTTTCAGATTTCCTCAGTATTTTATGTTAAGGATTTGTTGGATTTAACATTTTCTTTGACCAATTAACTATTCTTCTATCGTATCTTTAACTCCTCATAGTCTCTCTTCCATCTCTTGTAATCTGTTGGTCATGCTTGCATCTGTAGTTCCTGTTTACTCATATTTTACATTTCCAGAATTCCCTCGATTTGTGTTTTCTTTATTGCCTTTATTTCAGTTTTCAAGTCTTGAACTGTTTGAGCGGTTTGCTTCACCTGTTTGATTGTTTTTTCTTGGGTTTCTTTAAGAGATTTATTGATTTCTTCCATTTTTTTTGGTTTGTCTTTTCCTCCATTTTTTTTAAGGGAACTTTTTATTGCCTCTTTAAGGGTCTCTATCATCTTCAGAAACTATACTGAATGTCATTTTATTTTGCTTCTTCTGGGTTAGGATGTTCAAGCCTTCCTATTCTAGGATCAGTAGGTTCTGGTGGTGGCCTGTTGATCTTTATGCTGTTGGATATGTTCTTAGACTGCTGTCTGCCTATCTCTTCCACCAGGGGGCACAGGTGGCACCTGCGCTTCTGGGGTCACTCTTCCTTCAATCTGTGAAGGTGGGGCCTGTGGCTTAGGTGGTCACTCTTCCTCTGGGTGCAGGTCGGTCCGTGCTGATAAGCCTCTTAGCCTCCTCTCCAGGGGCAGGCTAGGCCAAGGCTTTGTCCAGGTAGAGTTTGGTCCATTAGCTCTAGCCCTTATTGGCTAGTTCTGACATCCCGATCAACCCATCTCTAATAAACTGTGTAGCACCGGTCTTACTGGGAAAGATTCAGCATGTCTGACCTGGCGGCTTGCTTCATCGCGTGCGTCTGCCCGGGAGAGGGGAGCATGGCCTCTGAGCTCACTTCCTCTTCCTCCCAGCATTCTGTTCTGTTTACTCCTCCCACCTATGTTTTAACCTATGAGGCCAAGCAGTTTCTTTATTACTTAACCAATGACCTTCCTCCATCATTTCCCCTTTTTCTGTTTAAACAAAAAGGAAAGGCTTTAACTTTAACATAGCAAAATTACATATAACAAAACAGTTATCAAGTAAAAATTACAATAATCTTTATCATAACTAAGGAAAACTATAATTATAACTAACTATTCTTCAACTCCAAAGACTCCAGAAAGATACAATATTACCTAAGTAAATGAGAAGTAAGCAACTTACAAAACTCTAGAAATCACAGAGACATCTTCCAGAGCAAGGGCCTAGAGAGCTGATTCCTCCAGCTGGAATCCAGATGCTCATCTCTCCAGGGACAGGCTAGGCCCAGGCTCTCCAGGGCAGTCTGGGCCCAGGCTCTCCACAGGCAGTCTGGGCCAAGGCTCTCCATGGGCAGTCTGGGCCAAGGCTCTCCATGGGCAGTCTGGGCCAAGGCTCTCCATGGGCAGTCTGGGCCAAGGCTCTCCAGGGACAGGCTGGGCCAAGGCTCCAGTGGTCTCGGATGTGTGGAAGATGGTAGCAGGTGTGTGTGTGTGTGTGTGTGAATCTTTTCTTGAGCCATAAATATTATCTAATGATTTGTAAGATTAAAATATATTTATTTTAAAGTTTTTTTATAATGATATCAGTGGTCATATAGAGTACTATTTCTAGAAAAAGGCTTCATCTAGCTTCCTGTACATGATTTCAGGTTTGGGTAACTAGGTAACTAAGAAGTAAGTTTTTGTACCTGGCTGTAAATATCACTTATTGATCCTCTAACCTCTTTGAGATCTGCTGCATGTGACATTTAAAATAGTTAAGTTTTCTGCAGTGAACCAAGACTATGCCTAACAGTGACCTTTGAAGTCTCGAAAAGGAGGATGGTGCCCCACAATGATGATTTCTCCAGGGCTGTGATAACACCATAAGCTGAAAAACACCACTTAAGGATCGGCTTTGGACTACACACTGCTCAGGACAATTTCGAGGTGGCTAACTGAGATGATCCAGTCTAACAGACTTCTTTAGCCAGGACTTGGGACAAGCCCTGCACTTTCCCAGTACACAGAGACTGGACAACAAATGATACAACTATCTCTCCCAGGGCTTGACAATTAACCCAAATTTTTCTTTTCAGGATCCCCTAAAAATGCAGCCACACCCAGACCACAGAAAATAAATTTAAGGATGTGATACCCACATTGCCAAGAGGTGGGGTGGGTGATTTTTGGTTGTTCAATGGGTTATGGATGCTTCTCATTGTTTAGGTGGGTTGGTTACAAGTTGTTATTGTTTACAGTAAGGAATAAAGTTGAATAAAGGAGATTAGATTCAGAGTTCTTGTTTTGAAAAAAAGGGGGTGTGGATATGATGGGATATAAGGGTAGATTATCAAATCTGCTTTTAAACTCAAAACGCTATTAGTTTTAAATATTTTACATTGGCTTGGATTTTTTGTATAGTGATACAAAGTCGAGATTACTTTTGTTAGAGCAGACTGCACATACAATTATGGGGGTTGGTTACTAATTGTTACTGGTCATGGTCAGGGAGAAAGCTAAACAAAGGCAATTAGATTCAGGGATCTCTTTCTGAAAGGGGAAGGGGAAGATAGTATAGAATGATGGGATAAAAGGGTGGGTGGCTGAGTCTATTTTTAAACAACCACTAGTCTCAAATATTTTACATTGGTATGGATTTTTTTGTATATTGATCCAAATTCAAGGCCTTGAGACTCTCCCAAGGTTTTCTGTCGGTGGTTCACTCAGATTGCACTCACGACAGCACCCTCTTTCTCTACCCCGTGCATAGCTGGTGAGCAAGTCCTTTCAGTTCAAGGCCTCCGTGTTCCGAGAACCCGTCTGCTCCCACTAGGCCAAGGCTCCATTTTCTCTCTCCCCTGGCTTACAGCAGCGGCCTGGCTCCTCACATCTGTGCCCAATTCTCCTATGGTCTTCTTACTTCACTAAAGCTGGAGGAATGTTTTCCTGATTTTATTATTACGGAATGTTGACACATTCACAGAGTATGAGGAACTCTCACATACTCACCCCAGCTTTAACAACTACCCCGGAGCGAATGACTCATTTTTATTTCTGTATCTATTTCACTCCCTCTTGCTCGTCTTTTAATCACCGTTAATTAACTATGACAGAACAGCATTGTCATTTCCAATCATTTTCCCTCAAGTTTTGACACCATTGATGAGCAGAGCTATCTTTTATACTCGTTCTTACTCGTTAACCCCATAACCCAATTTTTAGAATCTAGGGACATTTGACGGCCTATTCTCGGGCTGGTCGATTTTGTGGCTACAAGGACACTAGAGCAAAACAAAATCTCCAAGCTCGTCCAGGCAGATTTTCATGTTCCAAACAGTGGACTATTAACTCTTTCTTTTCCTTCCAAGACAAGGTTTTTCTGTGTAGCTTTGGAGCCTGTACTGGAACTCACTCTGTAGATCAGGCTGGTCTTGAACTCACAGAAATCTGTCTGCCTCTGCCTCCCAAGTGGTCTATTAAGTTCATGGTTAGAGTGCCAAGAACTATCCTCAGGCCAAAGCTACTGACTATTAAGATTCAGGCATAACACAATATTTACATTTATTTCTTTATAGAATTTGTCTCTATGTCTAATCTTGGCATTCTGATGATGCAGTGGCTCTGCATGGGCTAACTTTTCTAAGAAGGGGAGGTCCTGACATCTCATTCTTTATCGTCTTTCCACGCCATACTTTGGTCATCAGTGGAAGTCCCTGTGTAGGGCAGAGGTAACTCAGCTAACCTGAAGTTGCCGTACATGCCGTGTAATTGCCTGAGTATATAGTGGGAAGAGGCTTGCAGTCTGAACTCGGCCAACTCCTCCAGCCCACCGAATCTTGTTGGCCCTCTGAGTTTACTTTGTTTTGAATATCTTGTTCCTGCATAAGTACAGGGACAGATGTTTCCTAATGCCTCAGAGCCTCATAAAGAGACCTGTGGCTTCTGTCTGTGTGTCCCAGCCTCCAAGGCATAAGGAAGACTCTCAAGTAGATAAGGATACCTCCCTAAAAGCAGGAGGGGTAGCTTGTTCAGGAGCTTCCCGGGGAAGCTTAGAAACAGTACTCCTGGGAGAAGGCATAACTGATTCATAAGAAAATTTCCATCCATCCAATATCCCCAAACTGTACAAATATTAACAGCCCCCCAAGTATGCAGCAGGTGGAGATGAAAACGAAGGAGGCCCGGCCACCATCATGCAGCTCGGTTTGGCTGCATCTGTCAAGCAGCTGTGCTGGCCTCAAGACTTCTGCCGTTGTTGCCGTCTGATACGGCGGTGCCAGGGAGGTGCAGCTCCCACATCACTCTCGGATTCCCCATTGGTTAGACTAACTGGGGAATGACCTGATAGAAGAAGACACATCTGAATTGTAACTGAAAGATAACAAGAGCATTGTGGGTGGTAGATCCTGGGCTAAGGCCTGGGGAAGTTTAGTGTGTTTGTGGATACAAAAATCTAATTTGTGTGGTGAGGATTCATATTCAATCCGCATAAATTTGCCCCAAACCTTTCCTCCTGAAGTACTACCTCATCTGTAATTATTCTTATGCCTTGACAATTCCCCAGATAGCTTTGAAGTATCTACCAGAGACGACTGCTCAGACACAGCTTTAAGCCAGCTGGCCAGAGATTACATTGGGTAGTCCCAATGTAGCCTTGAGCCTTCCTCAGGGTGCGTTTTTATGCACAAAAACCATGTCCTGGCTTGTCATACTTTAGTTAACAAGAACAGTTAGTTAAAATTGGAACTATAGCAGCCAAAAAGCATTGTTAGTACATTTAGAGACTTTCTCAGAACTATGGACTTTGATGGATTAGATCTTTGTTTTTGTTTTGGTTGGCAGTGTTGTCTATGTGCTGAGTTTTATGGCCTGAATGGTACTTC
Source organism: Microtus pennsylvanicus (assembly GCF_037038515.1). Taxonomy (NCBI): domain Eukaryota; kingdom Metazoa; phylum Chordata; class Mammalia; order Rodentia; family Cricetidae; genus Microtus; species Microtus pennsylvanicus. The sequence continues at coordinate 7,289,070 of NC_134594.1, forward strand.
CATCATGGAGTCAGTTGTGCTAATCCCTGGGGCTTACTCAGGTCTGAGACTTGTTACAGTATAAACTGCAAAATTTTACTGAATGAAATTCTATTCCTGGAATTACCATCATAACCAATTCTTTGGGAAAGGCCCATGATTTAGAACGTCTAGCCAAAACCTCTGGTACTTTTTGAGCATTAAAATGAGGGTTACTGAAATCTCCCAACCTGTCAGAAGGACAGGAGATGCTGATTGTGTGTGAGTGTTCAGCTCTGGAGCTGTGAAGATATCCTGACTTATCAAGAAGCCAGGCTATACCTAGAGCTGCATTAGGACACAGCTCTGGAAGCTAGAGTCATGAGAGGACAGCTCAGCCCTGGAGGGAAAGGTGTCTTGACTTGTAGGAGTTGCAAAGATATCCTGACTTATCAGGAATCCAGGCTGTGCCCAGAATCACAATAGGACAGCTCTGGAGGGGTAGAGCCGCAATAAGATAGCTCCGGAAGAGGCTGGAGCTTCAATAGGACCACTCAGCCCTGGAAGGAAAGGTGCTCTGACTTGTTGGGAAGCTACCTGAAGCTGGGGTGTTGTGGGAGATGGTCTCCCTGCAAGGTGTAGCAATTCCACCCCTCTCCTATAGAGCGGCTATAGCCGAGCTCTGCTCTGTCTCCCTAAGGGAGCGTCCTAGCAGAGCTATCTGCTTCTTTTGCTGTGCCCCAAGATGTTACTTCTGCTATACTCTGCTAAAGAGGAAGCCGCTGAAGTAATGTAGCAAACTCCTCCAACTCCCATGAAAAGTTACATTTTCTGCTCAGCCTTGCTCAACCCCCTTAAGGGAATGTCTCAGCAAGATTCTTCTGTACTGTTCAGCCTTGCTCGGCCCCCTTCCCTGCCCCTTAAGAGAACATCTCAGCAAGGTTTTTCAGCTTAGTCCCCTAGGGACATCCCAGCCAGGTTCTTCTGTTCGGTGCTGGGGAATGAAGATCTTCACCCAAGACTCTTTTGAGAAAGAGATTTATTTGGGAAGGAGGAGTCCATGCTCTGCCAGGGTGGGAAAGGACAGCAGCCCCAACTGAACTTGCAGGGAACTTATATAAGGCTTCTTGAAGGTGGATTTTCCCAGGGAGAAGTTTTTCTGCTTAGGGATTACTTAGTTTAGTTGCTCAGAGGGCAGAGATAGCTCTGATTTCAGGGCCAAACTGTGTTTTTTATTCACTGGTCCTTTTTAGACTTTTGGCTCTAATTTAGGGCCAGGGCGTATTTCTTTCACTGGCTCTGATTCTAGGGACAAAGTGTATTTCTTAGTCGCTGATTTCAGGGTCAGGGCATGTTTCTTAGATCCTGGGTTCAGGGCTAAAAGTGTTTCTTTCACTGGCTCAGGTCTCAGATCCAGGGTGTGTTTTCTTTCACTGGCTCTAGGGCCAGGGTGGGTTTCTTTGGCTGGCCCCTTTCCCATACATCCCCCCCTTTTTGCTTTAACTTTAATATCTCCAGAAGCAGGCTCTACAATAAGGAGTTGAGGGCATGTAGCGTATCAAACAGTGACCTCAGAAGCATCAAGACGGCATCAGGAAGAGGCAGGAGAGATCATCAGCTTTCATAAGAATCCCTCGCCCCAACTCACATGCTGATGTTCTGACTCCAGGACCTCAGATGAGATCCTATTTGGAAAGATTGTCATTGCAGATGTATTTAATTAGGAAGAGATGATACTGAAGTAGGATTCAGTGTGATTGTGTCATCCTGGAAAGGGAAATTAGGGTTCAGATATTCATACAGAGGAACACTAAGAGGAGAGGAAGGCCAAAAGTGGGCTAATTCTTCTCCTGAGCAAGGAACGCCACAAACTACCTGAAAATAATTAGAATCAAGGAGAGGCATGAAACAGAAGTCCCTCAAGCTCCCAGAAGGACCCACACTACTGATTCAGATCTCAGGCTTCAGACAGAGGCTGTGGAGATTCATGGTTTAGGCTCCACATTGGTGGTACTTTGTTACAATAGACTTAGAAAAACCAATGCAGATGGTGAAATGAAAAGAACGCATGTCATCAAGCAAGCTAGCACAGGGCACATGTCTCAAAAGAACGAGCTGCCTGGATGCGGTACTAACCAGCACCCCACAACAATGGGTGAAGATCCGCATGTTTGCTCTGTTTTCCAAAGGAGATAATATAAATGGGCAGAGCATTCAAGACTGATACATCTAGTGCCATTCGTCCTTAAACCACAACCAGAGATTATTTCACGCCTACTCTATAATGAAAAAAAAATGATTTCACAAAAGATGGTACTTGCTCTAGAGGGTTCCCTGGTGTCCAAGGGGATGTCCCCAGCTAGGTCTGTGGGCAGCAGAGGAGAGGGTGCCTGAACTGGCCTTGTTCCATAGCCACACTGGTGAATATCTTGCATATCACCATACATAGAACCTTCATCCGGCGATGGATGGAGACAGAGACCCACATTGGAGCACTGGACTGAGCTCCCAAAGCCCAGATGAAGAGCAGAAGGAGGGAGAACATGAGCTGTAGTAATATGGCGCGGCGGCAGGGTTGCGTCCCCAAACACCCCAGCCACCTGCCCTGCCCGGCTAGCTTATGCCCCAAATAATTACACGGACACTGTATTCTTTTAAACACTGCTCTGGCCCATTTCTAATAATCTATGTAGCGCCCCTAGGTGCGCTTACCGGGAAGATTCTAGCCTAAGTCCATCCTGGGTCGGAGCTGGGGCATGGTGTGCGTCTTCCCTGGAGCAGGTAGCATGGCATCTCTCCTGCGTCTGCTCCGGAGAGCGGAGCTGTGGAGTCTGACCTCACTTCCTCTTCCTCCCGGCATTCTGTTCTGTTTACTCCACCCACCTAAGGGTGGGCCTATCCAATGGGCCTAGCAGTTTCTTTATTGCTTAGAGCCAATGAAATCAAGGAAATCAGGACTGCAAGAGGTGCGTTCACCCATGGAGACGGTGGGACTCATCTAATGGGAGCTCACCAAGACCAGCTGGATTGGGTCCAAATGAGCATGTGATCAAACCGGACTCTCTGAATGTGGCTGACAATGGGGGCTGACTGAGAAGCCAATGATAATGACACTGGATTTTGATTCTACTGCATGTACTGGCTTTTTGGGAGCCTAGTCTGTTTGGATGCTCACCTTCCTAGACCTGGATGGAGGGGGGGGGTTGGACTTCCCACAAGGCAGGGCACCCTGACTTCTTTTATGTCTGGAGAGTGAGGGGGAGGGAGAGTGGGGGGAGTGGGACGGAAATGGGAGGATGGGAGGAGGTGAAAATTTTAAAGAAAGAAAGAAAGAAAGAAAGAAAGAAAGAAAGAAAGAAAGAAGGTACTCTGGGTGTGATATCACACAGTTTTAATCCCAGCATTTATGGGGCAGAGATAGATGGATTTCAATGAGTTTCAGACCAGCCAGGACTACATAGGAAGACCTTGTCTAAAAAGGAAAAGAAAAGAAAAATTCTAATGTTAAGTGTTGGTGAGAACGTAGAGGAACTAGAACTCTTAGTCATTATGGGAGTAATAAAAAACGCACAGCTGTTTTGGAGGACAGTTTCCGTCTCCCTCAGAGAACTAAACACGGACCTACCCTGTGGCCTGGCCGCTCACTCCTAGTTATACATACCTGAGAGAGCTGGAGAAGCGTGCTCACACACAAACTTGTATGAATGTTCATGGCAACATTACTCAGAGTTACCCAAAGTGGGAATGATGGGTAAACAAACGTTGAATTATCCACATCTTGAAATGTGACTCAGTGGTACAAAGGAAGGGATTACTGATGCACGATATAATAAATGGGGCAGAAGACATCATGGTAAGGGAAGGAAGTCAATCACAAAATGCCACACAGTACATGAATCTGCTTATGTGAAATTTCCAGCGTAGCCTAACCCATCCAAAGTACAGCAGCGGTGCCTGTGGGCGGATGGCAGAGGCTGTTGTTGGCTTGTTCACAATGATAATAGTCATATAACGGTGTGAATATGTATTAAAACATTGAAATAAAACTTTGAAATTAGTTTTATGGTGTATGAATTTTCTCATTTTTTTAAAATTTATTTATTTATTAAAGATTTCTGTCTCTTCCCCGCCACCGCCTCCCATTTCCCTCCCCCTCCCCCAATTAAGTTCCCCCCCCCAGCCAGAAGAGCAATCAGGGTTCCCTGCCCTGTGGGAAGTCCAAGGACCACCCACCTCCATCCAGGTCTAGTAAGTGGAGCATCCAAACTGCCTAGGCTCCCACAAAGCCAGTACGTGCAGTAGGATCAGAAACCCATTGCCATTGTTCTTGAGTTCTCAATTTAACGAAGAGATAAAAGTATTTTTGAACATTTTTCTCCCAGAGAAGAGCTGGGCATTTGCCTACCCATCAGCTCACAGCAGTCTGGGGTTCAGACTCTCAGGATATATTACTAACCCAGGGCCTGGGACTAGATTTGGGTGTGGACTCCAGGTGCTAAGATTTGCAGGCAGGGTCCAGTTACAAACAGTGTGGACAGTTCCTATGGTTTGTACGCTTGTGCCTTCTGTAGTTACGCAGTATTGACTTCTTGATGTTCTACCCTCATGTCGAAAAGTAGTTTCTAGACTTAGAAAAATATTTTAGGGCTTATGGTATCCTGTTCCTTCCTGGGGAAGTAGTGGCTGTTGATGGCTGCTGCGGAGAGGGGTCAGTGTGAACTCTGGAGAGCTACCCACGCTCCAGTACATAGTTCATAGCTACATTCATGTGGGTTATCCTTGCTGCAAAACTCAGTGAGTCTGAAAGCAAAAAGTCGCGAAAATGGAGGTGAAATTGTTGGGAGAAGGGAGGGTTAGTATGAGGGGTAAGAGAATGGGAGGCAAGTGTGACCAGACTGCAGTGTGTGTGTGTGTGTGTGTGTGTGTGTGTGTGTGTGTATGAAATTGTCAAAGAATAAGTTTAATCCTTCCCCAAAGTTGAAGTGTTGCAAACAAAGGTGAGAGGAGGTGTTATCTGCAAGGTTTAGGATTCAATCATTTTGAGATTATCCACAATCATCTTAGCTACAAAGCATGGAAATCAACTCTGCCTGAGATGCTTGTAATAAAGAATGTGGAGAAAAGACGTATTGGTGAGGATGTGGGAGGAACTTGAGCCTCATCCATTTCAGTCAGCGCGCGTGGCGCGCACACACACACACACACCACACACACACCCCACAGATACACACACATGCACCCCCCCACAGATACACATATGCACACACACATAGATACGTACACATACACACACCACAGATACACACACACACCCCACAGATACACACACATGCACATACACACCATAGATACACACAGACACACACAACACAGATACACACACCCACACCACAGATACACACACATGCACACATACAGATACACACACACACACCACAGATACACACACATGCACACATACAGATACACTCCCCACAGATTCACACAGATGCACCCCCCCACAGATACACACACACACATACCCCACAGATACACACACATGCACACACATAGATACACACACATGCACACAGACAGATACACACACACACACACAAATGTCTTTAAGACTCGTGCAAAGCTGGAGCATCAGGCCCAGACTTTGGATGGTGGTCCAAGCTAAAGCCGAAATGACAGCCTAGGGGCTGTGTGTGAAGGACGCCGACCCTTCCCAGGCAAAGTACTTTCCAGACAGAAGTGGGTGAGGCAGAGCATTGCATCCAGGGCTATCTGAATCCAAACCCCCACTCTTTCCTTCTACAGTTGGCACTTTCTTTGTAAGCAGAATGGACACAAAGTGCTGTGAATAATGATATCACAAGGGATTTGGATGTTTCCCGAAGTTCTAGATACAATTTAAGTAGCATCATTATTAAATGTAACTGCAGACTGCAGTCATATCTGTGTTTCAAACAACTAATCACTAGGGTTGCCAGGCAGTTATATTTGCTGGGTGCACTGACTCGCATGAGCAGGTAAATGATGTATGCCCTGGGCCAGCTCCTCCCAGCCTAGGCAGCCCCCCCCCCCCCCACAGCCTCGGCAGCCCCTCCCAGCCCCGGGCCAGTTCCTCCCAGCCTCGGCAGCCCCTCCCAGCCTAGGCAGCTCCTCACAGCCCTGGGCCACCCCTCCCAGCCCCGGCAGTCCCTCCCAGCCCCGGCAGCCCCTCCCAGCCTAGGCAGCCCCCCCCCCAGCCTAGGCAGCCCCCCCCCCAGCCTAGGCAGCCCCCCCCCCCACAGCCTCGGCAGCCCCTCCCAGCCTAGGCAGCTCCTTACAGCCCTGGGCCACCCATCACAGCCTCGGCAGCTCCTCCCAACCCCGGCAGCCCCTCCCAGCCTCAGCAGTTCCTCCCAGTGCTCTCATAATTTGCATTTTCTGGCTCTATTCTGTCATTCTCAATTTCTTTTTCTTTTCTTTTTTAAATAACATAATTTTTCCTTTATTTTATTTCACATACCAACCACAATTTTCCCCTCCCTCCTCTCCTCCCATACCCTCCCATCACCTCTCTTCTTTCCCCCTCCCCAACCACTCTTCTGTCTCCATTCAGATGGGATAAGGTCTCCCTTGGGAATCAACAAAGCATGGCCTATCAAGTTGAGGCGGAAACCAAGCTACTTCCCCATGCATCAAGAATGAACAAGAAATAGGTTTCAAAGAGCCAGTTCATGCATCAGGGACAGGTCCTGGTCCCACTGCTAGGGCCCAATAAATGACCAAGCTACACAACTGTCACCCAGATGCAGAGGGCCTAGACTGGTCTCTTGCCAGCTCCCTAGCTCTGTGTCCAGAGTCGGTGAGCGCCCACAAGCTGAGGTCAGTTTTCTCTGGCCTGTAATGATCCCTCCGTACTCATATAATCCCTCCTCCCTCTCTTCGCCTGTACTCCCAGGCTCAGCTCAGTGCTTGGCTATGGGTCTCTGCATCTGCTTCCATCAGGTACTGGATGAAGGCGCTATGATGACAATTAGGGGAGTCACCAATCTAATTGCAGAGGAAGGTCAGTTCAGGCACCCTCTCCACTGTTGCTAGGAGTCTTAGCTGGGGTCTTTCCTGTGGGTTCCTGGAAGTTTTCCTGGCACCAGGTTTCTCCCTAACACCATAATGTCCCTCTCTATCAAGATAGCTCCTTTAAGATATTTGCCCCTCTGTCCCACCCCAAACTCAACCATCCTGATCTCTCATGTTCCCCTCCCCCACCCTTTCACCTTTACTCCCCCCACCCCCACTTGCCCAGGATAGTTCATCTATTTTCTGTTCCCGGGGAGACCCATGCATCCCTCTTAGGGTCCTCAATGTTACCTAACTTCTCTGGGGCTGATGATTGCAGCCTGAATATCCTTTGCTTTACCTCTAATAACCACTTGTGATTGAGCACACACCATGTTTGTCTTTCTGGGGCTGTGTTACCTCACTCAGGATGATTTTTTTTCTAGTTCCATTCATTTGCCTGCAAATGTCAAGATGTCATTTTTTTTCCCACTGAGTAATTGTCATTGTGCAAATGTACCACATTTTCTTTATCCATTTTTTCGGTTGAGGGGCATCTAGTTGTTTCCAAGTTCTGGCTATTATTAGTAATGTTGTTATGAACATAGTTGAGCTAATGTTCATTGTGTATTTTTGGCTTCCTTGTCAAAAATCAGGTGTATGGATTTATGTCAGAGTTTTCGATTTGATTCCATTGATCCTCATGTCTGTTTTTATGCCAATATCAAACTATTTTTACTACTATGTATAGTAGAGCTTGAAGTCAGAGAAGGTGATACTTTCAGAAGTTCCTTTATTGTACAGGATTGTTTTTAGCTTTTTTGGGTTTTGTGATTTTCCAAGTGAAGTTGAATATTGTTCTTTTGAGGTCTGTGAAGAATTGTGTTGGAATTTTGATGGGGATTGCACTGGATCTGTGGATTTCTTCTGGTAGGATTGTTATTTTTACTATTTGATATTGCCAACCCATGAGCATTTCTGATCTCCTCCCCAGTTTCTCTCTTCAAAGGTCTTGTCTCCTCTCGGGGGGGCTGGAAAGTTATCCGGAGCATTTCCATCCATTAAACCTAGGCTTTTTAAAAATTTGGTTTGATTTAGTCAGATTCAGACTACTGCATTGGCAGAGATGCTTATTGGGGTGCATAAACTTTTCAGATATCAGGGTAACTGTGGCCTCATAAAAAGAATTTGACAATGTTCCTTCTGCTTCTATTGTGCAGAACAATTTGAGGAGTATTGATGTTAGCTCTTCTTTGAAATTCTGATAGACTTCTGCACTGAAACCATCTGGCCCCGGGCTGCTTTTGGTTGGGAGACTTTTAATGACTGTATCTATTTCCTTAGGAACTTTAGGTTTGTTTACATTGTTTATCCAGTATTGATTTAATTTAGTATATGGTACTTATCAAGAAAGTTGTCCATTTCTTTTAGATTTTCCAATTTTGTGCAGGATATGTTTTTGAAGCGGACCTAATTGTAATCATTTCCATCACCCAGAGCTCTGGAAAAATGTCTAGCCACTCCATGTGCTGGCACTTCTGGGTTCCACAGCCACACGTGTGCCATCAAGCGTTCAGACAAGTTACCTAGACACCCAGGATCCTCAAGGCCAATGTGATCTATGTGTGCACATGCACTAGGCAGCCTTTAAAAGCTAGACAAGGTCGCTCCAGGCTCTCTTCTGCACCAGGCTCCCCAGGCCTGCACACATGTCCTTCTCTCCCCAATTAAACTCTTAAAGTGGGTTCTGTTGTGTATCTCATGGTCTGTTCTCATGCCCAGTAATTTCATTGGTGTAGTGACTTGAGAATTAGCTGGTGTGGATCAAGGTCCTCATTCTTTTCTATCTCTCAGAACTCTCTCACATAGAAGAGAAACCGAGTTTTTACAAGTCTAATTCTACCTCGTTCATAAAACAATTCCAGTACTTTACCCAATCTTGCAGTCTCGCCTTTCATGATATTTTTATGATCCTTACTAATAACCTACTTCCTGAGGAGTGCAGGTGAGTTTGGGAGTAGGCCAGAGTACATGCAGAGGACGTGCACCAGAGCAATGCAGCACACCCACCGGGGTGGAGGCCTCCCGAGCAGATCCATACTGGGATTATAATAAATAATAAAATACCCAGGTGGTATTTTAGCTAGAGATTGGTTTATGACTTGCCTCTTGTGGGAGGTGTGTGTGTTTTCTGTCTGTTCCTGGTTGTCTGTCTCACCTGCTGCCATGATCTTGTCCACCAACAGATAGCTGAATGAATGACCACAAGACTGTGGCCTCCAAATCTCTTGTTTCTCTGCACCTGTCATTATTATATCACAGTTCACTAGACATTTCAATCCAGGTGTTCCATTTCAAATAGGGCATGGTCAAAACTGAAGAACGATCTTCATCTACCTTTCGAACCAGATGTTCTTCTAAAGTCCCAGTTTTCTTCTGGCTTCTCTGGTTGGTTGGCCCAGAAACCTGGAATCCTTTCTCATTATATTCTTATTCTGCCTCCATCTCTCTCCACCTTTGCATCCTTTATCTTCTTAGTCACCCCCTCTACCTCAGTTCTGTACACTGTCACTCTCCTCATGAGACAATAAAGCATTCAATTTATTAGGAAGCAGCATGAGTCAGGTGACATGAAATATCTCTTAAGCAAAGGAATGCTTCTGAAGTAGCAGGAATAAAATTGGTAGTCTATATAACTGGGAACTGAGGATGACTGTGTTTCTAACGGGGCCAGTTGTCATTTGAGAAGCTTTAAGGAGCTGAGATTAAAATTTTATTCGGGACATGCTGTCACTGAGGGACCATGTGACTTAGCCCTGTGATAAGAGTAAAGCCTGGGGCAAAAGATTAAAGCTCATATTGGAAGCTGATGAAATGAATCCAGCTACCCGAGGAGTTTGTGAGGTGAGGCTGGACCAAGACAGGAATTTGAGGAGCCCTGATACTTAAGAAGGGAATGGAGAAGTGGAAAGGCCAAGAAGAATGAGGAAAAAGCCATTTCCCTGGAGCTGAGGAAGTGACGTGTTCAGTAGCTGGTGCTGAAGAGTGACGTGGAGGTAGACAGAGACGTAGAGAGAGACTACGCAGCCTAGAAGATGGGAGAGATTATACCAAATATCGTCTATTCGTGGGGCTGTTCTAGTTGTATTTCTATTTTTGTAATAAAACACAGATGAAAATCAACTTAAAGAGAACTAGGTAACAGACCCTCATTTCTGGGAAGTCAAGGCACAAACTTGGAGCAGTTAGTTACATCCACAGTCAAGAGCACAGACAAAGAATGTGCACATGTTCAGTTCCCTACCAGCTTCATCTACTCTTGGACAGTCCTGGATCCCAAACCACTTTCAGTTAGGGCTCTGCTGGGAGCCGCAGACCCCTAGCCCCTTGACTTTCTTTGCTTGCTTTAGACCCTTTGCCTGCTGGAGTGAACTGAGCAAAAACACCTGTGCCTGCAGATGCTCTGAGCCTGAGGAGTCTGCAGCTGAAAGATCCCAAGAGTTGGGTGTGGCTAAGGATCCCTCTATAAGCTGCCCCTGAGTACAATAGGGTTTGGCATTCTTGTATCAAGGATGACCACCCCCCAGTGTCTCCATGTTTTTTTAAGTCTATGTGTTTTTAAGTCTCCAGCTTAGTTCCCAGCTCATGTACCATCTTTTAGTGGCACGGGTTCTACAGGACCATTCAGCTTTTTTCAGGTCTTCCCACATCAATGGGAATCAAGGCAATTCTCCCACAGACGTACCCACTGGCCAATTCTTCCACAGACATACCCACTGGCCAACCTACTTTAGACTGTCCTCTTTCCAGGCAATTCTAGGTTGTGTAAAGCTAACAATCAAATCTAATCATCAAGAAAAGACCTTGCTTGCTCTTCCTCTTGGCTCCAGGGAGAGAGGTAGATCATAACTTAAGTTGAAACAGATGATTCCCCTCGCTGAGGATCTTGACTCTTTTGCAAGAGTTCGAGCGCCCAGGTCGAACTTATACTGACATGCTCTGGGAGGGTTCAATTGTTGCAGAATATTTGTTTACACTCTAAAGATATGTCTTTGCCTAAGGTGCCTTCTGATTGGTTTAATAAAGAACAAAATGGCCAATAGCTAGGCAGGAGAGAATAGGCAGGACTTCTAGACAGAGAAACTGGGAGAAGGAAGTAGGTGGGCAATGCCACTAATAGCCTAGGAGCAAGTGCCACACTAGAAGAGGTAACCAGGCCACGTGGCAGAATGTAGGTTAAAAAAATATGGGTTAAATAAATTACAGGAGTTAGTTGGGGGATAAAAACCTAAGCTAAGGCTAAGATCTCATAATTAGTAAGAAGTCTCTGGGTTATTATTTTCAGGCTGGAGGTCCAAAGATAGTTTGACAAAGAAAGCTTGCTACATATTCAATGGTCATGAAGACCTGATGGTCTGGTCTGGGAGCAGAGTCTTAGGATACCAGAGATTTCTTTCTTCTGTTCTATTTTCTATGCTCATTTTCCTAGACTGCCTTCCAATCTTGGGAATAATTCAGTGCTCCTCTACACGAATCCCCTCCCTTCTTCCTCTAGACAGAATGGGTTCTGTTGTTAGAAACAAAGTACAGAAACACGGTATCTTGACAGGAATATTCCCGCGAGAATGTCGGGTTCAGAATCCAGATTATAGTTAAATTACAGAGGAGTGGGGGTGTGGGCCGGCGGTGAACCTGCCACACATGCATGAGGACCAGAGTTCAGATCCCTGGAGCTCGTGGAGGTGCCAGATGAGCCATGCTGACCTGCTTGGACTTCCAACCCTGAGAGGCAGAGGCAGCTGATCCCCAGAGCGGGTCACCAGTGGGGTTAGTCACATCCACAAGCTTTGGGTTTGACTATGAGACGCTACCTGAAAGGATGAGGTCTCCACATGCATGTGCACCTATATGCATGCACACCTGTGTACACAGGGGATGCCTACAAACACATGCACAGCACACACTTGAAAGTGGAAAAAGAAAAAAGAGCATTATTCAAAAGAATAATGGAAACTGACACTTCACTGAGCAGCAAGGTAGGTGGACTTAGCTGTTGGAAGAGGGCATTAACATGTTCTGGAAGCTCAAAGGATGGGTGCAGATTTCCTTCCTCATCTTGACATTTGAGTTCTCCTATTTGATTTCCACTTGGCTTTCAGACCCAGCCACAGTATTCCCTCTGATCAAGCCAAACTGCACATTCAATATTATCTACAAATGCCTGATTTATAGGCATGTTTGTTTTGTTTTTGAAGCAGGTCAGATGTAGTACAGACTGCCTTAAATTCATGATCCTCCTAGCTCAGTCTCCTAAATGTTGGGATCACACACGTGTCTCTACACCCTCACTCTATAGGTTTTACTAAGGATATAATCATAACCTAGATTATGTCCACAGATTATCCTGTTGATTGTCTTCTCCTCTATAGCCACCTCCTCAACGTTTTTCTGATCCCAGAAATGAGTGAAGCTTCTGCTGGCTTTAAAAATTCTTGAACTACTTTGAATCTCTCTTACCATTCTCTTTCTTCTTCTTCTTCTTCTTCTTCTTCTTCTTCTTCTTCTTCTTCTTCTTCTTCTTCTTCTTCTTCTTCTTCTTCTTCTTCTTCTTCTTCTTCTTCTTCAGTTGGTCTCTAAAAATTCTTGAACTACTTTGAATCTCTCTTACCATTCTCTTCTTCTTCTTCTTCTTCTTCTTCTTCTTCTTCTTCTTCTTCTTCTTCTTCTTCTTCTTCTTCTTCTTCTTCTTCTTCTTCTTCTTCTTCTTCTTCTTCTTCTTCTTCTTCAGTTGGTCTCTTCGAAACAAGGTTTCTCTGTGTAGCCCTAGCTGTCCTGGAACTAGCTCTGTAGACCAAGCTGGCCTCAAACTCACAGAGATCCGCCTGCCTCTGCCTCCAGAGTGTTGGGATTAGAGGAGTGCACCACCACCTGTCTCTCTTACCATTTCTAATTAGAGTGTGTCCTTGAGTAACCTGTGTAGTGGACTTATTGCTGCTTTTAATCCGAGCTTCCTTCTGCTTAGCAGCACTCATACAGCCCAGAGTGCACACAGAGGGCTCAGCAAAGCCTGGTTGAATTCACAGAGATAAGCAGAGACATGTTCCTCACAGGGCTGAGGTACAATGATCAGAGTTTTCTGGAAAGTATTCTTGCAGGCAGAAACACACCCTCAGTAGACAGTGGTGGCTCTGCACACTCACATGGAGTGGGAAGATAAGGAAATGGAGGTTTAAGTGGAGTCCCAGGCTGTGAGGACTCTCATACCCATCTGTACAGTTCTCTCTCATCCAGGAAGTGATAATCATCTGTACCGAGATGATGAAGGAAAGGCTACTACTACATGCTGACAATGTTGAGAGTCAGAAGTGTGCAAAAGGGCTGGGGGAGCAGTTTAGCAGTAGAGTGCTTGACAGGCACCCTGAGTTCCCAGCCCAATCTCATGGGGGAGGGAGGGAGGAAAGGGGGGTGCTGCTCAGAGCACAGCATGCACAAGCCACTGGGCTCAGGCTGGGGTGCTGCTCAGAGCACAGCATGCACAAGTCACTGGGCTCAGGCTCCAGCCCCACAAAAACCAAACCAAATGACAGAAAAGGTGCACAAAAGCTGACTTAGTCCCACTTGCACTGAATTCAAACAGAGGCGAACCTAATTCATATTTTCAAAATTGGTGTGGTGGGGAGGGGACAGGCGGTAGACTGGGAGGGCATGGGTGGACTGATGTGTTTGTGATAACTCATGGAAACTCATTTATTTATGCACATTTTTCTAAGTTTGCTGAACCCATTCTAAGAGTTTATTTGGGGTCAGGGAGATAGTTCCGTGGGTAGAGGTGCTTGCAGACAAGCCTGGAAATCCAACCTCATTCCCTGGATCCCATGTAGGAGAGAAGTTGTCCTGTGACCATCTTACACATATGCACACCCCTCTTCAAATAAATAAATAATTTAAAAAAGCTTATTAAAAATAGGCAGTATATGTGTCATGTAGTACAAAGATTATAGGGTGGAAAATCAGAATCAGTATGGTGTTTCAAATGTTTAACTTTTAATTTTAACAAGATAAAGCCAGTACTATACAAATATTAATTAGTTAATAATTAATTAAGAAATAAATTAATCAATAAAGCTGTGCTAGCACCAGAACATCAAAATAGAACAGGAAATGAGTTGTACACATTATAGCCAGCCCTTTTCCCTGTGGGTTTCCGGTTCTCTTTGCCTGTTGGGAGAAACTCATGTTGTCCACTGGAAGCACTGAGGTCTATAGTACACATCTGCTGGACACTTTAAAAAGTCCATGGGGAAAAAAAAACAGCCAACGGGAAGGAAACGGGATTGTTCTCGGCTCCCAGCAGCACAGAACGTCTCTTTTGTGCTTCCTTTTTTTCTAATGTGGCAGGAGGAGGGTAAACAGTTATCTCTTCTGAAGTTATAATTTCATTTTACACAGGCTTAACTTCAATGTTGATAAAACAGCAGATATTTAATAGACAAACATAATTTATCTGATAGTGTCCCAGATGTTAGGACTCTATGCTGGAGCATCTGAAACCAAGAGGCCCATTTGATTTTCTCTCTTGCGCCTTTGTTTTCTATTCTAACGGATCACAGGTATCTTTCATTGAAAACCCCTGGAAGGCAATGTTCCAAATCTGGGGAGGTGTTCCCATCAACGCTAAGAAGGAAGCAGACGGAGTCAGGAGTGGCAGCAGCTAACAGCCCTCCCTGAGGATCCCCGCAGCTCTCTCCGGCCTGCCCGAGGTCTCCTTCTCGTTCTCTTCCTTCTCAGAGACCATCATTGCACACAGGCCTCTACTCTGCACTTCCCTTACCATGTCCTTAACAATAACAGTTTTCAGATGACAGGGGTTACAGTTTTTAGGGCAAAAGAGAATCCCTTCCTGTTTTCCTGTCCCATGAGGCTGATGTTGGCTCTTTGCTCCTTCCTGGATTGTTGCCTGGGTTTAGAGACTACAAAGGGCTCGTGTTTCTAACTTTATTGTTCAGATCACGATAGATGCTCAGTCAGTGTTGGCTGAGTGAAGACAGGAGAGGCTGGTGGCCTGGAATCACTTTCAGGACGCGTTCTGCCTTGGTGTTGTAGAGTTGCGCCTGTATCCCGAATACCAACCTGTGGGTTGTATTGGAAGTCTAACTGGCATTCCTCATCTCTGTCTGTGGCGAGTGGAGGAAGCCTGAGTGAATGTGTATTGCTAACAGGGGAACATCCATATCAATACCACGAATGCATCAGATCTACAGAAATGACAAAGCCGTCCTTGGGTTCAAGTATTATTGACCAATGAATGCCATTAGCTAAGGCCAGTGTATAAATAGTATAGATTAGCTTCCTACTCTGGAGGAAGTTGAGACTTCCTTTACAGTTGAGACTGCTCTTCCAGAGACCTGCCACTGAGACTAGTTGACGCCTCTCCTTATGCTACCTGAGTTTCTGGGTTTCGTATCAGTACCTCCATCAGAGTAAGCCTTACAGCCCGCCTGACCCTGCTTTTCTGTATGTGTCTGTTGTTTCTTCATTCCCATCTCACCCCAGCCAGGTTTCCAGGACTTAGTACCTGTCAATCACATCTCTCAGGGTGTACAGGGTGGAATAAGAATATGATCTGGCAAAGGGATAGGCATTTGAGTTTCCAACTGGCAGAAACTGGTTCTCTGCTATCCATAAATTATTCATTCCATGTAACTGTGGCCTGGCATTCATAGTACTGACTCACACGGTGTTCGTGCGTGCATGATGGGGAGATAGCTCAGTTGGTGAAGTGCTTCCCTTGCAAGCACGAGTAGGAATTTGATCCTAGAACTTTTATAAAAGGGCTGGGCATGTCAGTGTGCCCGTGCAATCCCAGTGTTAATCTTCTAGTTTCTTCTCTGTAACTCTGACAAATACCATTACCAAAAGCAACTTAGGAGAGGAGAAGTCAGAGTCCATCACTGATGGGAGTTAGAGCAGGAGCTCAAGGCAGGCCCATGTGCTATTCCGCACATCAATACCTTCAACCACCTTCAACCAGGCAGCTCAGTTCACAGCCAAGAAGATAGCAGGAGCTGTGAAGGATGCTGGGACTTGCTAGTTGCCTTATCCTCAGCTTTAGCATCAGTCTTTCTAAGATTCATTTTTATTTTATGAGTGTGAACGTTTGCCTGAATGTAGGTATAAAGGCGTAAGTCACAAACAATCCCACACCAGTTTGGAATTATGATTTATAGAATGGTTATTTATTTAAGGGGGAAAAACTTACAGATCACCGTCCCAGACAACAGCCCTCTGCGCAATCAGGAAGGGAGCCTAGTCGCCTGAAGGGGAGCCAGAAGCCAGAGAGCGAGCAGAGGGTAGTGGCAGCTTTTTTTAAAGAGAGAGAGACCACGCCCCAATGGGCTGGTATCTCAGCAGCTATTGGCTGAAGGAGTGGAAGGAGCTCCCGCAACATAGGTATGTGTATCACATGTGTGTCTGGTGCCCACAGAGGCCAAAAGAGGATACTGGATCCCCTGGAACTAGATTTAAAGACAGTTGTGAGCTGCTATATGGGTGATGAGAACCAAATTCTGGTCCTCTGGAAGTGCAGTAAGTGCTCAACCACTAAGCAATCTTTCTAGCTTCTCAGCTAGTTTCCTTTCGCAATTTAGAACAAGCTGTCTAGGAACAGTACTGTCTACGGTGGACTCGGCCCTCCTGTATCAACTAGCAATCAAGAGATCCCTGCCCCAGACATGTCCACAGGCCAATCTGATCTTGGCAATTCCTCTCTCAGATGACTCTAGGTTGTGCCAGCTTCATAGACAAAGCTAAGCAGTTAGCTGGAGGAGAAATACAAGTGATTCCTGGAGCTTTGGCTAGCCAGCTGTTGGCAAGTTCTAGACGAGTAAGAGACCCTGTCTTAAAGGAAATATGAGTGGGTGGCACCCGAGGCCTTCGCATGTGCATTTCCATACGTGTGTACACATACCCACATGTGTACCACCACACATGAACACCCCCATAACGTGTGTACACATACCCACCATGTGTACCACCACACATGAACACCCCCATAACGTGTGTATTTGTGCATAGACACATGTGCACACATAGGCAAACTTACGGGCATAGCAAATCTAATCAAAATAATAGCAGAAAATTCCACCAACTCATGGAAATAAATGGACATTCAAATACAATCGACATTTGGAATCTCAAACAGACACGAACCCATTACAGTGACTATGCTGAGTCTGTAAGGCAACACTAAACAAATATAGAAAGCCCTAGTGAAAGAGCCAATGCATTCACAAAGGCCAACACAGCAAAATAACATCAAATTTCTCAGCAAACATATTAAAAGCCACAAAGAACACATATATATGCCAATCACGACACATATTCTAACACAGCAATGGTCTTTGTTTGGCATGTGCTTATTCCAGGGTTGAGTTCTTACTTCAAAGCTTGAAGCTGGTGGTTCTGGTTTCCCACGTACTATTTTCCAGATCATTAATTTGTCAGTACTCTAAGAGTAAGGTACCCATGGTACGATCTCATCCCACCTGTGTGAAAACACAGGCACATGTGTCATACAGACAGGCATTTCAAAACACACGAGTTGCTGTCTGTGGAAGGGGCGGCTAAGTTTCCTGTTTAGTTTTATAAGTATTTTCTGTTATAATATTTAAAAATCTAGAATAGATATTGTAGTTAGAATGTGTAAAACTAAGAGTAAACAAGTATTTGGGGGAATTTAATAATTACTAAAATCAGAATTTTCTTTCCAAGATTCCTTTCATGCCTGTAACCCTAGCATTTTGAGACTGACAGGGTTGCGAGATAAGGGCCATGGCTAGATAACAAAACCTTGTCTAAAACCAAAATTAAATAGCACAAAATAAAAACTGCCCCGGAGCAGCTGAATTTCCAGGATAATCACGTGTGGTTTAAGATGCAAATTTGATTGAATCCTTTTTCACTGTTGTTGAAAGTGTTGGCACTTATTACTGAGAGTGCAAGTCATCTTTCAGCTCCAGACAGAAATTTCACTCCAAGTAGCTTATGCAAAGTGAATCATTCTTTGGCTTCTGACTGAAAAGCTCAGGGTAGCTCAGGGCAGTTAGAGCTGGAGGCCACATTCTGGTGTGTTGTGTCTTCTTCATCTTCTTCTTGGCTCTGCTTGCTTTGTGTGGGTTTTATTTCTAGATAAGTTTCATTCATGGGGAGGCAACATTGCTCCTGCCGTCTTCTGGTCCACAGGGTCCTTGGAACTCAAGAAGCCCAAGGCGGTGAGAGGCTTGGCTGGGCACCCAGTATCGGGGTTAGAGCAACATGTTGCTGCAGAGTGAGGGTGTGCTCTCCAAGTAGTAAAAGTCATGTTATAAAGGGTTTACTAATACATTTGCTTAGGAGACATTAAGTCACCCAAGTGGAGCTTAAAGGAGCACTGCCTCCAAAACACCCCGAATAGAAGCAGTTTGCTAGCCGGGCCTGTTAGAGAGAAGCACAATTTAGGATTCTGCGATGTAAGGTATTTGTTTACCAGGATTCATCAGCTATTAGCTCTGTTCCCACAACAAAGACACGAAGATAGACCCGACTTACAACCAGCCGTGAAGTCCTCCTCTGCCATTACGTACCCTGTGCCCTTATCAGGAAAAGCATAATTCTGCCAGGTAGGCAGAATGACCCTGCGTCATTTTGAAAAGAAAGAAAACACTGATGAATTTAAGAAACAATTCTGTCAGTATCTGCTGTGAAAATCTCCCATCTGCCCAAGTGGTCAGACTCCGGTCTCCTGTCTGTTTAAATTGTTCCAAGTGTAACAGGGATGGGACATAACAGAGATTTAAGGATGACAGCATCTATAAAATGCATAAGCCTCTGGTGACGTAAGCTAGTAAACTCTTCTGTTTGAGGCTGGCTCTTCCTTGGCGTTGGCTCCAGCCAGACAAGCACATTGAATAGCTTTGCTTTTAGCTCCACGTGTGCAGCACAGTGATTTCTCACTGGGAGGACATATTATGTTTCAGACTAAGGACCAATGCAGCCATCTTTCCTGTGGTACAAACTCGTCTAGGTAAACTTGAACAGCTTGTAGTTTCAGGGGCAAACCAAGCTTGTTGCCGGTTCTTAATTTGTACATTGTGCTAGCTAGATTTATGGCAACTTAACACAAGCCACAATCATTTGGGAGGAGGGAACTGAGAAAATGTCCTCAACAGTCTGACCCCTAGGCTAGCCTGTGGTGCATCTCCTTATTGATGATTGATAGGGATGTCCCGTTTCTCTGTAGGTGGTCCCACACCTGTGCTGGTGGTCCCACAACCTGTCACAAAGCAGGCTGGTAAATACAGGAAAAAAGGAGGGTAAAGACAACAATAAAGATTCTGAAAAAGTCATAAAGAATCATGCTATTCACTATCTACCTAAAAATATTCACAATACTTAAGTCAGTGTATAAATAAACATATACTTTCCCATCTGGGCTGTCAATGCTCTCAAGAGATGAAGATAATTTAACATCAGGTATGAGAAGCCTTCTTTTAAGCTATTGGTCATGACCATCCAAGAGACTCCCAAACATTACAGGCTATTTCCATCACCCGGGGTTGTCCTAGCAGAGGAGGAAGGTAAGGCCGAGTGATGAAACACTATTTCCGACACAGGGCCCAGAGGTCCCTGAGCTGAAACTGACCGGAATGCCTGAGTACTATCTCACAGTACCAGAAGGTACCATTGTTCGCCTGAAGATCAGAATGCAAAACAGCCACACTAGTCAACCATACAGGCCAGGTAGTGGTGGCACACATTTAATCCCAGCAGCCACACTAGTCAGCCATAGAGGCTGGGCAGTGGTGGTGCACGCCTTTAACCCCAACACTAGAAAGAAGTAAAAAGCGGAACGTGACAGGAACTCTCCTCTTTTGGTCTGAAGATTTCATACAGGTAAGAGCTATCTAGTATCTTGGATGCTTTGCTTTTCTGATCTTCAGGTTGAACCCAAATATCTGTCTCTGAGTTATTATTCATGCTACATTTTACTCCAAATGTTTGGAGTACAAATTCAAACAAAAGCCGTTTGTCTGTGGTTTTATAGCCACTGGCATAGGCCAGAGCTACAAGAGGCCAGAGTCTTTGCCCTACTGGCTAAGTTTTTCTTTTTTTTTCTCCTGGCAGCCTCTCCCTGAATCCCCTTCTTAGGCTGCTGCCAAACTAGGCAGCTGTCTTGAAATCCGGTCAGGCTTTTACTGTTCTACACAGAAGCAAAAAAGCCTCAGATCATCAACATCAGAGGCAGATTCGGTAAGACAATTGGGAATTCTTTAAGACAGGAATTACTTAAAACAGAGTTTCCCCCCCCACATTAAAAAATGGGGTAAACCATTATAATTGAGAGATTTGTGTTTCTGTATGATAATATGTTAGACAGTTTGAAAATGTAACAAGGCTACCATCTTCCACCACATCTGTGACCACCCGAGCCTTGGCCCAGACTGCCCCTGGAGAGGAGCCGTAGAGCTTTATCAGCATCCGGTAGAGACAGACCCACCTGTACACAGAGGAAGACTGACTACCTAAGCCACAGGCCCCACGTTCACCAACTGGAGGAAGAGATGGGAAGATGATAACAGGAAGACCAGAACATACTAAACCGGAAAAAGCAGAAGAAAAAAGACCTTAAATATAATTTTATGAAGATACAGAAACCCTTAAGAAGGAAATGAAAAAAATTCCTCAAAGAAACGGAAAAAAAAATCAAAAAATTGGAAGAAATAAAAAAAAATCTCTTAAAGAAACCCAAGGAAACCAAGAAAAAAAAAAAACAGGTGAAGCAAACAGTTCAAGACTTGAAAATTGAAATAGAAGCAATAAAGAAAACACAAATTGAGGGAATTCTGGAAATGGAAAATCTGGGTAAATAAACAAGAACTACAGCTGCAAGCATAACCAACAGATTACAAGAGATGGAAGAGAGAATCTCAGGAGTCAAAGATACGATAGAAGAATTAGAATCATTGGTCAAAGAAAATGTTAAGCCCAATAAATCTTTAACAAAAAATATGCAGGAAATCTGGGACACCATGAAAAGTCCAAACTCAAGAATAATAGGGATAGAAGAAGTCCAACTCAAAGCACAGAAAATATATTCAACAAAGTCATAGAAGAAAACTTTTCCAACCTAAAGAATGATATGCCTATGAAGGTACAAGAAGCTTACAGAACACCAAACAGACTGGACCAGAAAAGAAAGTCCCCTTGCCATATAATAATCAAAACACTAAACATACATAATAAAGAAAGAATATTAAGAGTTGCAAAGGAAAAAGGCCAAGTAACATATAAAGACAGACTCATCAGAATTACACCTGACTCTTCTCAATGGAAACTCTGAAAGCGAGAAGGTCCTGGTCAGATGTGCTGCAGACACTAAGAGATCACAGAAGCAAGCCCAGACTATTATACCTAGTAAAGCTTTCAACCACGATAGATAGAGAAAACGAGGTATTCCATGACAAACCAAATTTAAACATTACCCATCCACAAATCTAGCATTATAGAAGGTACTAGAAGGAAAACTCCAACCCAAAGAAGTTAGCTGCACCCATGAGAAAATAGGCAACAAGTAACCTCACACCTCATAGTAGCAAACCCCAAAGATAGGAAACACACAAACACTGCCACCAAAAAATAACAGGAATGAACGATCACTGGTCATTAATATCTCTTAATATCAATGGACTCAACTGACCTATAAAAAGACACAGGTTAACACAGAATAGATATGAAAACAGGATCCATCCTTTTACTGCATAAAAGAAACATGCTTCAACCTCAAAGATAAACATTACCTCAGAGTAAAGGGTTAGAAAAATATTTTTCCAATAAAATGGACCTTAGAAACAAGCAGGTGTAGCTATCCTAGAATCTAAAAAAAAAATAGACTTTAAACTAAAATCAATCAAAAGAGATGGAGCAGGATACTATATACTCATCACAGGAAAAATCCATCAAGATGGAGTCTCAATTCTGAACACCTATGCCCCAAATACAAGAGTGCTCACATGTGTAAAAGAAACATTACTGAAGCTTAAATCGCACATCAAACCCCACGTACTAAGAGTAGGAGACTTCAACACTCCACTCTCACCAATGAACAGGTCTTCCAGTCAGAAACTTAACAGAGAAACAAGAAAACTAATAGCTGTCATGACTCAAATGGACTTAATAGACATCTACAGAACATTTCACCTAAACATAAAAGAATATACCTTCTTCTCATCACTTCATGGAACATTCTCTATAACAGACTATATACTTGGTCACAAAGCAAACCTCAACAGATACAAAAATAAAATTGGACTAACCCCCTGTATTTTATCAGATCACCATAGCTTAAAGTTCAACAACACTAACTACAGAAAGCCCATAAATTCATGGTAATTGAACAATGCTCAACTGAATCATCCCTGGGTAAAGGAAGAAATAAAGAAATTAAAGACTTCCTAGAATTCAGTGAAAATGAATGCACAACATACCCAAACTTATGGGACACTTTGAAAGCAGTGGAAGAGGAAAGTTCATCGCACTAAGTGCCTACATAAAGAACCTGGAAAAATCCCATACTAGTGACATAACAGCATGTTTGAAAGCTCTAGAACAAGAAGGAGCAAACTTACCCAGGAGGAGTAGATGCCAGGAAATAATCAAATTGAGGGCTGAAATCAACAAAATAGAAACAGAAAGCAATACACAGAATCAATAAGACAAGAGTTGGTTCTTTGAGAAAATCAAGATAGACAAACTGTTATCCAAACTAACCAAAAGGCAGAGTAAGAGAGAGTATGCAAATTAACAAAATCAGAAAGGAAAAGGAGGATATAATAATAGATACAGAGAAAATCCAGAGATCCGTCAGGTCATGCTTCAAAAACCTAAACTCCACAAAATTGGAAAATTTAAAGGATATGAACAATTTTCTAGATAGGTACCCATACCAAAATTAAATCAAGAACAGACAAACAATTTAAATAATCCTCTAACTCCTAAGAAAGTAGAAGTAGTCATCAAAAGTCTCCCAGTCAAAGCAAGTTCAGGGCAAGATGGTTTCATTGCAGAATTCTACCAGAATTTCAAAGAAGAGCTAATGCCAATACTCCTCAAATTATTCTACAGAATAGAAACAGAAAAGACATTGACAAACTCTTTTTTACAAGGTGACAGTTTCCCTGATACCCAAACCACACAAAGATGCAAGTAAGAGAATTAGACCTATCTCCTTGATGAACACTGATGCAAAAATAATAAAATACTGACAAATAGTATCCAAGAACACATCAAAAAAATCATCCACCATGATCAAGTTGGCTTCATTCCAGAGATGCAGGAATGGTTCAATATATGAAAATCTATCAATATCATCCACCATATAAATAAACTGAAAGAAAAATCTGTATGATCATCCCATTAGATGCTGAAAAAGAATTTGAAAAAAAATCAAACAGTCCTTTATGATAAAGGTCTTGGAGAGATCAGGAATACAAGGAACGTACCTAAACATAATAAAAGCAATGTACAGCAAGCCAACAGCCAACATCAACTTAAATGGAGAGAAACTCAAAGAAATTCCACTAAAATCAGGAATAAGACAAGGCTGTTCACTCTTATCTATTTAACATAGTACTTGAACTTCTAGCTAGAGCAATAAGACAGCAAAAAGAGATCAAAGGGATACAAATTGGAAAGGAAGAAATCAAACTTTTGCTATTTGCGGATGATATGATAGTAGACATAAATGACCCCAAAAATTCTATAAGGGAACGCATACAGCTGATAAGCTCCTTCATTCATTGTTAAAAAGAAATCTGAGACATGGAGCATGGTGACAGATCTAAGAGCTGTTGTTAACAAGGTGATTCAGCCAATGGGTCCTCTACAGTCTTTTCCTTCTCTGTTGCCTAAAGGATGGCCTTTTATAGGTACTGATTTAAAAGATTGTTTCTTCACTATACCTTTACAAGAAAAAGACAGAGAAAAAATTGCCGTCATGGTCCCTGCTTATCATAATTCTCAAAATGCTAAGAGATATTAATGGATGATTTTCCCATGCAGAATGGTAAATAGTCCCACCCTGTGCCAATATTTTATAAGTCATCCATTGAAAATGGTATGTAAGCAGTTTCCTCAATCTATAGTTTATCATTTCATGGATGACATTTTGCTATCTGACTCAAATGTCGATACTTTAGAAAGGATATTTGAAGAAGTAAAGACAATTTTGCCTTGTTGGGAATTACAAATTACTCCTGAAAAAAATGCAAAGCGGTGATTATATTAATTATTTAGGGTATAAAATATGTACAAAAAATTAGACCTCAAAAAGTACAAATTAGTAGAGATCGATTGCAGACTCCATATGACTTTTAGAGATTGCTAGGAGACATTTCCCATCTATGGTGCTCTACTGAGATAAAACCTGATGAACTGATTCAGTTAAACAAAACCTTAGACAGTGGCAAGGACTTAAATAGTCCCAGGGAATTATCAGCTGAAGCAAAGAGAGAATTGGCTTTGATAGAAGAGAAATTACAGAATGCTCATGTGGATTGTGTGGCTCCGGATCTTAGCTGAATTTGGTTATATCACCCTCCAAATATTCCCGTACAGAAATTCAAATGCAGACGGAAGTTATTATCTTAGAACAGATCTTTTTTACCACATAAATCGAGTAAAAAACTAAAAACTTGTATGGAGAAGGTCTCTGAGTTAATTCTAAAAGAAAAATTGAGACTTTATTAATTAGTAGGTATAGACCCATTAGAAAGTATAGTACGTTTTAATAATAATGAAATTGACAAATTATGGGAAAGAAATAAATTATAGAAAAGAGCCTGTAGTAATATTTTGGGAGAGATTAACAACAACTATTCCAAAAGCAAGAGAATTAAACTTATAAAAAGAACTCATTGGATTCTTCTTTGCACTGAATGGGACAAAACAATAACTGGAGCCCCTACATTCTATACTGATGCAAATAAATCAGGAAAGGTAGGTTACAAATCAGAAAATTTAGGTAATGTGGAACAAAGCCCTTATAATTCTGTCCAAAAGTCAGAATTATATGCTATTCTCATGGTACTAAGGGATTTTAAAGAACCTGTCAACATAGTTACTGATTTTTAATATGCAGAGTTGTTTTGCATATAGAAACCACTGAATTTATACCAGATGATAAAGAATTGACTTTATTATTTATTCAGTTACAAGATACATTCAGGAATAGGAATCTTCCCATATACATAACACACATTCAATCCTATACACATCTGCCGGGTCCTCTAACACAAGGTAATGCAGAAATGGATTAATTACTGGTTAGAAATGTGCTGGAGGACTCAGAATTTCATAAAGATATGTCAATACCAAAGGTTAAAAAAGATTTTCCCATCATGTGGCAACAAGCCACAGGAATTATAAGGAAATGTCCTATTTGTTCTTTATACAACTAAACACCACTACCTGCAGGAAGTAAACCAAAGGGTACTCAAAGGGATGAAATCTGGCCGATGGATGTATTCCGTTTTGTACAATTTAGAAAACGAACACATGTACACTACAGTATTGATACTTATTCAGGTTTTCAATGGACAACTGTTTTGAG
Source organism: Microtus pennsylvanicus (assembly GCF_037038515.1). Classification (NCBI taxonomy): domain Eukaryota; kingdom Metazoa; phylum Chordata; class Mammalia; order Rodentia; family Cricetidae; genus Microtus; species Microtus pennsylvanicus. The sequence goes on from NC_134594.1 coordinate 7,314,700, forward strand.
TTCAGAATAGGCTGATTTGGTAATGACACATTTGCTACAAGTTAAGGCCATCATGGGTATACCTGCACAAATAAAGACAGACAATGCTATACCATATGCTTCTATCAAAATGAATAAATAAATAAACATTTGCTTATTATAATATAAAGCATATTACAGGTATACCACACAATCCTACAGGTCAGGCAGTTATAGAAAGACCAAAATGAATTCAAAGGGAAATGTTAAATAAACATAAAGGGCTAATAAATACCCCCAGAAATAGATAGTATAACTTACTAACTTTGGATTTTCTGAATGTTAATGAGAAAGGAACAGCATTTGCAGAGAGACATTGGATAGTAGAAAAAACTACAGAATTAATTCAGTTGGAATAAGATATAATGACCTCAGAATGGAAACCAGGATATGTGTTGCACTGGGAAAGGTTTGCTTTTGTTTCCACAGGAGAAGAAAAGCTATGGAATCATCAAAATTAATAAAGATGTGATTTTAACAAGAGACAGTTCTTAATTAGGAGAGATGATAGTTCATCAAACAGCATGTTTTAAACTAACCTATAAAACTAACGAGTGCTTTTCATTTGATCAGATATAACTTGGTAAAAGAGAATCTTCCCCAAAATTAGGGTTGGGGAAGGGTTTTGTTTCTGTCTTTTCAGGAGAATAAAGGTATCCAGCTAAGAAATCTGAAGACCACTGGACAAAGGAAACATATGAAGAAAAAGAACAAATCATCCAGAAAAAAATGTCTCAAGAAAGAGTTAATTGGCCTATTGGTACACCACATTTCCAACAGGATAAAATTTCATAAATTGTCTTAAATGTTTGTTTCTGCTATTCTCTACAGACATATAATACAAATGGTATTTTTGTAGTCCCAGTCCAATTAAAAAAATAAAGCTTGCTTTGGAGTTGGAGTGTGGCTTCCTCCTTCTCTAAACCCAAGCATGCTTATTAATGTGAAATCCAAAATCTCTGTCTCATGTCAGAAGAGTCACCTTATATGGTACAGAAGAAAAACAAAAATTTAAGGACTACTTTATTGTCCCTAATCTCATAATCCTTTGGTTTTCTATTGACTCTTTAACAGTTTTTCTTAAGGTGCAAGATTTGTAAACTTAATATATACATATTATTATGTATACATATTAATGGTACTAACTAATTCTAAAAAAAGGTTTCATCTACCTTCCTGTACATGACTTTGGGTTTGAATCTTTATCAGTTTTCTGCAGAGAACAATGAGCACACCTAGCATTGACCTCTGAAGTCTTAAAAAGGATAATGTGGCCTCACAACAACTCCTCCAGGACTATGACAACACCATTCAGCCGAAAAACACACCTAAAGACTGGCTTTGGAGTACAAACTGATCAGAACAATTTCAAGGTGGTTAGCTGAGATAATCCAGCCTCACAGACTACTCTACCCAGGAACTGAGATAAGCCCTACGTTTTCTCACTATGCAGAAACTGGGCAACAAGTGATACAGCTACCTCTTTCAAGACTTGACAAGTAACCCCAATTTTTATTTTCAGGATCCCTTAAAAACGCCATTGCTCCCAGAGAGCAGGAAATAAATTTAGGAACACAACTTCCAAGAGGTGGGGTAGGTAGGTGGCTTTGGGTCTCTCATTGGGTTATGGATATTTGTCATTGTTTACAGGGGTTGGTTACAAGTTGTTATTTTTATGGCCAGGAGCAAAGTTGAATAAGGGAGATTAGATTCAGAGTTCTTGTTTTGAAAAAGGAAATAAAGATAGGATATAAAAGCATGGATTTTAGAATCTACTTTTTAAAAGCAACTACTAGTTTTACACTGGATTGGACTTTTGTATATTGTATATAAATTTTTTATATTGACATAAATTTGAAATTGTGTTAGAACATATTGTACATACATTTCTACTCTTGTTCAAGTTATTGTACCTATATAACTTATTTAACAATGTAATGCAAATTTCTAGTCTTTGAAAATTATTATTACCAACTGTTTAGGATAATAAGGAAATGCAGGTTAGTAGTTAAATCACCTATTATAATTAAACTTATAGTCACATTATGAATGTTTTCAAGATTAATCAAAGATATTTTAGATAAGTCATCTTCAAACATTTCAGAGATTTATAGAATATAACATTTAAGATTTTTTTTTAATAGCATGGGTTCTTTTTTTTTTTTATGACAATGAGACATGTCTCCTCCTGGCAGCACCAATCTACTCCAGAGATGACAATGGATATGGAAGAAACTCCACATGGAGTTTACTTTGTGGTAAAAGTAAGCCACTGGGCAAGAAAATGTCCCTGCCTTGACTGCTGACAGTATACTAGCTTAACTGGACAAGTAGGACACAAAAGACAGTGACTGCCAAACATTGTCAAGACAGGAGGAACAGTCCCTCAATATATCCTGCTTCATGGAAAAGTTTGTTGGATTGCCTTGGCCTATAGGCTAAAGATCGGATGCCCCAACATTGCAGAGGAATTTTGGGTGACTTCCTAGGTAGATAGCTGTTTCTGTCATTTCTCACATTTTTTTGGAAGTCACTTACTTGTACTTCCTGCTTACTCAATTACTATTATTTACTTCTTGGGTCTCTGAGGGAGTTGAAGACTAGATAGTTATAGTTGTCCTTGTTTACCAGATGTAGAAAGCTAGTTATGATAGAAAGTAAATTAGGTACAAGACTTTGGACTCACCAAGACAGGACAGATAAGAAGTATTTTCTCTGAATTTGTCAAATGCAAATGAACTAGACATTTGTTGACAGAGTTTTCTGTCCCACCTGGTCCTGCAGCCATTCAGTCCCTAAGAAACACACAGAGGTCTACATTAATCATAAACTGGTTGCCCTATTAGCTCAGGTTTATTAACTCTTAAAAGTTATATGAGCCCATAATTCTTGTCTGTGTTTGCCATGTGGCTTGGTACCTTTATCAGTGAGGTGTTCTCATCTTCCTTCCTCTGCATCTGGGTGACAACTGTAGACTGTGACTTTCCTTTTCCCAGAATTCTCCTGTTCTAGTCACCCCATCCTGTATTTCCTGCCTGGCTAGTGGCCAATCAGCATTTTATTAAAATACAAGTGACAGGGTACAGACCATTGTCCCACAGCAGACACTGTTAATGTATTTATTGCCTGTATATATTATATATAGTTACTGTTCTTATTGCACCATTTTTCTTATATTAATTATAGCCTTTTTTTTTTTTTTTGGTTTTTCGAGACAGGGTTTCTCTGTAGCTTTGGTGCCTGTCCTGGAACTAGCTCTTGTAGACCAGGCTGGCCTCGAACTCCCAGAGATCCGCCTGCCTCTGCCTCCCGAGTGCTGGGATTAAAGGCGTGCGCCACCACCGCCTGGCTAATTATAGCCTTTTTTTATTGCAGACAAAATTGATATTTCATTTTTATTTTAATAAAGCTTGCCTGAAGATCAAAACACAAAACAGTCACACTGGTCAGCCATACAGGCCAGGCAATGGTGGCACACACATTTAATCCCAGCAGCCACACTAGTTAGCCTTGGAGGCCGGACTGTGGTAGTGCACACCTCTAATGCCAGCACTAGAGGGGATATAAGACAGGATGAGACAGGAACTCTTTCAGCCTGAAGATTTCATAGAGATAAGAGCTTTCTAGTGGCTTAGTTGCTTTGCTTTTCTGATCTTCAGGCTGAATCCCAATATCTGTCTCTGTTTTTATTATTCATGTACAGTAAGGGCCAGAGGATCTCAAAGTTTGCTGTCTCCTATTAAGGTCAGAAACTGCACCCATCAAGTCACCAACATGACTGCCTAAACATGAGCTGAACAAGGACAACAGGCATGGTAACATGGAATAGAGAAATTCCATGAGGCCTCAATCCTACACAAAGAGCTACAGGTATGCTCAGACAGGAGAAATGGTCTTCTCTAAGAACATAACAATCGGTTATTCAATACCAAGTGACGGTCAGCCCTGAAAACATACATACAGGTAACGTTATACAGACTGGGCAGGTTTTACTTATATATTTGGGAATGTATTTATGTAACAAAAATTAATAAAAACAGAAGTCAGAAATTTGGAAAAAGAACAAGGAGGAATATAGAGGAGGGTTTGGAGTAAAGGAAAGGGGAAATGATGTAATTATAGTCTCAAAACATAATTTAAAAAAAAGCAGACCGAAGCCAGGTGGTGGTGGCGCACACCTTTAATCCCAGTACTCAGGAGGCAGAGGCAGGTGGATCTCTGTGAGTTCGAGGCCAGCCTCATCTACAAAGCAAGTTCCAGGGTAGCCAGGGCTATTACACAGAGAAACCCTGTCTCAAAAACCAAAACAATAAAACAAAATCCCCCAGAAAAAAAAAAAACAACAAACCAAACAAACAACAATACAGCAAGCAAGCAGACTGAGCAAGTCACAGGGAGATCCATTAAGCAGTATTCCTCTGTGAGGTCTCCACTGGCTCCTACCCTGGCTTCCCTCAGTGATGGACTTATCAGAAGAAACAAGAGTCAACTGCTCCTCTCCATTCAGGTCTCCCTCAGTGGGCAGAACCAAAGAGGAGCTGGGCAGGTAAGAGACACCCAGCGCTCATCCCACTGCGTGGAGCTCCATGGTGGCAGACCTGGGCTTTCATTCATGGGTGTGCCTTAGCAGATTCTGACATGTGAAAGCTCAGTATTACTGAATCAGTGAATAGACCTGAAACACTGCAGAAATAGAGAGGCAATTTACTGATGACATAATTAGAAACTACTTCCAGGCAGAGTAAATATTTAAAACATTACTCAGTGTTGGAGTATGATTCCTCAATAAATCCTATTTCAGGGGGAAGAGGCAACTGGATAGGGCTGCCTTTTTCTAGATCTTGCACTATTTTTTTTTTTTGCTACTTAAGTTTGTTTTTTACTTTTGTGCTTTTTGTTGGTGATTTTAAAACGATCACCAAAGGTAGTGTTAAAATGCCATCTCATGTTCCTGAAGGGCAAAAATACAACCATGTGAGTTATGGAGAAAATATGTTAGGGCAGAAATTAATGTTCTATTGGTCAGGAGTTCAATGTTAAGGAGTCACTAACATATATTAACATGTCTTCTAAACAGAGACAGCTAAAACAAGTTTCCTGTTGATGAAACAGTATTAACAAAAACCTGTAGAAACCCCATACTTCTCTTACACATGGGGGTCAGGATTTGCTAATCCTGAATTCCAGACTTCATAAAATATAACCATGAAAAACAACTGTACACATGGTTTTCTAATTCCTCAAAGTCTTAAAAAAGAAAATTTATAAATGACATTTTTCTAGCCAGAAGCAATAAAAAACCAGAAAGAGGGAGAAAACACCAAAATCCACCACTACTGCATATTTCAATGTAATATATTAAAATTTATTACTTTCTGAGTAGTAGTCATTGAGATATTTAACATTCTCTAGAAGGCCTTATAATTTAAAAATTAAAGAATTCAATAGGAGGGAAAGGTAAAGCACCCTAGATAATAATACCTTAATTCTGAGAACATTCACATATGCACCATTCTTCCATCTGGACGCAGGCCCTTGCTGCTCCATCCTGCTTAGGCCAGTGTACACACTCCACAATACATCCCACATTACTCAAAAGCTTTGTGCTTCTACTTACAGCAGCATATGAAATCACTGTTTAAAACCACCACTCCATTGGCTATTGTAAACAATTCTCCATGCTTGGACACAAGGATATTTATATTTAGTTAGCCAACCAAGACTTCTGAAGGCTACAACAGAGGAAGCATTTTGATTTTTATATTTGTTTAAACTGTTCAACCTTGAGGCATACAATAAGCTGAAGTTTCTAGCTCATATTTAACTACAGTAAGACTATCCCCCCAAAGGTCATCAAATGTTTATAAACCCTGTAGAAACTCACACACATCAATGGGTGGACTCTACGTTATAGCATTCCTCACTATAATTTAGACTAGACACAAGACAAATGTTATCAAGAACTCGCACATAAATATTGAGTGCCTGGGTACCATAGGAGTAGAGGTTAACAAAGCAGCTTTATTGTTATAAAACATTCTAGCTCCATTTTCATAGCCCCCAACAGGTACCAATCTACTGAAACTAGTATGCCCAGAAGCTGTAGCTACCCTTTTCTTTATTGTAGAAGTGAAGCAGAAGGGCTCTGCAAAGGTAGATGAAAAATACCCAGGCACTGCAACCACTGCACAGTGCTTTGAGGAACCTCTTGAAGGACTACATTCACAATTCCATTCATACAGGGAAGACAGAGGAAATGATCAAGCCAATCAGTTCCTAAGATTCCAATATACAGAGTGCACTTTCTCACAATTAAAGGTCATCTTTAGTCAAAACACTCAGGGGGAAAACAGCCTAAAGAAAGATGAAGACCTCACATATTCCACCACTTACTAACTATAACAGTCACCGTGACTGAAGGAAAGTATTTAGTGCTCACTCTCAGTGTGTAAGATTGTAGCTCCAAGGAATGAATGCTTGTAAGTAAACAAATGTTTTAAAAGGTCTGTAACTAAAGTGTGTAAAAAAAAATGAAATGGCAGAACTAGTTTGAAGCAATTAGAGTCCAATGGTTTTCTATGTTTTCTTTTATATCCTTTATTTTTAATTGGTATTTTAGAACAGCAAATTGTCTTTCCCAGCAGTGCCTCCTGGTCTGGTAACACATAAATCAAAATGAACATTCAGGCGTACAAACAGCTACTTTAAGTCTGTCCTCATTTAAAATAAGGATCATTTTTACTCGCACTAAACGCATGGAGTGTTGGCACACGACTGAAGCTGCTGTGGAAAGAGCGGATGTCCTGTGGGTTACTGAAACCCTAAAAACAGACCTTCCATGGTTGTTGTCTTACAAATTTAAGTGTTGAGAAATGTCTAAATAATAAGTAACAATTAAAATAAAATGTTTTATTTGTAAATTATGTACAGAATACATTTTATGACAAAGAGATGGGAGGAAGGAAGAGCCCTCGTCTTCTAATCAGTGCTCTTCACTGTGTTGGAGATGACCACCTTTCTCTGGATTGAATGCACAATTCAGTTTGGATTTCCTAAGTTGGAAAAGGAGAATTTGTAGCAAAATTAAAAGTATTGCTGCACTGTTACTAGCTGGTTTGTTTCCCCAAAATGTTCTTGATCCCTGCTAACTCAAAATATTAAAAAGGAATTTTCTGGTATAATTTATGAAGAAAAACAAAAGCATAGCTACCAAGAACAATGAGTTTATGCATTTCATTGTAAAGAAACTGCAAAATGGCTATATATTATGCATAATTTGAAATGCTGCAGTTTCTTTAGTGATTTCCATTAGTCTAACAGTAAAAAGCCATACAACTATCAAAAATGCCCTTAATCTAAATGTCACTGTGGACAATATTTCTTTGATAACTATCAAAATGAGGCCTACTTACTGTAAAATTATCAGATGGATAAAATTAGTAATGGCTTTGGACTGTGCCAATAGTACCAACGCTCTACGAAACAAAAGGCTGACTCTAACTGAATGTCAAATACATTTCAGAAAATGGATTTAAAGAATGCTACAAATGCCATGTGTACATTATGATCACCAAACATAGAAAACCCAACTTGCTGCACTTATTCAGTCCCCAAATTCGTCAGATTATAATTTTTCATGTGCAGATTTGTGCATTTCTCCATCTTTGTCATCATCTTCTTCATCACAATCTCCATCTGTCTGCTGTTCCAGTTCCTCTTTCGTGATCATCTCAAAATCATTCCCGTTCCCACTACTGTGCTGGGACCGGTCATCCTCTCTCCTGTCACTGTCCGTGTCTGAGTGCCGCTCTCCGCCCGAACCTTCTGTTCCATGATTCCCTGGTGCTACTTTCCCGTCTTCATCTTCCTTTTTCTCACTGTCTGACTTTTCCTCACTGTCGGACTTCTGTTGCTTTTTGGTTTCTGATCTCTCCTCTTTCTTTAAGTCTGCTTTTGGTCCTTTGTATTCATGTGTGTACAGAGGCCTGAAGGAGTCAATGAAGCCCACATCAGCAGTCAGGTTTGGCAAGAACCAAAAGTGGTGCCTTCCTCCAGTTATCAGCCAAATGATGAGGAACAGAATACAGCGAGCTGTGGGGAGAAAAGTTTCTCCTGAATAAATTAAGCACCAAATCAACGACAGTAAAAATTTGTGAATAAGAAACTGGGACAATAATTAGCTTTATTTGCACATTTATGCACCATATAGATGAAAATTTAAAATCTGACTAGCTTAGCAGATGAGAATATTATATTCTGCTCTCAACTTAGGGAACAAATCTTGTAATGACACACTTAAAAAATTCTATTTTTTTTTTCAAATATGGATGCTGTTTCATGGACACACACTGAGGATTTATGCATTTTGTGATCTACTCCAGGAAACACAGTAGTCAGTTGAAGTTGAAGCATAGTGAGTGTAAAGAAAGAGTAAGAGTCATGAATAATCTGTTAAACCAACTGGTGAAAAGGAAAATGCCTTCCTTCCTAGTGCTTATGTATTTATCTTGATTAAAAAATTTAACTACATTCAACATACAATATGTTAGAAAAGCAAATATAATGCTGAACAAGTCCATATACAGAAATTTGTCTACAAGATAGCTTAGCCTTGGAAGAAGAATTTAGGCATTAGAAAATTTCTATCACTGAATTCTTGTTTTATTAATTAGGCCAATTATGTTTAAGCACCACCTCCCTCAATATTAAGAAAAAATTCTATATACCTAAAATATAAGCTAGGAATAGGGCGCAGGCATGGAATCCTAGCATTTGGAGGCCAGGTCTGGGATATACATCATGACTCTATCTCAAATCTACAAGAAACAACCAAAGAAACACAGCAAGACTGCTCAAACGCACGCTGTATGAACAAACTCTTTTTTTTTTGTTGTTGTTATTTTGGTTGGTACTTGGGCTTAAATCCAGGGCAGTTTAAAAAGTTTTATCGGCAAAGCAACATAAAACTTTATCTTCGTCGGGTGGTGGTGGCACATGCCTTTAATCCCAGCACTCGGGAGGCAGAGGCAGGTGGATCTCTGTGAGTTCGAGGCCAGCCTGGTCTACAAGAGCTAGTTCCAGGATAGGAACCAAAAAGCTACAGAGAAACCCTGTCTCGAAAATCCAACAAAACAAAACAAAACAAAACAAAAAACACAAAAAAAAAACCAAAAACAAACAACAACAACAACAAAAACAAAAAAACCCACAACTTTATCTTCAACCCTTTTAAATTGTCCAGAGCCTGTGATTTGCTATGTAATCCAAGATGGCCCTGATCTCCTGCCTCAGCCTTCCAAGTAGCTGGGATCACAGTGTTTTTTAATCATGCTTGGCTGAGATTATCAGGTGTATTATTATTAGACACTTCAATATTTCAAATGGTTTTCTATTATTTATCAATGATGTACAGATTAGTGATTTTTTTCTCTCTTTTTTTTCTTTTATTACCCCAAAAAGGCTTTCTCTCTGTAGCCTGGCTGTCCTGGAACTTGCTCTGTAGATCAAGCTGGCCTCAAACTCAGGCCTGCCTCTTGTCTTGAGTGTGAGGACGAAAGCTGTGTGCCACCATACCTGGCTTCTTTCTTTTTTTAAAAGGTCACAAAGATTATACAAATGTACTAGGGTAAACAGTTTTGTATTGTTCCATTCTCTTTAAAATTAAAAATAACTATTTCAAAGAAAGCTTACAAAATAGTTGATCCAGGTTTTTTCATTATTGTGCTTTGGAAAAATCAAAGGACAATGGTTTTTATATACGTCTTAATTTATAAGGCAGTATTTATAAATAATTTTTCTTATAAAGTAGTATTTTTATTTTCATGAGAATAAAAACATATCAAATAATATTGCAGATCAGAATTACTTATGACACAAAGAAGGTAAGTATATTTGAAGCTGTAATGACAGTGATGCACGCCTTTAGTCCCACTACTTGCGAGGCAGGGGCAGGCAGATCTCCGTGAACTTGAGACTGGCCTGGCCTACAGAGCGAGTGCTAGGACAGGCTCCACAGCTCCACTGAGAAACACTGTCTCGAAAAACCAAAGGGGGGGGGGGGAATAACGTGCAACTTTTAAAGAGGCAACACATTCTTTCCTTCAAATGCAACTGCGATGTTTTAGTTCATTCACAGAGTTACAAGACAGGTAAAATGTTTTATCAAATCAAAGAAAAAGCATTATAGAAAGGTTATAAATAAAACTGAACTTCTTATGACATGTAAACTACACACAGAAGAATTCTAACATTCCAGTTTTATATGGCAATAGATAAAAGAATGAACCACAGAAAAAGTAAAACATATACCATCCTACCATTTCTTGTAGTAAAAGCTCTACATTTTAGAAAAATGTCACAGTCTTACTTAAGTGGTGATTTAACCATGCAAACTGAAAAACACCAAAAGACTTTTGAACAATCAAAATCTATACCACTGGATTTGTTAAGTGGGCCATAGATTAAAACTATTTCAAATTCAGAGGGTGGAATTAGCTCAGTTGATGGAATGCTTGCCTAACAAGCAGGAAGAGCCCCTGGGTTTATTTCCCAGTACCACATAAAACCAGGCACGGTGATGCGTGCCCATAGTGGCAGCACCTGGGACGTAGAAACAGGGTAATACATTCAAGGTCACTCTCTGCTATAGAGCAATTTTGATGATAGCTTGGCCTCAAGATACAAGACCTTGTCTTAACATTTGTAATTACATGTATAACGGTTTGTTTCTAACTTTAACTTGCAAGCCTATCTGATCCAAACTACGTATTTATACATACAGGAACTTGGAAAAATATTTTCCAAATTCAAGAAACATTTTAAAGGTCAAAACAACCTAACATAAATTATAGTGACTATGGCTTAATTAAAATATAGCAACTAGAATAAATCTAGTCAGTAGAGCTAACCCTTTGCTGAAAAACTGCAAGGAATTTCTGTAAATTTCACTGGTTTGACAGTTAGGTCAAATAGTAAGACTGATTTATTGTATCTAAATGTGAGTTCAAAGTTTGTGGCTTTTCTCCTTGATATAGGCATCACACTGACACTAGTTACCTGTTTAATACGATTAGTTATTATTTCGTGGCCTACAATTGTGCTGTGCTTTCTGCAGAAGCAGCAAGCGATTTTTCTCAAGATGACTATGCTAGAAGAAGGAAAAAAAAATGAGTTAGGTGGGAAGGGACTCATTTAGTCAGGGAACACAGATGAAATGTGTGTGGGGGGAGGGTCCTGTCACCATGGTTGACAAAAATTAGTAGAGGAAACCCTGGGTTCATGTGGGTACCCTGGTGACCAGGGGAAAGTGTGAACAGAGAAAGCTGTTTAGGGCTATAGTAATGATGCTTCACAGAAATGAAAATGAACTATCTATAAGAAATATGCATCCAGTTTAGTGTTGCAGCTTTCAACAACAGGAACGACATCAATACTGTGGGTGATTTATTTTTCTATAAAAGAATACTACTCTCGGCTGGGAGAGGTGGCACATACTTTTAATTCTAGCACTTGGAAAGGCAGAGACAGGTAAATTTCTGTGAGTTTGAGGCTGGCCTGGTCTATATAGTGAGTTTAGGCCAGCCAGGGCTACATAATGAGATCCTGTCTTTTAAAAAAGGTATGAAAGATCTCAATAATTTTGAATTTAAAAAACCATTCACTTTTATTTCCTATTTGGTTTTTAGTAACTTAGTTCCTTAATTTGTCTAGAATTAATTTTGGTACCCATGTGAAAAGCTGTAATTGTCCCTAAAGTGGCAAACAAATTGTTCAGAACCACTTAACTGAATACATGAATTGAACTTAAATATTTAATACAAACTCCATTTACCTTACCTCAAATATCTACTAATAATTCAATCACTGCAAAAATAAATCTTCATTATAGCTAATTGAAGACATAACTACATGCAGATTAAACTATATAGTAATATATTTCAAAATAACTAAGAGTAAATTTCAAATGTCTCAGCATAAAAATGACAGCTAAACAAGGCAATGGATATTTTAACTTGATTTAATCATTCCCTAAATCCATACACACACATATATAAATATATATATATATATGAGTTGTACTTTACAGAATTATGTTCATTAATCAAATGCAGTATTAATAGAAGATTAAATTTTGAAAAGATAGAGCAGATCCCAGATCAGAGTCAATGCAATCATGTTTGAGCTCTGAGATCTGACCTAGAAAGGAGGGTCACACTTCTGGACTTAATCTGTGTTAATTTTGCTATTTGCTATTAAACTTCATTGGAGCTCCACTCCAGGTTAAAGTCTAAGAGCTCAACACCTACCTATAACCAAATCAGCATTATTAAACACTTACCAATAGCAAGGAGAAGAATGCTGGCCACAAAACAGCCTGCACCCACACTGAGGTAATAGACACCTACTCTCATTTCTGCTGGCCAGAGAGGGAAAAGGGTGGCTGCTATTACTGCAATAACTGGAATAAGAAATGACAAAGTTACATACAAAAAAGTTAAAAGTTTTAGAACAAATATCTTAATGGCTTGGTTACAATTAACAATGAACACATTCTTTTCTTAGGGGGAAAACTGAAGAATACTTGAAGCAAAAAAGTACCATTTGCATAAAAATGAATTATCAGCAATTTCACTTTATATTGTTCTTAAACTATGTTAATATGGACCAAAGTACATTACATTGATTATAAAAATTACTGCATATAAATTAAAACTATTGTCACTTTGAAGCTTTTTTAAATATTAAGAGTAAGGAAGCTTAAAAAAAAACAGCTAGACGGTGGGGTGGTGGTGCAAACCTTTAATCTCAGTCCTCAGGAGGCAGATGCAGGCAGATCTCTGTGAATTCGAGGTCAGCCTGGCCTACACAGCAAGTTCCAGAACAGCCAAGGCTATGTAGAGAGACCCTTTCTTGAAAAACAAAACAAAAACCCCACAACAACAAAACAATACCCGACTCTCAAAATTCTTAAGATTCTTTCCCAGGGGAATCAGATTCACAGACTATCAAAAAAAGGAGGGGGGTGGGCAGAGTGGCTAGGGACACTATATACAAGAACCTCTAGTTTTATTTATTTTTTTGAAATGGGAAAACTGTTAGGAAATGAGTAGCCTGGTTATTAGGTCTTGACCATTAAGAAGAGAATTCCAATTCTTGCTCTATCATGTGTAAGTAGGTAACCCTCTCAAAGCTATTTTACCTTGTATTTGGCAAGTATCTGTTCTTATGGGGCTGGAGAGATGGCTCAGGGGGTTAAGAGCATTGCCTGCTCTTCCAAAGGTCCTGAGTTCAATTCCCAGCAACCACATGATGGCTCACAACCATCTGTAAGGAGGTCTGGTGCCCTCTTCTGGCCTGCAGGCATACACGCAGACAGAATATTGTATACATAATAAATAAATATTTAAAAATATATCTGTTCCTATTAGAATGAGACATCAGAGGGAATTAATGACAAAGTGATTGCACATTGCAAGCAATCAACAGGACTATCTTTTAGAGTTTAATTAAGTTTCAGTTCTTACAGGAAATTCCTCTAAATGGGATCCCATAGCATTCTATTGACCAATCATATTTTAACTATCTGTTAAGTATCTGTTTTTGCTATTTAATTATTTTTTTCCAACCCAATCTTGCCCCTAAACTATAAAAAATATATGTACAAGTTTAACACCCATATAAAAACTGAGTTAAAGGCTATGGTAAAGATTAAATCATTCAGTTTTTGTTCCACCTTCCAGCGGTAAACACTACCAAGCTTATTTTCTATTTCCAGAGACTGCTTATGTACAATAAAAATTAGTTACAAATAACCTTTTCTAAAATAATGAACTTAGGTAATTCTCTCTTTGGTGGTTTTCTGTTTTCAATCTTTGAAAGCTTCATGAAACTCTATTACAGGACCATTATTTCATTCTTCTACCGAGAAACTTAAACTACTTTCAGTTTTACATGCTAAGAGACAATACTGCAAATATATTTGCACATGTATACTGCATGATTGGGATTACTAACAGAATGAGTTCTAGGCTGGGGAATGTAGCTCAACGGTGAAGTGCTGGCCTAGCATGTATAAAAAGCCCTGGGTTTGATGCCAGGCACTGCAACAAAACCAAAACCCAACAACACTGAAAAGCACAACAGTGAATTCCTTTCAATGTAACTGGTAGGCCAAAAGATACAGACATTTAAAATTTGAACGTTATTTGCTAGACTGAAGTATGTGGATTAAAATAGTAAACAAGGGCACACACTGTGCTTAACTGTGGGCACAAAATGGGTGAATACAGGATAAATTCCTGCAAGACGCACAGGGTCTTGAAAAGTATTGTCAAAGTGCCTGATATATATGCCATCGATTGTTGGAAGTGTGTGTTCTCCCTCCCTTCCCCTCCCCTCGTACTTTCACTGATACCTTTTGCAACCTTAGTCCTTGCTACTTCACTGTTAAAATTAAGTCTTATTCACAAAGACTGGCCCTGTTTCCTCCTATGTGTGGCTACAGCTGTCTCTATTTAACCAGGCTGCTCTACCATGTTAATCTCTTAAACATATTTGTTTTAGTTGTTGCAAACAATTTTAGTTTATTACTTATATTCTGATTTTATGTAAAGTATCTTCTTAAACAGTTCTTACTTTGTATTACATTTAGAAATATTTACCTTTGGGGTGCTTCACTTTGCCCTCTAAACTCTAGATTACACTGAAAAGCTACTTATATCCGCCTACTTACCAAGAATTAATCCCATGACAAATGTTTTAATGTGAACTGGGTCATAGATCCACACATAAACCTAGAAGAATCAAGAAACCTCAGTGCTTAAAAGTTCTACAGTCATATTGTAGTCAAGTTTACTCCACACTGTAGCTCCTCGAAGGCATCCCAACCTCCTAACACCCGAAGAACTTTTTCCTTTCAGATCAGAACTATACTCAATCATTAAAAGGCTCTTAGTTTGAGCTCTCAGTTTCTGTAAAGTACAGCATTCTTCCATTTCCGAGTTCTATTTTGAACAAACTTTTTATTGTTTTTATTCTGATCTATTTATATTTCCAACACTCGAGATTTCAAACCAACCTTTATTATACTGTTTACATATTCCCTGGGAATTAGATTCACAAACATTAGTTTTGCTACTACCATTAAATAAAACCCTAAACCGCTATATTTTAACATTAACATTAAATATTTAACATTTTCCAATTTTAAAAGTCCAGAGACATGGTGTTTCTTGAGTGTGTAGGTATGTGTGTAAACACTAACCTTTTCAAGATGACAAGCGTTCACCTTTTGTTCAGCCTGCTTCCTCCCGGACAGACCTATAATTCCTTCCTGGTACAATGGGCAATCGGCCAGTGGGTTCTGAAGACTTACATCAGGTGTCTACCGTCTCCTACCTAACTGGTAACCAGCAATGCTTACTACATTATACTGAATACAGAAAGATGTGTAGGTGCCTATGTCTTTAGCGGACTCTAAAATTCTTTACAGAGAATTGCACTGTATTTACTACACCATTCCCAGCATCTGTGAAGCATCTGGCACATGCTGATGTACTCGACACTTAACTCAGGATATCTAAGCTCTTCCCATTGCAGAATTTCAAACAGAGAGCCCTAGGAGCCACTGCTTTTTACATACTTGATAATCGGTATCAGTGAATTACGAAAGAATATGTCTTGAAATTCACATCAGTTTAGCTAAGACTATTTTTGTATTTTTGTAGTAGTCAAGTGACTACCGTAACAGCCTTCATGCAAGGCCATCACCACATAAATCTCACTACAAAACATAGAATGGAACTATGTCCTTGAAAAAAGCATTAGCAATGTTGAAAATTTCAGACCTCTTAGGAGCTGTGTCTGATGAAACACCGTTGAAGAGCCAGAAACAGCAGGTGATTCCCATGAACCATTCTGATGCTTCTCTCTATGATAATAGAAACTCTGCATTTTGACTGGGCAAATTAAACTCTCAGTATAAAAAGTGCATTTTTAAGACTTTATTTCAGGTAATCAGTAAATCCAAGTGTGCGTCCGTAAGATGGTTTGCTGAAAAGGAACAAAGGTGCCTCTCATTCCTTTTCTCTGTGGATGTAGTTTTAAGGTTAATGGTCATCATGGATCATGAAGCACCTTGGCCAGAAGATTTTAACACAGGGAAAAAGAAAGGAGGATCTCAGGCCCAACATGGAGCTCCATGCCTGTGCTGCTCACCCCTAGACTCCATTAATGAGAGAGAGACCAGCATCTGTTCTATACTAAGAGATCGTAATTTCAGGTTTCACATCACTCATAGCGAGTCAAATCTGATTCTAACTTCTTATAAAACTAGATCAGAAAAGTGAATTTTTTGGAAGTTACTTTCATGTACTTAAATTTAGTATTAGATTTTTCTAAATTATTTCTTTTCATAGTGATGGCATCAAATATATTTCTAAGATTTTCTATGAAAAACTGGTGTTCTATCATACACAAATCCAATATTCTAATCTCACCTCATTTCCATCCAGAAAAATTTGATCATCATGTGGCTCAAGTTTGAATTTTTTCTTAGTTTCCTTCTTTTTTGGAGTTCCTGGAGTTTCCTCCTATGAACAGACAGGTGAATAGAATAAACACTGTAACAGTAATGAAGAGAGAAATCTGACGATTTCAACACTAATAAAAACCCTTAAGATCAGTGTTTACAGACAGCCCTACAGTTACCTCAGGTGGCCATAAAAGCTTTATGATCATAGGCCAATTAAAGATCACATGTACAAATGATTTTTACTTTTTAAATTTGTGTATGGATGTTTTCCCTGCATTTTGTCTACAACATGTGCATGCAGAACTTTTAAGAGAGCCAGAAGACATCCCCGGAACTGGAGTTAACAGAGGTTATGACCCTCCACGTGGGTGTTGGAAACTGACTGTGGGTCCCCTGAAGAACGGCCTCTCCAGCCTCCACAATGATTTTTAAAGTTTTAATTTAACTTCAGGAAGCTTACCTTTTTAGACTCTTCCTTTTCACCATCTTTCTTTTTCTCTTTTTCCTTTTTTGTCTTTTCTTCTTTTATATTTTCTTTCTTGCTCTTTTTATCTTCTTCTTTCCCACTTTCAGATTTTCCTTTATCTTTTTCTTTTTTTATGTCTTTATCATACTTCATTTTCATTACTTTCAGGGCCCGATGAAAAAACTGTTTCTTTAAAAGCCTGTGGGAAAAGTGACAGTTCTAGTATTACAATTCCCATGAATTACAAAGACACAAACTTTTTAAAAAAGCAAAAATATCAAGACCCAAATAAAATGAGCAAAGGAAAATATGAACTGGCAACTTGTACCGGCACAGAATAAAGGCAATGCAGATATCAAAGAATATTTACCAGTTTATTGTTAAACTTACTGAACCAAAGTTCCAGCGTAGCACAGGTAGCGAGGAACAAAAGGGCCGAGCCGCCTCTCCGCGCACTCTTTATTGGCAGGGATTTGCCTGAGGCAAACCCCGCCCTCTAAAGGGAGCTGATTTAACCCCTTTAGCAACTCATAAAAGAAATTATCATCAGTAAGATTATGGAAAAAATACAGTGAAATAGAGCAAGCATACAAAAGAGTATGAGGAATTCCACAAAGGAAAAATCCAATCAGACTCTGAAAAGCTATCAAAACTGCCACTTGAGCTAACATAAGGGACGTTACTGCTTTGAGACTTACCCGCATAGTCTCTATGACAGTCTCAGTGACATTAATTAAGAGTCATTCTCTATGTTATGTCGCTAATAAAATAGTCAAAGGGAAAATAGTTTATTGAAGAAATGTCAACATGGGAATCTGTGTTCACGACTGCTTCGTACTACTCATATCTTCCCAGCTGTACTTCATCATTAAATCTACTGCTGTGATAAAGTATCTTAATTACATATACTAAGATGACATTCCTGCACGTTGACAAGGATTCTCACACCAAGAATCTAGTGGTGAGGGAGAATTGTCTATATTTTGTCAGTCATGTTTTAAATAAACGCTGATTGGCCAGGCAGGAAGTACAGGCAGGTCAACCAGACAGGAAGTAGAGGCAGGGTAATGAGAACAGGAAAATTCTGGGAAGTTGGAAGCCCATTCCTCACAGTCCTTCCCAGACCACGGAAGAAGCAACATGTGACCTACCCCGCTGAGAAAGGTACTGAGCCATGTGGCTAACATAGAATAAGGATAATGGGTTAATATAAGTTACAAGAGCTAATAAAAAGTCTGAGCTAATGGGCTAATCAGTTAGTAATCTTATGGAAACCTCTGTGATATTTTTTGGGGGGCTTGCCAGATGTGGGGTACCGGGCGGGACAGAAACCCCAACAAGCCAGCCATCATGTTACAGAATGGCGCCTAACATATTCCCAAATATTGTTTATAAATGTTCTTTTCCATTTAAAGGGGGATACAATATACATATAGATAATTTGCATTGGTATGGATTTTGCTTTAGTGATATAAATTTAAGGTTAATTTTGTTATATGTATATGTATTTCTGATCTTGATTAAGGTATTGTGATTGGGTAGTTCATTTAAAAAATGTAATATATAATTAGGAAATATAGGTTGTTAATGGATAATCATCGATAATAGGCAAGCTTGTGGTCATGTTGGTTAGATTTTCTAGATATATAGAGATATATTTCAATTAGATAGGCATTCTTCATATCTTTCAAAGACTACAGCAAATGGCATTTAAAATGTTTTAATAACTTAGGGTTTTTCATGACAATAAGACACGTCTGCTCCTGGCAGCACCAGCTACTTCAAGAGGAAGATGGGCATCAAAGAGGCTCCTTATGGAGTTGGTTAGCCATATTTGGGCAAGAAACTGCTTTTGCCTGGACTGTTACATAAACTGGACATGAAAAACCCGTAGAGAGAAGACTGCCGAACTTGCCTAAAGGTGAGATGATCCTTTGGGGTTCCTGATTCATGAAAGAGTCTATGAGATATTCTACAGAACACACAGAAAAAGTGACTAAACTGTCTTTAAATTTTCTGCTTCATGAAAAAGTCTGCTGGATACTATGGGCCTGTAGGCTGAAGATTGATGCCCCAACAGTACAACAAAAACTTTGGGTGACTGTCCAGGCAGCGAGATGTCTCTGTCATTTCTAGAGTTTTGGAAGCTGCTTACAATATACTTCCTGTTTACTTAGGTAATATTATATCCTCTGGAGTCTTTGATGGAGTTAAAGAATATAGTTATAGTTTTCCTTAATTATGATAAAAGATAAAATAGATATAAATATTGTAACTATAATTCTTGCTTGATAACTGTTTTGTTATATGTAATTTTACTATGTTAAAGCCTTCCTTGTTGTTTAAACAGAAAAAGGGAAAATGGTATAGGAGGTTCTTCTTTCTATGTGTTGATTTCATTGGTTGAATAAAGAAACTGCCTTGGCCTTTTGATAGGGGAGTACTTAGGTGGGCGAAATAGACAGAACAGAATGCTGGGAGGAAAAAGGCAGATGGTAAAGGCCATGCTTCTCCTGCCCAAGATGGACATTGGTTAGACTCATGCCGGTAAGCCACGACCTCGTGATAACACACAGATTAATAAAAATGGGTTAGTCAATAAGAGGCTAGAGCTAATGGGCCAGGCAGTGTTTAAATAAATATAGTTTCTGTGTAATTATTTCAGGCATAAGTTAGCCAGGTGGCTGGGACGACAAGCAGCCTACTGGCCTTGGGTGTAGCCAGTCGGTCGGCAGGATGCAGCCCGCTCTTTCTCCTACTACAAAGAATCTAAACACTGTGCAGTGTGAGGCAAACACCGCATTCCCAGGCCAGCCATTTCAAAGACTATTCCCACCATGTGGAATATCCTTCCTCCAAAAGGCATGAGCTCTGTTTTCACCTGGACTCCTTTCAAGGTTTCCCTGAATTACAACCTAACTGACTTAAAATACATATGCCCATTTTATCCCCTTTCTGCAGTGATATTTTGTTTGTAATCTAACAAATAAAGCTTGCCTGAATATCAGAATATAGAGCTAAGCCACTAGTTAGCCACACAGAGGCCAGGGAGTGGTGGCACACACCTTTAACCTCAGCACTCAGGAGACAGAGGCAGATGGATTTCTTTGAGTTCAAGGCCAGCCTTGTCTAGTGAGACTGAATCTGTCTGAAGAGAAACAGAGCTCACATGAAGGTGATCCTTTAATTCCAGCACTAGGGAGGTAGAGATAGGAGTGACAATGGCTGGGCTGAGACATGAATATAATGCAGGAGACAGGAGCTCAGATGCAGTCTGAGGATTCAGTCTGAGCTCACAGTTAGAGGATTCCCACAGACAGGACGGATAGCCCCTTCTATCTGAGCACTGATAGGGGTAACTCTAGCGGCTGGCCTCTCTGCTTAAAGATCTTTCAGCTTTTCCCCTGATAGCTGAGTCCAAGTTTTCATCATTAAGACCAATTAGAATTCATGTTATACCTTTCATTTCCTGCTATCTTATCAATAGCACTTATCTACTAATTTACTGGATTATTTATAAGTTTGCTTTTTCCTTAGACTTAAACTACAAAAAATTAGATCTCATTCAATTATCTAACGATTTCAGAAGCTTAGCTGATCCCATACTAAGCCAATCTTTTTGTTTTTATTTTTCTTCCTACCATTATTATCCTACCCAAGAACCATCTGGTTTTTCCCATTGTTAGTTATACACCATCTTTTTAAAGTTCATGCTCTGATTTCATAGTTCCTGATATTATTCTTCATTCTTGCCTTGGAAATATGGTATACAATGGCCACAGCACAATCTAGAAGCTGTATTATTAGCCAAGCATGTAACCACAGCCTAATAAAGGCACTTCCCAGCAAGCCCTCAGCCAACATTAGCTCAAATGGAGAGCAACTAAGAGCAATTCCACTAAAACCAGGACCAAGACAAGGCCGTGCGTTCTCTCAACACTTACTCGATATAGTACTTGAAGTTTCAGCTGAAGAAATAAAACAACTGAAGGAGACCAAGGGGATGAAAACAGGAAAGGAAAAAGTCAAAGGATCTTTATTTGCAGATGATTAACAGTATAAGTAAGTGATCCTAAAAAGTCCACCAGGGAACTCCTACTGCTGATAAGCACATTTAGCAAAGTGGTGGGTATAAAATTAACTCATAAGAATCAGCAATATTCAAATAACAAATGAACTGAGAAAGAGGTTGGGGAAACAACACCTTTCACAATAGTCATAAATAATACAAAGTATCTTGGGGTAACTCGAACCAAACAAATGAAAGACTTATACGATAAAAAAAATTTAAGATGATAAAAAAGATATCAGAAGATACAAAGTTCACCCATGCTCATGGATCAGTAGGATTAAATAGTAAAAATGGCCATCCTACCAAAGCAATCTACAGATTCAATGCAATCCTCATCAAAACTCTAACACAATTCTTCACAGATATTGAAAGGAAAATTTTCAGCTTCATACGGAAACACAAAAAACCAGGATAGGCAAAACAATCCTGACTAGTATAGAACTTCTGGAGGTCTCATCATCCCTGACCTCAGATTGTACTGTAAACTATAGGAATGAAAACAGCTTGGCATTGGCATAGAAACAGACATGTCTGTTAATAAACTCAAATCGAAGACCCAGACATAAATCCATACAGCTATGGACATCTAATTTTTGATATATAACTCAGAAATACACACTGGAAAAAAGAAAGCATCTTGAATAGATGGTTCTGGTCAAATTGGACGGTAGCACGTACAAGAACCCAAACAGACCCATACTTATCACCCTACGTAAAAATCAAGTCCAAATGGATCAAAGACTTCAACTGAAGGCCAGATACACTGAATCAGATAAAGTGGGATTAGCCTTGAACCCGCTGGCTCGGGAGACTACTTTCTGAACATAGCACTGGCACTAAAATCAACAATTAATAATGGGACCTCATGAAACTGAGAAGCTTCTGCACAGCAAAAGATAATGTCATCTGGACAAAGCAGCAAGCTTCAGAATGGAGAAAAGATTTTTTTAGCAACTATACATCCCACAGAGGGCTAATAACCAAATATATGAAGAACTCAAGAAACTAAACATCAAGAAAACAAATAACCCAGTTAAAAAAAATGGGGTACAGATCTACACAAATTTCTCAAAACAAGAAACCCAAATGGCTAAGAAGCACTTAAGGAGAAGTTCAACACCGTTAGTCACCAGGGAAATAAATGCAAATCAAAACTACTTGGAAATTTCATCTGACACCAAACATAATGGCCAAGATTAATGACACAATTGACAGTTCATGCTGGCAAGGGTGTGGAGCAAGGGAACACAGTTTCATTGCTGGTACGAATGCAGACTTGCACAGCCACTAAGGAAAGAAATCAGTGTGGCCATTCCTCAGGAAGATGGGAATCAATCTACCTCAAGATTCAGCTACAGCACTCTTGGACATAAACCTAAAGGAGGTTTCATTCCTCTACAGAGACACTTGCTCAATCATGTTTATTGCTGCTCTACAACCAGAAATTGTAAATAATCTTGATGTTCAGTGATGAATGAATGGAAAAAGAAAATGTGGTACATTTACACAATGGAATGTTACTCAGTCATTAAAAACACTGAGATCACCAGGGGATGGTGGCTCAGGCCTTTAATCCCAGCACTCGGGAGGCAGAAGCAGGAGGATCTCTTGTGAGTTTGGAGCCAGAGAACCACAGATAACAAAGGTTAATGTGGGTTAGGGGACCTGAGCGAAAAGAGAATCAAGCAGAGAAAGAGGCAAGTTAGCACCACACCAAGACCAGATTAGAGAAGAAATGTGGCAAACAAACAAGAGCAAAGAGAATATTTTTTTTGAATGGTAGCATTTTATTAATAGCAAATGAAGAAAGAGTGCGTATAATATGTAAACATCCCTTCAGAAACCCATAGCTATAATGATCATTTCTATCATAACACGTTATGTTCAGGCCATTGAAAAGTGAAATACTAAATTAATATCCTTTAAAATGTGTATGACTGGAGACTAAATTAGAAAAGTGCATTGGAGTCAGCTAGAAAGAAGCATCGGGGAATTCCAATCAGATTCAAATTACCAAGACATTGGTCAAATTATTTAACACTTTACCTGCGCAAAGGTTTATGTTGTACTTTAATATTTCTATGGCCTGAAATCTAAAACTCATATTTACCAAAAGTAAAAAAAGAATAAAAGAACACTGTGATCCTTCTACTCTTTCTAAAGTAATAGTTTTTACTGTCCAAGAATCTGCCCATCAATACTAGTTATTTATCAAATCTGGTATCACTATTTTTTTTCTAGAGGAAGTTTTATTATGAAGAAATTATAACCAGAATAAGGGAAATTTAAAGTAATTTAAAAATCCTTTACATCTCCTCAGTTATAAGATGAAAGCTTGTCTTAATGCTACAGTCTGAATTTGAGGTTTTGCATCGATAGAATCACAAACCCAATTTCATAGTCATCTTTTGTTTTGTATTGGTATTATATGCTAAGTACAATTGTTATTTATTGGCATTTTACTGACTATGCTACTCTATGGGTTTAAGAGTAAAGAAAATATTAAGATACTAGATTGTGAGTTGGTGATACAACGTCTCACTGAAATTAAAGACTTTATGCATAAAATATATACTAAAAAATACGCCATAGGGACTGGAGATGACAGAGCAGTTTAGAGTACTTGCTACTCTTGTAGAGGATTAGGGTTTAGTTCTAAGCAACTACATGTCAGCTGAAAACCATCTGTAACTCTAGTCCCAGAGGAATCTGATATCCTTTTCTAAATTCCACAGGTACCAGGTACACACAGAACATAATCACCCATACATGTAAAATAAGACAATATACCTAAAATGTTAGCACAGAATTTCTCAATCTGGCATTTCCCCTCAGACTTTACTTAGTTGCTTTAGAAATGAAACTGGACATGTCTTACTGTGGTTTACTCTACAGCCGAGCAGAAACCCATGAGAACTGGTCATAAGGAGGACTTTATGGTTATATCGGAGGTGGCTGATACCATCTTAGGTCCAGCCCTTTACTTTAGTGCAGAAGGAACACAAACAACTGGACATAAATAGAAGGAACTAGCAATTCAAAGAGAGTTCGTCTCTAGGTCATTCTCCCAAGTTCCAGATCTCTGTGTTTTTAAAGATTTTTTCTGTGCATGTCGAGTGTCCTGCACCGTGTAAGTGCACTGTACATGCACACGTGGTGTCCTCACAGGTCAGAAAAGGGAACCAGATCCTCTGGAACTGGAGTATCAGAGGATCATAATCTGTCACGTGGGTGCTGGGAAACAAACTGGGCTCCTGACCAAGAGCAGCAAGGTAACCCCAAAGCCATCTCTTCAGCTTCAGTATCTTTTAGAACTTTTCATATAACAATGTATTAAGGTTCCTAAATGGCCACAATATGTGAATTAATACTAGCTGCTCTCCTGATGAGATATTTAGGCTCACAGATTTAATATCCTTAGTAGTAATACTGGCAGGTGACACAGATTAACTTCTGCTCCAATAAATGCATCATGAACTTGCTGGAGGAGATACGCTGCAAGGGTGGAGAGTAAGGGACCTGAAGGCTCCATTTCGAGCTTTAGCCTGTACTGCTGTTTTCTGACCTCAGGTAGGCTTTTCACTTTGCTAGTTCCTGCAGCTCTTAACTTTTTAAAGTGCTCATGCACACTCGTGCATGCGTGTACACATACACACAACTTGAAGCAGAGAAGGAAGTTTGGATTTTGGAATTCTCATCATGATGTGGGAGTGTCATATATCAATCTGTTGATTTCATTGTTTAAGCAATAAAGAAACTGCTAGGCCCATTGGATAGGCCCACCCTTAGGTGGGTGGAGTAAACAGAACAGAAGGCCGGGAGGAAGAGGAAGTGAGGTCAGACTCCACAGCTCTGCTCTCCGGAGCAGATGCAAGAGAGACGCCATGCTACCTGCTCCAGGGAAGACGCACACCATGCCCCAGCTCCGACCCAGGATGGACTTAGGCTAGAATCTTCCCGGTAAGCGCACCTAGGGGCGCTACATAGATTATTAGAAATGGGCCAGAGCAGTGTTTAAAAGAATACAGTGTCCGTGTAATTATTTCGGGGCATAAGCTAGCCGAGCCGGGCAGGCGGCTGGGGATTTGGGGACGCAACCCTGCCGCTGCCCCTATTACTACATCATCAGATAATTCACTGCACGAGACAGTAAATACAAACTGCGTCACTGTTAGATCCGTCCTGCTCCCCAAATAAAACTCATTTCTGAAATACGCATCACTCATCTCCAGTCATTCAGTAACTAAGAAATTTAAGAAGTATTTGATAATTATTAACTTTAACAGTTTTTAAAGAGGGTTCTCAGATTGGTGTGGGACAATTGTCTATATTCTGTCAATTCTATTTTAAATAAACGCTGACTGACCAGTAGCCTGGTAGGAAGTATAGGCAGGACAACCAGACAGGAAGTACAGGCGGGTCAATGAGAACAGGAAAATTTTGGGAAGGAGGAAGCCCATTCCTTCTCAGTCCTGCCCAGACAGGGAAGAATGAAGATGTGACCTGCCACAATGAAAAAGGTACCGAGCCATGTAGTTAACAAATACTAGAATAATGGGCTAATATAAGAGTTAATAAGAAGCCTGAGCTAATGGGCCAATCAATTTATAACTAATACACTCTCCGTGTGATTTTTTTGGGCGTAAACGGCTGTGGGAACTGGGCAGGACAGAAACCCTAACAAGCAGGCCCTCATGTTACAAATAATCTTTCTTTCCTTTTTTTTTTTGTAAGAAAGATTTCAAGTAGTCCAGGTTGGCCTCCAACTCACTTTGTAGGCAAGAATATCCTTGAATTCCTGTATTTCTGCTCCCAGCTCTCCAATGGGGGATTATAAGCATGCACCACTACACCTTGGATGGTGGATACTTAAGGGTTATTAAGCACTGCTATCATTAAGTGCTGTATGCACCTCCCATGCAAACATATAATCTAAAATCTCAGATACTCAGATGTTAAACTTTGGTACCATAAAGCAAAATTTAGCTAATACAGATTAGTAAGTATACTCTTTAAATATTAAACAGAAAGAGGAAGGTAATTTGGTTTGCTTTTTTAGGTATAAATTCTTTACCACAAGTTTCTTTACGAATAAAATTAACTAAATGAAAAATGTGTGCGTCACCAAGGGGTGCACACTTCATCCTGAATCTTCCAGAAGAGCCTGCGAGGACAGTGCAGCTGTTTGATTATTAAAGGGAACACTGGAAACAGCAAGGAAGCCTGGCTTATTCCAGATAAAGTCACTAAAACCTAAGGATGACAGAGTTAATAGCCAACCCTGGAAAAGATCCAGGAAAAACCCTCTCTGACCATTTTCTATACAGAACTTGTTGAATGTAGACATGTTTAAGCTTTTTTCTTGATTTTTTCATTTAGAAGCCCTGGCAAATATGCAACAGCAAAAGAACATAACTACAAATTACATACATTTTAAAATATTGTCGGTCTAAGAACAAATATTTTTCCACCGATAAAATCCAGGTCACATATAAAGCTCATTATGGTTAGTAACAAAAGGAGTTGAGAGGCTTCAGCACTATGGAAACAGCTGACTATTAACTGTCATGCTTTATCGAGAAACATTACCTGTTGCAGTAGTCAACCACAGACTCCCTGGTTGTAAATAAAGCCTCCTCTCCTTTCTTGGCCTTTGTCCACTTTGAATCCAAGAGGCAATCCACTGCTTTCGAAGCTACAGAAGAAATTTTTTATTTAAAATTCAGTATACACAAATATGTCTAATGAAATCATTTTATAAACACAACATTCTGACAACAAAAATAAAACAGAATAGAATATTAAGTCTAATGACTACCATTAGTGTTTTTTATAAGGCCAACCCATGAAATATATTAATAAGCATCTCCACAGCAATGTTGACAAATAAATAAGATTACTCAAAGCAAAATAAATTAATGGGAAAATGTTTGTAACAAAGAAGGAATTCCTTCTGTATAAAGAAATTCAAGACAGGTGGTGATGGTGCACGCCGTTAATCCCAGCACTTGGGAGAGGCAGGCAGGTCTCTGTGAGTTTGAGGCCAGCGTGGGCTACAAGAGCTAGTTCCAGGACAGACTGCAAAGCTACAGAGAAACCCTGTCTTGAAAAACATAAAAACAAAACAAAACAAAAACAAAACAAAAAAGAAAAGAAAACCGCAAGTGTAACTGAGAACACAGAAAAATACAATCACTATTTATGAGGTATTGGGCTATATTATAGATGATATCACCTTATGAGGCTGAATGAATATATATGAACAAGGTACTAGCTAGTTCTATGAAATCATACTATCTGAACAAAAGGTAGTATTTCATACAAACACTGAAAATAAATCTTATTTTTTAAAATTTCCAACAAAACTAATTATTAAGCACTTTATCTTTTTTTCTTTTCAATCCTAAAGGAAAAACGAAGATTATCAACTGCCACATGCCCATCGCCCAGCTTTAATAATCACACATGCAAGCTCTTTCATAACTTTACATATCCTAATTCAGGGAACTTCATAGCATTCGTATAGTAGTGAGACTTTAGAGATGGAATCCTACCAATAAAATAATCAACTCGATGACCCATCATATTGGTGGACTTTGTTGGACAGTTGAATCGAAGATACTTGGCTATGGCCTTCTCTTCTTTTGACGGCTCACCAACTTCCTGCAACACAGGAATAATAATTTAGCGCGCTTATGTACTTGAGAAATTCAAGCTCTACAGAGTAATTTGCACATCTGTGGAGCAGATCTGATAACATTCAAAAGAAAAACTGAACACTCTTCACAACATTTTCTAAATACAAACCGCCCTATATGTTTGCCTCAATTACAGATCATTAGGCCATTTTTCCAGTATAGTAACTACTTTATATAGTTTTCTTCAATTTTGTATGGCTTCTTCTAATACTCACAAAGCAATAATGTAAAAGATAAGATGCTGCCAATCATTACAGCCTACATGGCACAGTAAGTAGAAGCAGGTGCCATAAATAAATGTTAAAACACAGTCAAAGATATGTCTTGATCAATGGGTGAGTTTGTAAAAATTCTCAAGGCAGTGACCAGAAGAACTGAAGTGCTGACGACTGGCTGAGTCCCTTCCTTTCCCCAGGACACAGATGATGTCTGGACTTTCTCTTCACAGTAAGACAGGCAAAAAGAGAAATGTAGAAAGGGATATTGCTATTAACGGTAGTGCAGTAACAGAGCAGTTTGGAGAAACTGCTGTATCCTTTCCTCTGTATCTATTCCCAAATATTTATACAAACTCAGCTACCACCATATAATTAATCATGGCAATAAAAATTAAAAGTTCAACCAATTCTATTTTATAACACCAACAACATCTACTAAATGTTTTTCCTTATTCATTGCACCTGCTGTTAACTTAAAAGCTACCATTTAACTGGTAACTTGTTACCAGGATGAACTTGATTTGAAATCAAAGGAAGGAAACCCGATTAAATAACTAGGTCTCAATAAATGCAAGGCATTCATTCAATCAAATACACACTTCCTGAGTGTTTATCCTATAATCTTGGGATGCTACACTATATATTAGGACAGCAGGATATCTGTGCTTTGTTACATAAATGCCCCGAACAGCACTTGCTGTTTTCGCAAAGGAATGATAATAAAAATGTTTTGGATATACAAAGTAGAAATGAAATCATCAGTGCACAGGGTCTTACAGAGAACTTGATTTTGAAAGACAAGCCCTGAGCACACTGAATGAACAGCATAAACAATGAAGCTGAAAATGAGCAAAGACTTGACTTTAATGAGACCAGTTATAAATGTACCAGGAAGCTAAATTTGTACAGAGAGAATAGAGAGTCCTTAAGGCAAGCTGAGAAATTTTACCTTTATACCATATGGAGCAGAAGGTCACAATGTTTTTCAACAGAACACAAATAGGAAAGTAACAAATATGATTTTTTATGATTGCAGGCAAAAGGAATAGGGGAAAAAATGAAAAGTAGTTAGGACACTGTGGTAACAGTCAAATAAATGTGACGTGATACTAGTCTAAGAATCAGAAGGAGATATACCTATTTGAAATATTTCAAATGTAGAGTACACAGGATTAATGGTAAAGGGTAAATGAAATGAGTAGATACTAAATATCAGATTTCTATGTTAATCAGTAAAACAGAAACACAAAGTTGGGTGGGTAGGGCGGTAGAAAGGGATCTGGGAGGACTGGGGTAAATATGCTCAAAGTATTTTTTAAGTTTTCAAAAACAGAAAATGCGTAAAAAAAAGGTGATTCTAGAGAACAATCAAGACTTTGGGCATTGTATACGAACCTTTAATTAGCACAGATAATTTGTGTTATTTTCCTGACTGGTTAAATATCAAGACATAAAAACCCAGGAAAGTTGATTATGTAATAGCAAGTCAGACACTGTTAAGTATCTGCAAAAATTCTTTAAATTTCACTTTAACAATGAAGTTAATCGACTTCCCCCCAACTCTGTATTTTCCTTGGTAAAGTCACTACTAAACAACAATGGACAGAAAGAATCAGAAAAAGTAACAACTGAAGAACTTTTTCAAGTGGAAACAGAATTCAATTGTCTACTAGCACTCTCCTCAACTATCAGTAACTCATAATAGCTACTGCAGACAGCTCTTCATGAAAATGTATCATTTGGAGCACCTGCTGGGGTTTCAGTATCAGAAAGACTGCCTTAAGACAGTAGTATCAGCAATTTGCATTATAGAAAATGCAAACAGGTTAATAGAAGATATTCTGAAAACTAAAGGGGATCTTAAATTATTTGCTTAAAGTCATAGAGCTCTGTAAGCTAACAAGAGTAGTACCCTCTCCAATTTGCTTCTTTTATAGTTCCTGTGGCAACAGGTTTGCTATATACTGCAAAATTCTTTATTAACCCTGTATGTTGTAGTGGGGAGAGGATGAAGTTTCAGACTGAGGACTGGATTTAGAGGTTCTTTCCTTTCCTTCAGAAGGTCCTAAGAAGTCAGACCTGGAGTCTGGCTGAACAGTTCCAAACATTTTTCTTCTCTTTCCTGAAATGAGGCGTATAAACCCATGGTAAGTCAGGATTTTACTGCCAGGGAAACAGATGGGCAGAACAAAAATGATTTACGGAGGTTGTACAAGTTCTAAGACACAAAAGTCATCTGAAGATTTCAGAGTTGAGCTAGTTTCTATAGACAAGCGGAATACTAGATGGAATGATTCTCTGAGCAGGAATAAGTGACACTAAATCTTTGCTAAAGTATTTTATATTTAGAATTGGGGGGACTGGAGAGAGAGCCCCGTGGTTAAGACACACACTAGCATTCTTCCCAGCACCTGTCCTGGGTGGCCACCTCTGCCTGTAACTCCAGTTCCAGATCTGATGCCCTTTTCTGTCCTCAGGTGCACAAAGGTGCACAGATATCCACAAAGATACACAGGCATATACAAAATTAAGCATATATATGTAAAATAGTTTGGGATTAAAGTATTTCAAAACTTATTTTTTAATCACTGATAAGATGTGAATTAGATGATTACTCTAAATCTAATTTTACTAACTTAAAAGGCAATCCTAGTCCAAGTCAAACAACCTCACTGGACATCAGTTCGTCAGAAAAATGAGGGTGAGATCAGTAAGCTCCAAGCCTACTACGGACTGAATGTATTCATTCTCTCTCTCTCTCTCTCTCTCTCTCTCTCTCTCTCTCTCTCTGTCTCTGTGTGTGTGTGTGTGTGAGAGAGAGAGAGAGAGCGCATGTGCAAGTAGAAGTCAGGACAGTTCTAGAGATCAGTTTTCTCTTGCCACCTTGTGGGATCAAACTCAAGCCATCAGGCACATGCCTCTGCCCCGAGCCATCTCATCTCCTGAGACTAAATTGAAGACAGAGAATTCCGAATAAGTTCTATCAGATCCTTTTCCATTTTTAAACCTCATGATACTCGAATTCTAAATCAATGCTTCTAGTGCCTTGTTTATCTATAAAGTCACTGTATTTCCTAAAAATAATTATTTTTTGTTGTGTTTTAAATATTTCATTAGTTTGGCTTGACATCACTTTCATTAGAGAATCTTAGTTGTTCAAATTCTGCAACACAATGTCAATTAACACATAAGCTCACTTCACAGTT
The DNA here is from genome assembly GCF_037038515.1 of Microtus pennsylvanicus. NCBI lineage: Eukaryota > Metazoa > Chordata > Mammalia > Rodentia > Cricetidae > Microtus > Microtus pennsylvanicus. The sequence continues at coordinate 7,345,909 of NC_134594.1, forward strand.
TAAGTGACCTGATGTGAGTCCGAGAAAGAAATGTGAATACAGTTCCCGTGCTTCCAACTCTGCTGGGGAACCAGATTCCAAAGTTGTTCTGTCTTGAAAAAGGAATGAATTGGCTACAAATATAAACAAAACAAAACTCTCAACCTAAGTGTTTGTATCAAACATCCTTCCCCTCCCAACAAAGTCGCTGTAATTCAAAATCAATAGAATCTATTTAAAAATCATTTCTAAACAAAACCATCAAGTAACAACAGGAAACTCTACAGTTAGTGTACAAATGCTTTTTCCTGTAACAAACTCTGAATTTAGTCATTACACTCGATCTTTTAATCTCAAGTAATGTCAATATGAGAGCTTTTGATTCTTGACGAGAATAAAAGAACTGAGGAATGCCCTCCTTGGACAGCTGGAAGAGGCTGAAGCAATGTCTCAGTGGTTAGGCACATACTGCTTTTCCAGAAGACGTCAGCTTGGATGCTAGCACCCACTGTCAGGAGGCCTGTAACTCTAGCTCCACAGGAGCTGACACCCCTTTCTGGCCTCCACAGGCACCTGGACTCTAGTGCACATAACCACACATAAGCAAAAGATAAGCATTAAAAATTATTGGGCTGTTAACAATGGTACTGTCAGATCTCCCACAAACATTCTATACTGCCATACAGAAATTAATGTAGAGAATAAGAAAAAATTTTAATTTCATAATACCAAGCTGACTTTTAATAGAGTCTCAAACAAACTAAATAGCCATATTTCATATAATTTACAGCCTAATGGTTAATTTACCAAATAGGTGGCTGTTAATTATTTTTTTAAGTTTATTAAGGAGTGCTTAACAAAAATCAATATAACCTAACCCAATTTCTTTATTCTGGTGAAGGAGGGCAAGAAAGAGGTTATGTACCAAGCAGTTTTAAAAACTTTTAATAAGTCATTCATTTACTTAATGAAAGAGTTTTCTTAAGATAAACAATCCCTGCAAAAGCAGAAGTTGAAGTTAAAAAAACAAAACTTCCAAGCCCTTGCTAACTAGTGGAGCTGGAGTACAAACAAGTCCATGATGTCTGAGTGGCCCCCACCTTAGAGGGCTATAAAGACTCTTCACCTACTTTCCTGCTTAACATTCCTGTTCATAACTGAAATATGAGCAGCTATTTAAAAAAGCACATTATTACCTTTATGACAACATTGAAGAGCAGATGAAACTGTAAAATAATGTGTATTAAGGAGCAAAAAAGTACAAATTTGTACTGCCAGAGGTAAATATAGGCAGTACAGGAGGTACAACTTCAACAACTTCAATACAAATTGTAATACAGAGCCGGGCGATGGTGGCGCACGCCTTTAATCCCAGCACTCGGGAGGCAAAGGCAGGCAGATCTCTGTGAGTTCGAGACCAGCCTGGTCTACCGAGCTAGCTCCAGGACAGGCTCCAAAGCCACAGAGAAACCCTGTCTCAAAAAACCAAAAAAAAAAAAAAAAAAAAGTAATACAATAACTATCCATGTTAGACCATAATACTAAATTTCAAAAGCCTAGGGATAGCATCATCAGAAACTGCTGTTGTCTTGACACTTTGGTGTAAAGACCTACGTGAAGTTGGAATATGTCTCTAATTCCCTTCTGTACCCTGTTCAAAATTACTGTTACGGCAGCCAAATTCCAAACTTACTGAGTGTTAGTATCTTTGCCACAGTATTTAAAAAGGTTTCAACTTTAACTTACATAGTTCAAAAAACCTGAAGGCCAATTAATCAAGAAAACTTTACAAGGAGACATAAAATGAAAAAAGAAAAAGCCATCTTGAGCGAGGAGCAGAAAGACAAGATGAGACAACTTGTGACTGGGTTATTAACAATGTAGCACACGCCACCAACTTATTACGCCTTTGGGTTTCTGGGTGAGATCGTGAGCACTCGTCACATCGATATTTAACCCTTATGGATGTTCAACAAAGAACGAACAACTGGGAGAGCACTGCGGGAAGAGATGCACAGATGACATCCATCCGTGCGGGTGAGGGGGATGGTATGCAGGGAGGAGGCTGACGAGCTGGCATAGGAAAGGTGCCACCAGCTCATCGCAGCACCGACCTGGCTGGGTTTGTTTACATCGCGTCGCCTGGAAGAAAGCCGGCGAGCGTCCAGTAGGCTGTGCGGTTAAAAGAACTCCAGAGAGGGAGGGGAGGGCCGACGCCACCTAACATCTGCACGGGGAGCCCGCAGGCCGGGCCGGGGGCAGGTGACCCGGAGCACAAAGCAGCGGCTCGGTCCAAGGGTCCGCCCTCCGCCGCCTCCCACCCCAGCCACCGTGGCCTTAATTTCGACAGTGCCAGGAAGAACGGGGAAGGGACAGGAGGCCCGGAGCCCCGCGTCCGCGCTCCAGAGGAGGCCGGCCTCGCCGCGCAGTCCCAGGCCCGCCGCCGCAGGAACGCGGGGGCGGCCGCGGGGTTCCGAGCGCCGCTCCTCCTCCCTCCCTTCCTTCCCCGCCGCCCCGCAGACCCTGCGGACGAGCGGCCGGCAGCAGGGCCCCGTCGCAAGCCCGTCACGGCGCCGCGACCCCGCGGAGACATCCTGCCGCTGCCCGCCCACTCGGACGTCTTCCCCGCTCCCTCTGCCTTCCGCCGCGCCCAGGCCCCCGACCCACGGCTCTGCCAAGCTACCTGGATCCGCTTCTTGTGTCGCCTGCGTTCCGCCATGTTGGCCGCTCCGCCCGGTTCCTTCTGACGTGGAGCCTGGACGGGGAGGAGGCGGCGTAAATCTCGCGAGAGCGCGGCGGCTCGCGGCCCGTTACGTAACCCGCCGCGGGCTCCGGGCTGCGGGAGGCTCTCTGATGGCTGCGGGCTCCGTGCTCGCCCGGGACGGCGGAGGCGGTCGCGGACTGGGTCCGGGGACGGCAGGCTGCGACGAGCTCCGGCTCTCAGCCCTGACGGGGCGTCCGAGTCACCCGGCAGGTTCCCGGACCCCAGCCCTCGGAGGCCGTTCCGGGGAGGACACTGGACCGCGGGGTCGCACGGCGTCCCCTGTGGCGCTTCCTGCCCCAGCGAGCCCCGTCGAGCCTTTCTCAGTTCCACGTAGAAGATGAAAGACAACCGCAGAGTCAGCTAGAAGCGCATTTAGCGATGCGTGGTTGGGGACCTCAGTCACCAGCGCTTTCTCAGTGGGAGGGGTTGGTTACACCGCTGCCTTCCCAAAGCTTGGGATGTGTTCCACTCCCCCAGGTCCCTGCTCAGAAGTCATCTTCAGAATCCAGAAGGCAGGAAGAGCCCAGGGCAGTTAAGATGGAAAGAGCAAGGCAGCGTTGGGATGCAGGAGACTGCAGGCCACTTCATTCTGGCGTTTGTTTACTACGTGACTTGTTATTTTAGAGCCTTCTAGACCAGAGAGAAGTGCTCAAATTGATAAGCGCTTAGATACAAATTCCCGTGACACTGGGGAATTTCAGACCGTTGTAGCTGTAGAAAGTTGGGGACTACAGACAAGCAAAAGACAAAGTTGAATTCTACCACTCAGGTCTGTTGACCATTTTAATTTTCTGTAGTCATTTATTCCCACTTTATATGTACACCTGGTGCGTGCATGTTGACTTTCTCCATTTTCTCTGGAACAGCTTTCTTCAGTGAACACCCCACAGTCCTGGCTCTCTGACATCCTGAGTGAGGCTTCCTTTCACAGCCCTATGTCGGGGCTCATGGGGCCTTCCTGAAGAGGATCTGACTCTGCCACCCATTGCCTGACCTCAGCAGCTTTTGAAAACCTTGTTAAAAGTCCTCCCTGCCCACAGGTAGCTGAGTCCTCTCTATCAATCATTAACCAAGAAAATACCCCTATAAGACTTGCCTGCGGGCTAATCTGATAGAGGCATTTTCTCATTTGAAGATAGCTCTTCCCAAATGACCCTAGCTTGTATCAAGTTGACAAAAAAACTAACCAGTACACACCACACCCATTATCTGTCTTAATAACCTCAGGTTTGCCCATATAGGCAAAAGCCGATAGGCAGTGTGCAATGGCATCTTTTGCTCGTTCTCCCGAATGCTAGGATGTTACTCCTGAGAAGGTGTCTACTGATACACGGACAAACTTAAGTTTCCCTGCGGCGGGCAGGTATGTAACATCCATCTGTCCAATGGGCCCCCCCTTTACACTGTGGGCACTTTCCTGGTCTTGCGGTAGCTCCCTGAGGGAGCTGTGGACATTTTATGTTTAGGGCACCACAGTTAAAGTAGGTTTTATCCCCAGTTGTCCGTGGTCCTCGCCCTGGCAGCGGCAATCACCTGGTCCTGAATTAAGTGCCCATCAATATCCCAGAAGATCTGAATGTATTCATTTAAGTTTTTTACCTTTTGTGTCCTCAAGGCTTCCTTACAGTATTTATTTGCATTCTCAAATGCCAGTTGCTTAACTATTGGGCATAGTTGTGGACACATCGCCAAACCATTTCCCGGCCAACTGCAATAGCCTATCCACATAGTCCTGAAATGGTGCTGAAGGCCCTTGTCAAACTTTGGACAGCTGATCCCCCACAGCCCTGTTTGGCAGGGCTTTCCAAGCTTTGGTAGCCGCAGCGGCCATTTGGAGATATATGACAGGATCGAGCACAATTTGATCGGCCAAGTCAGCATAAGCTCCTGCTCCAGTTAGCATGTTATATTGCGCTGTGCCAGTCCCGCTTGAGCATTTAAGCTGTCCCTTTTATCTCAACTTTCTGTGTTTACAGGTGTTGAGCCACCACACTCGGCTCGGGGCTCTTGAGTACGTCAGCCTTTGTTGCCCAGCTTATGCATGTAATGTGGAACATGGATCTGCGCCTGTGGAGCTTGGGAGGGGAAACCCAACTTTCCGTGATCTCACACACAATTTTTACAGTTTCCTTAGTGATTTTGTAGAGCACTGAGGACTATAAAAAGATTGCTGTTATTTAAATTTTTTGAAGGTTAATATTTTACTTAGAAGAAAGGTAACCCTGAATACGTAGCGTAAGTACAAATAGCAAATAACTCCACGGAAAAGCACCTGGATGCAGGAAACTGAAAGGCAAGTATTAGGAAAGCTGAAGAAATGTTTCTAAAAATACTGTCTGTGCTATTACTTCACAGGAGAGAGGGCAAAGAGCAAAAGTCAAAGCTAGCACTCTGAAATTTTAGATTGAGCAAAAAGTACTTTTTCTGCTAGTAAGAAGCACACAGGATTGTGAGCTGATGAAGAAATAAACCCCTTTCCTCTTCATCACTGGAAACTCACACACACACACGCACACACACTCAGGCATATATGCATGCACACACACACACGCACACACATACACACATACACACCCACCCAAACACACACACACTCAGGCATATACGCATGCACACACACCCACACCCCACACGCGTATGCATGCACACACACACGTACACACATACACACCCACACCCACACACACTCAGGCATATATGCATGCACACACAAACACACGCACAAACACACGCACACACACTCAGGCATATACGCATTCACATACACCCACAACCCAAACGCATATGCATGCACACACACACACATACACACCCACCCGCACACAGGCACATGCACATATGCACGCACGCACACCCTTCCACACACGTGCGCACAAATTTGCACCTGAGTCCCACTCCACCCCATGCCCAGCCCAGACACCTCCCCAACCCCCCCCCCCCCGCCATGCCTTCACCATCCTTCATCTTGCTCCATTAGGAAATTTGGTTTGCTGGTAGGGCTGCATTTTCAGTACTCCAAGATGTACTATAATTTTAGCTTTTACCAATGCCACTGTCAAATGCCAGGTTTCAAAAGAGCATCAATGTTAGATAAGCTTTGTCGATGCACACAGGATTCCGAGGGAAGGGAATGTTTGTTTATTTGTCATTAAACTTCCTGATATGACCTTCATAATGTTGCACTGAGCCTGATTGGCAGCATTTCCAGGAGTTCACAATTTCACAGCTAAGGTTCTGGTCAAGGTCACAGAGTTATTTATTAACTTAATATAAAAGACGCTTTAAAAAGATTATAAAAAGCAATCTGACCCCGCTACAGACAATAACAATAAGACACACACAGGGGTTAAGGCCAGCACTAAGTCAACAGGGAGATCAGGAGGGTGCACTATTGTCATCTGTGACACATCTGATGATTAGCATGTTCTCGTGAGTAAGGCAGCTTGTGAGGAACAAGAAGGAGGGCATGGCTGAGGTCGCTGAGGGCAGCTGATGGAGGCGGCGGCACCATGCGCTCCTGGCTCCCCCAGTCGTCCTCTTCTCCACAGAGCAGCAGCAGAGTTTTCGAGGTCTCCAGATGTGTCACCCTGGAACCAGACACAGTTAGTTCGATGACTCACAAACACCACAGGAAATAAGAGATCAGGAGCTATCTGGGCCTCCCCCCAAGCTCCTCTTTCTAACCCTTTCTTTATCTCATCTAGTGACCAAATGTGCCTGACAGCTCTCTGCACCTGCCGAAATATACTTTTTTGTACCTTCACATGCAACAGACACCATGGGGGTTGGGATCTAGCAAGCCTATCCATAAAATTCATAGTATATTATACCGCTCTTTGTCCATCAACATTAACCCTTCTGTTCCCTTGCTCATCATACACCCCCGTGTATGGCAAGGATTCTTTTGCTGTAGTCTTATACATTCCCATACTGTGCTTCCCTATCCCAGAGCTGTTCCTGAAGAGATAATCCTTGTCTTGTAGATATAAAGAATATCATTATCATAAAAGAGATCGTGCAAAGCCCATATCCTGCATAGCCAGCTAATCGAGAAACCCATCTATGCCTCAAAGGCGGCCTATACCGGGCCGTCTGCCATGGACCTCCAGGAAGCCTGGTCCCATAGGACACGCAGCTCCCATCCAGCATAATGGCGTATGTCATGTCACACAGACGACACTGGAGTCGGTGTGGCAATCCCCCAATCATTCCTGAGACCTGAGACCAGGTCCTGAGACCTCCTCCCAGTGTCAAGCACCTACCTGGCTTGTTGTTAATCGCTCTCCTCTGAAGTTTCTGAGAGCAGTCTCATAAGGAGCTCGTGCACCCGTATGAGGACGTCCGAGTACGGCAGATGGATTATCAGGTAGGTCTTTACCTTCTTCAGCGCAGACATGCCGGGTGTCGTGGCAAAGTCCCCGGGGAAGACGCTCGTCCACGTGTCCAGGAGGGTGCAAATGGTGCTGGTGGAAAGGGACAGACAGGGCACCCAGTGGCCTGGACTTTCCTTTGCCACCCTGCCCAAGACTCCGTGCATGTGAGACTGCAAAGGAGAGGCTATCCAGCCCTTAGCCATACAATGAGCAGGGCTGAGAGGTCCATGGGAGCAGGGAACTCCATATGCCCCATGATCAGGCTCTAATGGAGCACAGCTGAGCGAGCCTTCACGCCATGGACTGAGATGAGGGTAGTAGAGTCTCAGAGGGCCACCGGAGGTCACAGGCTTTCCCCATATCCCCACTTGGCAAGGACCGTGCCCATGCAGTTCTTTTCACCCTCCAGTCAATGCTTAGACCTCAGTATGGTGTATGGTGGTAGAAACGTGGAGCGTGAGCCCCAAGCATCGGCCATCCCTCACCCTTGGTACCCAAGGGAGCCCACCCTGCAGAGCCAAGGCCTTTCTTTCTCATGTTGTAAAGCTCACTTACTTCTTGAGCTGCTCATCCTCCTGGCAGCCGGGGCGGAAGCATGCATACCTGGAGGAGATCAGGAAGGATGTTACCCGTGGGGTCCCAGTTCCCTACCTAAAAGACATCTGGGGAGCCTGCTGACTCCTGGAGCAGAATCAAAGTCTCAGGTTATTAGTTCACCTGCATTCTGTAGGTGCTTCAAATATGTTTGTGCAGTATGTCTACCCGGACAGCTCAGTGGACACAGGTTCCCTCGGATTATCCTCCTGGGGTCTCCACTCAAGACCCATCTCTATCGGGTGCTCCAATATGAATTCTAGAACCTCCTTTACAATGGGAGAAGCGCTTTGACCAATGCTTCAGGAAAACTGGCCAAGGATAGAGAGCTTCCTGAAGGTGCAGAGGACACCCACACTCATTAGGGTCACAGCAGTCCCTAGGGCCCAACCTGGAGGTAGTAATGTCTGACTACATGGTGCTGGCTTCTGACAAGACTCTAGCAACTAGGTAGGCTCAGAGAAAAGCAGAGGCTTCCCATAAACGACAAGAGGATGTGAGGCCTCTGAGCTCGGAAGTGGGCACTCACCGCCTGAAGATGACATCCAGCACCTGCTCGATGGTGGTATGAGCAGGGTAGGTGCTCAGGAAAGCGATGAGATGCTCGCGGTCCCCGTTCTGAAGGGAAGTGATCAGGTCTTCCACCACTTCCTCCAGATCCCCGAAGTCTAAGATCTTAGGGTCCCCTGGGACTGAGTCCTTCTGGTCCTCCAGCTGGTCCTGCGGGGCGGAGTCTACTGGGTCCCCAGGGAAGGACTCAGTGAGGTCCCCGGGGGCAGGGTCCACCGGGTCCCCGGGTATGGACTCCGGCTGGTCTTGGTCTTGTGGGGCCGAACGCATCGTATCCCCAGTGTCAGAGCCCATCGGTTCGCCAGGAGCGGCCTCAGGCTGGTCCTCCGGAGTGGAGTCCACTGGGTCCCTGCATATGGATTCCGTCAGGTCCTCCTGGTCCTCAGGGGTGGAGTGCATCAGGTCTCCAAGGACAGACTCGGTCGGGTCCCCAGGGACGCAGTCTTGCTGGTCCAGCTGGTCGTCTGGGCTGGGACCCATCTGGTCTCCAAGGACCGAATTAGTCGGGTCCCCGGGGACGCAGTCTTGCTGGTCCAGCTGGTCCTCTGGGGTGGGACCCTTTGGGTCTCCCAGGAACGAATTAGTCGGGTTCCTGGGGACGCAGTCTTGCTGGTCCAGCTGGTCCTCTGGGGTGGGACCCTTTGGGTCTCCCAGGACCGAATTAGTCGGGTCCCTGGGGACGCAGTCTTGCTGGTCCAGATGGTCCGCTGGGCTGGGACCCTTTGGGTCTCCAAGGACCGAATTAGTCGGGTCCCCGGGGACGCAGTCTTGCTGGTCCAGCTGGTCCTCTGGGCTGGGACCCTTTGGGTCTCCAAGGACCGAATTAGTCGGGTCCCCGGGGACGCAGTCTTGCTGGTCCAGCTGGTCCTCTGGGGTTGGACCCTTTGGGTCTCCCAGGAACGAATTAGTCGGGTTCCTGGGGACGCAGTCTTGCTGGTCCATCTGGTCATCTGGGCTGGGACCCATCTGGTCTCCAAGGACCGAATTAGTCGGGTCCCCGGGGACGCAGTCTTGCCGGTCCAGCTGGTCCTCTGGGGTGGGACCCTTTGGGTCTCCCAGGAACGAATTAGTCGGGTTCCCGGGGACGCAGTCTTGCTGGTCCAGCTGGTCCTCTGGGGTGGGACCCTTTGGGTCTCCCAGGACCGAATTAGTCGGGTCCCCGGGGACGCAGTCTTGCTGGTCCAGATGGTCCTTTTGGCTGGGACCCATCTGGTCTCCAAGGACCGAATTAGTCGGGTCCCCGGAGACGCAGTCTTGCTGGTCCAGCTGGTCCTCAGGAATGGAGCCCATAGGGTCCCCAAGTACAGAACCAGTCGCGGGCCCCGGGATCGAGTCTGGCTGGTCCCCTGTGGTGGCGCCCATTGGGTCCCTGGGGCCAGACCCCGGCTGGTCTTCCCATGCTGAGCCCTTTGGATCCCCGGGGACAGAATCATTTGGGTTCCCGGGTACAGAGTCCTGTTTGTCCTCCGTGCCGGAGCCCATCTGGTCCCCAGGAAGGGAGCCCATCGGGTCTCTGGGGAGGGACTCCAGCTGTGTCTCAGGGGAGGAGACCATTGGGTCCCTGGAGAGGCACTCCTTCTGGTCCCTGGGGGCGGACTCAGTAAGGTCCCCGGGGGCTGACTCCTTCTGGTCCCCAGGGCAGCGGTTCTTCTGGTCTTCTGCCACCTGAGGAGAGATCAGGGTGGGTGGTTCAAACTGGCACAGGACTGCAATTCACGATTGGTTATTATCATTCCACGCTCTCCTGACCCCTTCACTCTGCCAAACACCAAGAGTGAAATTTGGGAAAACCGAGATTTCAGAGTGGTTACCTGGCCTACCTTGGTCTGGCTCTCGCTGCCCCTTCTCATTTGGCCGAATGGCCAGAGGTGCTGGCGCCAAGTTCGAACCAGGCGGCTCCAGGCACCTCCTACGCCATGCCTTCTTTTCTTCTTTCTTTCATTACTCACGCAGCAGCAACTCCACCAGCTACAGCAACTCATGACTAATCGTCACTCTTGTCTCAAGACAAGTGAGCCTTCTGGGCTGTCTGTAAGCAGTTGGCTGCCTGGTTGCAGGTTTCTGCATTGTGATGTCACAGTTAAGAAAGTGAGGTCACTCCTGGGGTCCCCATGCCTGAGTCTCCTCACACAGGGCTTTCCTAGAAGTCTCTTAGCCCCCCTCCCTCCTTCCACGTGCACTACTTGACACAGATACAAAGGTCCTTCCTATTTCACTGCTCCTAGGGATGTCTGGGTACAGGCAGCACCTCGGCTTTACAATCTGAGCTCCTATTGTTGACCTGCATCTTGGGAAAGCACAAACTCCCAGGCTTGTTTGTGTATGTTTCATGGGTCATAGCTCTGGCCACAAATGTAACCCACTGCTGGGGTGCCAGGATACACAAGTGCAGCTTTGGGGTACCATGAAATGGAGGTGACAGTGGGAGTGGGGTTCAGGTTAGCCAACAAGTGATGGCTGCCACAACTGCAATTAAGATGGAAAGAGCAGGCAGAGTTGGGATACAGGAGACTGCAGGCCACTTCAAGTCTGGCATTATTTACTAGGTGACTTGTTAGTTTAGAGCCTTCTAGACCAGAGAGAAGTGCTCAAATTGATAAGCGCTTAGATACAGGTTCCCGTGACGCTGGGGAATTTCAGACCGTTGTAGCTGTAGAAAGTTGGGGACTGCAGACAAGATAAAGACAATATAGTTGAATTCTACCACTCAGGTCTGTTGACCATTTTAATTTTCTGTAGTCGTTTATTCCCACTTTAGATGTACACCTGATGCATGCATGTTGACTTTACCCATTTTCTCTGGCCCCAAGCATCATGCAATATGGTGGTCTGCTTTTTCACTTTTATACCCTAAGCCCATTATTTCAAAATCCTCCAAGTCTCTATTTCATATGTCCAATATAATGATTGATATGTAATTACGGTGAATTGTAGCAGCTTGACGCCTGGTCCTTTTGTAAAGTAAGATAGTTAAAGGTCTCTTTTATTTCTTAACCATTCGATGCTACTCTGAAGGCCGTCATTTCTTTTCCTTCCCACTGTGATCTGTAATTTGGGTATGTGCTGTCAGGGAGCAGGAGAATTAAGTACTTCTCACCAATTAGCCCACAATTTAGAACATAAAATATGTTTTGATTTGTCTAGTCCTTCCTACCCAATGATGATTCTGTCCTGTACTGTTTTATATGGAAGGCACTGGACTGTTTCTATAGGTCAGTTGATCTGTAAATGAAAACACTATTTCATTTAGTAGAGATTGAGTGCTTACCAAATGCAGAGGGTTAGGTCAGTACTATATGCGGCAAGGAACGGAAACTCCTTTGTGGGCTTGTGTTGGTCAGGGTTCTGTAGAGAAATATATATTTAAACATATATTTTATATGTTAAATATAACATACATGTATGTTATATTTAATCATATGTTATATTTAACATATAAAATATATATTCAAAGGGAAATATGCCATCAGGTTGCATATTACTATTTGGGTTTTCAACAATGACTATCTCACTCTGAAGACAATGAGAGTCCTGATAATGCCTCAGTCCATGAGGCTGGGTAGCTAAGCACTCCGGTCTAGTGCTGAAAACCTGGAGGATTCCTAGAGCTGTCTTGGTGTTTGGTACATGTTAGGATCTGGAGGCATTTGCACTCTAATAACAATGAAGGAATGCAGCAGCAGCAGCAGCAGCAGCAGCAGCAGCAGCAGCAGCAGCAGCAGCAGCAGCAGAACTTCCCCGTGGTACTGAAGGAAAGCAGGCAAAAGCAAGAGCTTCCTTCTACCTCCTTTTGTGAGGCTGCCAGAAAAATCCACCACTAACACTTAGGGTGGGTCTTCTCCTTTCAGATATCCCAATGAAGAAAATCCGTTATAGATGTGTCCAGTGGCTTGCCTTTCAGTTGACTCCAGATTCAGCCAAGTACAGTACCAAAACTAACCATTACGAGCTTCATCTTAAACTATGGCTTTATTACCTTCAGAAGAGATTTAATTTATTAGCTTCATGTTCTCCTTGTTGTGCACACTAGAGCACAATTGGTTTTTCTTTTTCTCTCCCATCTAGAATATTTCATTTCTCAAATCCAATATCTTCTTTCAGCTAGCATTTATTTGGTATTGACTATTGATTGTTCACATATTCTCCATCTTAGCCTTATGATACAGTATGTCTTTAACCCGCCCTTCCCCCTTTTTTTCTAACCAAATCTCTGTTCCCAGACCCTTGCAGACAACAGTGTACTGTCTTTGAAAAGTGATACTTGTGTTTTTGTTGCAGTGGTAGCCAGTACACCCCCTCCCAAGACAGGGTTTCCCTGTAGCTTTGGAGCCTGTCCTGGAACTAGCTCTTGTAGACCAGGCTGGCCTCGAACTCATGAGATCCACCTGCCTCTGCCTCCCAAGTGCTGGGATTAAAGGCGTGCGCCACCACCGCCCGTCTTGTAGTCAGCTTTTTAAAAAGCATTAAAAGGGTCAGTTTACATGAGATAAGGAAGCATACAAGAATTCTGTTGATAGGGCAAAAATTAGACGACAGAAGTTTGAACACTGAATATTCATTTTCAGTAGGAGTCTGAAGAAGGGGCTCCTCGCCTACCTACCTATTACCTGTCTGCCCTTATGAAACACCCTATGTTGTTTGGTTTTAAAATTTCTCCACGTTAGGCAGATATCGCGTGAGATGAAGAGGGGTATGGAAATGGCATAGAGGCCCCGGTCCCAGACCTTTCTGCCTTTCCCGCTTCCTCGTCCAACGAGACAGATACACTGGGTTTTGTGTGCCAAGATGGCCCTGTAATTTCAGACTGGTAATCCTTGGTTCAAACATCCAAAATGCTTCAAAACCTTAAACATTCTGAATATTGAAATGATGCTACAAGTAGAAAAGAGCATCTCTGACTTTAATGAGTTGCAGGAAAAATGCAGGCCACTAAAAATACTGTATAACATTAATTTCTAGTTATATATATCACATGTATTTGAAACCAGTACAACTCATGTATATACAAAGCTTCGGTTTCCCCATAAAAATCTGACTTTTGATGCAATTATGATCATGAGGATTTGGGATAAAGAATAGTCAACCTGTAGAAATTTCCTCCTCCTTAATCATTTTTGATTTTCCTGTTTGCATGTTCTGAAGAATTTCAGCTATACTTTGAGCACAATGTTGAAATCCTGCATGGATATGTATTTCCAGCTTTCTTCTGGATGTCTGTCTGCCCCGGGTATTGAACTAGAAATCTCCATGCCCCAGCAGCACCTTTTCCCTTCATCATATATCTGTAATTTTGGTCACTACATCATCCACCCAGTCACGCTAGAAACCTTGAAAGTATGCCAGCCAGGCCCTACTGTTAGTCATTCGCCAGTCTAGTGATTGTGCAACTGAGATGTTTGGAATTCTTCCCTCCCTTATCACTGTCTTCATCAGGTCTTGGTTACTCAGTGAACAATTACTGTGACAGCCTCCCAGTGGTCCTTAACTCCTCTCTGCGCACCGTACCTCCTTTTCCACTCTTTTTTTTTTTTTCCGAGACAGGGTTTCTCTGTGGCTTTGGAGCCTGTCCTGGAACTAGCTCTTGTAGACCAGGCTGGTCTCGAACTCACAGAGATCCGCCTGCCTCTGCCTCCCGAGTGCTGGGATTAAAGGCGTGCGCCACCACTGCCCGGCTTTTCCACTCTTGTTAACCACCCCCATTGCTGCGTATTGTGCACAGAAACTCGTATAATGGCCAATATTTGTGCACATAACCTAAGAGTTGCAGTTCTGGGCCCCCTTTTCTACTCATGACTCGCATCCAGTGGCTCAGTATGTGTTACACCATCAATGATGGGAGTGCAGACTTCACCTGAGCCATGTCTTGTCCTGACCCTGCAGCCTCATTCCTGTCCAACTGCTCGTTCTCTTCCAGATGAGTAGCACTAGCTTTCTTAGATATTTTTTTCCTAAAGCAAAACTGTAAGAGGCTTTACTGAGACTTTTTTTTTCTTTTTAGAAAAAGAGATGTATCAGACAACAAAGAGGACCCTAACAGAGACATACATGGATTCACTTAGGAAGGACAAAAGGACAAGCTGTTCTGAGTGTGGGGGCAGGGGAAGGGTAAAAGAAGAGAGCGGAGAAAGGAAGTTTGCCAGTATTTTATTGTTTTTCATCGATGTTTTTGAGGGAGAATAGTCTATAATTCTCTTTCCTTGTTGCTTCTTTGTTTGGTTTGGGTATCAGGGTAACTTTGGCCTCATAAAAAGAATTTGACAATATTACATTCATTTTTATTGTACAAAACAATATGATGAGTATTGGTATTAGCTCTTCTTTGAAATTCTGATAGACTTTTGTTCTGAAACCATCTGTCCTGGGCTTTTTTTGTGTGGGAGACTTTTAATGACTGTATCTATTTCCTTAAGGGTCTTAGATTTGTTTGTATCATTTGTACAGTCTTGATTTAATTTTGGTATGTGGTACCTATCAAGAAAGTTGTCCATTTCTTTTATATTTTACAATTTCATGGAGTACAAGTTTTTGAAGTTGACCTAATGATTCTCTGGGTTTCCTTACCGTCTGTTGTTATGTCCTCCTTTTCGTTTCTGACTTTGTTAATTTGGATATTCTTTCTCTGCTTTTTGGTTAGTTTGGATAAGGGCTTGTCTAGGTTGTTGATTTTCTTGAAGAACCAACTCTTTGTTTTGTTTTGTTGATTTTAATATCTTTAAAAATTTGTTGATATTTTCATTTACGTATAGGATTCTATTGATTTTTAGGTTTTTATTCTATGTTAGTCAAGGTTAGTAAAAAAAGAGAAACCAGCACAGGTATTTAACATGAAAGAGATGAAATTAAAGGAACTGGATGCTTTCAAAACCGTGTAGAGGTTGGAGGAGCAGCTTGGGCCTGCTTGGATGGCTGCCAGACGCTCTGGGAAGAGTCTGGACAGGGGAGTGAGTGAGTTCAAGACAGCAGTGCTGGCTTCAGGAAACTTCCCGAGAAGCTGTGATCCAGCTACCAGGAAGCCCAGATTGGAAATTTGCCTCTCACACTTTTGAGGTTGCTCTTTAGCCCACAAAGATAAGAAAATGGGCCGCAGGCAGATAAATACTCAGGCCCTATGACCTTGTTAGCCAGCGGTGGTAGGTAGATATCCTCCTCATAGTGTGGATTGTGTCCTGATGTCTCCACTGCATCTCATCAGATCTGGAAGTTTAAAGGCAGCCTGAGAAATGAAGCGAGGCTTTCCGCCTTCTGCCATGTGCCAGTTCCTCTATTCCCAATGTCACAATTTCTTCCTTAGAGTGACCGTCCCCATCTACCTTTCTTCTCCCCTAGGGATGCACTGGCATCATAGAGCACACGTGCATCCTCTTGCCATATACACGCTCATGACCATGCATTTCTGGTACTTTTCTTTCCACTTCCTACTTGTCATCTGGCTCAGCTAAATGAGTGTTGGTGGGAGAATAAAAAACAAAAATGTCCTCTGGCACTTTAGTCAATGTTTTTCTTAGAAGACAGAAATAATTCTTTGGGGATGCTTTCATTATTGCCGAAGGCTCTGCGGTCTGTGTAACTTAGAGAGAACTTTTTAAAGAGGTTCCCCAAGGTTTGACTAAAAAAACATTTCACTGTGTAAAACCCTTGGTTTTACAACTGGTCTAGAAACCAGTTGATTTTGCTTGACTTCCCAAAGTGCAAACTTACCCGAGTACAGAGCTCTGTGGAGATTGTCCCCCCAACTCAGCTAGCTTCCTACCCAGAAACTTAAGAGGAGAGGCAAGTTTTGGAAATCGTAAATCACAAAACCTTCTCTGAAAACAAAGACCAACTGATCCTTATAGGTTAGTAGATTGTAGACCTTGTTTTCTAAGCAAACCAAACATCTACAATAGTAAGAGGAGGCAGATGGGAGATGATCAACTGGAACAGATTCCTTAGGAGTTGTAGGAACCAAGAAAAACAGGACATCTAGACCTGAACACCATGTGGCGAGTAACACTCTCACCTTCTGTTATTCCCAAGATCCCCCCAAAAACCAACTCCATGGAACCAGATTCCAATCTGGCATAAGAGGGTTTTTAATATTTAATCTCGAGTTTGGACCACACCTCCAGCATGCCAATACAGTGGGTGAGAAAGTGCAGCTCTGAGCCTGGGAGGGGAGAACTTTTAAAGGGGAAACGTCATAATCAGGGGAGTTCATATCCTGTGGCTTGGGATTGGGTAAGGAGGACATAGGGTAAGGTAATTTCTGAAACCATTGGTCAGTCTTGGGGCACAAAAACCTAACAAAAAACCATTAATAACTGACAAGGTATCTTCAAGGACAGAATGCCACCTAGGAACATCTGGACCTCATTAAATTTTATGGCCCTGTTCCCTAGTTCCTTAACTGGCCATTTTCAGGCCAAATTCTTCTATGTTCAAATTCTTCTATGGCAGCACATTACTGGAGTTGAGATCGGCCCCCACTCATTATATGGCTTAAGATGAAGCCCCTTCTTTAAAATAGAGTTTGCAAAGTCAGGTCCTCACACGTTCATTGTCGTTACATGATTTTCTGACTTCTGCACTATTGCTGATGTTCTGTCAGGAGTAAAGAGGAAGAAGGCAGAATGCAGGGGGTGGGTTTTGTCTAGTTACCTAAATAATTTGCTGCAGGCTGTTATAGTTAGCAATTAGTAATCTACCCTCAAATTAAGTTATTCATGTATTTCCCTTCAGGGTCTATTTAGGAAACTGCTAAAATACAGAATGATTTTTATTCTTTTTTTAAGAATTTATTTTTATGTGTATGGGTGTTTTGCCTGCCTGCATGCCTTTGTACCACGAGTGTGCCTGGAACCTGTGAAGGCCAGAAGAGGGCTTTGGAGTCTCTGAAACTGGAGTTACAGATGGTTGTGAGCCACCATGTGGGTCTTGATTCTTGCACTGGGGCCGTGGTCCTGTTCCTTCCAGTTATCCACGAGGCCTACAGCGCTAGTCGCAAGAAAGATCTTTACTTAATTTTCTGCTCCTTCCCCTCTTTGCTGCAGCTCTCCTCCCAGGCTGGTCCTGTCCATTCTCTTCCTTATTTCTCCCCTCTCTAGCCGGCAAGACCGTCTGTGCCTTCACACCATTTTTTCTTGTCTTCATGAAGCAGGTAGTTGGTGTTTCCGTGTTTCAGGTCCTCAGTCTGTCGAAGTTGCTTGCGGCTTGCTGCCTATCTTCAGCCTCTTGCTGCCTCTTCTGACGATGCTGAAATTAGGTGCACACAGACTTATGACCCTATAATGAAAGTGACGGTCTGACTGTCAATCTCTTTTAGTTCTGAGAGCTTTGAGGACATCACTCGAGCTACTTGAAGATAGATGTCTGCATCTTTCAGTTATGTGATTCAATCAACTGTTTGCTATCTACACCTGAGTTTGACTTTCTACCAGCAGTCTGAGGCAGGTTCCAGCAGTATCCAAGTAACACATACTTGCATGGGTGTTGGGAGGGTCACGAGAAACAGTCAATATGGCAGCCTTCTCAGACCTAGGTCTGAAAGGAAGTGGAGAGACCCCTGGGCTGGAGCTGTGAGCTTTTGAAGGATGAAGAAATTACTACTCCATTCTCTTTCTTCCTTCTGCTTTGATCTTTTGTTGGTTCCCACAGTATTTCAGTTAGATATTTATTGCTGTGAAGAGACACCATTGAAGGGAGGAGGGAAATGCGAATAAAGGAATCCCACACTAGCTTCAAACAGGGTATAAGGGGTTCTTTATTAAAGGGGAACTCACAAATCACAACGGGGAGCAGGAATGGAAACCAGCATCCAGGGGTGACCAGCAGGAAGGGAGAGAATGGGCAGATCCAAGGACTTTTTGGTACCCAAACCCACTCCCAACCTGGTTCAGCCTCTCAAAGGCCATTGGCTAAAGGAGGTTCCCCATCCCCTCCCCCTTTGGTCTAAATAAGAGAGTTCCAAACCCAATGCAATACTATATACAATAAGAACAGATACCAAGTATAAAATTATAATTACTACCAGCATAAACAATATTAAGCAAGAAACACATGCTAAATGTTTCAATAATTATTTTATCCTAAGAAGTCTTAGTCTTGTATTAGAAATAGCTTGGCTAAGTCATGAGAGGAAAGTAACTGTGACTATCTACTCTTTAACCCTTTTGAGGGCCTGAGAAGGGACACAATATTAACTGAGTAGTCAGGAAGTGCAATCAAGCAGCTTCCAAAATGTGTAGTAGATGACAGAGACAACTGGCTACTTGGGCAATTCCCCAAAGTCTCATTTGCAACGTTAGAGCAACCAGCTTTGGCTAAGCTCTAGAGTAATTGACAGGCCATTTTCAGAGGCAGGAAAAATTTCAAAACCATCTTACCCTGTCTTGGCAAGATCTGGCAATCTTTTTTCTTGTATCCTGCTTGTCCAGTCCAGACACTGTGCATTTTGTCAGTGGTCGAGGCATGGGCAGTTCCTTTCCCAAAGGCCAGTTTGGCCAAGAAGAAAACAAGCTCCAAGTGGAGTGTCTTTGGTGCCCAACATTCTCTGGGAAATAGATCATTGTTGCCAGGAGCAATTATGACTCCAAGCACTTAATTGAAGCACTGATTTATAGTTCAGAGGTTCAGTCCATTATCATCATGGCGGGAGCATAGCAGCAGCAGGCAGACGTGGTATTGCAGCTGAGAGTCCTATGTAGCCAAGACTGTTTGTTTCCCAGCTGCCCAGACCCAAATAATCACACAGAAACTATATTATTTATAACACTGCTTGGCCAATGGCTTATGTGTATTCCTAGCTAGCTCTTACATATTAAATTAACCCATTTCTATTATTCTGTGTATCACCACAAGGTTGTGGCTTACCAGGTAAAGTTCCAGCATCTGCCTCCTTCAGCAGCTACATGGCATCTCTTTGAATTCCCCTTCTCTCTCTCTCTCTCTCTCTCCCCATCTCTGTTCTGATTTCCTGCCTGGCTTTAATCTGCTAAGTCATTAGCCCAAAAAGCTTTATTCATCAACCAATAAATGCAACACATATACAGAAAGACATCCCACACCAACTCCCCTTTTATATCTAAATAAAAAAGGTTTTAACTTTAACATAGTGAAATTACATATACAAAACAGTTATCAAGCAACAATTATAGTTACAATATTTAGTTCATTTATACTTGACAAATTAAAAAAATACTCTATTATCTGTCCTATCTTTGTGAGTCTAAAGTTTTATATCTGATTTATCTTTTATCACAACTAAGGAAAACTATAACAATCTGTCTTCAACTCTTCAAAAACCCCAGAAGGATATAATATTACCTAAGTAAAAAGAAAGTGCATTATAAATAACTTCCAAAGTTCTAGATCTGACAGAGAGACATCTTGCTCCCTAGACAGTCACCCAAAGTTTTTCTGTAATGTTGGGGTATCCATCTTCAGCCTGTAGGCCCAGAGTATCCAGCAGACTTTTCCATGAAGCAGGAAAGTTGAAGATTTGTTCTGCCTTGTAATGGCAAAGTTCATCAGTTGCTTTCCTCTGTGTCCTGCAGAATGTCTGGCAGTTTCTTCTGTGAAGCAGGAACCCTGAAGGACCATCTCATCTTTTAGAAAGTTTAACAGTCACTTTTCTGTGGGTCCTGAATGTCCAGTTCATACAGCATACCATTAAACAGTACAGGCAAGAGCAGTGTCTTGCCCAAATGGCTAGCCTTGTCACATTGAAGGCAAATTCCATAATGAGTTTCTTCAATGCCCATCAACTTCTCTAAAGTAATTGGTGCTGCCAGAAACACACATATCTCACTGTAAAGAAAAGTCTAAGTTTTAAAAACATTTTAAATGCCATATTCCATAGGTCTTTGACGTGTTGAAGACTATCTAACTGAAATACATCTCTGTATATCTAGAAAATATAACTAACTACAAGCTTGACTATTATTGATGACTATCTATTAATATAACTTGACTACAAGCTTGACTATTATAGATGACTATTAATCTATATAATTTTTATTTATATATTACATTTTAAAATGAGCTGCATGAACACAATACCTTAAACAAGAGCAAAAATACATATACACAGTGTAACAAAATCAATGTAAAATTTGTATCAATAAGCCAGGTGGTTTTGGCACACACCTTTAATTCCAGCACTCAGGAGACAGAGGCAGGCAGATCTCTGTGAGTTTGAAGCCAACCTAGTCTACAAGAGCTAGTTCCAGGACAGGATCCAAAGCTACAGAGAAACCCTGTCTCAAAAAACCAAAAAAAAAAAAAAGTATCAATAGACCGAGATCCACACCAAAGCAAAATATTCATTTCCATGTCATATCTCCTTTTAAATGAAAACAAACATTTATAAACAATCATTTTGGAAATCTGGGCATACTTTTCTCCAAACTGCTTCATGCTGTTTGTTAGGCAAAGTGTTTTTAGGGTTCACAGAGGCATTTACTTGGGGATCTTGTTCCATCAAACCACATTAGCCTGGAAGGAATCCACAGTTTCTCATCTTCTGCAGAAACAAAAGCAGAACCTTTTTCCCAAAGTAACATATCCTTAGGGTCAAATTTTGAAGTCAAGATACCTTTATGTTGGTTTAACTTAGCAGCCCCAAATGAAATGTCTCTCTGCATTCAAAAAAATTTTTTAAAAAAACATAATAATATACATAATTTAGAATCTGTGTATATTCTCTCTTTCTGTGGCTTATTTTTCTTTACTCTTTTAATCTATGACTTTCTGTACTCTTTTATATTACTTTTACTGTCTCTTTAAGAAGACTTTGTTTTACTCTTTAAAAGTATTTCTTTTTATAACTGTCTATATTCTCTTTCTTTTCTCTCCCAAGCCTATGCACATTTTTAAAACACACTATGATTTGTTCATAGGTTTATTTCTATCTGAATCTGTCTTTACTGCATATCTGTAATCATTTCCTAACAGGAGCACCTTTTTTTTTTTAATGCTAAGTGGACAATGTGGTTACGACCCACTCCACAGCCCTGCCTGTTTTTTCTGTCCAATCCAACATGGTGGAGGTATGTATGTATATTCACTGCTTCTGCAAGCCACGCTCACCACCCCAGTGCCAGGGACGCAGCAGGTCTATATTGTCATTAAGCAACTAGTATCAGCTACTCTTCTCCCAAACTCCATTTAAGTGCAGGACCTCCCAAAAGAGTCAGAGCGGTTTGTACTACCAGCATGAACCAATGAGCCATTTCTTAAAGAAGCCTCACAGTTTTTACTGCTAATGCTAAGTCAGGAAACTTTTTTTTTTTAAAGGAGCCACTCCTCTGCTCGCTGCCAGCAAACACAGCCTGTCTGAAAAAAAAATGCAGATACCAAGAAGCTCCAAGTGACTCCCATTTTTGTGGACTTAGAAGTTCTTTCTTTAAAAGTTTTTAGGCTTCATGCAGATGTACATTGCCGAACAGTGGGCGTCATTTTGTAACCAGAGACTGACTGCTTATATCCCAGCTGCTCAGACCCGAATAACCATACAGAAACTGTATTAATTACAACACTGCTTGGCCAATGTTTTATGTGTATTCTTAGCTAGCTCTTCCATCTTGAATCAACCCATTTCTATTATTCTGTGTATCGCTACAGGGCTGTGACTTACCTGGTAAAGTTCAGGTGTCTGTCTCCTTTTGCAGCTACATGTCATCTTTTTGACATCACCCTGCCCCCTCTGTTTTGATTTCCTGCCTGTCTTTACTTTGCTATGTCATTGGTCCAGACACCTTTATTCATCAACCAATAAACACAACACATATACAGAAGGACATCCCACATCAGTCCTACATCTTGACCCAGAGGCAACAGGAAGTCAACTGACAGTTACACTGAGTGAAACTTGAGAAAAGAGACCTCAAAGCTCATTTCCATGATGACACACTTCCTCTAACAAGACCACGCCCACTCCAACAAGGCCACACCTACTCCAACAAGGCCACACCTACTCCAACAAGGCCACACCTACTCCAACAAGGCCACACCTGATAGCAGTGCCACCTTCTTTCAGAGCAATCTTCTTTCAAACAACCACACATGTCTGAACCTGAGTGGAATTCAGGGAAGAGAGGCTGTTTGAAGTAGTCTAGTGAAATCAGCCTTATGGGCAGTAACCGTGACGGACAGAGGACCTGGAGAGCCATGGGCATACACACAACTGCTTTAGACCCTACTCCATTGTTTTCCAAAGGGCTGAGGGATGTGAGACATGGTTTATAAAGAAATGACTTTTATGATCATTATAACATAGAGAGATCACCTTGCCTTATTCAATCTTTCAGTTTCACTTATTGAGTATTTAGGTTTTTAGATACTTTAAAGAAGTATAAAGAATTTAAAGTCTGTCACTGCTCTCGGTGGGTAGCAACTCAAAGGATGAGAGTTGACAGCACAAATTAAAAATACTGTTTTTAAAGTTACTATGTTTTATAGCATCTACCCAGACTCAGTTCTCTTTCATGTGTTAATGTTTGTGAATTTTTAAATAAAATTTGTATTATCCTAATTTAAAAAAATAACCCCTCAATTAATGATTTACGGTGCTCGTAACTAATACCTCCTGAGAAGTAGCCCAATTGAACTAGTAATTTGGGAAAGTTCTCAGGATTGGGGACAGAGTAGGTTGGGGGATAGAATGCTAGCCTAACATATATGAGGTCGTGGGCTTGATCCTGAATACTGTTAAAAAGGAAAAAGACAACACAAAACAACAACAACAACACAAAGATATGTTTTCTGAAGAGCAGGGAAGTATTTTGAATAGTAAGTGGTGTTTTGAATACTTTTGCGAATGCCATTTTACTAAAGAATTGGTGGAAATAAAATCTAGCAATGTTTGTATCTTATACCTTTAGTACAAGAAAAGTCAACAGACCTAGAATAATGACTCTTTTTATACTCTTTAAGGACTGAAAATGCTGTATCTTAGTCCTGTTTAGAACCATGCTTCAGAACCACTGCTGGGCCTCTCATATCTGTGTAAAATAATAAATAAATGTTTACTGATTCATTCTGTTCCCTGTGCTTTGGATATTTATCAATTTTCCTGCTCAATTAAATAAGTGGTTTTGTGAAAAACCCAGGCAGCCGACTTGACCACCAAGGGATTTCCAAGTATTAAAGGACCCGAAACCATTGTTACACTGTGGTGGTGGCTTCAGTGTCAGGACCCTGAACCAATGTTAGACTGTGGCAGCAGCTTCAGTGCAACTGTGAAAGGAAAAAGAAGTGTGTAGAAGCCCAGCGATTTCAGAAGGAACGCAGAGAGCTGCCTGAGATTGCTAAGCATATGTAGTAGTAGGAGCGGCGGGCTGAGTCCCCGCACCCGGCCGCCTGAACGGCTAGCTTTACCCAAAATAATTACACGGAAACTGTATTCTTTTAAACACTGCCTGACCCATTAGTTTCAGTTTCTTATTGGCTAGCTTTTACATATTGATCTAACCCATTTCTATTAATCTGTGTAGCCCACAAGCTGGCTTACCAGGAATGATCTTAACCTGCGTCTGTCTGGAGTGGGAGAACCATGGCGACTCCTTGACTCAGCTTCTTTCTCCCAGCATTCCATTCCGTTTACTCCGCCTACCTAAGGGTTGGCCTATCAAATGGGTCTAGGCAGTTTCTTTATTAATAAGAAATCACTCCCACATCAATCATATTTTATTCCCTATTGCACAGTTGAGACGAGGCTGAGGGAACGAATGAAGAAAGAATTTGTGCCTATCTGATATTCTCTTCCTTAAATTTGAGTTAGCTGCACACACGCACACACACACGCACACACAGACTATTCCTACCTACAGTACGTGCCCTGACACACGCTCTGAGAAGGTAGCATGCACTTGCCCCCTTTCACGCTCCTCCTGCCACACTCATCCTGCTTCCCGAAGTCTCTGCTGCGCAGATGAATTGTAGGCCAACTATTCTAATGGTTTCCCAGCTATTTTTGAAAGTGTTGGCGAGAGACTTTCAACACTGCATGTGTTAAAAAGGACATATTTAAATAGTTACTACAGAATATTTAGTTTAATTTTATTAAAACATTTTCAAGTGCTCACAATGGAGGGTCTTAAGGATGCTAATGAAGTATTCTGCCACTAAGCTACATCCCATCCCCAGGCCAACTAGCCTAATTTGATAGCTGTTTTGGGGAAAGGTATCAATAATGTTTCCCCCAGATAATTTGAAAACAAATAGAAATGTATACATTGTAGCTTGTCTTCCTACTTTCCCACCAATCTATACTGATCTAAACTGAGACTATAATAATAATTTGTTTTAAGCAGTGAAAAGATGTTTGAATCTCTTGTCTTATTATGTTTGATGAGAATATCTTCATAACACTAAGAATAAAATAATCATTTAATTAAATTTAACAATCAGCTTAGTACACTTAAAAATTCCAACTATCAAAATAAAAATCACTGGAGAATAGGCCAAAGATTCCAAATGTATTAGAGAGATAATTTTTAAAAAGTGTGCTCACCGTTACAAGCATGTTAAAAATGACACCCAGCAATGTTCACACGCATCATCTCCTTTACAGGTGAAATCAGCTTCTCACAGTCACACAATGACACCTCACGGCTGTTAGCAGACACATCAGAGACCTTTGGCTTTGTGTGGACTTGTGGAAAGAGGGATTCGTCTTGCAGAGAAAAGGCAGGACAAGGACAGTGAATGACCTCAACTCTCTGTAAACAAAACTTCCTTACATTTGTAGTGAAATGCCTGTGTGCAGACTGAGAAACCTACTGCTGGAAGTGATGGGGTGCGCTTGTAACCCCAGAACGCCACGTTAGGGAGAAGGAGTGCAGGTTTGGAACCAGACTAGTCTACATTGCAAGACCTTGTCTTATTTCTTCTCTGTAGTTCTAATGCTTTTAGGAGGATTTATTCAATTCCTCTGAACAAAATATTCCAGAAGTAGTAACATCTTGTTTATCAAATAATTCTTCCTGTGATTGGTTTTCCAACAAAGGAGGTTCTCCATTGTTGTGATTTATCTTTGACTTTATACTTATTGAGAGTGGAGTGTGCTCAAGGGCAACACAGCATTATAGGAGGATTTGCACCTGTGTCCTAGGAACAGCGAGACAGCTCAGCAGGTGAAGAACCAGCAAAGCTGACTCCAAGATTCACACGGTAGGAGGAAGACGGGTGATTCCTGCAAGCTGCCCTCTGACTTTCACTCAGGGTGATGAGCACACAAATGGACAGACGGACAAAAATGTCATACATTATCTACATTGAAAATTCTGTATGGTAATTGTGGGGGTTTAAATAAGAATGGCCGCCACAGGCCGCTGTCTTTGAATGCTTAGTCATGAGGGAGTAGCACGATTTGAAAAGGATTAGGAAGCATGACCTTGTTGGAAATAGCATTGAGGATAGGCTGTGAGTTTCAAAAGCTCAAGCCAGGATCCAGATGTAGAACTCTCAACAGCACCATGTCTGCTGCCATGGTCCCTGCCGTCATGATAATGGACCAGATTTCTGAAACTGCAAGCCAGTCCCCAATAAAATGCTTGCCTTTGTAAGAGTTGCCTTGGTCGTGGTATCTCTTCACAGCAATAAAATAGTGAAAAATGCAATGACGTAAATGAAATTTTCAGCCTCCAAAAACATCCCTATAAGATACCGCCAGAGTGGGACCTTGGTGGGTCTCATGGCCAGTAAGGAACACAAACAAGAAACAGGATTACCATGCAGAGAGAGCTTGGGGAGTATGGAGTCTTATTTAGGAAGAGGGTATTGGGAGAGTAGTGGGGAGGAAGGGAGGGATATGAGAGAAGGGGAGAGGGGGAGGAGGAGTGTTGCAATTTATAATAAAAGAGTCCCACACTACTTTCCTTGGTAAGCCACAGCCTTGTGGTGATACACAGAATAATAGAAGTGGGTTAATTTAAGATGTAAGGGTTAGTTAATAAG
Organism: Microtus pennsylvanicus; assembly: GCF_037038515.1. Classification (NCBI taxonomy): domain Eukaryota; kingdom Metazoa; phylum Chordata; class Mammalia; order Rodentia; family Cricetidae; genus Microtus; species Microtus pennsylvanicus. Next base: position 7,372,123 of record NC_134594.1, read on the forward strand.
AAGCCTGAGCTAATAGGTCAAACAGTGTTGTAATTAATATAGTTTCTGCATCATTATTCCAGTTGGGACAGCCAGGAAACGAATGAGCAGTCTGTCGAGAGAGAGAGAGAGAGAGAGAGAGAGAGAGAGAGAGAGAGAGAGAGAGAGAGAGAGAGAGAGAAAGACTGGAGAGGGCCAAGATGAACTTGCCTTGGTGGGAAGAAAGAACAGCAGTGGGTGGGGCTTGTCTTCCTAAAGGGACCTCCACACCTGCATATTGATGAAGTAGTCATAGGTCCCTGGGCTGGCTAAGTGACAGGGCAGACCAGCATAATCCTAACAATCCCAGTCACTGAAGTAGCCCTTTTGTTAAATAGCACCCAGTAGGGGCTGGAGAGATGGCTCAGGGGTTAAGAGCACTGGCTGCTTTTGTAGAGGATGGGAGACTGGTTCCCAGAACCCACATGATGGTTGACAACCTTTCATAAGTCCAGTGTCCTCTTCTGACCTCCGAGGGCACCAGACATGCTTGTGTGCACACAAGTCCATGCGGGCAAAACACTCCTCCACATAAAATAAAATAAACAATTGTAATTTTTAAAATATAAAGTAGATTCTAACTAGAAAGAGAGCAGGGAGCTTCTTGGGCAGATTTATTTCAGTCTCCTTTTTGATCAAGAGTTGTCAGAGTCAGGCAGACTTCTGTTACCATCTCTGATTCCTTTTTTAAATGCAAGGATCTAAAATTAAGCTGAATGCTTTTGGTGTAGATGTGGCTGGCGCATCTGAGTGTCTTCCTCTGAGCAACACTGACACACATCCGCTCGAATCAGGCAGTCCCAGCCTGACAGATTCTCTAGCAGGAATAAGAAATTTATGATGTGGATTGAAGCGGCGATCCCTTTACCACACCAGAGAATCAATGAGGTGTTAGCTTTTACCTCTTTCCCCAGCATCTGCTATGCCACAGTGCTCATTTCATGGAACTTCTGGAGCCTGGGACTCCTAGCAGGTAACATGTCCAGATAGTTCTCTACACTGAGGGTTAGATGAGTTAAAAAGGGAAAGAGACTGAGGTTCTGCAAGTTACATTAATCAAAATCCCAATGCTTGCCATCCCCCAGATTATTGTCATCTTAAGAAAAATTAATAAAATTCTGAAATTTGTGGATATTTTCTTTGTTCTCATTGACCCTCAGCAAAGGGATCAAGAGATTAAGCTGGAAATTCACAGGTTTGGTGATAGGAAAGGGCTTTTAGAATTAATTTTAAAATTAACTCACAAAGGCTTCGGTCTGATAATGAAATTTTCAAACATGGACTATTTTCGTTGCTCTTTCGTCCTCTGTCCCCATCCCTCGGCCCTCGGATGCCCTCCCACTCCAGTAACCCCCTTGCCACTCGCACGTCACACATGAGACACGTCCACGGTCTGAGACTGAAGCCCTCAATGTCTCTGTTGGCCTTCTCCTTTCTAGTGTCAAAGTCTAAAGCCACACTGATGTCAACATGTACACAGAAATGTCATAATATAGTTTTATATAAAAATAATTGTCGTTGGGGAAAAACAAAAGGCAGCAGAACCCAAGTAAATCAGCAAGGTCTCTGCGGAAAGGATTTTGGACTCCACCGTCCAGATCAAAAGTGGATTCAGTAGTGTGCTCTGTGTGTCAGCGGGTGAGATCTGTGTGTTTAGATTCTCCATGGCTGTGAAATGACTCCAAACACAATGGTTGAAAAAAAGCATGTTTGCTGTAGCCGTTCTGTGGTCAGGAACCTGCAGAGGCGTGGCTGAGAGCCTGGACCAGGGTCTTTTGAGCGGGCTTCAGGCTGTGGGCCAAGACTTATACCACGTTCATGTGCCTGAATGGCATGGGGCTGTTGGCAGCTTCCGAGTGTCCACTGTCAAGGTTAGTCACGAGGCTCTAGACCCAGGGCTGCTTGGAGATGCAAACTGGCATAGAAAGCAGACAGAAGGCACGGGAGTGATCCCTGTGAGACCTTCTGGATGTGCTCCCCTAGGAAGGCCTCGTTGGCCCAGCCTCACTCTAAGGGCAAGGGTTACACAGGGCAAGCACACTAGACAATGGGGTTGTGGGCTTCCTGAAAGAATTCCTGCGAGGGTTAGTTCACTTGAGCTGTGAATTTTAAAACCAGACACTTGTTCTCATGCTCTACAATTCAGAACAGTGAAATAAGACGTTTTCCTATGCCTGAAGCTAAGTCCCCTCTCTAATGGAATTGCTGTCTTTTTCCTCTGGGTTTCTTTAGTCTTTCTGTCAAATGTTAAATGGAAGATTGGGACTCCACATGGAGCAGACACAGTCTCTTCAACAATCACCCCCTCTTACTAGTTCCAGCCTGCTGCATACAGATGATTCCTCCTCACCCCTCCAACAAATCCTGACTTCACCCTCATAGGGCCTACCCCAGGCTAGACGCTGCCCGTCTTGAGATAACGTGGGTGTCTGTGGTCAGCTTCTCTTCAGCCTCCTCAGATTGGAGCCTGTGTCTCCACCAGGGTTGAGCATAGGAGGAGGGAGGAGAAGGAGTTGCTCTTGAGTTTCTTCTCTCAGCTGCTGCAGGGTATTCCTAACAGAGGTGTCAAAGACTGTAGCTTGCAAGATGTTTAGCATTTTCTTCTAAGGACAATTCTCCAGAACCTTGGTGCTTGCTTGCTTCATCTTGGCAGGAAAGAAGCCTGTTGGGTGAAATCCTCCCAAGACAATGCTAGGAGCATGGGCTTCCTCTCCATGTCCTCCACTTGGCCACAGGAAGCTGTCACACATCGCTGGTAACATCTGCAACTCTAGAAAACTGGGAGTGACTTATTTGTCTCTGAGTATTTTTAATTTCTCCAACTGTCTTGCTCAGTTCTTGTAGGAATCATTATATCCGGGGAAGAAGGAACGCTCAGCACATCACTCTAGGAGTCAATATCCACAAGAGGGGATGCGTCTGCTGGATGATCAAGTGTTCGCCTTGCATGGGTGGGGAGTGGAGGAATTTTCTTACAGAACGTACTTCCCACATGCTGAGATACCTTTGAAGACAAAATAATTATAGTAATTAAGTCTGAATTCTTTTGATAACTAACCATGGGGGGTGGGGGAGGAAGGCGGAGGTAATTTCACACACAGGACATCTATATAGATGGAGGAGGTCACGCTTCTGGTATGTGGTAGGCCTTGTTTGGTTTTTAGAGTCATGGGATATTTACAGCTGTAAACTGGGTGTCTACTGGCTCCAAATTTCCGTTTCTTCTCTGGTCCTGCTGTGGTTTCTCTGCTTCTTCCCTTGCATGCCCAGCTCAGACCCATCCTCTAGGATTCCTTCCTGGCAGCAGGGTGGTTCTTTACTCTTGTTCATGTCCAAGATCATGGGGCTTGCCCTCAATTTCCCTCTTGGGTACCTAGACCTTATTATCTTAGTCAATGGCAAACTTTTGCTTGTTTGTCCTCTGAATCCCCAGAGCCTTCCAACTCTGCTACTTTGGTTCCCAGTGACAAGAACTTCATACTGTCTCCTTTGATTGACAACTGCTACTGATGGGGTCTTCTCCAGTTGGCAGATGGTAGCTGGGATCTAACACTCTGCTGGGTTTCAGGGAGGAAAAGATACCACTTGGGGACCCAGAAAGGAACAACAGCAAATCAAAGTCCAGCAGAACTGACCCATAAACTGTCTGTAAGTATGTCAAGAGAGATACTGTTCTTGTTAAAGGAAAAGAAATCTCTGGAAAATAGTTCCACACTGTTATCCCTGTCAGTTCTTAGTTCCGATGAAAAGGATCCGGTTATGGTAGATGTTGTGTTGATACTGGGCGAGCAGGGTAAACTTTCTGTCTTATTTTTACAACTTCACTACCTCTAAAATTATTCTAAAATGAAAAGTTAAAAGAAACAAGCAAACAAAAAGCCCACAACAGAATCCTGGCAAAGACGTTAGGTGTGGAGGTGTTCACAGCAGAAGCCCTTTCTTTCTTTTTATTTTGAGGCTGGACTTAAACTCATTTCCTTTTTGCCTCAGTGTCCTAAATCCTGGAATAACAGCTGGGTGCTTTCGTGCTCTGCTGAATAGCTTCCAGCCCGGAGAGATGGCTGGGGGCTTAGGGCACTCGTTGCTCTCCTAGAGAACCCGAGTTCAAATCTCAGACCTACAAGGCAACTCACAAGTGTCTGTAACTCCAGTTCCAGGAGATCTGGTGCTCCGTTCTGGTTCCCATGGGCACTAGGCACATACAGGGTGCCACGTGTAGAAATAGAACCTATTTACATAGAATTAAAAATAAAGAACTTCCATATCCTAAAAATTGTAGGCAAGCAAAAATGATAGTGGCAGGATATTCTTTCTTTTAAAAGTGTGTGGGGGTTGTGTATATATGTGTATGTGTTTATCATGTGTGTGTTTATGTGTACATGTTTATCATGTGTGGATTTATGTGTACATGTTTATCATGTGTGTGTGTTTATGCGTACATGTTCGTGTGTGTGTATGTGTACATGTTTGTGTGTGTGTATGTGTACATGTTCGGGTGTGTGTGTTTATGCGTACATGTTCGTGTGTGTGTATGTGTACATGTTTGTGTGTGTGTATGTGTACATGTTCGGGTGTGTGTGTTTATGTGCACATGTTTGTGTGTGTATGTGTACATGTTCGTGTGTGTATGTGTACATGTTCGTGTGTGTGTATGTGTACATGTTCGTGTGTGTGTATGTGTACATGTTCGGGTGTGTTTATGTGTACATGTTTGTGTGTATGTGTACATGTTCATGTGTGTGTGTTTATGTGCACATGTTCATGTATATGAGGGTGTGTGTGTGGAGGCCAGAGGTCCGTGCTGTCTTCCTCTATTGCTTCCTGCCTTATATTTCACTGAAAGCCTCTCACTGAAGCTGTGGTGGGTTTGGTAAGTCCAGGTGGCAAGTGTGCTTCTGGGGCCTCTGCCTTCTGCCACCCTAGTGTTGAAGGAGCTGCGGGCTGGCGTTCCTGCCACCCGGCTCCTGGCTGCCTGGCTAGCTTATGCCCCAAAATAATAACACACAAACTGTATTCATTTAAACACTGCCTGGCCCATTTCTATTAATGTGTGTAGCACCGAGGTGCGCTTACCGGGAAGATTCTAGCCTACGTCCATCCTGGGTTGGAACTTCATCGCGTCTGCCCCAGAGAGCAGAGCTATGGTGTCTGAGCTCACTTCCTCTTCCTCCCAGCATTCTGTTCTGTTTACTCCACCCACCTAAAGGTTGGCCTATCAAATGGGCCAAGGTAGTTTCTTTATTAGCCAATGACCTTCCTCCATCACCCTAGGATTGCAAGTACATGCCCCTGTGCCCAGTGATTTTGTTTTCTGCCACACTAAGGTTACAGGTACATGCCACCCTGTCCAGTGATTTTGTTTTCTGCCACACTAGGGTTACAGGTACATGCCCCTGTGCCCAGTGATTTTGTTTTCTGCCACCCTAGGATTACAGGTACATGCCACCGTGCCCAGTGATTTTGTTTTCTGCCACACTAGGGTTACAGGTACATGCCACCCTGTCCAGTGATTTTGTTTTCTGCCACACTAGGGTTACAGGTACATGCCACCGTGCCCAGTGATTTTGTTTTCTGCCACACTAGGGTTACAGGTACATGCCACCATGCCCAGTGTTTTGGTTTTCCCACGAGTGCTGAGGACCTAAACTCAGTTCTTCAAGCTCATGTAGCAACATTTTACCAACCAAGCCATCTCTCCAGCCCTGAAAGGACATTCTGAAGTTCTAGTTTCTGATGTAAATATTTCTGGCAAACACAGGCAGGCTTGCATAAATTTAGCTGCACACCAATTGCTGGCTTTTTGTTTCATTTGAGACAGTCCACTCTTTAAAAAAGAAATTGATCTGTTAGAAAAGCCTGTATGCTCTGAGCTCACAAAAGAGTAAAGATTCCTTCTCTCCTGAAACATGCATTCTAAAGGGGACAGAAGGAAATAACAATTAAAACTGCATATGACCGATAGATCTGTTTATGATCGGGGTATAAGTGTATGAGAAAAAACGAGCAGAGAGAGACATCAGCAGGCTGGGAGGGTGGGGTGCGTCTTTAAATAAGGTGAGGAACTGGGCGATGGTGGCGCATGCCTTTAATCCCAGCACTCGGGAGGCAGAGGCAGGCAGATCTCTGTGAGTTCGAGACCAGCCTGGTCTACAGAGCTAGTTCCAGGACAGGCTCCAAAGCCACAGAGAAACCCTGTCTCGAAAAACCAAAAAAAAAAAAAGGTGAGGAAACCTGGTGAGGAGATGCAATTGAACAAAGATGAAGGTAAGAACTAAGCTTGCTAGCTCTAGACTGTAGTCCAGCACCAGGAAGGCTGAGGCAGGAGATTTTCTGTGACTTTGATTCTGGCCTGGGATATAGAGTGAGACCCTGTCTCAGAACAAAGCAGAATCAAAATCTAACAACAACAAAATAAATAAGAAAGCAAAAGCAAACAAGCAAAACCTTCCAAAAGATGAGGGGACCAAGAATGAGGATACTAGGCAGGGACTTTCCAGAGCTGACGAGTGCCCTAGCAGAGAATATGTCTGAAGGGGTTCAAGGAGCCCCAGCAGCAAGAGAGCAGGTGCCTGGAGGTGCTACTGGCAGTGGGGGAAGCAAGAGCTGCTCTGCTGAACGGAGTGTGAATGCCAGACTTTCCCCTGGACTCGGAAGAACCTGGGGAGCTACCACAGGTTTGCAGCGGAAGAGTGGCGTGGTTTGCCTTAGGTATAAAGAGTCACCTTTCATGGCACGTGAGTAACTCTGGTTTGGGAAGAGCAGAAGCAGGGAGAAGAAGCAGAGGAATCTGCTTGTGAAGTCATCACCGACAGCTGATGGTGCTGGAGTTGGCCCAGCCAGCTCTCAAGTGCCAATTATTACCTTTTTATTCTTTTTTAGGAAGTTTGCAAACTAGTTGTTAAAAACATGCCATCGTTAAAACTTAAATAAGCCTAAAATTAAGTAAATTATATGACAAATGGAAGTAATAAATATTTAGATCTCATTGCTGCTGTGGAATAATCCTCCTGTGCTCTGTAAAGATTTGCCACTCCAATTGCTGTAATAAAACACTGATTGGGCAGTAACCAGGCAGGAAGTATAGGCAGGATGGCCAAACTAAGGATGATGGGAAGGAGAAGGGCGGAGTCAGGAGTCACCAGCCAGACAGAGAGGTGAGCAGGAGATGAATGCACCATGCTAATAAAGGCAGCAACAAGTGACAGAGTGTAAATAAGGCATGTGGGTTAACTTAAAAGTAAGAGCTAGTTGGTAATAAGCCTGAGTTTATTAGTCCAGCTTTTATAATTTATTAACTTAATTTATAATTTATTAATTTAAGTCTCCAAGTCAATTATTTGGGAAGCAACTGCCGGGTATTTGGAAACAGGTGGGCAGGAGAAAAACATCCGTTTGCACATTGCTACTTGCTTTAAACCTTATCTATCTATAATTACTGTTTATTGCTATCTATGTTCTTAGGGATATTTACACCTGAGATACACCATGCCTGTTACTTATGGTGTACTCAGAAATGAGGTGTTGCAATGTGTCTCTTCCCAGTTCTGTATCCACTGACATTGATGAATTTGTCAATCTGTAGGGGTCGCTGACACTATGAAAGCTACAGGTCAGGCCTGCTTCTCTTCATAACGAGACAGACCTGCCAACCACATACACAGCCGCGTACCTACCGCCTCCCCGCCATACCAGCACACAGCCGCGTACCGCCTCCCCGCCATACCAGCACACAGCCGAGTACCGCCTCCCCGCCATACCAGCACACAGCCGCGTACCTACCGCCTCCCCGCCACCCTTCCACATTCAGCTCGCCTCACTTCCATCACATCCTCCGTTACAGAGGGGGAAAGGCCAAAGAGGAGATTAAATAAGTATTCTACGTATTGATATGACAACACCGTAATGTGACCCATTTCCCTTGTGCTTTTGTCATCGCTGTTACTAAACTGTGTGCAGTCGCCATACCTGTGAACTAAACTGTGTGCAGTCGCCATACCTGTGAACTAAACTGCGTGCAGTCGCCATACCTGTGAACTAAACTGCGTGCAGTCGCCATACCTGTGTACTAAACTGCGTGCAGTCGCCATACCTGTGAACTAAACTGCGTGCAGTCGCCATACCTGTGTACTAAACTGCGTGCAGTCGCCATACCTGTGTACTAAACTGCGTGCAGTCGCCATACCTGTGAACTAAACTGCGTGCAGTCGCCATACCTGTGAACTAAACTGCGTGCAGTCGCCATACCTGTGAACTAAACTGCGTGCAGTCGCCATACCTGTGAACTAAACTGCGTGCAGTCGCCATACCTGTGAACTAAACTGCGTGCAGTCGCCATACCTGTGTACTAAACTGCGTGCAGTCGCCATACCTGTGAACTAAACTGCGTGCAGTCGCCATACCTGTGAACTAAACTGCGTGCAGTCGCCATACCTGTGAACTAAACTGCGTGCAGTCGCCATACCTGTGTACTAAACTGCGTGCAGTCGCCATACCTGTGTACTAAACTGCGTGCAGTCGCCATACCTGTGTACTAAACTGCGTGCAGTCGCCATACCTGTGAACTAAACTGCGTGCAGTCGCCATACCTGTGAACTAAACTGCGTGCAGTCGCCATACCTGTGAACTAAACTGCGTGCAGTCGCCATACCTGTGACTGAATTTTTAGTGCTGGTCCTAGTTTGAGCCCCATGGTGCCTCGAAGATGCTGCTCGGTGAGAAGGGGCAGTGTTTCTCCATCAATGGCGTGATCCTTAAATACCTGAAGAAACCCAAAAATACGCGTCCTTTCGCTTGCATGACAGTCTACTGACTGAGTTGTCTCCTCAGCCCCTTTGGTCTTTTTGTAGGACAAAGTACATATTTCTGTTATTTAGGCACTGTAGTAAATATTTCTCATTCTTCCTGGATATTTAGCCAGTCACCTTCTCATGAGAGGAAATTAAGGATAGAAAATTAAGCTAAATAGTTGCTTCCCAGAGCTTCTCCAGTACCTGTGTCTACTAGTCATAGACATCTTCCAATGAGAAACAGTGTCAGAAAATGGGGGTTTTAGTAGGAATTTTCCCCTTCCAGGGGAAAAAGGAAGTTTGACAAAACTCATTGTACATTAAATAGTTTCAAGTTTTCATAATTTCGCAAAATTACGAAGTTACCTGGGCATAGTCTGAGCACCCCGGCAGGCTTCTGATGAAGTCATGGACGTCATCTACGGTCCACTTCTGAATATCAGCCGAGGAACAGGCTTCGCTGAGTGCACCCAGTGCCTGTGCTCCTGTAACGTGAGAAAAAGTCGTAGGTGGTGTGAAGCTTCCGTTCAGGAGGAGACCCTTAGAACACAGGATTGCTGTTCGCTGTACGAACTCACTAACATCTGTCTCCACAGGTGTTCCGTTTATATGGGACGATTTTGAACTTCCTAAAGATGTTCAGACACATTGACAGGAGGTTTATTGCCCTCTCTTAAGGTCTCTTCAGTGATGTCACTCTAGGTGAACAGACAAGGGGCTGATTTGCTCTGTGGTCTCTGAGGTGCTGACAGAAAGGCCCCGTGAGCTTCGTCTTCCATATTAATGCCGCAGTACCATGTTATGTGGTCTCCTGTGCCCATCAGGGTCTGAACCCAAATGGAGAACTTCACGGTGAAGTGGTCGGTGTGGTGGCTGTCAAGTTGACACAACCTAAGATCAGCTAAGGGAGTCTCAATGGAAGCATTGCCTAGATCAGATGGTGTGTGTGTGGGGGGGGGGGTGATGTTCCCTGGGGGAATTGTCTTGATTGTTCCTTGTTGTAGGAGCGCTCAGCCCACTGTGGGCATTACCACCGCCAAGACAGGTGGTGTTGAACCAAATAAGAAAAGCTATCTCTTATTGTGAACTTCTCTGCTAGACTGCACACAGTATTCGTCATGGTGCCTGCCACATTTCTTCTCGGGGAAGTGAATTCCCCCCTTGGAGGCAATGCTGCATGGAATAGCAAGCAGGCCACCTTCAAGTTCCTCTCTTGAGTTCTTACTGTGACTTTTCTGGGTGGTGGCCTGTGACCAAAAACTGTAACCTGAATAGATTCCTTCCTAAAATCACTTTTGGTCACACTGTTTTATCACGGCAACAGACAGGAAGACAGAGCCCTCAGAGACATGCCCACCTCTGTGTTTTCATTTTCTTTCCAAACAAGTTCTAGAGAGCTATCCAATGTATCTGTACTGCTATGCTACTTTCAAAACGGATAGTTCATGCTTTTGTCAGTTTTTCTACACTTGGATACAGGAAAGATAGAATTTGTACTTTAAAACAAAAGCCCTTGGGGGGCTGGAGAGACGGCTCAGTGGTTAGGAGCACTGACTGCTCTTCCAGAGGACCAGGGTTCAAATCCCAGCACCCACATAGCAGCTCAGTGCTGCTGCAACTCCAGTTCCAGGGGATCTGACACCTTCAGAGACAAACATGCAGGCAGAATATGAGTGAAAAATATGAAGAAAAATAAATAAATATTAAAAAATACATAAATTAAAAAACATAAAAAAATAAATAAAAAGCAAAGCAAAACCCCCAAGTCCACAACAAAATAGACCTCTAGTTCATGTTAAAGAAATTCACAATTAAATTTTGTTTTGTTTTGTTTTTCGAGACATGGTTTCTTTGTAACTTTGGAGCCTGTTCTGGAACTAGCTCTTGTAGACCAGGCTCGCTTTGAACTCAGAGAGATCTACCTGCCTCTGCCTCCCAAGTGCTGGGATTAAAGGCATTAGCCACCACCAGCTGGCTAAAATAAAATTTTAATTAAAAATCTCTGTAGTTTCTTATATTTATTTTCTTAATCTTTGTAAAGTGGTTATTATACAGCAATATCAAGACTAGTGTTTCTAATATGACTTATGAGAAGTGACCAAATAAAATGACTTCAAGACGTCATTTAAAACAGGGTTAAGAAAATAGAGGCGGAAGGGCCTGGAGAGATGGCTCAGCGGTTAAGAGCACTGGCTGCTCTTCCAGCAGGCCTGGGTTTGGACCCCAGACAGCTCACAACCTCCTCTAGCTCTAGTTCCAGAGGATTCAATGCTCTTTTCCCAGTCTCTGCAAGCACTGCACATGCATGGTGCCCTATACACACGCAGGCAAAAGACTCACGCACATGAAATAAAAATAAATACCTCTTTAAAAAAAAAACGAATGTGAGAGAGATAGACAGAGGGTTTGAAAATGAAAATGAAGGCCAAAATATGACGCATGACTGTCACAGTTTCCTCCGCAATGGGAAGACCCGGTCACCTGGAGCTGCTGAGGACCTGCCCTGGATCCCAGACACCTACCTGGCAGAGGCAATATGGAAATCGGCAGATCAAGCCCATTCTTTTCATCACGGCCTCCGCAGACCTGCTCCGAGGGCTTTTCCTCCCCACCATCCCGAGCCTTGGCTTCTGGAGAAGAGGGTTTTGTCTGACTTGGCTGCGGCTCTATGCAGGTGTTGGCGAGGCCCCAAGTTGGCTTCTCATCAGTTTCCCTTGACTTCTGGATGTTGTCTACTTCAATTTCCGGGTCTTTGCTATCCTCTTCCTCTTCGCAGGGAACCACAGGCATCTGGCCTGAGTCTTTTTCTTCTGCTTGATTTTTGAAACTCTCAGTGTCGCTCTTTAGAGGTTTCTGATAAACTGAGCCTCTCCTGAGTCGGTATTTCTGGCCCCAGCATTCTGTAAAGTGTGGTCTATTTCCCAGTAGAATAGGGTTTTCCTGAAGGTGTCTAGAAGTGCTTCTGTGTAAATGCAGATCACTGGCAGGCAGTGTGCCCCTGCCTTGGAAGCCTGCAGGGCCACCCAGGCAACTCAAGCCATAAAAGAGGGGTACCCCTAGGCCAGCCAGTCCCTTGGGATTAACTCTTTCCATTCTCCTTTGCTGGTGAAGAGAATACATTTCCATTTCTGCCCTAAAAGCAAAACGATATGGTTTACATGTCTCCAGACAATGGTTAGAAATCGAATTTTTAAAAGTAATTTGTTAATTATTCATTTATTACTTATCTGGAGGGTGGAGAGGTGGGTACATGCATGCCATTGTGTGTGTGTGGAGGTCGGAGGATAGTGGTGATGGGGTTGGACCTCTCCTCCCATTATGTGTATGCTGGGGATCAAACTCAGATTGGCAGGCTTCGCAGCAAGCCAGACATGTAATCTTAGGAGGCCCTTGCTTTCCCTAAGCTAGTCCCTATGTGTATAGCGTTTGTCTGAAGCCTGTTTGATGGAGGCAGGAGGCCTGAAATTGGAGTGTTCGGGCGACTGTTATAGTGCAAGCTTGAAGCTCTGCTGTGGGCCTTACCTGTCATGCACAGAGCCTTAGCGGGTAGTAGTTTCTTGTCAGACACTAAACTTCATAGGGTGTCTAGTTCCTCAGCGTACTGATAGTTAGTGGAACTCAAGCAGTTAGTGCTTGTCTTGGGTCTAGATCACTGCACACGGATGGGCAGGCAAGGAAGGGAGGCCTGCTTCGGCTCACTTCACTTTGCCCATTGGCCTGTGACCACCGGGACCTTCCTCTCTCCCTGAGGCCGAATTCTGTTAATTATGGGTGCACTTTATTTGCTGCTGGCCATGACAGATGAAGACCTTGTTAGGTTGACATGAGATGTCCTGGGTTCTGATGACATCATCTGAAGGGGAGTTCACTCCTGTCTCCAGGCAGAACGGAAACCATTTAAGACAGAAATGCCCATGGGGATTCAGAGGAATCACATCCAGGATTTTGTTTTGTGGGTCAATGGAAAGCTACTGAATATGCAGATCCATCCACTCTTAGCTCTGCTGTGCGGAGTGGGCTCGGGTAGGTATGTGCGTGTGTTCTGTGTGGTGTGTGCCTGAGCACGTGTGCACATGCATGCAGAGACTGTAGGAGGACCTTGGGTGTCCCCCTGTCCTGTGTCCTCCCATCTGACTATCCTGTTCGAGGGAGGTCTTTTACTCAGATGGCAGATCAGCAGGCTTTGGCTAGGCTGACGGGACAGCAAACCCCAGAAATCCTCTGTCACTGATCCCTGCCTCTAGCCCTGGGATTAAAAACACGTGTGGTCTCACCCAGCTTTGGACGCGGATGCCGAGGATCTGACCTCAAGTCCTCCTGTTTGCGCAGGAAGCATCCTCACTAAACTTTTTAATCCCCAGACCCCACCGTCTGCTTTTTAACCTTCTGTTTATTATTAAAAGCTTGAATAATTTATTCTATAATGCACCCGAAGTGCTTTCTGTAAATGATCAGCACATGTGTGTATAAAGGGCATGTGTTCCTCATCACACCCTATGTACTTCTATTGTATTTATATGTGTTGATAATTTATTAATTTTAATTCATTTATTTTAATTTACTTAAGACAGCTCAGATGAACAAACAGTCATGGGACTGAATAGAAGACAAATCAAACAATGTTCTTCAGTTACCTGGCAGTATGATGTCTCTCAAACATCTCGTTCCTTGTGGCCACTGCCTTTGTGGGTTCAGGTGGTAAAATGCCCCAGCCTTAAGGGAAGCAGGGAGGGAGGGAGGGAGAGAACACCCCATCCCACAAACAAATTAGAAGTATGCACCTGAAAATAGTAAAATAATTCAAAACAGGATCTGCGGTTACCCTTAGCTGGAATGGAATGTGGAAAATGGTATAGAATCTTCTACTGTTTGGCTGGAACCCAATAGACACCACCAGGCCAATAGCGGATAACGCTTCAGCTTTTTCCTTGAACTGTCAGTCTCATGACTGGTGGCATTTTCCTGTCAAACTTCAAATGGGAGGATGGCTTACACCTCCTTGATGTGTCTTTTCTTGTCCTGTTTAATGATACATATTTCTAAGGTCCAACGTGATGCTTTGATAGATGCTTACATTTGGTTACATATTGGTTAGATCAAGATAATAACATATTCATCATCTCCTAGCTTTATTATTTTTATGGTGTAGACTTTTTGAGATCCACCAGCAATTTTTAACTATGTAACACATTATTATAAATTCTGACTATACTGTATCAAGCATCTCCAGAATGAAATCCGAATAAAAGCTAAATTCTCCCTATGACTTATGAGACCATATGCACAAGCACCATCTAGAAAGCAAGTGCACAAACTGCGAAGGCTTAGTTGCTGCCCAGGTCTCCAGATTGGAGCATCAACAGCCGCTTAAACAGCCCACAGTCGTTCACGGGGCTCCACAGACTGGACCACACACTCATCTCTCGTACCTGGGTAGAAGTGACCCGACAGCCGGTTTAGCACATTTGCATTGGGAACAAGAGAGGATCCAGACTGGGAAGGAACACAAAACTGACTTGGTCCAGCTGGAGCCACACTGGTAGACAAGACATCTCTAGGAGGGAAAACAGACATGAGCAGACTATGGCTGGAATTATACAAAGTTTCTATTACTTAGTGTGGTGATATAAGTTCGTTGTTAAGTTAATAGAATTCAGAATCATCTAGAAAATTGAAGTACACTTCTTGACAGGCTCACTAGGGGATTTCAAGAGGGTTATTGAGGGCAGGATCTCGTGGGAATCTGATGAAATCAAAGGAGAAAGTGGGCAGAAGGCAAGTGTCCTCCCTTTGGGGGCCCAGCATGATGTGGATTATTCTGCTGTGTCATGCCTTCCCTGCTGTGATAGACAGAATCCTCTAGAAGTATAGCCAAAATCAGATGTAGTGGTCACAGCCACACAAAAGTAACCAATTCACTGGTCCTGGGGTTTGTAAGAGCTGCTTGGGGCTCTAATGTGTGAATGCCCCAAACTCTTGTGGTCACAGAGAAGCATGGTGAGGAAGAGTAGGAGAAAGAAGCACAGCAAGAAGATAGCTCAGGGCTGTCTTGGGAAGAGACCCACTCCAGTCAATGCCGTGGTTGGAGGACTCACAACAGGCACTATGCTCTGAGCACACAGTCTGTTTATATTTAATGGTTCCTTGGTGGCATTGGCCATCTAGGATGAATGTTTGGCCCTCAGGAGGCAACATGTTTATTGTTCACGTTCCATGAACAAGGACAGATACTGGGTTTTATTTTATCTTCAGAATGCCAAAATATTACAAAGAAGGGACTCTAGAATATTGTCAGAATGTATAACCAAAATGCTGAAGATTTCCATGCTATTGAAATAAGGATTAGGTGACAAGCAATCCGGGTGTTATAGACTTAGGGTGGAGCTGCCTTAATCTGATAGGATTGGTTCTCTTAAGGAGAGGAGCGGGACTCTGGAGGACACCCCGCATGTGCACACAGAAGGCGCCATGTGAGGACATGGTGAGGAGGCAGCATCCTTGGCCAGGAAGTAGGACTCACCAGAAACTGACTGGGCAGGAATGTGATTTTAAACTTGTAATTTCCAGAATTGGAGACCTAAGTGTCTTTTATTTTTTTCTTTACTTAAAAAAATTATGTGCATAGATGTTTTGTCTGATGTAAGTAGGTACCGTGTGTGTAGTGTCAGGAAGGCCAGAACAGGGCATTGCATCCCCTGGGGCTGGAGTTGCAGGCCAGTGTGAGCTGCCAGATGAGTTCTGGGAACTGAACCCTGTCCTCTGGAAAGAGCAGCCAGTGCTTATGACTGCTGAGCCTTGTCTCCAGCCCTGAACATCTGTTCTTTACACCATGTTGTCCTTGTGTTTTATGGTGGTAGTCTCAGAAGACTGATCGAGCAGATTTTACACTTGATATTGCCTGTCACAGTCCAAGTAAATGTGTTATCGGTTAGTGGGTCCAACCCACTTCAAAGGGAAAGTAGAGTCTTACATTTTGAAGGGAAGACCAGCAGAGAGCTGTGAGTCGTGGCACAGTCCACTGAGCTAACCCCAATGTTGTTTTGTCTAATCTAGCATCTAATGCTAATGCTAGCATTGTTCCAAACTCTGACGACAATTCATTTACTCTTCTGATTCTCTATTATATTGGAGAGAAATACCTGTCCACAATTGGAGGCCCAAATGGTGCAGGAATCAGTGGGATCCTCTGATGTCCTGATGCTGCCAATAAAGGGTTCACAGACATCATGGGGCTGTGACTCTCGTGACTCTGATGGAATTCTAAAAAGAATCAGGTGCATTAACCAGTGCCTACTGAAAATTATTTTTCTCTCTCTCTCCCTCCCTCCCTTCCTCCCTCCCTCTCTCTTTCTCTCTCTTTTTCTCTGTGCCCCTCCAGGCAAAGGTGTAGTGGCTTCTCCCCAAGAATTGCCCCCATT
Source organism: Microtus pennsylvanicus (assembly GCF_037038515.1). Classification (NCBI taxonomy): domain Eukaryota; kingdom Metazoa; phylum Chordata; class Mammalia; order Rodentia; family Cricetidae; genus Microtus; species Microtus pennsylvanicus. The sequence continues at coordinate 7,388,345 of NC_134594.1, forward strand.
GTGCTTTGGGAACCTGGGGGCTGGCCTGTAATCCGAGGGACTTCCTGTCTAGGCTTTCCCAGAACCGGGGTTACAATCGCACACCTGCTTTTGTTTTGCCTTTATGTGGGTTCTTGTCATTGAACTCTGGTCCCCATGCCTGCACTTTGTGAATTCCTTGAGTTTTTCTTAAACATAAGGATAACCTCTTCACAGTGCCTAAGAAGATGAACTGCACCAAACTTCAACTCTACAAAACCCCCCCAAAGGAAGTCACTGATAATTTCTGTAGAACCTGTTTTATAACTGTGTCCTGGAGTTTGTTACAGTCCACAGGGCAATGCCACACCACATCACAAACAATAATAATATGGAACCAGCCCTGTAAGATTCCAGGGATACAGTTTCTTCTTTCAAGTTATTTACATCCTTCCTATTTCCAGAGTGGAAGTGTACAAGCCCTCCCAGATGTTCGGTCTTTGGGAAAATATTCCTATACAGCTGATAAGATTCAAACAGAAAAGGAGGAGAGAGGTCCTCTTAATGACTGAAAAGACATCTGATTAGGGCAGGTGTGGGCTGATTGCCTGAGATGGTTTAATCAGAACGAAGGAACACGTTATATTCGTGTGTATATAAACACGTGTCTGCATATGCTACCTTCAGTAGCCTCTGGCCAGAGATGGACTGTTGTGAAAGGGGGCCTGGCTGCCTTATACTCTCTTAAGCGTTAGCATTCTTGGGATTATTTTAAATATTAAACAGTACTAGTTAAACAGGTCATTCATTTAAGTTTTTTCTTTCTTTCTCAATCATCATCTTAAACATCTGAGATCAAAGGAGAAAATGGGGGGATTTTCCCAGCATGCTTGAGGCACTGGGCTTAATTTTCATCATGGCAAGAAAAAAGAAAAGTTGTAAATGCTCTGATTTTCATGGAGAGATTCTTATTTCTTTTTCATTTTTTTCATTTTGTGTATCATTTGGTTGGATTTTTAAAATAGTAACAATTTATTTGTATGGTGTGTGAAAACTGAAAACGTAATAGCATTTAACTATGCTATTGTTTCTTTAATTTCTTTTTCTGATAGAAATCTGACCAGCTGGGAAATTCAAGTACCCGGGTTACCCAGCCCTGGCTTTGGCTGCTTGTGTTTTTCTGTGGTTGTTGAAAATATATTCTTCTCTCATACAATACATCTCAACCACATTTTCCCCTCCTTCCACTCCTCCCAGCTGCACCCAGCTCTCCTCTCCCTCCCCTTCATTTCCCTAATTTTAAAGTTCTTTTTGATTGGTTATTTCTACTGTATTTCTGTAATTAGCTCCCTAAAGTTTTCTGCTGGTGTCCACATGTGCACTGGAGTACGCATGTGCCCACACTCACACACACGTCAGATACACATAATAATAATAACACACACAAGAAAACAAACATGATCTTCTCTCAGGATGCTCCTCACGCCATGTGACTGCCTCAGCTTGTTAATTATATATGCATATTTGGTTGTGTAGAGCAATCTTCTGCGCACAAGAAATGGAGTGGAGAACGCAGAGCTTCCACTCACTCTCCTCCCTGAACACAAGCGCAGCTGCCCTTCCATCACCATCCTGTTGGAGATGTGTATCTGCACCAATCAATGAACTGACAGAGTCCGTGCTTTACATCGTCTTTGGCTCTTGGTTTGTATTCTATGAGTTTTGGCAAAAGTATAATGACATGTAACTATAGCTATGGTATCTCACAGAATACTTGCACTGCCCCAAATCAAACACAGCGAGAACACTTTCGAGGGAAAGTTCTGAGGGTGACCAGAACTTCACTTTATCCCCCAGGTAGACGATGGAAAGTCCAAATCTACATTGTTCCCAAACCACCACTTTGGGGGTTGCTAAGCTCTATGGTCAATCCATAAACTTTTTAATGTTAAGCTTTATATTTTGGGGGTAACCTGTTTTATTTTGCACATATCTTAACAGGTTGTGAGCAGGTAGCTCAGCTACAGTGGCTGAAGGGCTCTTGAGTAACGTCTCAGAGCAGGTGGTATTCTTCAGAGGAGAGCGTGTCTGGCAATCCCCAAGCAGAGCATGCCATGCTGAGGTCTGCAGTTGGGCGGATTTCCCTGACCCAGGCCCTAATCCTGGATGGCCAGCACATTAGCGGGATGAAGATGCCTTAATCTCTTCCTTCAGACTCTTACCCTCCACAAACCCCTCCCAAGGCACACAGACGACTTAGCTAGTGCTAATTCTGTCTGAATTCATCAGGCAGCAGTAGTAAGACTTGCACTTTGGAAAATGGACCCTTGCAAATCAGCGGACTTTTACTGAATGTTTTTGTCCAGTGCACAGTTGCCAAGCTCAGTTTGATTGTATTTGTTTTCTACTGGCTGAGCTGTAATTGTCATTGTTCATTAAACTCTGAGGTTTGAGCTGCCACATTCTGGATCTGAGTGTGTGTGTATGCGTGTGTGTGTGTGTGTGTGTGTGTGTGTGTGTATGCGTGTTTGAGATGTTGGATATTGTCTTCTAGATTGTTCTTCAGCTTATTCTTTGAGATAAAGTATTTCACTGAAGCCAACATGGCTATCAATGAGCTTCCGGGATCCTTCTGTCTTTGCTACTAGTGTGGGATTACAGGCATGTACTGCTAGTGCTGGAATTACAGGCATGTACCACTTCACGGTTTCGTACATGAGCCCCAGGGGTCTAACCTGAGGTCCTCCAGCTTCAGCAGCAATACATCTCTGACGGCCACCTCTCAAGCCCCTAGAAAGTTATTTCCCGCTCGTTTGAATTATATCACCAACAGGTTACTTTAAAAAGCAACTAGACTTAAGTGTGACTTATTTTTGTTTTTTTAAAAACAATAAATCTTTGCTTTGATATCCTAGCACAGAATAAAGAAAAACTAGTGATAATAACAAGCAGCACCCCCAACAAGGACAGTTATTCCTGAAACGCTCAGCACGATTCTTAGTGAATTTCCCCTTTGCTGAACATATGCTTTAGCGTTTTCCTAAGCGCATCTCACCTCGCATACCCTGGGAAGTGTGGTTGAGAACAGATGGCTGCATGCATGCTACCCTTCTCTTTGGCTTCTTTTCATTCTAGAAAGCTCTTTGACATTAGGAACATCCTTGCCTTCTTGAAATGTCAAGTTCCAGGCACACTCATGATTATTTAAAAAAAAGATAAGACTTTATCCTCACTAAGCTGGTAGAGATTATATTTTTTTCTGCCTGGAGTCAACACAATTTAGGTGTTGTGAAGCAAAGTCCAGCATATGTGAGCTTGTATGTATGCTAACGTGAAATTCTAGAAGTACTAACACAATTGACTTGAATATTAGGTATTTTAGTTAGAGAATGATTTAAGAAATAGCAGCATAGATTTTTTCATGGTTATTATTGATTTTTCCATAGCATTTTTTTGAAAATTTCTATTCTGATAGTTTATGCTTCACACAACATAACTTTTAAGGCAGTTATTTATAGTAATGGAGGCAATTAAAGCAATATAAAGCTGGGTATGATGGTACATACTTGAAATCCCTGACAGGGGGCAGAGGCAGGAAGGTCATGAGTTCAAGACTATCCTAGAACACATAGTACAACACTGTCTCAAGGAGACAAAACACCCTCCCCAAGTATCTACAAGCAATCAGTGACAGTGGCAGAGGAAAAGGCATTTTCGTCAGCAGTACAGCCTCTGGTAAGTTGTCCACACTCACAAATAACCCCTCCTCCATGAGCCTGTAACACACTAATTAAGCCCTTCATCTCTCACACACCCAAGACACAGAAGTAGAACGGGCATTGTTTGGGAAGGAGGGTTCAAAGGAGTGGGAAGAGAAGAAGCAAGGGTGAAGGAGTGAATGTGCTCAGAGTACATTACATGTGTGGCAATGTCATGATGTCACACAATAGATGCTAACAAAACAGAAATGGATAGTAACTGCATAGCAGCAACGTAAAGAGATTATCTATTTGGAGATCATGAAATGCTTACGCTTCAAAGTCAGTTTTGACCTGATCTATGAAAACACTCCCTTCCACATCTGCTTTCGGTCAACCAAACAAAGCCAGGCAGTGTTTATCTGGCAGAAATGGAATAGAGCCTTTACTTTTGGGCAACTTCAGTTAAATCATTGCTTATGAGCTGCCATACCGCTAGTACAGACCCAGTGAAATTTATAAAGCTAACCAATTTCTGTGATAAAAATGTCCTTTTTGTGGGCAATATTTTGCTAAGCATAGCTAGGTTGAATGACTCAGTAGATAGACCCACAAGATTTGTGTACTTACGTCCTCTCTACAGATTGGTTTTGGCGCCGCCCGTGTGAGGACCACCAGATCCTCTGCCCTTCTGCTGCAGCAGCTTCTCGGCTGGTCAGTGGCTGCCCCGACTGAGAGCCCCTTCTGAAATGTCTTACTGGAAGAAAACCTTGCCTTATATACGAACTCAACTAAGTTGCTTAATTATGTATCCCAACAGCAACTCTGCACTCCGACATCCTCTGCAGATAGGCTAAAAGATGTTAAGCCCGAGGAAAGTGCAATGCAGGGTACATAAACCTGTCTCAGGGTTTAGCCTTTAGCATAATCCTTCCTTAGCCCTTAAGATGCTTTGTGGGCATTCATCCTATACCACTGTTCAGTTTTATAGAAAGGAAAATATCTAAGGATACATAGCACAATGATTTCTCATTCTGTATTCCCAACAGGCTTCGAGTGGGAATGTTTCTCTTGCAAGTGGGAAAAGAAAGCTATATATATATATATATATATATATATATATATATATATATATATATCCATATGATTTAATTTTAAGCATCTAAAGGATGAACTTCTTAGATCCAACAGCTATTTCTGTTCTCATGTGCAGTCGGAAAAACCCTTCACACTCTAGGAGAGAGAGTTGGCACTCTGTAGGAAGAGGACATAACATTGTAAAGTGTGTCCTGTTTTGTTTGCTTGAGACACATTTATGGCCTTGACAAAGAACCTCTGTGGTTCATGCACTGTCAAAGGAACTGTTCAGCTAAAGTCAATATGGTTTGTTACAATAACAGACCATATATTATAATACAGTTTATAATATATAACGGATAGTATCCAGTTTGTAATACACTAGAGCAAAGCACAAAACAAGAATTTAATATAAAAATTTAAAGTTGTTGTACATTTAATACTTTTCCAGTTTGAAGATCAGGGCCTCCTTTGTCACCAGGATTTGCCACTAACTACTGAGATCCTTTGGACTTACTGTGTTTACCACAGGTTGTTGCTCCTGAAGCCCTGCTCAGCAATGGGGACACAAAGGACACAGTCAAGTGCAAGTTGTACCAATTGTTAGCTGCATGGGTAAGTTACTGAGATTCAGTGTCTTCATCTCTGAAGAGCCACATAGAGTGCTTTCTGAGAGATGAAGCCAGTGGTATAAGCAAAACACTTAGATAATTCCTTCTAGTCCGTATGCTATGTTCTAGCTATTATCATAGACAATTAATTGTTTTTATTTTATCTTTAAAATGTAGTGTGTGAGTGTGAGAGCTTGTGTGTGTGAGCGAGAGCTTGTGTGTTCCTGTGAGGACTGTTGTTTCTTGGGATGCTGTTCCTTTATTTTTTTGAGGCAGGGTCTCTCACTGGCTGGAACTCACTAGGCAGACTAGGTTGATTGGCCATGAGCTCTGGGAGCCCTCCAGTCTTCACCTCCTCAGTGCTGGGTTACAAGTGGGGGTTCACAGACATAGCTTTAATATTATTATTGTTACACAGTTATTTTATTAATTTTTCATATACTATATTTTGATCATTTTTCTTTTGTTTTTATTAAGCAATATATTTTCTTTGCTCCACTCCCTTCTTCTCCCTTTCACTTCTACCTTCCCCTTCCCCATGCTCCCAATTTACTCAGGAGATCTTGTCTTTTTCTACTTCCTGTGCTCATTAGACCCATATATGTCTCTCTTAGGGGACTCATTGTTGTCTAGGTTCTCTGGGATTGTGAATTGTAGGCTGGTTTTTCTTTGCTTTATGTCTAAAAACCACTTAAGGGTGAGTACATATGATATTTGTCTTTCTGAGTCTGGGTTACCTCATTCAATATGCTGTTTTCTAGCTCTATCTATTTGCCTGCAAATTTCATGATGTCATTATTTTTTTTCTGCTGTGTAGTGCTCCATTGTGTAAATGTACCACATTTTCCTTATCCACTCTCCGGTTGAGGGGCATTTAGGTTGTTTTCAGGTTCTGAATATGACAAATAATGCTGCTATAAACATAGTTGAGCACAAGTCCTTGTGGTATGATTGAGCATCCTTTTGGTATATACCCAAAAGTGATATTGCTGCATCTTGAGGTATGTTGTTTCCTAATTTTCTGAAAAATCATCCTACTGATATCTAAAGGGGCTGTACCAGTTTACACTCCCTCCAGCAATGCAGGAATGTTCCTTTCACTCCACCACCTCTCCAGCATAAGTTGTTATCAGTGTTTTTGATCTTGGCCATTCTTACAGGTGAAATGGAATCTCGGGGTTGTTTTGATTTGCATTTCTCTGATGACTAAGGATGTTGAGCATTTCCTTAAGTGTCTTTCAGCCATTTTAGATTCATCTGTTGAGAGTTCTTTGTTTAGGTCTGTATCCAATTTTCTATTGAATTATTTGTTCTTTTGATGACCAATTTCTTGAGTTCTTTGTATATTTTGGAGATCAAGCCTCAGTCTGATGTGGGGTTGGTGAAGATATTTTCCCATTCTGTAGGCTGCCATTTTGTTTTCTTGACCATGTCCTTTGCTTTACAGAAGCTTCTCAGTTTCAGGAGGTCCTTTTTATGAATTGTTTCTCTAATTATGCTCCTGGGGTTATATTTAGGAAGTGGTCTTCAGTGCCAACGCATCCAAGTTCCCACTTTCTCTTTTATGAGGTTCAGTGTGGTTGGTTTTATGAAGAGGTTTTTGATACATTTGGACTTGAGTTTTGTGCATGGTGATAGATATGGGTCTATTTTCATTCTTCTACATGCTGATATCCAGTTATACTAGCACCACTTGTTGAATATGCTTTCTTTTTTCCATTTTATATTTTTTACTTCTTTGTCAAAAATCAGGTATTCATAGGTGTGTGGATTAATATCCGGGTCTTTGATTTGCTTCCATTGGTCCTCCTGTCTGTTTTTATGCCAATACCAGGCTGTTTTTAGTACTGTAGCTCTGTATTGATCATATTCTTTACCCTCCCCCAACTCTTCTCACTTCCTTACCCACTTAACCTCATGTTCTCTCTCATTCTTTAAAAAAAATCAAGAAAATAACAAAAAACATAAAATAAAAATCAATAAGATAAAAAGGCAAATCAATAAGACAAAAAATATCCTAACAAAATATATATAAAAGCCAGAGTCTGTCTAGTGTTGGGCAACTCGGCCCTGCTTTCTACAGCAGGTTCTGGATGATCTCAAGACCTCACCCTTGTGAAACAAACCTCACTTGCCGAGCTATCTCTGCAGCCCAACCTATTATCTTAAACATTGCCAACAGAAAAGTAATACAAAGAATTCTATGCCTTTCAACTGCAGTTTTCTGTTGGAATTCCACAAGATAAATTCTTCTTGCTTGTATTACGAAGAGTAATTGCGATTATTCCTAAAAATAAGGCCACAGTAGGATTGCAGGAGCCATGGAAGTAGCAAGTTGTTCTCTTTGCATTTGCTGGGAGGAAGCTCAGGACCAAACTGTAGATGGCCTGTGGCCTCATCTTACCCCCAAGATCCCACCTGTGGGTGTTGCATCTTACTCCCCACACCAGCTCCTACTCCCAAATGCCTCTGAACCTGTGAAGACAGGAACTCTGGCAAGTGGAATGGAAGCATTGAGAGAAACAGAAGCTTCCAGAAAGGTGGGGGTCTCTGACTGGACATGTGATTGACTCCTGGAACTCAGTTAGTGTATCCCAATCTGTTTCTTCTACAGTTGTCAAAGCATTAATTCTACTCTGGTTGCAAGATAGCTTCTCCCCAGGCCCAGTTGCTCCAGCCTCTCCTATAGGCTCCTCCCTGAGCTTCTTCCCAGAGCCCAGTTTCTCCAGCCTCTCCTATAGGCTCCTCCGTCCAGAGTGCTGAGGAGACCTCTCAAAGTCATGATTGCCAAAGTGAGATGAAAAGTTTACAAGGCCTCGGCCGTTTGGGGGAAACTGTAGCAGGAAACTCACAGGCAAAGAGCGAGGTGGGTAAGGAAGGTGGTTATTTGTTAATCATCTGGGAGTCCTGTCAGTTTGCACCCAGCTTGCCGTGATGCACTGACGGCCGTGCAGGACTTAGGGAGTGAGCTCTGTCTTTTGAAATAGGTCATAGTGGGTCAGGACTTGAAGGTCAAAGCCTTTTTGATCCAGTCTAGCATACTCTTGTTCCTGTCTGTGGCTTTTAACAAGCCCTTGCCTCACACTCCTGCTGACACAGGTCAAGCCTCTGCCCCGTCCTCCCACCGCCACACTTAGCTCCTAGGAAGCACTGAGACTCCTCTCCTCCTGTAGTTGCTTCTGTGCTGCTGGGATGGTCATAGTGGTACACACGGAATTAGAACAGAGCTGCAGGGATGGTCATAGTGGTACACACGGAATTAGAACAGAGCTGCAGGGATGGTCATAGTGATACACACGGAATTAGAACAGAGCTGCAGGGATGGTCATAGTGGTACACATGGAATTAGAACAGAGCTGCAGGGATGGTCATAGTGGTACACACGGAATTAGAACAGAGCTGCAGGGATGGTCATAGTGGTACACACGGAATTAGAACAGAGCTGCAGGGATGGTCATAGTGATACACACGGAATTAGAACAGAGCTGCAGGGATGGTCATAGTGGTACACACGGAATTAGAACAGAGCTGCAGGGATGGTCATAGTGGTACACACGGAATTAGAACAGAGCTGCAGGGATGGTCATAGTGATACACAAGGAATTAGAACAGAGCTGCAGGGATGGTCATAGTGGTACACACGGAATTAGAACGGAGCTGCAGGGATGGTCATAGTGGTACACACGGAATTAGAACAGAGCTGCAGGGATGGTCATAGTGGTACACACGGAATTAGAACAGAGCTGCAGGGATGGTCATAGTGATACACACGAATTAGAACAGAGCTGCAGGGATGGTCATAGTGGTACACACGGAATTAGAACAGAGCTGCAGGGATGGTCATAGTGATACACACGGAATTAGAACAGAGCTGCAGGGATGGTCATAGTGATACACACGAATTAGAACAGAGCTGCAGGGATGGTCATAGTGGTACACACGGAATTAGAACAGAGATGCAGGGATGGTCATAGTGGTACACACGGAATTAGAACAGAGCTGCAGGGATGGTCATAGTGGTACACACGGAATTAGAACAGAGATGCAGGGATGGTCATAGTGATACACAAGGAATTAGAACAGAGCTGCAGGGATGGTCATAGTGGTACACACGGAATTAGAACAGAGCTGCCGTGTGGCTCAGCTGTCAGAGAGTCTGTCTAGGACCCAACACTGCATAAACCAGGCTTGGTGGTCCATGCCTGCGATGAGATCAGGAGTTCAAAGTCATGCTTGGCTCCCTAGTGAGTGTGAGGCCTGCTTTGAATGTATGAGACTCTGTTTCAAAAGAAGGAAAGAAATTAGACAGTGGAGAAGTAGGACTGGGGAGAAGGGCCACTAGATAGTGTTGAGGGGTCATGCTTTGTCCCTTGATACCCCGGCACTGGTTTCGTATATCACAAGGCCTGTTCATCAGAAGGTCATTCTTACTGCCATGTCCCCTCCCCTGGTTTACAGGGTCCACAGCCTAGCTCTCAGCCACAGCGTTAATTTTGCCAGAGCCTTAGTGGTCACCTTAGCAAGCTTCCCATTTGCTTTCTGCTCCTTTTATGTCATCTGAGGGTGTGGAGGTGCTTCTAGGTCTCTAGAGCCCGAGTGACTCTGGGAAACTAGCCCAGGCTGGCTGTTGGCCTTAGCAAGTGACTCTGGGAAACTAGCCCAGGCTGGCTGTTGGCCTTAGCAAGTGACTCTGGGAAACTAGCCCAGGCTGGCTGTTGGCCTGGCCATGGCAAGCCAAGACTGTTTCAGGGCTCTGCTCCAGGCCAGTGCTTCCAGGAAACCACAGGAACCATGGGACAAGAGCCAGTCAGGACTTAAACTCTCTCCTCTGCCCACCTAGAACTTCAGAACACCCTTGGCTGAAGGCACCTTCCTTTAGCCTTGCTCAGACATTCTGTAGCGGTGGCCCTGACTTGTTAACCAGGGAATATCTGGAGCTAAGTTACTTAGTGTCTCTCCAGCAAGTCTAAGCTTAAAGACAAATCTCTCAGCTAGGTACTCAAGAAAAAGAAACATAAGATCAAAGTCAGTTTTTCCCCCTACTTCTAGCATCTTTCAACGACCTTGCCTTTATTGAGACAGTAGCCTTCAGGTTCCCAGAAGGCAGGGCTGCTATTTCACTTGTATCATTGCCATATAAAAATACAGTTGGCTTTCAATATTGATTACAATTAAAATTCTTGCATCAGTGCCGTCCTGTAGACGCGGTTAAGGACATGCTGAAAGCTGCAGGATCTGGGGGTCTTACGGAGCCATTTGATGCTGACGCATCTGATCCCCACATGCATTTGAAGTTGATTTTCATTGACACCATTGAGTTCTCCTTTCCAAAAGGTAAGCATGTAGATACAGAAACACAATATGCTAATATTGTTTACTAGTTGTTTAATTTTTTACAAGGACATATTTTCCTTTGTAAATTACTTTCGAGGACAGAAGAGAAAATCTTTTCCATGTGTTTTTCCTTCTTTGATGAAATGCAGATGGTGATTATTTCATGATCTAAGCAAACCAGGAAATACACTTAAAGCTTGAATTGTTGGGACACAGTCTTGGACTCCATTCTTGGGGTGCAAGAATTCTGAGTGCCTGTGAGAAAACTCCAAGAAAGCAAGAGTCTTGTGACCTCAGTTTCTTCAAATACAGCATTGCTCTTGGGATGTGTTTTGTGCTCCTCCCAGGTGTCAGGCATAGGCGTGAGTTTACTTTAGATGTTATTCATGAGCCTCTTTGGAAAAACTTGTTTTTCCCACGTGTGGCCAGTCCTTGTGATTGAACACCTTAATCGCGTGATTCTTCTTAACCCTCAGAGAAGAAACAGTGCGGTGCTCTGAATAAGGCTGGTTATCACATGACCCTTTAGTCTCCCTCATTGTAGACCCCACTCTCCTGTGAACTGGAGTGACAAATAATTAAAACCTTCAATAGTTAAAACCTTCAGCTCAATGAGATTATGATTTTTTTTTTTTTCGAGACAGGGTTTCTCTGTAGCTTTGGAGCCTGTTCTGGAACTTGCTCTTGTAGACCAGGTTGACCTCAAACTCACAGAGATCCACTTGCCTCTGCCTTCAAAGTGCTGGGATTAAAGGTGTGCACCACCACCACCACCCAGCGAGATTATGATTTTTAAAAATATTGTAGCAATAAGTAGTCACAAAACTGTTATTGCTATTTTACCATGATTCCAGCTATGAGTATACAACCACATTTGGCATAAGCCTTGTGTGGACTAGAGAGCTTATAGAGCGCTTGCTCATGAGATGACTGACGTAGAAACGGTGAGCATGCCTTAGCTCGTGCACATGACTAATCATTATGGTTATAATGTCAGCTCCATTGATTCTGAATTTTGTTCTGTGTGTGTGTGTGTAGTGTTCATGTATTTATGCTGAGCTTGCACATGTGTGCATGTATGTGCGCACATGTGTGTTCCAGGGACCAATCTCAAAGCATCACGTGAGCTAGACAAGCAGTCTACCACTGAGCTACGTCTCCAGACCTTGGTTTATCCCTTGCTCCTACAGAATGAACAACTTGGAAATGGTAAGGTAAGAAAGACAATAAACACAAGAGGTCTTCTTTATCTTTTCTTTAACCCCCTTAATTTTAATTTGTCTTACTTTTCTTAATAGCCCCACTAAAAACATCATTGAGAAAGTCATGGGCTTGGAGTAATAAAAATGACTGCTAAAATTGCCTAAAGAATGTGAGATAGCTGGGATCCCCTCTAGAGCCAAGTCTCTTGCCAACCCTAAAATGGCTCCCTTAATGTAGACTTCTTCTTCCCTGCTCCTTTATCCACCCTTCCTCCATCTCCACCCTCCCAATCCCCCAAGCTCTCCCCAGTCTTTCCTTTCTCCCTTCCTTATCCCCTCTCTCCTTCCCCCCCAGCCCCTACTACCCTCATGCTCCCAACTTTTGCCAGACAATCTTGTTTGCTTCCAATTTCCAGGAGGATCTATATATGTTTTTCTTTGAGTTCACCTTGTTATTTGGCTTCTCTAGGCTTGTGAACTATAGGCTTAATGTCCTTTGTTTGTGGCTAGAGTCCACTAATGAGTGAGTACATACCATATTCATCTTTTTGGTTCTGGGTTATCTCACTCAAAATAGTGTTTTCTATTTCTATTCATTTGCATGCAAAATTCAAGATGTTACTGTTTTTTTTACTGCTGAGTAGTACTCTAACATGTATATATTCTACACTTTCTTCATCCATTCTTCCATTGAGGGACAGCTAGGTCCTTGGGCAGCAGAGGAGAGGGTGGCCGAACTGTCCTTGCCCGACTATCACACTGATGATTATCTCAAATATCACCATAGAATCTTTGTCCAGTGATGGCTGGAGATAGAGACAGAGACCCTCATCAGAGCAAGGACTGAGCCCCCAAGGTCCAGCTGAAGGACAGAAGGAAGGAGAAGACGAGCAAGGAAGTCAGGACCCGTTGCTCCACCCACTGAGGCAGTGTGCCTGTTCTAATGGAAGCTCACCATTTACAGCTGGACTGGGACTGAACGAGCATGTGATCAAACTGGACTCTCTGATTGTGTCTGTGGTTATGTCCCCCTTTTCATTTCTGATCTTATTTATTCGCGTGCTCTCTCTGCCTTTTGATTAGTTTGGATAAAGGTTTGTCTATCTTGCTGATTTTCTCAAAGAACCAGCTCTTTGTTTCATTGATTTTTTTTTGTATTTTCTTCTTTGCTTCTATTTTCTTTACCTCTATTTATTTATTTATTTATTTATTTATTTATTTATTTATTTATTTACTATGTTTACAATGTTCTGTAAGTTTGCTTCTTTTTGTTCTACGGCTTTCAGCTGTCTGTTAAGTCACCAGTGTGAGATTTCTCCACTTTCTTTACGTAGGTACTTAAAGCTATGAATTTTCCTCCTAGCACCGCTTTCATAGTGTCCCATAAGTTTGGGTATGTTGCGCATTCAGAATTCTAGGAAGTCATTAATTTCTTTCTTTCTTTTTTCATCGACCCAGAGGTCATTCAACTGAGTACCGTTCAATTTCCAATAGTGTGTAGGCTTTCAGCAATTAGTGTTGTTGTTGAATTCTAACTTTAAGACATGGTGATCCGATAAGATACAGGGGGTTATTCCATTTTTTTTTTGTCTGTTGAGGTTTGCTTTGTTAATGAGTATGTGATCAATTTTAGAGAAGGTTCTTTGAGGTGCTGAGAAGAAGGTATATTCTTTTGTGTTTGGGTGAAATGTTCTACAGATGTTAAGTCCATTTGAGTCATCATATCTGTTAGTTCTCTTATTTCTCTCTGAAGTTTCTGACTGACTGACCTGTCCATTGGTGAGACTGGGATGTCATGTCTCCTGCTATTAGTGTGTGGGGTTTGATGTGTGATTTAAGCTTTAGTAATGTTTCTTTTACATATGTAGGTGCTCTTGTAGTTGGGGCATAGATGTTCAGGATTGAGACTTCATCTTGATGAATATTTCCTGTGATAAGTCCTTCTCCATCTCCTCTGATTTATTTTAGAATATTGAAGTCTATTTTGTTTGATATTAGAATAGTTACACCTGCTTGTCCATTTGATTGAAAAATCTTTTCCCAACCCTTTACTTTGAGGCAATTTCTGTCTTTGAGGTTGAGGTATCTTTCTTGTATGCAACAGAAAGATGGATTCTGTTTTTGTATTCATTCTGTTAGCCTGTGTCTTTTTATAGGTGGATTGAATCCGTGATATTAAGAGGTATCAGTGACCAGTAATGGCTAATTCCTGATTTTTTAGTTGGTAGTGTTTGTGTGTTTCCCTTCTTTGGGATTTGTTGGTGTGAGGTTATCTGTTGCCTATGCTTTTGTGGGTGTAGCTAGCTTCCTTGGGTTGGTACTTTCCTTCTAGTACTTTTGTAAGGCTGGATTTGTGGATGGGTATTGTTTAAATCTGGGTTTTTCATGGAATATCTTGTTTTCTCCACCAATGGTGATTGAAAGCTTTGCTGAGTATAGTAGTCTAGGCTTGCTTCCGTGGTCTCCTAGTGTCTGCTGCACATCTGACCAGGACCGTCTTCCTTCCAGAATTTCCATTGAGAAGTAGGGTATAATTCTGATAGGTCTGCCTTTACATGTTATTTGGCCTTCTTCCTTCACACCTCTTAATAGCATTTCTTTATTCGGTAGGTTTAGTGTTTTGATCATTATATGGCAAGGGGACTTTTTTTTTTTTAGCTCAGTCTATTTGGTATTCTGTAAGCTTCTTGTACCATCATAGGCATATCCTACTTTAAGTTGGGAAAGTTTCTTCTATGATTTTTTATTGAATATATTTTCTGTGCCTTTGAGCTGGAGTTCTTCTTCTATCCCCTATTATTCTTAGGTTGGGTGTTTTCATGGTGTCCCAGATTTCCTGGATGTTTTGTGTTAAGGATTTGTTGAAGTTAACATTTTCTTTGACTGATGAATGTAATTGCTCTATCACATCTTTGACTCCTGAGATTCTATCTTTCATCCCTTGTAATCTGTTGGTTATGCTTGCATCTGTACTTCCTGTTTGCTTACTCAGATTTTCCATTTCCAGAATTCTCTCGGTTTGTGTTTTCTTAATTGCTTCTGTTTCAGTTTTCAAGTCTTGAACTATTTGAATTGTGTGTTTCACCTGTTTGATTGCTTTTTCTTGGGTTTCTTGGATTTCCTTAAGAGATTTATTCATTTCTTCCATTTTTTTGTTTGTCTTTTCCTCCATTTCTTTAAGGGAATTCTTCATTTCCTCTTTAAGGGCCTCTATCATCTGCATAAAGTTAAATTTAAGGTCATATTCTTCTGCTTCTTCTGGCTTAGGATGATCAAGTCCTCCAGTTGCATGACCTCTGGGTTCTGGTGTTAGTTACCACGCTGCTTTTCAGGTTGTTGAATGAATTCTTGCATTGGTGCCTACCCATCCCTTCCTCAAATTGGTGCTGGCAGTGTCTTTGCCTCTTAGTCCAATCCTTGCAGTACATTACTGTGTCTCAGGGATCCTCTCTTGGACCAACGTGGAGGGGGTGGGGGTGGGGTAGAGGGGGGTTGGAGCAGCTTATCTGCAGTAGGCTTGACTCCTAGCTGGCTAAAGCTAAGGCAGGTAAACCCGGTGTTTTGGCCCAGTACCAAGAGCCTAGAGTTTGGGGTGTCCAGCTGGGTGGCTGATCACGCACCTCTTGGTCCCTCTGCGCAGTCGCAGTCTCTCAAAAGGCTCTTTCCGATCTAGGAAGCTGAGAATAGGTAAAAAATCAGAGCTCTCTCTCTCTGTCTCTGTCTCTCTCTGTCTCCGTCTCTCTCTCTCTGTGGGGGAAACAGAGAGTAGGTAAAAATCAGAGCTCCCTCCCTCCGTCCCCCTCCCTCCCTCCCTCCCTCCCTCCCTCCCTCCCTCCCTCCCTCCCTCCCTCCCTCCCTCCCTCCCTCCCTCTCTCTCTCTCTCTCTCTCTCTCTCTCTCTCTCTCTCTCTCTCTCTCTGGAGGCATTTGGCCTGTGCCTGCCATCTCATCAGCACACAGCTGAGGCATCTGAATAACAACAGGTGGGCCCCCCTGCTGCAGCCTGAGCCAGCAGCAGAAAGTTAGAATTTTGTTGTATGTACTTAACTTTGGTTAAAATTGTTGTTGTTTTTCCCCTCAGAGCAAGAATAACTCAGTATTAAAGGTCTACTTGTGGGAATTTTTTTTTATATATTTTCCTAATAGTAGAAATAACCATTGCAGTCAGGACAAAGTATTCAATTAATGCTATTTAAAATTTTAAAGATATTAAGAACTCATTGTCTGGAGGATGATAAGTGAACTAAAAGAACAAAAATCCTTGATTTTAAACTATATTATTGGATATGATCTTGACTGTTTATCATTACTGAGAATTTTGCTCTCACTTTTAAGTAGCTTTCTAAAAATTCATAGTTAATTTCTAGAAAAATGAAGCACCTGAAACAGATTGGATTGTTAGGTTACTAGATGATATGGCTACTAAGGTAACACTCATAAAAATTAATCTTTTACTGATAAAGAGCTTACAGAAATTATTGTTTCATTAAATACAATACAGGTGAATTGCTTGATGCACACTGTTAAAAACTGGCAAGTTCCTTTACCTACAAAAACTTATCCTAAGGGTAGATTAAAAAAACTGAGAAATGGATGTATTTCATTTAGTAGATTTTGGAAAATTAAAAATAATGATCATACCATTGACACTTACTCTAGGTTCCAATGGGCATCTGCCTTGAGTTCTGAAAGGGCAGATTCTATAAATCCACATTTATTAGAAACAGTGGCTGCAGTGGGCATACCAACACAAATCAAGACTGACAATGCCCCAGCTTATGTTTCCAGTAAAATGAAACAATCTTTTTTGCGCATTACAACATAAAACACATTACAGGGATCCCATATAATCCTACAGGACAAGCAATTGTTAAAGGATATAATCACACTCCAAAGGAGACACTTGTTAAACAGAAGGGGATATGAGGGCCCCCAGAGACAGACTGCATAATGCTTTACTAACTTTTAATTTAAAAAAATGTAAATGCTAAGGACACAGGATAACAGCTGCTAAAGCCACAAGAGTGTGGGAGAAAAGCTGCTGAACCAGGTCATCCTGTGTAAAACCAGGGAGAGCATTAAGTTACGCTCGAGGTTATGATTATTTTTCCACAGGAGATAAAAGATTGTGGATCCCATCAAAGTTGATAAAAATCCAACTTGAGCAAAAAAAAAATAAATCTCTCTGATGCTTCACCTGCTGAGGTGCCTCTGGGAAACAGAAGGCCTTTGGAGCCTACAGGGAAGCCTCCCACCTGGTGGCAGCATTAGACTTTGTGAGGACAGTGAGACAAATGACTCAGAAACCTGAATGCCACAGATTTATTCCTTGCTGCACTTATTTGTGGTAATTATACAGGTAATGGGGCAAACTATACGTAGGGGCCGTTCTCCCCAATGCTCTAATTAGCATAGCAGTGAGTTGGGGAGATATGGATATTCCTGCAGTGGTTAAGGAATCTTCACGGCTACCTGGTCCATATGACAACCCAGGTCCTGCCCTGTCAATGGAGAAGGGGAGAGTGATTGACAATTACACTATCGGAATACAAGGAATTCCTATCTGCATGGGGAATGGAACTCATAACCTCTCGGGTATGGCTATCCACAGTCAATACTCCCTAAGATTGTCACAATATGTTCTATATGCTTCATGCCCTCACTGTCCTGGAATTCACGTTACAAACCAGGCTGGCCTTGAACTCCCAGAAATCCGCCTGCCTCTGCCACCTGAGTGCTGGGATTAAAGGCATATGCCCCGGGTGCCTGGCTTGAGTATCCCACTTCTCCCCATCTTCCCATCCTTCTCTCTGCTTTAACTTCCCCTCCTGTTATTCCCCTTCTCCAAATGACCTGGGTTACATTGTCCTCCCTCCCTTAAGATCTTTCTTCCCCCTCCCACCAATGGCCCTGTATCAGTGAGGGTTTCCAGTCCTGTGATAAATCACATGACCAAAACCAACTTGGGGATGAAAAAGTTTATTTTTATCTTGTAGCTTACAGTTCATCATCAAGGAAAATCAGGGCAGGAATTCAATCAGGTCAGGAACCTGGGGTCAGGATTTGATGCAGTGACCATGGAGGAATGTCCCTCATGGTTTGCTCAGCCTGCTTTCTTAGGGTGCTCAGGACCACCAGGACAGGGATAGCACCACAGTGAGCTGGGATTGCCCATCAGTCACCAATGAAGAAAACACTCCGTGGGCTTGCCCAGAAGCCAGTCTTGTAGGAGCGATTCTTTAGTCACGGTTTCCAGACGACTCTGTCTTGTGCCAGCCAGCACAGGTCATTTTCTGGAGTTTACATGTACTCTAAGTTAGACACACACTTTAGGTAGGATGCTAAGATCCACAAGAATAAGAACCTATGAAATTTGTCTTCATGTGTTTGGGTTACCCCAGAGCGTGACTGATTTACCGCAGATGAAGCCAGCAATGTGTAGATTCATGCTCATGCTCACTACACCAATATCCTTCGTCTCCCTGGCTCCCTCTCTAATGGTATCAGCTGGGCCATTTAGGGAATGGTTAGTGCGGCAGGACCGAGCAACCAGGATAAGGGCTAGACAGGGAGATATTTTAAACCACTTTGGGCCACCTGGGCAATATTGTTAACCATTTTTACTTCCTCTGCAGTGATTTTTGAGATTAGGATATAAGATAGTCCTTGTTTCTCAGGATTTGCATAAACATTGATGTTTTCATGGTACTGGCAAAAGGGTGGTACTATCCCGTTTCGGGAGTTGTTAAGAGAATCTGATCACACCTGGAGATTCTCCTCATACTTATATGTTGTGAGATATTATTTCAACTGAGCAAAGATGTGCTACATTGTTTATGCTGCAGAATATTCCTTTGACTGTGTAAAGGTGTATTGCATTTCTTTATGTTGCATTTGTTTAATTATGAAAAGATATGTTGCGTCTGTTTCACCTTACCTGCCTACGGCACCTGATTGGTCTAATAAAGAGCTTAACAGCCAATAGCTAGGCAGAGAAAGAATAGGTAGGGCTGGCAGGGAGAGAGAATAAATAAGAGGAAAAATCCAGGCTCAGGAGGAAAGAAGCAGCTGGAAGAATGAGAGAAGGAGGAGCAGAGAATGAGGGACACACCTGGGGCCAGAAGCCAGGCAGCCACCAGTCAGCAGACACCAGAAGCAGTGAAGGTAAGAGAAACAGAAAGAAGGTAGAAGATGTAAAAAGCCCCAAGGCAGAAGGTAGACAAAGAGAAACAGGTTCATTTAAGTTAGAAGAGTAGCCAGAAAAGAGCCCAAGCTAAAGCCGAGCATCCATAACTAAAAGTCTCTGTGTCATGATTGGGGAGCTGGTTGATGCCACAAAAGAAAAAGCCTGGTACACTTCCGTCTTTTTTATTATATTCACTCTCATCATCCCTCTTGTCCAACTCCCATTCCCTCAGATCCCCTTTTCCTTTTTTGTATAGTCCTTCTACATCCTTGCCTTTCTTCATGATCCGATGAAGTATTGCTTACGAGAGCCTGGGATGAGTGAGCCTGGGTACCTTACCTGTGGCTGTTCTAGAAAGAGCATGTCTCACCCATCAACTTGTAACTGCCTAAAATCCTCGTGGAAAAGTAAGGTCTCATGATCTCTTGTATGACAGGATGTTGATGGGCCCAATTATATGCAAATAATCACAGTTTCTGTGAGATTGTAGCAGCCCTAAAGACAGCATTTCATAACAGTCTACCTCTTACTCCTAGGGACTTTTAGCACAAACAGGTGTGTCCTGTGTGTTGTACTTTGCTAACAAGGAGAGTGGAGAAGATGACCGAGAAGCAGCTCCAATCAAAATTAAACACCTCGTCCTAAAATGGGGTCTCCTGTTTTCCCTTTATAAACTGCCATTTTACTATGTCCCCTGCCTGACCCTCTCTATCCAAAGGCTGTCCTTTGTCTGTTCCCCTGGGACAAATACCCCTTTCTTCTCTCCCTTGTTCCCTTCCCCTTCTCCCTTGTCCTTTATCTCCTCCTTCTTTGTCTCTTATTTCTGCCCTTCATCCCTTTGAGGCAAATAAATTTTCTTTGTGCTGAGAACTTGGTCTTGAAGCTGTCTTGAGCCCACTTCGAGGTCCCTACAATATCTGCTTGACTTTGGGACCAGCTCCGTATCTCCTGTTCCTCTCTTTCCCCTATTGTTTTATACTAATAGTTGGTTGATAGAAAAGACAAGAGTCTAAGTCTTAAGGTTCTAAACTATCCAGAATTTTGAGGAACAAATGACCCATATTTATCTGTGTGACTGATCAAAGACTAATAATTTTGTTGCCTCAATTTTTCATCTCTAAAATGAAGATGGTTAATGCTCACATGATCACTATGGAAACAATTCACATGATATTATTTTTGAATTTTTTCCTACTTAAAATGGTAAAATAGCAACTTCATAATTTGCGATCTTAACCATTTTTGCACTGAGCACTTTCACAGTTCTACGTAGATCTTTCTTCTGTAAAATCAGAAAAGTTTTTGAATACTCGAGACTCTGCTCCTTACACACCATCTTTCCACTCTGATCCTCTGAGCCCTGGCAACAACTCTTCTACCAATGTCTCTACAGTTTTGACTCCTGCAGGTAGCTTATGAAAGGTGAAAGCCTTTGTCTGTATGTGACAGGCACAACGTCCTCAGGTTTCATCCATGTTGCATAATGCATCCAGAGTTCTAAGGGTGAATATTCTTTTATAGCATGTGAATATATGGCCACAGATTGTTTGTCCACCCATCCACAGGTGAATATTTGAGGTGCTATTATTTTTATATACCGGGAACAATGCAGCTACACACTGCCCACACAAATGTTTCTTTGGGGGTATAAGTGAAATTGCTGGATCAAATGGTCGTTTTATTTTATTTTTATTTTAATACACACAACTTTCATTGTCATCCCTGAAGTCATATGTTTGGCTGTCAAGTAAAGATAACAGAGTCAGCACGTTAGGTCCATTTTTGAGGTTTCATCAGTGTTGGGGTCACCCGTTTATTACAGTGTAACCAGACAGAAAGCTGAGAGCTTACCAGGGACAGGTAGAAAACAATAAGCTTCCCTTTCTTCACTTTGCTAGCTTTCCTGTGTCATGCAATTTGTCTTTCTGGTTCTATATCTTGCTTTGCCTCTCTCCTTTCCAGTGGTGTGTCACTGACCCGTCAGCAGCAGCAGCAGCAGCAGCAGCAGCAGCCATGCGGCAATGCTGAAGCATGCATGGGCAGCTGTTTATGGCGGTTCTCCAGCTGTTCCTATCCCAGGATTCCTAGATGCTTGTGTTATTGTCGTACCCAAGGTTCCACAGTCTTCATTTATGCTGTCTATCCAGCATTTTGGGGCCTTCCTCTTCACCTTATCCCTTGAACTCCTCCAAGCAGTGCTATCTCCAGGTATCTGCCATCATTCATTCTCATAACATGCCTGAAGTATCTCAAGTGTTGTTACTGTATCCTGTAGTTTACTTCTTCCTGTAGATGGAGCTGTTTCTTAATGTCAGCACGGTGTAGCCTATCTCTGTGTGATGCCTAGACATGCCATCTCAAACACATTCAGCCACTGCTTTGTCATTGATGCACAGGAAATGAAATGCCTGTCGCTAAGAGGACTCAAGACATTTGTGCTCATTGGTTTCCAAATCTTAAAGCCTAGATCATAAGATATTCTGAATTTTTCAGATGGAAAATGAGTGCTTGAAAAGCCGAGGCAGAGGAAAGATTTAGGCAACGAGGCTGTGGTCAGGCTTTGAGTATCTTATCTGTTGGAAGTCAACGTAATGCTGACAGTGGCAGTCAGATTTTTGACGCATGGAACATAGGAGTGAGGTATGAACTAGTGGGGAGCTCTAATCTTCCTGACCAACCACATGGGGGTCAGCCTTGAACATAGCAATATTTCATAGGCGTGGGGTTGCCTCAGTCCTTTTTCATTAGTCCCCTGCTGAGACAGTCTCTCTTAATACACAACAAAGTCCTGCATCTCACTAGTGAGAGAAGAAAGTGCCCAAAGAGATCTATCTATCTATCTATCTATCTATCTATCTATCTATCTATCTATCTATCTATCTATCTAATCAATAAACAAGGCTACCCAGCCTTTCTGTTGAGGAGAAAACCAGTTACAAAACAGTCATGAGAGACGAGCAAGGCAGGGCTTGGGTATATCTCAGAAAGGAAAGCAGAGAAGCATGGAGCTAAAGACAAGAGAAGCGGGGCCAGGACTCAGAGTTCATCTCTGTAGAAGAAAAGTGCCTTCCTTTCTGGTCAGAGTTTGTTCACAACTGCTCCATGAAGTAAGCTAGGGGCAACCGTCCTTTCATACAGGAACAGAGACTTCAGAAGATGAGGTGACTTGTCATTGCAGAGATGGCAGCTTGAAGGAGTGTGGCATTTGTCTTTTAAGCTTTATTGGTTGTCATTTGCCTGACTCCTCATATTCTTTGACTGTTATTATGGCACAAATGTCAACTGCAAAGGTTGTTACCCCAACTTCAACAGTGTACTATAAATTACATTATGGTGTTTAGCTGATTAATATGCTAAGACAATGATGTAATTTTAATAATTACCATCCAGTTTAGCAATGCACAGAAAGTCACTTTACACTGACTAAATGGCTAAAAACTCATGCTGAAACCATTGTTTTATGTATGATGTCTTTAATAAATCTACCTTAATAACCTACAAAGCTGTCTTAGTAATTTTTCAAAGTTATAGTTCCATGAATTCTGTCAGTTTAGATGGTAAACATGTCTTGATTTTTGGCATCATTTAAAAATAATCTTTGACCTTTGATTGAAATAACTTTCCACACAAACGATACTAATCATGAAGTTATCATTACAATTCCTGTCCACTGCCTAAAGTTGAATTTTCAGAAAGCTCAGAAGTAAAGAAAGCAAGCTCTCTCTTGAGCTGCCTTTTCTCCCCTGGCTGTTCACACAGCTTGACTTTGATGTTGGCATCACTGAAAGCTTCTCCCTTGGTTTCCTCTGCTGGACACTGCCGTCGTGAGAACTTTGCTCTCTTCTGTGTCATTGAAATTCCTGAATTTCGGTGCTTCTGCACTGAAGAAAAGCGTTCTTTTATTATGCAATGACAAACTGCGGACAAGAAATTCTTTTTGAAGTTTTCATTCATAAATGCATACACGATGGGATTACAGATGGAGTTGAAAAATCCAATTATTTGTACGACAGCAAAAACCATCTTGATAGTGACATCATCATATTCTTTTTCAAAATTGCCTAAAATAGAATATTACGTTAGATTGTGAATTAAATTTCTTGAGAAAATTAAAAACTATTTATCACCTGACTTTGTCAAAGACAAAAGGCATGCAGATTTCTGAAGCCCACTGTGGGAGAGGAACAATTACCTGGGAACAAATGGCCTTCATGACGATCATTCTTACAAACACAGGCTGGTGTCCAGCATATGCTACTGCGCTCACAGTACTTACACTAAATAATTCAAATGTTGTGAAAACTAGAAGCAGGAGTTATCCTTCAAATATTCACTTGCAATGCAGAAACAGTCCCACTGTAAAGTCTTGGCTTATCAGGGAGAATACCAGAGGTGCTGGCTGAAATCCCAGGTGTTGTTAAATTGAAACTATGCAAGTCGAAGTTGTAAAAACAGAAGATTAATAAAATGCCACATTGCCCCCTTTAGGAATGAATGGAAGAATCTGGAAGTTTTTCTTTATTGTATACAATGACTAAAGAACACTTCCTAAAGTGTCCTTGTCACAGAGAATCATTCACCACACAGGGAGCTTGCGCTCTTGTAACAGGAAAGAGCTTGAGGCTTGGTGTTTAATTAAGCCAGTGAATAGCAACAGATTCACAGCCATTCCTATTCTAGCAGGAAATGGACGGAGCCATCTAAGAAGAATGCTATATACTTACTGTACTCAACCATCATGTGAACAACGTGGAAAGGGGCCCAGCACGCAGCAAAGAGAGCCACCACTGTCACCATCATGACGACAGCCCGCTTCTTCTTCCTAGACCCACGAGAAAGCATTGGTTCAGTTTTCTGTGGAAAATGTGTTAGAACAGCAAGACTGAAATAGAGGTTGAGCCTAGGCCACTCAAACGTAACTGCACGTCGGTTATGGCCGTTTCCTGTTTGTTTCACCCTTGTCTGCATGGTCTTATGTACTAAACATGCTTATGGTGTGTGCTCACTGCGGGTCTGGCATGCTCCTAGATCACCACCATGGATTCTATCGTTAATACTCAGAGAGATCAATGGGCTAACGCAGAAGGTGTAGCACCCCGAAGGTTCCTGATGGCTAGTCACCGACGGACTTTGGGTTTGGATTTAGGAGCCACTGGGCATTGAAAACCACTCATTTCTTTGATAGCAAAACATCAATATTTATCAAATACAATAAGCTTCAAGGATTGAATTAAAACTCTGGTTTACCAGCAATTCAAACTCATTTCTTTATTTTTCTTATAAGGTAGAGTTATGTCTTCACTTGAACTACATATTTGCTGTATATTTTATAATTTCATACTTGGCACCTCTCCTTTCAACTCCAGAAATCCTTTCTTCTGAGGTAAGGGTGTCATTAATTCAATAAAATCCCCAAGACGATGAAGTCTTGGGGACCTCTTACATTCAGAAAGGAGTGTCTTCATACACACGGGCGCTGGAGGACACTGTACAGAAAGATTTAACTACAACCCGTCAAATCCCTGGATGTGCGCAGAGGCATCACTCATGTTCATTTCAACAGTCGTGCAGATATAAAGTGAGTCTCGTGTTATGTACGCAGCATCATAGTGTTGTAAAATGGATGCTGGTGAGTAAGATAAAAAAGAGCGTTTATGCTGAAATCAAATTTAATGTAAGTGATATGCTGTGGTTAAAGCATTTTTATATATGTCAGCACTGTCTCTGAATGGTAGGAAGTGAGAATGGATGTCATTATACATGCATTAAGGAAATGGGGGAGGGGAGCAAAAAATTGTCACGATGGCCGGCAGGGTGACAGTGAGCAGAGCCACCGCCTTGCACACAGAGCCTTGATAGCAGTTCATAGTTCTTGCGTGTTCTCTCTCTCTTTTGTTTAATTAGTTTGGATAGGTGTTTGTCGATCTTGTTGATTATCTCCAAGAACCAACTGTCCTTTTGTCTCAACTTTCAGTGTTGAGTTACAGGTGTGAGCCACCACACCCAGCACTGGGCTCTTGAGTATGTCAGCCTTTGTTGCCCAGCTTATGCATGAAATGTGGAACGTGGGTCTGGGCCTTTGGAGCTTGGGAGGGAAAACCCAACATTCCGTGAAATCACACACAATTTTTACAGTTTCCTTAGTGATTATGTACAACACTGAGGGCTCTGAAAAGATTGCTTTTATTTAAATTTTTTGAAGGGAGATTAATGTTTTACTTAGTAGAAAAAAGGTAACCCTGAATACGTAGCGTAAGTACAAATAGCAAATAACTCCACAGAAAAGCACCCTGGATGCAGGAAACTGAAATGCAAGGATTAGGAAAGCTGAAGAAATGCTTCTAAAAATACTGTCTGTCCTATTACTTCATAGAGGAGAGGGCAAAGAGCAAAAGTCAAAGCTAGCACTCTGAAATTTTAGATTGTGCAAAAAGTACTTTTTCTGCTAGGAAGAAGCACAGAGGATTCTGAGCTGATGAGGAAATAAACCTCTTTCCTCTTCATCACCAGGAAACTCACACACACACACACACACACACACACACACACACACACAGGCATATATGCATTCACACACACACAAACACCCCACACTTGTATACATGCACACATACACACACACACGCACACACACACACTCAGGCATATACGCATGCACACACACACACACGTACACACATACACACATACACACCCACACCCACACACACTCAGGCATATATGCATGCACACACAAACACACGCACACACACTCAGGCATATACGCATTCACACACACCCACACCCCACACGCGTATGCGTGCACACACACACATATACACACCCACCCACACACAGGCACGTGCACATATGCACGCACGCACACCCTTCAACACCCGTGCGTACAAATTTGCACCTGAGTCCCACTCCACCCCATGCCCAGCCCAGACACCTCCCCAACCCCACCCCCCGCCATGCCTTCACCATCCTTTATCTTGCTCCATTAGGAAATTTGGTTTGCTGGCAGATCTGCATTTTCAGTACTCCAAGATGTACTATAATTTTAGCTTTTACCAAGGCTACCCTCAAATGCCAGGTTTCAAAAGAGCATCAATGTTAGATAAGCACACAGGATTCCGAGGGAAGGGAATGTTTGTTTATTTGTCATTAAACTTCCTGATATGACCTTCATAATGTTGTAGGTCTGATAAAGCACTGAGCCTGATTGGCAGCATTTCCAGGAGTTCACAATTTCACAGCTAAGGTTCTGGTCAAGGTTACAGAGTTATTTATTAACTTAATATAAAAGATGCTTTAAAAAGATTATAAAAAGCAATCTGACCACGCTACAGACAATAACAATAAGACACACACAGGGGTTAAGGCCAGCACTAAGTCAACAGGGAGATCAGGAGGGTGCACTATTGTCATCTGTGACACATCTGGTGATTAGCATGTTCTCGTGAGTAAGGCAGCTTGTGAGGAACAAGAAGGAGGGCATGGCTGAGGTCGCTGAGGGCAGCTGATGGAGGCGGCGGCACCATGCGCTCCTGGCTCCCCCAGTCGTCCTCTTCTCCACAGAGCAGCAGCAGAGTTTTCATAGTCTCCAGATGTGTCACCCTGGAACCAGACACAGTTAGCTCAATGACTCACAAACGCCACAGGAAATAAGAGATCAGGAGCTATCTGGGCCTCCCCCCAAGCTCCTCTTTCTAACCCTTTCTTTATCTCATCTAGTGACCAAATGTGCCTGACAGCTCTCTGCATCTGCCGAAATATACTTTTTTGTACCTTCTCATGCAGCAGACACCATGGGGGTCGGGATCTAGCAAGCCTATCCATAAAATTCATAGTATATTATACCGCTCTTTGTCCATCAACATTAACCCTTCTGTTCCCTTGCTCATCATACACCCCCGTGTATGGCAAGGGTTCTTTTGCTGTAGTCTTATACATTCACATACTGTGCTTCCCTATCCCAGCGCTGTTCCTGAAGAGATAATCCTTGTCTTGTAGATATAAAGAATATCATTATCATAAAAGAGATCGTGCAAAGCCCATATCCTGCATAGCCAGCTAATCGAGAAACCCATCTATGCCTCAACGGCGGCCTATACCGGGCCGTCTGCCATGGACCTCCAGGAAGCCTGGTCCCATAGGACACGCAGCTCCAGACCGGCATAATGACATATGTCATATCACACAGACGACACTGGAGTCGGTGTGGCAATCCCCCAATCATTCCTGAGACCTGAGACCAGGTCCTGAGACCTCCTCCCAGTGTCAAGCACCTACCTGGCTTGTTGTTAATCGCTCTCCTCCGAAGTTTCTGAGAGCAGTCTCGTAAGGAGCTCGTGCACCCGTATGAGGACGTCCGAGTACGGCAGATGGATTATCAGGTAGGTCTTTACCTTCTTCAGCGCGGACATGCCGGATGTCGTGGCAAAGTCCCCGGGGAAGACGCTCGTCCACGTGTCCAGGAGGGTGCAAATGGTGCTGGTGGAAAGGGACAGACAGGGCACCCAGTGGCCTGGACTTTCCTTTGCCATCCCGCCCAAGACTCCGTGCATGTGAGACTGCAAAGGGGAGGCTATCCAGCCCTTAGCCATACAATGAGCAGGGCTGAGAGGTCCATGGGAGCAGGGAGCTCCATACGCCCCATGCTCAGGCTCTAATGGAGCACAGCTGAGCGAGCCTTCACACCATGGACTGAGATGAGGGTAGTAGAGTCTCAGAGGGCCACCGGAGGCCACAGGTTTCCCCATATCCCCACTTGGCAAGGACCGTGCCCATGCAGTTCTTTTCACCCTCCAGTCAATGCTTAGACCTCAGTATGGTGTATGGTGGTAGAAACGTGGAGCGTGAGCCCCAAGCATCGGCCATCCCTCACCCTTGGTACCCAAGGGAGTCCACCCTGCAGAGCCAAGGCCTTTCTTTCTCATGTTGTAAAGCTCACTTACTTCTTGAGCTGCTCATCCTCCTGGCAGCCGGGGCGGAAGCATGCATACCTGGAGGAGATCAGGAAGGATGTTACCCGTGGGGTCCCAGTTCCCTACCTAAAAGACATCTGGGGAGCCTGCTGACTCCTGAAGCAGAATCAAAGTCACAGGTTATTAGTTCACCTGCATTCTGTAGGTGCTTCAAATATGTTTGTGCAGTATGTCTACCCGGACATCTCAGTGGACACAGGTTCCCTCGGATTATCCTCCTGGGGTCTCCACTCAAGACCCATCTCTATCGGGTGCTCCAATATGAATTCTAGAACCTCCTTTACAATGGGAGAAGCACTTTGACCAATGCTTCAGGAAAACTGGCCAAGGATAGAGAGCTTCCTGAAGGTGCAGAGGACACCCACACTCACACTCATTAGGGTCACAGCAGTCCCTAGGGCCCAACCTGGAGGTAGTAATGTCTGACTACATGGTGCTGGCTTCTGACAAGACTCTAGCAACTAGGTAGGCTCAGAGAAAAGCAGAGGCTTCCCATAAACGACAAGAGGATGTGAGGCCTCTGAGCTCGGAAGTGGGCACTCACCGCCTGAAGATGACATCCAGCACCTGCTCGATGGTGGTATGAGCAGGGTAGGTGCTCAGGAAAGCGATGAGATGCTCGCGGTCCCCGTTCTGAAGGGAAGTGATCAGGTCTTCCACCCCTTTCTCCAGATCCCCGAAGTCTAGGATCTTAGGGTCCCCGGGGACTGAGTCTTTCTGGTAATTCAGCTGGTCCTGCGGGGCGGGGTCTACTGGGTCCCCAGGGAAGGACTCAGTCAGGTCCTGCGGGGCGGGGTCTACTGGGTCCCCAGGGAAGGATTCAGTCAGGTCCCCGGGGGCAGGGTCCACCGGGTCCCCGGGGATGGACTCCGGCTGGTCTTGGTCTTGTGGGGCCGAACGCATGGTATCCCCAGTGTCAGAGCCCATCGGTTCGCCAGGAGCGGCCTCAGGCTGGTCCTCCGGAGTGGAGTCCACTGGGTCCCCGCAGATGGATTCTGTCAGGTCCTCAGGGGTGGAGTGCACCAGGTCTCCAAGGACAGACTCGGTCGGGTCCCCAGGGACACAGTCTTGCTGGTCCAGATGGTCCTCTGGGCTGGGACCCATCTGGTCTCCCAGGAACGAATTAGTCGGGTTCCCGGGGACGCAGTCTTGCTGGTCCAGCTGGTCCTCTGGGCTGGGACCCATCTGGTCTCCAAGGACCGAATTAGTTGGGTCCCCGGGGACGCAGTCTTGCTGGTCCAGCTGGTCCTCTGGGCTGGGACCCATCTGGTCTCCAAGGACCGAATTAGTCGGGTCCCCGGGGACGCAGTCTTGCTGGTCCAGCTGGTCCTCTGGGCTGGGACCCTTTGGGTCTCCCAGGAACGAATTAGTCGGGTCCCTGGGGACGCAGTCTTGCTGGTCCAGATGGTCCTCTGGGCTGGGACCCATCTGGTCTCCAAGGACCGAATTAGTCGGGTCCCCGGGGACGCAGTCTTGCTGGTCCAGCTGGTCCTCTGGGCTGGGACCCTTTGGGTCTCCCAGGAACGAATTAGTCGGGTTCCCGGGGACGCAGTCTTGCTGGTCCAGCTGGTCCTCAGGAATGGAGCCCATAGGGTCCCCAAGTACAGAACCAGTGGCGGCCCCAGGGATCGAGTCTGGCTGGTCCTCTGGGGTGGCGCCCATTGGATCCCTGGGGCCAGACCCCGGCTGGTCTTCCCATGCTGAGCCCTTCGGATCCCCGGGGACAGAATCATTTGGGTTCCCGGGTACAGAGTCCTGTTGGTCCTCCGTGCCGGAGCCCACCTGGTCCCCAGGAAGGGAGCCCATTGGGTCTCTGGGGAGGGACTGCAGCTGGGCCTCCGGGGAGGAGACCATTGGGTCCCCGGAGAGGCACTCCTTCTGGTCCCTGGGGGCGGACTCAGTAAGGTCCCCCGGGGCTGACTCCTTCTGGTCCCCAGGGCAGCGGTTCTTCTGGTCTTCTGCCACCTGAGGAGAGATCAGGGTGGGTGGTTCAAACTGGCACAGGACTGCAATTCACGATTGGTTATTATCATTCCACGTTCTCCTGACCCCTTCACTCTGCCAAACACCAAGAGTGAAATTTGGGAAAACCGAGATTTCAGAGTGGTTACCTGGCCTACGTTGGCCTGGCTCTCGCTGCCCCTTCTCATTTGGCCGAATGGCCAGAGGTGCTGGCGCCAAGTTCGAACCAGGCGGCTCCAGGCACCTCCTACGCCATGCCTTCTTTTCTTCTTTCTTTCATTACTCACGCAGCAGCAACTCCACCAGCTACAGCAACTCATGACTAATCGTCACTCTTGTCTCAAGACAAGTGAGCCTTCTGGGCTGTCTGTAAGCAGTTGGCTGCCTGGTTGCAGGTTTCTGCATTGTGATGTCACAGTTAAGAAAGTGAGGTCACTCCTGGGGTCCCCATGCCTGAGTCTCCTCACACAGGGCTTTCCCAGAAGTCTCTTAGGCCCCCTCCCTCCTTCCACGTGCACTACTTGACACAGATACCAAGGTCCTTCCTATTTCACTGCTCCTAGGGATGTCTGGGTACAGGCAGCACCTCGGCTTTACAATCTGAGCTCCTATTGTTGACCTGCATCTGGAATTCTTAACCCAACCCTAATTGTCCCAGCACACCTTAAAGCCTTGCCATGTTGCCTCGCTTCTAGGCTACTTTATGTGTGTTCTCTGTGAAATATGAACACACATCATCTGTGTGTTGGGTTTTCATGAGGATCTAGAGTGGGACATTTTTTTTAGCATTTTTTTAAAAAAAATATTTTGTCTTGTTTTGAGACAGGATTTCTTTGTATAGCCATGGCTGTCCTGGAACTCCCAGAGATCCACCTGTTTCTGCTTCCTGAGTACTGGGAATGAAAGCATGCACCACAACCAGGGTCAAGAGTGAGGCACTTGTATAGTTAATTATAATCGTGTGCTTTTTTTGAAATTTTTTTTTTTATTTATATTACAGACTCCTTCAGGTCTCTGCACCTAGGCATCACCGATGTCTCCTCCTTTATTCTGAAAATTTGCCAGCAAGGGAAGTGGTGCAGGGGCAGACACTGGGGAAAGATCCAGCCAGGAGGCCTGGAGCCTTCAGCAGCTCCTCCCCACTTCCCATCTTCCCCACTGACTGCTGAGCTTCACTACTGCCCCGTGTGGAGGAAAGGGACACAGCAGGTGCGAATGCCAGGGGAAAGTGCAGTGGGATGTTTATAAGTACAAGTCTGAGGTGCGGGTAGGCGAGATTGCTCAGTGGTTAAGCGCACTGGCTGCTCTCCTATAGGTCTTGAGTTCAATTCCCACCAACCCCATGGTTCCTCACACCCATCCGGAGTGAAATCTGGTGCCCTCTTCTGGTCTGGCATGCAGACATACATGCAGTCTGAATATCTATTCATAATAGGTAAATAAATCTTTTAAAAATGTAAAACTAAATAAACCTTAAACTTAAAAAATGGCAAAAAAGACGTCAGGGCGCTGTTAATAATATCTCAAATACATACATGAATTTATACAAAACAATAGTATCATAAGACTTTGTAGTTTATTTGTGTTCAATATTGGACAATTTACATGAAAATTTATTTCTGTACTTAAATTACAAGGGTTCAAAGTAATCATTTGTCCGTAGCAGGCAGAGCACGGGCCAGCTCTCCTTTACTAAGGAGGCGGCAGCACATCCCTAGAGGAGGGGGCAGTGGGGGTGTGGACAGGGCTTCAGCTGGTGCAGCCCTGTGGCTCCTTGCAAGGCTCAAGAGTATTCCCAGGCCACCCCACATTGGTGGACCATGTTGCCTCATCAACATCCTCACACAGGGATGCTGACAGGCCCCATCCCCGCCTGGAATTGAAGGCAACCCCCTGTGGCAAACTTGCCATCCCTCTCCCTGAACGCCGTTGTTCCTATGACCATGCTGTCTAATTCATGCTGCGGGGTGCTCCTCACTTTGCCCCCAGCGTCAGGCACCGAGCCTCACTTGCCCATGGTTCAGACCCTACTCTGCTTGCGTGCAGCAGAGCTGAGCACCAGGGCCTTGCGGTGCACTGCAGGGAGGTCAGAAGAACCTCGCTGACGTCAGAACCGAACTGACCATATCTCAGAGGACGCAGTTCTCTTCCTCGTTTTACAGGTGAGACCAGGGAGGCTCGGGGATGTTAGTGTATTGGTTGTCAATTCTGCATAACAAACCGCTCAACAGTGGAGTGACTAAGGAAATTATTGTTACTGTTATTGTGAGATTATTGTTCACACTTCCACGAGGCATCACTTTCAGCCTGGCTCCACTGAGGGTTCCTTAGACCACGCTCACGGGACTCACTCATGAGACTATATTTACCTGGTGAACTCCCAGGCACTCATTGTGTTGGGTCTCAGAACGAGGCAGGCCATCCTATCTAGAATTTTCTGGATCAGAGTAGCCCAGGAATCTTCACACAGACACTGTGTTCCAGAAAGAGAACAGAGGCGTCAAAGCGTCTGCAGATGCAGTACACACAAACTCACCATGGATGCACACATACACAGACACTGATAATAAATAAATGCTATAGAATTTAAATCCCTCTGTTGACTTCTGGTAGAAATTATAAGGAACTCTATCATAAAGTTCTTGTCATGAGATCATGAGAGTAGTATCAGTCTTACACACTGATGACATCTGCCAAGGGAACCAGATATTATTTTGGTGAAATGTAATGATTTTTGTGCTAGCTTGATTCTTCATGAACTTCATGAAATGAATACACCTCACCGGTGCCTGAGCCGAGATGACTTATGCTTGGACATCAGTGGACTGGGAGCTGGAGTGAAGGCTGTCTGGTCCACAGAGTGTCTGATACGATCAAGTTCCCAAGCAAGAAAGGGAGCCAGAGATTGGCAAATGGTGCCTCTGTGTGTGATACTTTCTTTGTTTTAGGATACAGGGCCGTGGTGGCCAGGCCTCCAGACCTGAGAAGCAGGATGCTCCTGACCTGTCAGCAACATTTAGTCCAGCCACACCTGGGGCACCAGGTAAAGAGGGTAGATGTGGCCCGCACTGTTGCTCAACACTCCATACCAAACTTCATCTTCAACATAATCCCTGGAGAATTCTGCAGAGAAGGATCAACGGCTTCTCAGCCCTGACTGAACAGTTTGAGTGACAACCACTTGTATTCTAGGGATCACAGAATGGGCTTGCTTCGCTTGGCTGTGAGGTGAGAGCTGGGAGAACTCTGTGCAGTGAGGTCTCTGTGGAGAGCAGAATGCTCCAGCCCTGACCCCCACCTAGCCCTACAAAGCCGCCACCCTGTACCAGTTCATTATTCAAGTATGGGACGCTCTCTGCCATTTTTGTGCTTATAGGACACCTTCCCTGGTTGACAAGCAACAAGCCTGGCTGGGACTGGCCTACACACCACAGACTAGAGAATGAACCTGTCTGACGGCAATCCATGGTATCTACGAGAGAAATATGCTGCTAGCTGCCGTGTTGGTTTTGCTCTCTCCTTGCATTCACTTGGCCGAATGTGCTGACATCCGTCCATGTCTGTGGACAGCCATTTATGCCAGATTTTCACTCCCAGACCAATAATTTATCATGCGATTGTGTAATCAATAGCTTGGTTCCTTGCTGTCTTCTTTGTATGTTTAAAAAGTAATATTGCCTTGGACATTCATGACCTCTGTCCATTTCTCTTGACCTGTTTGGTTTTTGTTTCTTTTACAAAAAATCCTGGAAGCTGAATTTCTTGGTCAGACAGGGCAGCCTAAGGGGAGTGTGAGTGTCCATGACAGACCTCCACTTACCTGCCTGGGTGTCCATTGCAGAAAGTGACTGTGTGTGACCTTCTTCTGGCCTCCGTGGGCTCCAGGAATGTGCATGGTACATATAGAAACATGCAGGCACAACACTCATACACATAAAATAAAGATAAACACATCTTTTAAATTACACATTTATTTAGTTCTGTAGGTCAGAATACAACTTGTGAGAGTCAGTTCTTACCTGTCACCCTTCAGGTCTCAAGAATTGAACTCAAATCCTTAGGTGTGTCAGCAGCTGTCTCTACTCACTGGGCCATCTAGTTGGCACCTTTTTCAAGGACACAGGTTATGAAGATCTTCCTCTATAACCTTTACAGACTTTCCATTTATAAAGTGAAAAACATTTTAGTGAATTTTTGTGTAATTCATAAAGTTTATGTCTATGTTCATTTTTTCATTTGGATTCTACACAGCTCACCTTTTATATTTATTCTGTCGCCATTTGTGGGTCACTTTCCTCTCCACTGAATTGAATTTGTCCCTTTTACAGATTCTCTGGGTATGTGGGCTGGTGTCTTCCAATGACTGAAGAACTGATGGCATTTCACTTACTGTGATGATCTGTGTGATGTTAGCCCTACGGCCAGAGGAAGTTCATGAGCTGGCTGAGGTTGTTGCTTCTCTTGGTCCTGCTCTTTTTGTTCCTAAGTACTTGGTACAGCTGTAGACAAGCTCTATACTGGTGTGTCTTATGCACGGACCCCTTTAGACATCTTAAGCGGTTCACCCTTCTCCGAGGCAACAAGTGAGTCTTGCTCCAGCCTATGGTTCAGACTTGATTTCCACATCACAGGATACTACATTTTTTACTTTATTTATTTAATAAACTTTATAATTGAATAAATTATTGTTTATTAGCTTTTAATAACTTTTAATTAACTTCTAAGTTATTTAAAACATTTCTATTTCTTAATATAGGCATCTACTGTTATAAATCTCCTTCAGTGTGGTTCTTTTTGCTATAGACCACAGATTTTGGTATGTTGTGCTCATAGTTTTTTGTTTAAGAAAAAATTTCAACATCTCTTTTTGAATTTCTGAATAATCCGCTTGTTTTTTTAAAAAGTTACCTAATCTCAATATATTTACACAATCTCTAAAATTTCTGTCTCAGTGAAGGTTTCCATTACTGTGATAGAACATCGCAACCAAAAGCAACTTGGTGAGGAAAGGTTTTATTTCATCTTATAACTCAGGTCACACTCTCATCACTGCAGGAAGTCAGGGCAGTAACTAAGGCAGGAGCCTGAAGGCAGGAACTGATGCGAAGACCGTGAAGCAGTGCTACTGGTTTAAGTCCTGTGGCTTGCTCGGGCTGCTTTCTTCTGTCACCCAGTATCACCCGCCCAGGGGTGGCACCACCAGGAATAAGCTGAGCCCTCCCATATTAATCATTAATCGAGACAATTCCCTACAGGCTTCCCCACAGGCTAATCTACGGTGACATTTTCTCAGTTGACGTTCCCTTTTCTCAAATGACTCCAGCTTGTGTCAAACTGGCAGAACAACTGACCCCTTGTCAACTTGACCCACAAATACATCACTGATTAATCGTCACCTTTCCTTATTGCCTGTCCCCAGTACCTCATATTACTTAATGCCATAATCAAAAACATTCCCAGTTTAAATCTGTCTGTCTTTGAAAACACTCCACAGCTTTAAAATACCTGTAGTCTCTCTCACACTTCTAGGCCTCTCTAAAATAGCCGTTCTCTCCAAAAGTTCAAGTCGTTCTAAAATATCAGAGTTCCTCTTAATTTCTAAGGTTTCTATGAGATACTTAAGATCTTATAGCCGTCAGTTCCTGTAAAGTTAAAAAAAGGGGGGGGGGGGTTAAAAACTTTCTTACTCCAAGAGGGAAGAACTGGGACACAGTCACAATCAGATCAAAGGAAACGAAGTCCAACAGCTCAGTTCTTGGTGCCTGGAACCCATTCACAATCCCCTGGGAGAGATCCTTGGATCACTTCTCTGGCTCCGCCATTGGCAACACACACAGCTTGTCTCTCAGGTTCAGAGTGTCCTTGGCAGTCAACCCATGGAATGGACATCTCCAAAATGTTGGGAATTTTCTATTGCAACTAAGCTGAACCTTCATTGATAGCTTTTCCTGGCCTTCCTCCAAGAACTCTAAGCCTACTATCTGGTGCCAAGCCTCAGCTTCTCTCCATGCCCACTTCACGCTTTCAAAAACAATACCATCTGGGTGACTCTTAAACATTACCAAGTTCAGTTAACAACGTGAGGAGCAGCCTTGGCCCCCGACAGCCCACAGCTTGTGTGTACTGACCCCAAGGAGATACTCCCCAGTTTATGATCCTCAGTGATCCTGGTCTCTTTTATCTTTAATTCTTCTCTCACATATTACATTTCGACTGCAGTCTTCTCTGCTCCTCTCCCTCCCAGATAGTCTTTGCTTCCATCTAAAACTTCACAAGCCAGGAAGCCTCCATCATCTTCACAACACTCTTGTCTTTTCAGCTCCCACAGAACAACCCACTGAGCTGTGAGCATTCAAAGGCTTTTCCAGGCCAAAGTTCAAACACTATTATAATCCTCCCAGAGACAAGTGGTTAGGTCTGTCACAACAATACCCCACAACCTGGTACCAGTTTCTGTATTAGTTGGGATCTCTGTTGCTGTGATACACACCATGAACAAAAGCAACTTGTTTCAGGGGTGGTATTTGGCTGATACTTGGACCTTCAAATCCAACATGGAAACAAAACAGGGACAGGAATTTGTCAGGCAGCTGGTTACTGGTTGGTTCCTACTGGCTTGCTCAGCCGGCTTTCTTAGAGCACCCAAGGCCAACCCAGGGTAGCATCACCCACAGTGGGCTGGGCCCTTCCACATCAATTGTCAAACAAGAAAATGCCCAGAGGGGGCTGGAGAGATGGCTCAGAGGTTAAGAGCATTCATTACCTGCTCTTCCAAAGGTCCTGAGTTCAATTCCCAGCAACCACATGGTGGCTCACAACCATCTGTAATGGGGTCTGGTGCCCTCTTCTGGCCTGTAGGCATACACACAGACAGAATATTCTATACATAATAAACAAATATTTTAAAAAATGCCCAGAACTCTGTATACAGGCCAATATAGAAGAGGCATTTTCTCAACTGAAGTTCCCTCTTCCAAATGGCTCTAGCCTGGGTCAAATTTAAAAAAAAAAATCTAGTCAGCAAAGTTTCTTTTTCTAACTTATAATTTCATTCTATTGTGAGCAGAAGATACAAGATTCCAGATTTATTCATTTTAAAGTTCTTCTTACACCTGATATATCATCTAAGAAATTGTCTGCTGCTGGGGTTTGGAAACTTCTACTACTAAATTTGAGCCTATCTTTTGAGTCGATGTATTTATGAGGTCAGGTGCTTCACTATAACATGCGTGGAGATACTGGCTTGGTACAGTAACTCGAACTGGCCACATGTTCTTGGTTCTGCTTCAGTTTCCCAAACGCTGGAACTGTGCTGTTATGCTGGGCCGCAAATGCATGTAGATTTATAATCACCATATATTCTTGATTGATTCCCTAGGTCATAATATGGTGACCTTAGTTAAGAAATCTCATTTTGAGGCACTGAAACGTTTGGCAGATTTGTAGTTTAATGTGGGAATTTAAATAAAAAATTCTCAACAGAATTATTTTATTTTGTAACTTCTTAAACAACAGGAACACCTGTCATTGCCAACTATGGGCTTATTTAAGAAAGTGGAGGCAAGGAAGAAATTGGCATAAGGTACTTTGATACAAATTTCACTGTTTGTGGAGACTCGAAGTAATAACTAGCCTCAATCTGTTCAAGATGTTGTTGAGCAAGTATTTTCTTTAAGACAGCAGTTCTCGACCTGGGGGTCAGGACCTCTTTGGTAACCCTCTACCTTCAAAAATATTTACATTGTAATTCATAACAGTATCAAAATTCATTATGAAGAAGCAACAAAACTAAGGTTATGGCTTGTGGTCACCACAATGCGGAACTCTCAATATTAAAGGGTCACAGCATTAGGA
Organism: Microtus pennsylvanicus; assembly: GCF_037038515.1. Taxonomy (NCBI): domain Eukaryota; kingdom Metazoa; phylum Chordata; class Mammalia; order Rodentia; family Cricetidae; genus Microtus; species Microtus pennsylvanicus. The sequence goes on from NC_134594.1 coordinate 7,426,195, forward strand.
AGGTTGAGAACCACTGCTCTAAGGGTCTAGCCTGAGCTGTAGACTTCAATTCCAAAGATAATCTTTGTCGGGAAACCTGTACATCCCCTGGGAATGTGTAAAGCCTGGACTACATGAAGAAATAAACGCTTGAGTCTTTAGAACGTCTTTGAGATAGAACATACCTCAGGGAGGCAAACACGGGACTTCCCCTTCCTAACTCCCCAACCCTAATTTTCTTATGGATCTGACAAGCACATCTCGTTATCTTCAATTGCCAAAGATGATAGATAACTCAGACAGCTATCGACTCCAGCTGCACGGACTTGCTAGTTCTGCGCTGCAGAGACAGCAGGGGGTTCCTTGCACACACCTGTTTGCTTAGTCCTCTTTACCAAGGTTATGACAACAAAGGAGAATCTTCACTTAGTCACAGTGGCTTTTGTTCTTGCTGCTGTTTTTTTGTTTTTTAGATAAGGCAAAATTCACTAACAGTTTAATTAGTTTAACACTCAGTGTACAACGAGGTTATTGTTTTGTTTTGAACCTCATTTCTCTGGGGAAGGATTTAGCAAAATTAAAAAGTGAGCAGCAGTTATCCCTTAGGCAATGGGCCTTGTGCTATTTCTCTGCGCTGGGAGGTCCTGGAAGCAGGAGGTCGAGAGAGCTGGGACCTAGTCCTCCTTAGACTCAGCGCTCTACAAATGGGAGCAGCTGTCTGAGCTGAGATCCGGTGGGCCCATCCTCTGCCCTCTTCTCACCCTGTGCACCCAGAGCAGAGCATGCCGTTGCGGTTGCCATGGTCACTCAGTTGCCTTACAAGATGGGGTCAGTAGGCAGAGTGAAGAATTGTGCAGTGTTCGGCAGTAATGCCTGCTCTTGAGGGATAAAGTCTGGCCCATGAGTACTTGGGAAGCCTCAGGTTGGCTCTCTCTGATCTGGCAGAAGTTTCTAGCTGTGACCAAATTTAGCAGGCTAAGTGTTTTCCAAGATTTCGTCTTGCTGTCAGATCTTATTAGTCCTGGTCAGTCACCAACTAGACTTCTCTGAAGACGTAGTGTATCAATCCACTGAGCCAGTGCACAGCTTCTGCCCCCCACTCCTTTCAAGCGCAAGAATGTCGCAATATTAGGAAGGCTGAGAACCACTGCTCTAAGGGTCTAACCTGAGCTGTAGTCTTAACAAATCCCAAAGATAAACTCTGTCGGAAAATCTGCACATCCCTTGGAAGTGTGAAAAGCCTGGGCTACATGAAGATCTTCAAGTTCAAGATCAGGCTCCACTTGGAAGCCCCTCAGTCTGAGCTACCACCATCCAGTTGGGCAGCAATCAGACTAAATCTAGAAATTACAGACCCTTCGACTGGAATGGAAACACAATATTAGCAGTGTGTACCCCAGAGGATGGTGAGGAGAGGGGGAGCTGCCACTCAGCAGGATCATTTCATAAAACAAACACTATTGGACATAAAGAACAGATAAATACAGATACAACAGTAGGGAAATTCAACACTCTGCTCTCATCAATACATAGAGCATCGAGACAAAATATCAGCAAGCTTTAAACTGAACCAAAGACCAAACATCCTAGACACAGACACGCTCACACAAAGAATATCCCGATAGCTGCAGAATACACATTGAACTCAGCAGCCAATGAAACTTTCTCCAAAGTAGTTTATATCAGACCCTAAAGCAAATCTTAACAAATAAAAAAATATTGAATAACTTCTTATACTTCATCAGATCGTGTTGGGATAAAATGAGAAATCAACTCTAAGAGAAAATAAACTAATATATGAAACTTAAATAATATACTATTGAATGATTAGTGGTTCACTGAAGAAAGGGGAGGATTAAAAACTTCACAGTATCAAATGAAAATTAAAAAACACTTATATGAGTGTGTGGGATACAGCAAAAGCAGTTCTAGGAAAGAAACTTACATAGTAATGAGTTAAAGAGACAGTAAGTAAATAACTTAATGATGCTATCTCAAGGCTGTGAAAACAAGAATAAGCCAAACCTAACACCCACAGAAAGAAATACTAAGTTCTGATCTCAAATTAATGAACTGGGAAAAGAGAAAATCATGAAGGATTAAAAGAAAGGAAAGGCTACCTGCTTGAAAAGATAACGTAGAAAAACAGCCTAAGTTACATAAGTAAAAGAGAAAACTGGAAATGAATACAATTAAGAAATCAAATAAAACTGATACTACTGAAATCCAAGTTTCTATGATACTATGAAATACACAGACAATTAACAAATATGTTTCAACACGGGGATGTTCCCAGCTAGGTCCTTGGGCAGTAGAGGAGAGGATGCCTGAACTGGCCTTGTCCCGTAGTCAGACTGATGACTATCTTGAATATCATGATAGAACCTTCATCCGGGGACAGATGGAGATAGAGACAGAGACCCACATCGGAGCACTGGACTGAGCTCCCAAGGCCCAGTTGAAGAGCAGAAGGAGGGAGACCATGAGCAAGAAAGTCAGGACCACAATGGGTTGGTCCACCCACTGAGACGGTGTGACTGATCTAATGGGAGCTCACCAAAGCCAGCTGGACTGGGACTGAACGAGCATGTGATCAAACTGGACCCTCTGAATGTGGCTGACAATGGGGGCTGACTGAGAAGCCAATGATAATGACACTGGGATTTGTCTCTACTGCATGTACTGGCTTTTTGGGATCCTATTCTATTTGGATGCCTACCTTCCTAAGCCTGGATGGAGGGGGGAGGGCCTTGGACTTCCCACAGGGCAGGGTACCCTGCCCTCCCTTAGGACTGGAGGGGGATGGGGCGGGGAAGGGGAGGAAGCAGGAGGGAAATGGGAGGAGGGGAAGAAGTGGAAAATTTTGAATGGTATTATTTATAAAGCAATAAACAATAAACTCTCTGCTTAAAAAATGTTTCAATAGATTGAAAAATATGGACTGTTCTTTTAGACACACAGTCATTGCAAGAGTCTAAGAAACTAAAGAAATCTATCATGGACAACGTGATGGAAGAAGTAGCAGCTGCCCATGAAGACACCAGGACGAAGATGGCTTCACTGCTGCATCCCACCAGACATCTGAAGAACCTGAACACCAATGTTCCTCAAAATAGTCTGTAAAAATAAAAATGAGAGTACTTCCAGACTCATTCCTCTGCTAAGAAAAAAACTAATAGGGAGGGAAAAAAGGAACTACAAACCGATTTCCTTCATGGCAAATCTAGATGCAAAAATCCCCAACAAAATGCCTGCAAACTCAATGCAAGAACACAGCAAAAGATCATATGCCGACTACTTGGTTTCACACTAGGAATGAAAACTGGTTCCGTATTCACGAATCAGTAAGTACTGATAGCACACAGAAATGTGGACAAAGCTCATATCATCATTCCAAGCAATACTGGAAATGACCTTTGACAACATTCAACACTCCTGAAGAAACTAGTAAGATCATACATACTTCAACACCTGAAAACTGTTGCCAGTATCACACCGAATGGGGAAAACCTGAAAGCGCCTCGTTTAAAATCAGGAAGGAGACACGCGTCCACTCTAGCCACGCTTGACCAAAGCAATTTTTTGAAATCCTAGTTACAGCATGAAGGGAAATGAAAGGGGTCTAACAGAAGGAACTTAAGTAACTGATTTGTAGGACATATACTATACTTAATACACCCAAAAGACCCAGAAGCTTCTTACATCTGGTAGTTTTAGCAAAGAAGCAAGAATCAAAATCAGCAAGCTTCATGAACTAGAAATCAGAAAAACTCCACCCATGACATCTTCAGAAACGTACCCGGTATGGGGGAGAGAGCGCAGTTGGTAAAATGCTGGGCATGAGAGCATGAAGATCTGGATTCAGTCTCCAGAACCCATGTGAGAAAGTACGCACGTGGTAGTGTGTGCCCGCATCTTAGCACGGGGAAGAAGACTGCACTTCTGAACACCTGCCTCGTCCTGCTGAATTCACACCAGGGAGACAAGGCAGACAGCACCTGAGAACTAACACCTGAAGTTTACATCCAGCCTCCCCATGCTCACATGTATATGAACACAAGCACAAAGCTTAACTGAACATGTTAAACACCTGTACAGCAAAAGTGCACAAGACACTAAAGACAGGAAAGACCTCCCATGCTCACGGCTGGGCCGAATCCATAGTACCAAGAGTGATAGACAGACTTAATGCAATTTTAATCAAAATTTTTATGACATTCTTTATAGAAATATTTTTAAATCCTAAAACTTATTTTAAAAAATGCCCCCAAATAGCTAACACAATCTTGAGTAGGAAAGGTAACGCTGGAAATAGCATTTCAGACTTCAAACTATACTATATCCTCCTAAAGGCAATGGTGTGCAGTTGGGGAAGAAGGAGGAGTAAGAACGTGACCAACTAGAAAACACCATACTGAGTGAGGTAACCCAGACCCAGGAAGACAAATATGGACTCACTCATAGGTGGCTTTTAGACATAAAACACAGGAAGGAGGAAAAGACAAGCTCTCCAGAGTAAATTGGGAGTATGGGGATCATGAGACGGTAAAAGGGGAGAGGGGAGGAAGAGAAAGAAGCAAAGAAAAATGTATAGTGCAATAAAAAGACTTTAAAAAGAAAAAAATGTAATCAAAACATAGTTATAAAATTCTCAAGTTTAAAAAGCAGCATGGCACTGGCACCAAAGCAAACACACACACTTCCTTGTGGGCTTATGCTGGGGACCTTGCATTTGGAGGAAGATACACGTGGACCCCAATCTAAGGCATTGTAATTCCATGAATTTGAGGAAATTGAGGGGACACTCATGAACTGGCATTGTAAGCAGGGTCCTTGTTGGTGTTCACGGCCCCATGTGCAGCGCTACAGTAGAGAAAAAGCACAGCACAAGGCTCGTGCACATGATCTGTTCTCAGAACACAGGCTCAGTTCTCAGTGACCACTGCAAATCTTAAATCACTCTGCTTAAAATCTGCTGTAGGCACCTATCCATAAGATGCAGACAGTCGTGCACAAAATGTCTATTTAACCTGGCATTATGTGCTCACAGCATGTTGTGAAACTGTGAGCTGGAAACTTCATATTGTTCACAACACTTAACATAAGACCTAGAATTTGGGTACTGTTTCACCGTGCATGGTGAGCCATACAGACATCAGGACCACAACACTTACCGTAAGACCTAGAATTTGGGTACTGTTTCACCGTGCATGGTGAGCCCTACAGACGTCAGGACCACAACACTTAACATAAGACCTAGAATTTGGGTACTGTTTCACCATGCATGGTGAGCCATACAGACGTCAGGACCACAACACTTACCGTAAGACCTAGAATTTGGGTACTGTTTCACCGTGCATGGTGAGCCATACAGACGTCAGGACCACAACACTTACCGTAAGACCTAGAATTTGGGTACTGTTTCACCGTGCATGGTGAGCCCTACAGACGTCAGGACCAGCTGTGTGTTTCCACATCACTCGTTTCTTGCTAATGCAGAGAATTAAGGACTAAACACCATAACTAGGACAAAGGAGAATTCCTAAAGTCAAAGGAAATCTCACTGCCTTTGTGCTTGTTATTTTGTATTTGGAGCAGTCACCAGACCTTCAGGAATCAAAACGTAGAGTATCTGAGAGAACATTTCTGGACACAGGTTTAATGAGAAATCAAGGGGCCATCCCACCAAACAGACTTGTCTTCTTTGGGGTCTGAGAAAGTCTGAGGCCAGTGTATCCACCAAGTGTACTGACCTCTTGTTTCTTCTTTTGAGGGGAGACTGCTGGTTGGTCTCACCTTGAGCGGGCCTCTTCTGAGCATCTCTGTGGAACCCGAACTAGGATGCAGGCTCCTGGTTACTGTATTGCTACCGTAGCTACTCTGTTGCCCTCCCTAATCACCACCTTACACTGTACCGTCCTTGTTTGTTCTTATTCTCAACTTGCCACACCAAGAGTCATGTGGAGAGTGGGAGTCTCGGCCAAGGAGCTGAGGAACGGCCCAGATCACAGTGCTCTAACCGTGTCTGGAATGGTTATGATTGCTGACTGATGTAGGAGAACCTAGCTTATTGCGTACAGTGCCACCCAAGGGCAGATAGTCCTGGGATGTTTAGAGAAGCTGGATGAGCAGGAGCCAGGCGGAGCAAGCCAGTGAGCTTCTCTTCCGCGGTTCCATCCCCTGCTCCTGCTTTAGCTCCCATCCTGACTTCTCCATGATAGACTGCTCCATGCAAAAGGAAGCTAAAACCAACCATTTCCTCCCCACGCTGCTTTTGGTTATAGTTATCTATCACAGCAACAGACAGAAAACTACAATGACTTTATCACTTCATAATATAAAACAACAGCCGAGTTCACATAACTCTTCAAATTTCTCTAAGATAATTCTATTAGCGTCTAAATCCTCCAACAAGGAAAAAGCAACACAAATAGAAACAAGAACCCTTCGAGAAAATGCCCTTGTAGAAGTGCATCAGAATGTATAATACAATAAATCAATCTTTTCCAAACAAATTCAAATCTGTCAATCATTCCTTCCCTTCTTCATGCTCATCAACTCATAAGTTCAATTATTTGTCCACTTATTTTACACTGAAGTTTTCTAGAAGTTTCCAGCCATGGCAGTTTTGTGTTTGTTCTTGCTGTTGTCTTGGAAAGAAGACCTATGGAAAGAAATTTATTTGTTGAGTATATTTTGCCTGCAGGTGGACACATGTTTCCTCCTTTGAGTACCAGAAAACTGGAATGATTCCTCCACAGACCAAAAATGCTTCTGTGAAGGAATTCTGAATCATTCACTCCTTTCTGACCTATTGTTAGCCTGAACCAATGTGCAACCCGAAGCCCTAAAAATCTGGCAGGTCCTAGGTGCAGTGAGACAGTTGGCAGTGACCCTGGACTCTGGGCCAACACAGAGAATGAAGCAGCCCCATAGAAACCTTCCACAGTGTGGCAGGACTGGTCCTCCGTCGGCCGAGGCAAACAACACTCGCAGTCTAGAGTTGAGTAGTTGTTTACCGCTCTGGGCTAGGTGTTGTCTAAGTTTCACTCCTCCCAGCTCTTCTCCCTCCTGATAATGTATCAGATCCAGTGTGCTGCCACTATTCCCTTGCCCTTACAGATTCCGCACTCATCACCAGGACGCTGACACACAGCCTTCTAGCAGCGACACCTAACTAGACATGATCTGGAGAACACGAAAGACTACCCCAAAAGGCCTGTAGCTCTATGGGTCGGTTTTGAAATCTCAGCATAAAAACGTTCCCCTACATTTTCTGAACGTCCTCATTTTTAAGTATGGTCACGTCTTCAAGTCGCAGGGGGATGATCAGCCCTGTGCTGAAGCTGTAGGTGGCCTGCCTTTCTCATATGCAGGGTTGACGACAGCAGGGCTCCGCGCCACAGAGGCCGTTCTAGTTGAGCCAGAGAAACCCTAGACCCTAAAGTCCCACCACGGAAGAGATGACTCAGATAAAGGAGTTTGCAGACGAGCCTGACGAGCTGGGCTGAGTTCCATTCCCAAACTCAAAATGATAGAGGACTGAGTGCTACCCGCTGACCCTCACACGCATGCCGTCGCACAGCAGCCCTCCCCTAGTGTAATTCTACTTTATACAAGTGTGGATCCAGCATGCAGCAGCTATATACTGGATAATATCATCTTAACTGCTGTAGAAGAGATGATCAACACAACTGGAGGAGACAGCCAAGCTCCATGCTACACAGTTTAGAGATGGGACTGTAAGTCACAGGAAGACTCTGAATGGCGCCCGCCAAAGACTACTCTAGTGTGAAGTCTGGTGGACAGTTTTATGTATACATGGGACAATGTATTTTTTTTTGTTTTTTTCCAGGCAGGGTTTCTCTGTGTAACAGCATATGTTTTATGTTTATATTATGGGAAATACATCTGAGAATGCAATTAACACAGAACCAGTTGACAAAATGACAAGAAAGAAAACTATTACTCAATTAAACCAGAATGTGATATTCTGGGAATCCAGTAAGGTATTGCAACAACAGAAAGAAGTATCTTTTATATAAAACACATCACATGTTTAACAATGAATCCTATGGTCTGCGAGCTGGTGGTAACAGAACAGTAAACTCATATATATTGGAGGAACTTTGTGTCTTGGAAGCAGCGGCCTAAGGAAGCGCACTGGTGCTCAGCGAGGCGCGAGCTGCAGCTGAAGGTGATCTCGCACGCTTTACACTTGTAGGGCTTCTCTCCGCTGTGGATTCTTTGGTGCCGGTTAAAGCTTGACCTCTGGGTGAACGCCTTGCCGCAGTCTTTACAACAGAAGGGCTTGTCCCCAGTATGAACCCTCTGGTGCTGCGTTAGGCTCGATCTTTGATTAAACGCTCTGCCACAGTCTTGGCAGTGGTATGGTTTCTCTCCTGTGTGAATTCTCTGGTGTTGGATCAGAAGGAGGTTGCGGCTGAAGGCTTTGTCACAGTCTTGGCACTTGTAGGGCTTCTCTCCGGTGTGGATTCTCTGGTGCCGAGTAAAGCTTGACCTCTGAGTAAAAGCCTTCCCACAGTGCTTACAGTGGTAGGGCTTGTCCCCGGTATGAACTCTCTGGTGCTGGGTGAGGCTCGAGCGCTGTTTAAAAGCTTTGCCACAGTCCTTACAGTGGTAAGCCTTCTCGCCAGTATGGATTTTCTGGTGTTGAGTGAGGAAAAACACACGGTTAAAGGCTTTGCCACATTCGTTACATTTATTGGGTTTCTCTCCAGTGTGACCTCTCTGGTGCAGGCTGAGGCTTGATCTTTGATTAAAAGCTTTGCCACAATCTTTACAAGAATAGGGTTTCTCTCCGGTATGAATTCTCTGGTGTTGAGTAAGGCTTGATTTTTTATTAAAAGCTTTGCCACAATCTTTGCAATGGTAGGGCTTCTCGCCAGTATGAATCCTCTGGTGCTGAGTAAGGAGAGAATTACGGTTGAAGGCTTTGCCGCATTCTTTGCATTTGTAGGGCTTCTCTCCAGTGTGAACTCTCTGGTGTAGGCTCAGGCTTGACCTTTGGTGAAACGCTTTGCCACAGTCTTTACAATGGTAGGGCCTCTCTCCAGTATGAATCCTCTGGTGCTGAGTAACAGTTGATCTCTGATTAAATGCTTTGCCACAGAATTTACAGCAGTAGGGCTTCTTCCCGGCATGGATGCTCTGGTGTTGCGTAAGGAGTGACTTGTGGTAGAAGGCTTTGCCACATTCTTTACATTTGTGATGTTTGACACCAGAATGAATCCTATGATGCTGTCTGAGGCTGGAACAATAGGTAAAGGCTTTGCCACATTCCTTACATTTGTAGGGTTTTTCTCCGGAATGACTTTTAGCAAGGCTGGAACTTTTACTGAAAGCTGTGTTGCAACCCATCCCCTTGGAAATCTGGTCTTGAATATGGATATACTGGTGAATGATGAGTTCTGAGTATTGATGAAAGACGGTGTCGCATCTGTAGCATTTGTAAAAGTCCTTTGGGAAACGAGCAGACTGCTGATCCGCAGGATCTGCTTCATGGCGTACGTCACTGCCATCTTCATTGCACTGATACATCGCCTCTCCAATAAACGCGCCCTGGTGATTAGTTAAGGCAGACGCCTCAGTAAAGGCCTTCCTATTTTCTTTACATATATACTGGATTTCTAAAATATCTGTACTTGAATTTTGATTAGGTGATACTGGATGTGTAAAGAATCTGCCGTATTTATGGAAATTCTGCGTTTTGACACATGAAAGACCTATTTGTGGATTATATATTAAGGAATTTTTCATCATGGAGTTCTCAAATTGATTACATTTAGAATTTTTTTCTTCATTTTTAAGTTCCCCATCTACAAAAAGGTTTGAATGAAAGCTTAACCCAAAGCTGCACTTGAAACTGCTGAAGTCAGGAACTGAAGAATGGGCCAGACCCCTCTCTGTACGTCCCAAACCATCTTTGAAAGGAGAGGTACAGTTCACACACTGACTCTGATGCTTACTGACGGAAGCACACGGCTGTTCACAAGTAACAGGCAGAGCCTGAGGGTTTTCTTGAGCCATTTCAGGTTCTTGCTGTCTACTGGGAGCAAAGCTTCTCCCACCATCAGTTATTACACACGGGTTATACCCATTATAATACGTCTTCGGAACTTCATGCCCCTCTATACGGTCCCTTTCTTCTCTGGAGCACAAATTGTCAACGTCACCATTTCTATGGCTTCCATTGATCAGTTCCTGGAATGAATACTTTATGTTCTGCTCTGGTGAAAAGTGTTGGTTATAATGAGGAAACACACCTGAAAGAAATCAAGACAAAAAAATTATTTTACTCATTAGACTCTGATGAATACAATTTACATATCTAACATCTAAAATCATGCTAAATTTAGCAAAACAGCAAACAGCAGAATGGAAAAATCTATGGCCTTCATTGCTTTACTGATACTGAACACAATGACTCTGGAAGAAAATAAACACTCCTTTTTCTTCATAAATACTGAATTTTTCTTTTGTAAATGAAAAGCTCATAGAGATGTGTTACCCAACAATTTGGATTTAACAGTATAAAATAGAATAAGAAAATCTTTCAGACAATAAATTTAATTTTATGTGGTTTTGATCATGGTAAAAAGCTAAGGAAGAAATGAAACTGAAACTTCTCAAAAGCTACCTTAAACAAACTGTCTCTCTTAGACATGAAAGCAGATTTGCCAAGACACAGATGATACAGTAAGGTAACTGTCAAGAATATTCACTGAGCCAGGATGAAATGACCAAGGAGCACAACCCAGTCAGAAAACATCCCCGCCATAAGCAATAGGGGCACTATTTAGCCAGGCAAATAAAAACCCACACAATTTTATTGGTAATAGACACATACATAACTCAGTCTTATTTTAATTTCACCTTACACTGTCCTGCAATATACAGAATTTATAATAGACATTTAATAATAAAATACAGGTAAAGCTGCTAATATTAAGGAATATAAAGGAACCTACTGTAAAGACAGAAAAAAAAGAAGGAAAAAAGAACCATTGTACCATAAAATCCTAAACCATCAAGTGATAATTCAAAGTGTCTTTATAGAAAACGAGTTCTCAGTTTTGTCTTTATATACCTGTAAATCATTAGCAGTCAGTGTTTGGTAGAAAAAAAATCACAGAAAATCCATTAAAATGTTAATAAACAGCTCTGAGAAAATTGAAAAAACAAATATATAAACAATGTTAATAGAAAACTTTTTTAGCATATTAATATAATATACTATATTGACCAAGAGGTCCTGAAAAAGTCGACAAATTTTCTGAGGCTACCAAATATTATGTAATAACTGTCACATTATACAGCTCCTCATAGGAAAGGGGAGGATTTCAGCCACCACTGGGAATATGGAGACCACTGCAGGAGGACTAGGCTGGAGGAGCACTGTGAATGTGGAGATCACTGCAGGAGGACTAGGCTGGAGGAGCACTGTGAATGTGGAGATCACTGCAGGAGGACTAGGCTGGAGGAGCTCCGTGAATGTGGAGATCACTGCAGGAGGACTAGGCTGGAGGAGCACTGTGAATGTGGAGATCACTGCAGGAGGACTAGGCTGGAGGAGCACTGTGAATGTAAAGGAGATCACTGCAGGACTAGGGTTGGAGGATATAAAGGATGGTGAACACAGCAGGAAGTGCCCTTCGGTGGCAATGGGAGGACAAACAGAGCTGCACTTTGGAAAGCCAATGCCACTGGAACAGACTTCATAACACATCTTTCAGGCCTGCTTCCTCAAATCCTGGATCCCGCATTTTTGGGCTGTGCTTCAGTCACTCCTACTGACCTGGGAACAAGAGCATGGTCTTTTGCCTCTTTACATTCCAGGGCTCTTTCCTTTGCTCCAGACAGGTAACCAGGTATGGCTTAGACACAGCAAGACCTGGTCAGTAGAAAACAGAACATGACACTTATTTGATTCTTCGTAACTACTAACATATCTGGCCTAGAATTAGGTTCAGTATGAAAAAGATACATAAAAGATATATAATATTACTCTATAACATCATTTTCCAAATGTTATTTCACTACAGATATACAGTAACATATTTACAATTTAAAGATTCTTAGCTCCATTTTTGTCTACTACCCAATCACAGGTAAAGGGGAATAATTGGACTTTAAGATGTAAATTGTAACAGTTTATGCCACTTGGCTGCTATAGTTACCACTAATTTTAATTTGGGATATATATTACCTGAAGAGAGATGGAAAGGATAAAGATTTTAAAATATGAATATTATCTATTTCAATTTCTTCGCCTCCCCCCATTTCTCTCCTGAAATCATAGGCTCCCAAGATATACTCAGCTATGCAGGGAAACTAAATGCAATGCTGAATTCGAAACTCTGCCGAGTGAGCCTCACCCAAGAAAACCAGGTTCCGATAGTTTTCCAGCATCACGTCCTTATACAGAGTCTGCTGTTCGGAGTTCAGGCATTCCCATTCCTCTCCAGAAAAATCGATGGCCACATCCTTGAAGGTCAACGGTTCCTAAAATAAAAACAGGCAGCACAATGACCAAGTGGCCATTGACCCCGTTCTTGAATTTGACACAGGATAAAGGAGTTAGGGAGAACTACCCTTCACACAGGGGAGTGGTCTTAATGGAGACATTTTGCCCCAGTGGCATTTCTATTGTATCACCTAACTCTCGAGTAAAGACGATATAAAGTCCACAGAAGCAGGGTAGATACTATGCTTTTATGAAAAATTAAATGTAATGGCATCAACATAAGTATTTACATTTTAAAGTTCTTTTAATATAAGATCATGTATGTCTATTTTCGGGTGAAAAGGACATGCTTATGACTTTTTGAAACACTGCTACCTCTTTTGGGGGCGGGGTGGTAGCTCAGACCTAGGACTTTACACAAGCTAGGAAACTGATCCATAACTAAGCTCCAGCCCAGCCAAGTATACACCTACACATCCTTGAAAAACTGAAACAAAAATTAAACAACATTACTTTTGCAAAGTATGATACTATGTTATAATATTTTAATTGAATTCTATAAGTAAATTAATCATAATTGATTTTGCCTCCAATATAAAAAATATTGATAACCAGCAAGATGGCTCAAGCAGGTAAAGGTGCCTGCTACCAATCCTACCAATTTGAGTTCAATACCAGGGACACACACTGTAGAAAGGACTGACTCCTACACGATAGCCTCTGACCATCACATGTGTGTTGTGGTACGTACATGCTCCACATACATACACAGGTAATTACATGTAATACAAACCTTTGAGAAAAGGTGCTGAGTTAGAAAAGCAATGTAATGGTTAGGCACTGCTTCTTCCACTTTTACTTGCTAAAATACTTAACAAACTCACTAACAGGCCTGCCTTCTCTCAAGCACTTCGGAATGGGCAATGTGACAATTCCCTGAGACACATTCCCAATAGGATAGCTCGTGCTCAAATCTCCACACAGATCCCTGGAGTCTAAGGCAGAGTCTAACCCTGCAGGCCTGGGGATTGTTTCTACTCTTTACCACAAACCTGCCTTTCATCTGCTTCAAAACTGCGCTCTAAAGTCAGCGGTTCTGCAACCTACATTCTTGTGGCTCCTTTTTTATGTTAACAGTATATTAGTATGTGTTAAAGACATCTCTTCTCAGCACTGAGTTGGTGTCTTTATTCCACCTTTTGGATAATATTTACTCATGAAAAGGTGACCATTACAACTGAGGGAAGATTCCCAAGTTGTAAATGTAGCTCAATATCCATGATCAAGTCTATAGCGTTTTTAAAAATCAGTAATTATTAACGTTCTGCAGCAAACTTGGGTGTTGGAATATCCTTCTTTCTTTTTTTTTAATATTTATTTATTATGTATACAATATTCTGTCTGCGTGTTTGCCTGAAGGCCAGAAGAGGGCGCGAGGCCTCATTACAGATGGTTGTGAGCCACCATGTGGTAGCTGGGAATTGAACTCAGGACCTTTGGAAGAGCAGGCAATGCTCTTAACCACTGAGCCATCTCTCCAGCCCGAATATCCTTATTTCTAAACTTAAAATAAATACACGATTTACAACGTTGTAAAGATAGTGCAAAATGTGTAAATACTGTCAGGTCCAAAGCTTTCCTTCCCCCAAAGTGGCAGTGCTGGTGACGCGTCCTAAACAGGACTTTGGCCAGGTAGACAGAAGGACTGTTAGTGGTGGACAGACAGAAGGACTGTTAGTGGTGGACAGACAGAAGGACTGTTCATGGGTAGACAGAAGGACTGTTCATGGGCAGACAGAAGGACTGTTAGTAGTGGACAGACAGAAGGACTGTTCGTGGTGGACAGACAGAAGGACTGTTAGTGGACAGACAGAAGGACTGTTCGTGGTGGACAGACAGAAGGACTGTTAGTGGTGGACAGACAGAAGGACTGTTAGTGGTGGGCAGACAGAAGGACTGTTAGTGGTGGGCAGACAGAAGGACTGTTAGTCCCAGCACTCGGGAGGCAGAGGCAGGCGGATCTCTGTGAGTTCGAGACCAGCCTGGTCTACAGAGCTAGTTCCAGGACAGGCTCCAAAGCCACAGAGAAACCCTGCCTCGAAAAACCAAAAAAAAAAAAAAAAAAAAAAAAAGAAGGACTGTTAGTGGTGGACAGACAGAAGGACTGTTAGTGGTGGACAGACAGAAGGACTGTTAGTGGTGGACAGACAGAAGGACTGTTAGTGGTGGACTAGTTTGTCCAGAAGCCTCCCTGTGCCCTTTTGGGTGTGGACCATCATGAGGAGGAAGGACACTCCTCCACTGATCCGGGCATCTCTCTGACACGTCTTTAGGTCCACCTGGGGACATCCCAAATTAAAACTCTTGTCACCTGGACACTTCCTCCCCTCCTCTACTCCTGGCTGCCTCCCCACCTGGTGTCTCAGCTCCTCTTGAAGCTGGCTCTCCAGCCATGGCTGACCACCCGTCTCTCCTCTCTTCCCCTCCTCCAGGAGCTGCCTGCTCTGTGTCCTCTCTGGATCCTTCTGATTCTCTCAGCTCCGAAGCCTACTCTACAGAAGTCCAGCAGGTACTCAGGCAGCTTCTCTAAGCCCTCCTGTGTCTCTAAGATAATGGAACCTCCCTCGGACAGAATTCCTATTCCCAACACTTTCCCCTCAGCCTCTCCCACCTCCTCTTCACTCACTTCTGAAAGATGTCTTCTGTCCTGCTTGCCCTGTCTCTCAGCACCCATCGCCACCCGCGGCTTTTCCGTTTACACAGACCCCTCACCTGCCTCCTCTAGTCTCTTTCCTCCTTAGACTCGGGGACCCCATTAAAGCCCTACTGCCTACTGCAAATAGTTTGGTCTCCGTACAGACTAGACAATCATTCTCCATGGCCAGAAATTGGCCAAATTCTCAGCTTGTGACAACTTCTGCCACCACACAAACAAATGATCCAAAAGTCCCCTTTTCTCTAAGCTTTCTCTGCTTGTCCCAAAAAATCTTATCCTCTGGGCTTCTTTGCTCTAAGCTGCTCTGGCCCCCTCCCTCTGACCATGGGATTTATTCTTAAAGATTCAAATCTCTTTGGTGTATAGATAATACTAAAAATGGTTTTGTACACTGTTCTACTAAAAGAGGGGCTCTAGAGTTGAGCTACGGCGTCTCTCCAGACCCAAGCACGCTCTTTTAAAAGCTTCCTCCAAAGTCTCTATGTCTGGGGTCCGGCTGGCCACCTGACTCTATGACAGAGAAGGAAAGCAAAGAGAAACAGTCCCGAAAAGGGAAAGACGCCATGTGCTTTAGAACACTAGAGTGAACTACGCCCACTAAGGGTTACCGCTGCTCACCTCACCCCGTTCTTGGTTTTACTGAACTTTCTGAACACTCCCTTCTCTTCTATCTCTGAGACTTTCGCTGAAGTACAAACTTCATCTCAAGATTTATAAGACCATTGTACAAACTTCTCGTATCTCAGGATTTTTACGTTTGCTTGGTGTATTTTTTTAAGATCTGTAATAAAAAGTTAGCTTAAAACTTATAACAGAAAGGGCTCATAGGGAAAAAAATCTATACATAGGTAATCTCAACTTGCTAAAACACACTTCTATGGAACTTGGATTCGACACTTGTTTAGAAAAATAGATGTTTATAAAAAGCAAAAAAAAGTGTGTGCCTGATGGCTCACTTTGGAATAAATAGCCACCAAGAGACTGGCAGGCATGGGATCTTGGTTAAGGTGACCATGTGATACAAACCAACTAAGGCAGCACCCACAAAACTCCGTGTGCTCCTGAGCCCCTGCTTGTCACTGTCCTAGCTGAGATTGAAAATGCAGCACCAGGCCTCCGAGATGTTTAGGGTCAGGATGGATTTTTGCATGGAGATTGTTTTGTTTTGAGGGTAAAATATAACGGATGAGAACAAGAGCAGGAACGAGGCTCCTGGGACTTAAACCATGTTTGATGATTGGGAGTTATGAATTCCTAAGATTACAAGGTCTACTCAGGTTAATAGAAACCGACTTAAAGATGTATGTCTAACTACTTATGTCTTTGCTAGCTGTGTTAGACACCAGGCTTCTAAAAACTTTTTTTTTTTTAGATAAGGAACATGTTTGATGAATAAGGTTTACTAATTCCTAAGGTCCATTCAGGCTAGCAAAAACTAACCTGAAGATGTATGTCAGCCTCTTTGTCTTTGTTAAGTTTTTAAAGCTTTAGCTATTTGGATAAACTGACTCATACAAGAAATTATGACATTCTACAAAGGTATACTAAGGAAGGACCAGGGGGCTGGAGAGATGGCTCAGTGGTTAAGAGCACTGGCTGCTCTTCCAGAGGACCTGAGCTCAATTCCCAGCAATCACACGGTCACTCAAAACCATCTGTAATAAGATTTGGCACCCTCTCCTGACCAGCAGGCATACATGTAGACAGAACACTATATACATAATAAATAAATAGGAGAGAGAGAGAGAGAGAAAGGACCAGGAAAGCAAGGTTCCTAGTCTCTGTGAACTATACTTATGGTTTAAAGTTTTATCTTGATGCTAAAGGAGCTTCGATTAAATCTCCAATTGTAATTTTTCAGGCTCAAACTTAACGGGAATAAAACTGCAAAATCCTAATCTTATAAAAGCCAAGAACTTGTAAACTGTTAAAGATAATTAAGACATGCAAGTTACGGTCAGTTACCGCATAAATGATTAGTCTTTTAAGGGGCTCAGAACATAACTTATGGTGAGTACAAATGTAATTCATTTACAGGGACAACCTTTAGTCTTCCGAACATGTCAAGATTGAGCTTAAAACAAGTAAAGCTTGTTTAAAAAAAAAATCAGGTATACTTAACAAATTCAATGATAGCCATCAAATTTCTGAGAGAGAGAGAGAGAGAGAGAGAGAGAGAGAGAGAGAGAGAGAGAGAGAGAGAGAGATCTGCTGAAAAACATTTGAGGTATTTAGTGAAAAAAAAAGCTTCCTGTGACAGGCAGAAACTGCAGCTGCAGCTCCTGACACCCCTCACGTCTGCTTTGAGAAATGGGGCAATGGACTTCCCCTGGACTGCGGCTCAACTATGATCATCGGGCGCATTTCTGCCCTTCAGTTTGCCATTCGCCAGAACCCTGCCAAAACCATGGAAAAGTGGGACACTGAAAAAAAGCTGCCTTTCCTGGCCTTGCCAAGGCAGGTCAGTTCCCCAAGTACCTCCTCTTGAGAAAAGTCTCTTGGATCTTTCTGGGCCGATGCTGCCCAAAGACCTCTGTCCCCCCAAAAAGCCACCGAGATTACCAAGGAGGAGCCCAGGCAGCTCATCCAGATAGAGGGTAAGTCTTGGTCATTCTTAATTGATACAGAGGCCATTTGGTCTATAATTCCTACTCAGATTTATTCTTCTCAGTTCTATGACGGGGTCAGACAGTTTAGCTGACCTCAGCCAGCCCCTCCCAGTAGGCTACAGCTGCCAGATCCGTCCAATCAGAGCTAGAAAGTCTGTTTGACCTTGGGAACATTTTGGTTTTACAATAACTTGGGGTACAAAAGTTATACGTGTTACTTGCTGATGGTACAAATTTTAAAAACTCTAAATAAATAAAAAAGGTTTTTCGGGCTGAGGCCTGAACAGGCATCTCTTCTCTTAGGGTCCCCTGCTGAGAAAGGCAGACTTGCAGACAGCTTTGCCTTGCTGACAGGCTTCATGCTGACAAAGGTAAACGCAGAAAACAGACTTACCTGTTTTTAAAAAGATGCTTTTTACTATTCCTTTATTTAAAGAACTTGCTTTTCAATGACTGCTCTCAGTAATCAACCACCTCAGTGGCCCTTGCTGCCACAGCTGACAACCTAAGCTTGGCCCCTTGAACTGACATTGTGGAAGGACAGAATCCAGCCCTCCCTGCAAGTCCTTCTCTGACCTCACAGGAGCACCAGGGCTGGCAAGGACCTGTCCTGCTCTGAAGATTAAACAAATGAAAAAGAAGTGATAATAATAGAACAACGAAGCAAGAAAAACTGGGTACAAGAACGCCCAGGAGCCCTACCACGTCCATCTCCAGAAGTAATGGCAAAAGGACCGGGAAGCGGAGACCCCTTCATCTCCAGGACTGGTTTACAGAACACACTTCCCAGGATTACTTGGCAGCCTAGATTCATTCTAACACACTTGCACCAAAGATTTAATTAAGCAAACAGAAGACCTCCCGCATCCTAAGCACAGAATACTACCAAAAAGCTGAAATAGCCCATCAGACGAGCCTCTTCCGAGGCTCAAGACATCTAGCGGCTCCCAGTACGATCTATGCTCAAACCTCAGCTGCTAAGATGACGGAGCCCAGACACTGATATACACTGGATGCTCTCAGACACCAGAGACACGGCAGATGCTGTCAGGCATCTCTGAAACCGGGGCAACGAAAGGGGCGGAGAACGAGATGAGGGCAGGCAGACCCATCACTATGTAAAATCCCCAAAGGGGAAGCTCAACGCCTAAGCATTCTGACTGGGTTCCTATGTCTAAGGAAGACAAAAGGAAAGGCATTAAGATTTTTAAAATAAAGCGTCCGTTGATTTTATATGAACTATCCCCAGAGGAAACCTTTAAAAAGCGTCACCCGGTATGTGGAGGAAAAAAATAAATCAAAACCAATCAACCAAAACCTATGCCTACTTGAAATGCTGCATGGGAAATAGGTGTTAATATTGCTATTATTTTTAAAGTCAGCAGTTGGAAATAGAGTCGGGAGATGCAAATTCAGGAATCTTCCGCCACCCATGAGAGAAGCGAGGTTGGGAGAAGAGGAGGCGTCTGGATGTGAGGTTCTGCTTCGCGTGTATTTGGAACGCACGGGAGGAGGGACCGGCCACCACACAGAACACAGCTCCTTCCACTGCGGGAAACCCATACCGAGGCTGGCACATACCCTAACCCCGGCGATCCTGGTCATCGCCACCCAGTTCGGGCTGCTGGACCGGAGCGCTGAGGACTCCAGCGGGGAGCCAGCCGCCCTCCAGGGAGTCACCCGTCAGAGCGGCCTTCGCCCCCAGCCCAGCAAGGGGAGCCCACCGCCCAGCAGCTCGGGGGCGCGGCAGGACACAGGGGCCTCCAGCACACCCACGGGGGACTCGACCCCGCCACCCCCAGAGCCGTCCGAGGAGGGCGGGGCCGCCATAGCTTCCCTCCGGGAGCCGGGTCCCTCAGCTCGCCGCGCCACGCACACACACGGCAGCTGGCTCTCCGTGCCCTCCGTCCTCCCTCCCCGACGGGCGACCGCAACCGGTTCCCACCGGCTCCACACAGCCTCCCTCCGGGGTCGGGGAGCCACGCACACTCACCATTGTGGCCCGGCGTCTGCGGCGCCCGAGTCCTCCCGTGATGGCCCGGCACCAGCCAGACGCAGGGCAAACGGATGCGGCGGGGCCGAGCGAGCGTCCACACCGGAAGAGACCCAGCCTGAGCAGGATTCCAAGATCCTGGACTTCAGAAACAAAACGTGAAAGCCCGCCCCCGCCACCCTTTCTGAACGTCTGATTGGAAGATCTGACTATCGGGATGCCACTGATTGGATGACATTCAGGTCCCGCCCCATTAAGCTAGGAAACTGGAATGACAAATCGTAGTAAAGCTGACCCTAAAAGGGGACATTTGTATTTAATCTTGTATATAAGAGCATACCGATTTATGAATCGTATGTATGTATATTATTCTCAATAGAAAAGAACTTTGTGACAATTTTTTTTCCTGAATTCTGTTCCCGAATTCTAAATTTTAAAATGGGAAGCAATCCCCTGAATCAGCAATATTCAATATTAAAAGGGGGAGTAACACTCAGTATATCCAAAATGTTATCATTATGCGGAATTGCTGCTACTGATATATATATACATATGTACATATACACATGTATTATTACTGATGTATATATACACATTACAAGAAATACTGGGTATATATACAAGAAATACTGTGCATACACACACACACATAAATTTTGGTTACTGTACTAAATTGTCAAGATTCATCAAGTCTTCAGCAGGTTTCAGTTCAGGCCGGTCACATTCCTCCTCTGAGGCGAGGGGCCTGAGAATTTCTCCCATTTATGTCAGAGGTGAAGTAATACAATTCCCTGCCAATATTTCTCTTAGGCCCAGGGCATGGGAGTAACAGGGTCCTCAAAGAGAGCAGGGGCTCCAGCCAGGAGGGGTCCACAGGTGGGGATGGGAGGGAAGCCTGTGTTTCCTGACCCTTTTACGGACTTGCTCTCTGTAGCTCAAATGTATTAAAGCCAAAACTCGTTTTGTTTTGATTTCAGTTTGGCCTTGGACCTGACTGACAGGCTGTGGACATCTGTGTTCTCCTGTGATGTGGAGTGCTGTGTAGATTTAAGAAGCCAACCATATGCACAAATGACTGTATGTGAATGAATGAATCTTGTATAATTCAACACCATCTACCAAGAGATCCAACTTTAATTAGTGGGAAGGGAAATTAATGCGTTCATAGCAGCTACCATTTGCCACCTAATTTACAATTAAAATACCGTTAAGTCATGGCATCGTGCCTATAAGGGCACATTACTTTTCTGCCCCACTCCAAAACTTATTTGTTGGTGATTGGGTTGCCCTGCAATAGAGGTTCAGCCGGGCCACTTCTGGTGCATCTGGTAAGTGAGCGGTTGTCAAGATGGCACAGCCGCAGAAGGGTGAGCTGGCTATCAGCCAAGGCATCTTTACCAACTCCTCACGATAGCTCATCATTCCAGCAGCCTGAGGTGTCTTGAAAGAAAGATGAAAAGCATTCGAGACCATTCCAGTCCAGGTGTCGGAGTAATGCACTTCAATAGACACAAGGTTATGTGAGCTATGGCCCAAGGAGGCCAACTCAGCTGCGAAGCACAGAAGCGGACACCACCGTCTGATGGGAGCTACAGAAAAAGCATGTTGCCTAGTTTGTGGCTGCAGGGAGGAGCGAAGACATGCTGACATTTCTGCATCCAGGATCAGTATGCCTCTTCTTATTAATGAGGTGCAACTGTTCCAAGTCAAGGAGTTTACCCAAACAAGGCTGGAATCCCACAAGTCTTCCTGTCTTCCAAAGCCCAAATCCTTACTCCAGAGCATGTGATCCACCCCACCTGTGTGGTCCTCTTAGGGCTTGAATACTGACCTTGATCAAGAGAGCGGGCTTTGTGTCCAGGAACAAGATAGGCTTCATTACTAGGAATGGTCTTTTCGGCAGAATTCTTCTCCAGCTTCTGCAGAGGGCCTAAAATAATTTGGAAAAATGTTTTTCTAAAAAAAAAAAAAATGTGAGAAAAATTTAAAAATCAAGAACCAACATACATTTTCATTTCTGATCACAAGAGAAATTTGAGGACACATATAATGTACCCCACAGGCATGAACGTTCTTTTTGCCTGGTTTTTTTTTGGGGGGGGGGTTATTTGTAGGAGTTTTTTTTTTTCTGATGCAGGCGGGATGAGATTGCTGTGCCTGAAACAATATCTTACTATGAAAACAAGTGCCTCACAGACATGTGGAGTGTCTGCTGGGATAGATATGCTCGAATTATTTATCTTATCTTGGTTTAATTTTAGTCACTCATTTGCATCTAGAAATTTATCTTCTTCTTTTAGATTTTACAGTTTAGTGGGATATATGTTTTTAACATATGTCCTAAGGATTTCCTGAATTTCACTGGGGGTCAGCTTAAACGAGTAGCCAGCTCCCAGCACAGCCATCTCTGAGATGGTGTCATGTTTTCATGCATACCTGCTGCATGACTTCCACATAGCTGTTCACGGTGCCTCCACTTTGGGTAAGTTGTGGTTCAATATCTAAATATCCTGTCTTTCCCGTTGTAATAGATTCTATGAAGATTCCTTCAACATGTGCGGTTTGCTGTCTGCCTTAACCAGGACTTGGTACTATGTGTGTACTTTTAAATCTGAATAATTACTATCAGGCCACATTCATTTTTTAATTTGATAGATATATGTTAGATTTTCTGCTTTCATTATATGTCTTTTACATATTCTGTACTCTACACATGCATATAAACTCATGCATAAACACATAAATACATACTTTAAAATCTTAGATATTTCTACAGTCACACAGCATCATTTCCATTATGGTTTTTGACCTTTTGCTTTTCTCTGAAAAGTATGCTTTATATTAAGAACAGCAAGCTTCATTTAGACCTGAAATCGCATCTTTAAACAACTTAAACTTTAAAATAAGTAAGTCTGTGCAAAATTTCGTATGTCATACAGTATTCTTTTCACAAATGATTTTGCCTATATACTTATCCAAAATCAAAACTGAGATAAGATTGACTATTTGGCATTTTTTGTTGTGGCTGGCGGCAGCCCTAGCCAGCCCTGCCCTAGCCTTTTTCTGCCTGAAAATTAATGAGAATTTTTGTAGAATATACCAACAGGAACCTTCTTGATTAAGAAATTATACCCCATTTCTGCAAGAGCGGCAGCACTGTCAGCTGCTGCGCCATCTCTGGCCCCATGACATCTTTTTACTACACGGTTTTATTCTCAAATCTTTTGATCAATTTCTGTTCATTCTGTTTCTTCATTTTATTCTTTAATCATTCAATCTTTGTGTTGAGTCTATTAGGAGAGCTTTTTTGTCAAATGCTGCTTTGCACATAATGAAATGATTACAGGAATTTAGACTTTATTCTCTCAAAGTGATGTGGAATATTTTTTTGATTTACATATGTTGTCCCATTGCTACACCCCAGAAATAAATACTACTTGATCATTAAGGATTATTTTTTAAAAACTCACTACAATTTATCTGTCTGTCTATCTGTCTGTCTGTGGGTATGTATGATAAGGCACATGTGTGGATGATGTAGGTGGGTCATCTGTCAATGTGTTGCTTTCATTGGTTAATTAATAAAGAAACTGCTTGGCCTGATAGGTCAGAACATAGGTGGGTGGAGTCGACAGAACAGAATGCTGGGAAGAAGGGAAGTGAGTTCGACACCATAGCTCTCCTCTCTGAGGTGGATGCAGATTAGAATGTTTCCCAGTAAACCACCTCCTCGTGGTGCTACACAGATTATTAAAAATGGGTTAATCAAGATGTGAGAGTTAGCCAATAAGAGGCTAGAAATAATGGGCCGGGCAGTGTTTAAAAGAATACAGTTTCAGTGTAATTATTTCTGGGCATAAGCTAGCCAGGAGGCCGGGAGCTGGGCGGCAGGAACGCAGCCCGCTGCTCCTTCTACGTGTGGAGGTCAGTGGACAACTTGTGGGTGTCAGTTCTCTACTCCCAGTGTGGAACAGGTTGGCAGGGTTGGCATCAAGTGCCTTTACCTGCTGCACCATCACAATAGCCCATAGCTGATAATTCTTTTAATGTTCTGTTGTATAAACTTTTACTGTGTATTTTTGTTTAGAATTTTTGTATGTGGGGTTATTAGTAATATTGCCTCTATTTTTTCTTGTAATTGTCCCTATTTTGCTTTGAGATGAGGGCATTGTGGGTTTTTATAAAATTAGTATTAGTGTCTCTTTTTATTAACCTATTTATGTAATGTGTATGGGTGTTTGTCTGCATGTATGTTTGTGCTCCACATGCATGCCGGGTGTCCTCAGAAGCCAAAAGAGGGCATTGTGAGGTCTCAGAAACACTGAGGTGCCTACGAACATATCAAAGGGGACACTGGCAGGACTCTGGTAACCCAACCTCACCAGGCTTCTCACCTGGGGTCCACAAAACTATCTGAGTTGCTTAGACCAAGGTATGTAATAACCTAATCTGGATACTTTGGTCAAATGCCAGAGTTGTGCTCAAGTAAATCCAAAACAGAGAGCCCTTATCCAGGAAGAGATCCAAATGAGCAAAGGCTAACAACCCAGTGAACTCTGGGAAACTGACTTCACTGAGATCTGGCTTGCCAGGGGACGATACAAGTACTTGATAGTTTTTTATAGATAGCCTTTCTGGGTAGGTTAAAAGCACTCTGCCCCAGATATACCTATTTAATAGAGAAAAGGGAGAATATTTTTTTTTTGGTTTTTCGAGACAGGGTTTCTCTGTGGTTTTGGAGCCTGTCCTGGAACTAGCTCTTGTAGACCAGGCTGGTCTCGAACTCACAGAGATCCGCCTGCCTCTGCCTCCCGAGTGCTGGGATTAAAGGTATGCGCCACCTTCACCCGGCGAGAATATATTTTAATATGGGCACTGGACTACAGAGGAAAGAAAGAGCTTTGCCGATCCTCATCTTACTCCTGGACAGAGCAGGCATAGTTAGCTCAAGGACCATAAGCACATCAGCCTTTATCATGGGGGGTAGAAACTTTAAGAAACCAAGTAGACAGGTTGATCAGTACCTAGAGGTCTTAGATCAGTGGTTCTCAATCTTCCTGATGCTGAGACCCTTTAATACAGTTCCTCATGTTATGGTGACCCTCAACCATAAAATTTATTTTTATTGTTGCTTTATAACTGTAATTTTGCTACTGTTATGAATATACAATGAACACACAATATCTGTGTTTTCCAATAATTTTATGCAGCCTCTGTGAAAGTCATTCAACACCCAAAGGTGTCATGACCAACAGGTTGAGAACCACTGTACTAGAGGATTCCATTTCTGAATAAAAACAACTGTTAGAGGGCTGGAGAGATGGCTCAGTGGTTAAGAGTACTGACTGCTCTTCTAGAGGACCCGGGTTCAATTCCCAGCACCCACATGGCAACTCACAACTGTCTGAAGATCCAGTTGCAGTGGATCTAACACCTTTGTACCAATGCACATAAAAAATAAAGTTAAATAAACTATAAAATATTTAAAAAAAACCAAAAAACAAAAACAAAAAGATAAAGTCTTAAAAAAAACAGATTGGTCCCCTACAGGAGAGTCTTAGACTTACTTCTCATGAAATAGGGGGGGACTATGTGTGCCTTTGGGAAAAACCTGTTGTTTCTATGCTAATCAACCAGGAATAAGTAGTAAAAATCTTGCCATAACTGGAGAAAAACTCAGGAAGGATTTTATTAATTTTAACCTTTTCCTTGGAGGTTATACTATTTAAAGTTTTGTCAATTGTCTTTATCTCGATATTTTCTAATTTTTACTGACTCTTTCCTTTTTAAAAGATTTTTGTGTATGGGTGCTTTGCCTGCTATGTCTGTGCACCACATGTGCAGTGTTCGTAGACACCAAAAGAGAGCACCAGATCCTCTGGAACTGGAGTTACAGATGGTTGTGAGCCACCATGTGGCCATGGTGTCGCCCATGAAGCTCTGGAGAGAGCACATGCTTCCGTGTTGGGCTCAAACCGCTCACACCAAGGGCTGCTTCCTCAACGGGGAGGTTAATGAGTCCTTTGCTCGAGCTCAGGTCTCTCTGCTTCTGTAGAGCTGGCTCTTAGCTCAGAGCAGAACCTGGACATAGGCAGACAGCACTTACAGCCACTTAGTGTGTTAACAGCGAAGACAGGTTCCCTGCACTGGGCGGAAAGCTTTGGAAATGTCTGAGACCTCGCATGCAGGGGCGGCGCACATCAAGACAGGTACGATGACTGGTGCCAACAGAACATGCTTCTTCACATAGGTAAAATACAGTTCTGGGTTAGTTTAACATGATGAGGGCCATAAGCTCCTCTAGTTTAAAGCAAGTAAATAATAACATCTCACAAAACCACTTTTATATGAGAGATGCCAGATGCATGGGTAGCTCTGATGCCAGGGAAGAAATAAAGCAATTAGACAAGAAAGCATTCTTGCCTCTATGCTGACTGTATGCTGTCTTAATTGGAAAGCAGGACACAAGACTGCCAAACGTTGTCAAGAAAAGGAAGAATAGTCCTTCAAAAATCCCGTTTCATAGAAAAGTCTGTCCAGTGTTCTAGGATTGTGGACCAAAGATGGATGCCCCAATGTTGCAAAGGAACCTTGGGTTACTGTCCAGGCAGCCAGCTGTTTTTGTCATTTCTCACTTTTTTTTGGAAGTTGCTTGAACACACTTTTCCCTTACTCATTTAATATTGTTTCTTTCTCAGGTCTCTGAGGTGGTTGAAGACTAGATAGTTACATAGTTTTCTTTGTTTAACAGACTCAAAAAGGAAATTCACTAAAGAAATGTATATAAAGTTGAGAGAGATGAAAATATAATTTTGAATTGATAACACAAGTTAGAATAGAAAGTGAATTATGTATAATACTTTGGACTCACCAGGATAGGATAATGGAGTATTTTTTCTGAATTTGTCAAATGTAAATGAACTAGACATTGTTGATGCATTTATTGCCTGTATATATTGTACATAGTTATTGTGCTTATTATATATAGATTTTCTTATATTAGTTACAGCCTTTTTTATTAGACAAAAGGGGCAATGCATAAACAAAAGTAATATTTTGTTTATGTTTTAACAAATAAAGTTTGCCTGCAGATCAGCATGCAGAGCTAAGCCACTAAAGGCCAGGGAGTGGTGGCACACACCTTTAATCCCAGGACTCAGGAGACAGAGGCAGGGGGATCTCTGTTAGTTCAAGGCCAAGACTGAATTTGTCTAAAAGGGAAATGGAGCTCGCCCAGTGATTCCAGCACTTGTCTTTAATCACATGCCTTTAATTCCAGCACTGGAGAGGAATATAAGGTGGGACGAGACAGGAATTTGCTCTTTTTTCAGTCCTAAGATTTCGAAGAGGTAAGAGCTCTCTGGTGGCTTGACTGCTTTGCTTTCCTGATCTTCAGGTTGAACCCCAATATCTGTCTCTGTGTTTTTATTATTTGTGCTACAGATTCCTGGAAATTTTCCTAACACCAGCTTTCCCCCTAACCCCATGATGGCCCCCACTATTAAGATAACTCTTGCATTGCTCTTCCCCCCTAACCCCATGATGGCCCCCACTATTAAGATAACTCTTGCATTGCTCTTCCCCCCTAACCCCATGATGGCCCCCACTATTAAGATAACCCTTCCATTGCTCTTCCCCCTAACCCCATGATGGCCCCCACTATTAAGATAACCCTTCCATTGCTCTTCCACTCTGTCACTCCCCCGACTTGACCACCTATGCCTGATGCATGAGCTGGCTTTTTGGGAGCCCATCCCCTAGGGTGGTATGCCTTGATGCAGGGAGGGAGGAGCTTGGTCCTGCTTAAACTTGATGTGCCAGGTTTTGTTGACTCCCCATGGGAGGTCTTACTCTTTCTGAGGAGTAGATGGGGTGGGGGGAGATAGAGTGGGGAGCAGGAGGGGGAATTGTGGTTGGTATGTAAAATGAGTTAAAAAATGAAAAAAGAACTGAACACACATACACAAAAGAAAATGCTGCACAGGCCTACAGCCCAGTCTATGCCTCAGTCAAGGTGCCCTCCTCTCTTGTTTTGTGTCCGGTTGAAATAAATCTAGTCAGCATACCCTCACATTTCAGAATCTACCATGTTTGCCTCAAAATGTCCTCTAAGACCTCATTTCCAGGGCTGTTGGAGGAACAGCCGAGTAAAAATAAGTGCCCCTTTGGAAACTGAAAGAGGGCAAATTGTTTGAGTCAAAATCCACTGTGCCCTTGTGAGTAGCCGGGAGCTAAACCGTTCTCAGGACTGTAGCACCTGTGGGGGAACAGCTATTTGGAAGTCTCGCGTGGGGGAAAGGCATTTTGCCTGGGACCCTCTTTATCCACCAGGACCTCCACGTGGTTTTCACTGGCTTCTCCCGTCATTCTAGCTGGATGATGCTGGTAGGTTGGCCCAGGTCCCTGTTCAAGAGGGAACCAGGGCCTTTGGGTAAATAAACTACAAGTTTTGCAAGTGTCAGAATCCGACCAAGACCACTGCATTCTGTTATCTAAACTCGCATGTTATCTAAACTCGCATGTACCCTGTTATCTCTTTGACCAGAGGTCCCCTCCTAAAGAGTTATTTAGGGCAGTTTCTTTGCTTGCAGCAGCTCCTTTCCCCTTTAATGCTCTCCCACCACCATCCACTGTGGTAGGTTGAATGTAATTGGCCCCCATAATCTCATAGGCAGTGGCACTATAAGGAGGTATGACTTTGTTAGACTGTGTATGGCCTTGTAGGAAGAAACGTGTCACTGTGGAGGCAGGCTTTGAGGTTTCTTATGCTTAGGGTACCCCCACCCCTGTGTCTCATTGGACTTCCGGTTGTCTGTAAGATATAGGACTTCTCCAGTACCGTGTCTACCTGCACGCTGCCATGCTCCCCACCATAATGGACCTCTAAAACTGTAAGCAGGCCACCCCAATTTAATGTTTTCCTTTCTAAGAGTTGTCATGGTCATGGGTATCTATCTCTTCACAGCAATAAAACGCCTAAGACACATACCCAACTTAAACGATCCCATAAATATCCAAACTCCCGTTTGGTGGCACTGTTCTCCCTTTACAGAGACACACAGCAGTTCAAGCCCCAGTAAAGCTTTATTCTTTGGCCTTATTAGTCTTGCTCTCCTGTAAACCTTACAGATATAAGTGGCTGGATCTCAAGATTTGTGGCTTTTTTTTTAAACTTTTGGTTACTGTATCCTTAATAACTTCCCTCAATGAAAACTGAAGGCATGTCTATCATGACTGTTCTCCACATAGAATACCACCTCATATTATAAAATGAATTCATTGCATGTCTAGTACCAGAGTCTTGTTCCTGGCTTGTTCTCTTGAACCATTTGCCCTTGTTCGATAAGTGAGCACCCAAGCTATGTAAAGGCTTTATCTGTCATCTCTAAGTTCTGTATGAATGTTGTCACACCTACAGGATTCAGACGCTGTTTCAGTGTCCCCTGCCATTCCTAAAAATCGTATTTGTAACTTAAGAAATGTTTGGTAGAGTGCTTGCCAGGCACACACAAGGTCTTGGGCTTGATCCGCAGCACCACCAGAAGACTCAACAAGAAAGCAAGAGAAAAGTCAAAACCAAGGTGTGTGTGTATGGGGGGGGGGGTGAATTATCAAAAAAAAAAGGATATCCAACCACAACAGAGTGTACAAGTTTTATGGACATGAACCTAAATCTTCTAATAAAACCCTCAAGTGGAATGCCAGGGATCCGGCAGTCATTGGACTATGCTTACAGCTGCAACCAAGGGCTTCCCAGCAGATTCTGGTTAGTCTGAGGACCGTTTTGGCAGAATGCAAAACCATCCACGGACTCCCTGGAAGCAGGGAGCTTTCAGAGGACCACAGAGTGGAGGGCTGAAGGGCAGTTTTGTATTAAGTTATTCTGATAAACTACTCTGAATCCTTGAAAGCAGTCAGTCCTCAGGAGCCTCTGCTGTCTATACTAAGACAAAGTGAATCTCCCAGAATCACAGATGGTCCAATACCCATCTCTTTCTGGGGCTGTATGTCCTCACCTCGATTCTGAAGTCCACGGATGGTTAAGTGTCAGCAGGCCTATGCTCCCTCTAGAGCAGTGGGTATCCACCCCTTTTGGGGTCCAAAAAATGATCCTTTCAGAGGGGCCATGTATCAGATATCATATACTTATATTACAACTCAATTATAATTTGCTATAAGATAGTAACAAAATTACAGTTATGAAGTAGCAACGGAAATAATTTTATAGTTGGGGGTTACCACATCATGAGGAACTGTATTAAAAGGTTGCAGCACTAGCAAGGTTGAGTACCAGTACTCCAGAGATACTAGAAAGGGTCTCTGCTCTAGCATCTCTAATATTTGGTCCACGGTGGTACAACAGCTCAATGTTCCTGGATGTGTGCTCTCAATCATGCTCTATGCAAGAACACAATGCTATATAGACTGCTTTCTACAATTTGGTCCATGAGATTTCTACCATAAGGCCTTTTTAAGATGCTGTTTACGGTTTTCATCCATTTGGGTTCCTTATGGATCACTTTTTCCATAGTTACTCTGTAGCCATTTGTGGGACAGACTGTTCTCTGCATTGATTTGTCTGTACGTCTTTGATAATCAATTGACAAGATTAGACAAGATTAAGTAGGGCAGTTTGGGGCTGTTCTGTCCCACTGATCTGTTCATCTATGCCTTCCAATAATACATTAAAAAAATTACTGTACTTTATGGTAAGTGCTTAGAACCAGATGTACAGATTCTTGAAGTGTTTTTCTAGTCTTATGACAGAATTATGTAGAATAGTTGGTACATTTTAGGAATTAAGTTGGCATTTTGCTTAGTCTATTGATGAAGGTGAAAAACTTATTTATTAGCTCAGGCATTTAGAAAGGACTGCTGGGTTCTCGGCTCTCAATTCACATCAACCCCCTTCCAAGGCCCAGAGAACGTTGCTAAAGAGAGGGTTGGAAAGAAGCTATGCACAAGAGCAAGCCAACAAGTCAACATTCTCATTCAGCACTAATTAGACTCAGTGGGTTGGGAAAAAAAAAAAAAGCAGTAGGGAGGTGAGCATGTTGGGGATGCCAGAGGAATAAAAAGGGGGAGCTAGGAGTAGATATGACCAAGATACATTATTTACATGAGCCAAACTATCAAATAAATAACATTCTATTAAAATAAAACTAACCAACCTCTTGGAATAATCCTAACAAAGGAAGTGACAGATCTCCACAATACCCAAGAAGACATTTTTATTGTTAAGACACCCTCATGATTGGGAGATGGGACATGAATAGTGACACTTTACATTCTTTTCCATTCCTTACACAGACTATAAGCGGTTTTAGTAGGTGGTATGGACTCAGCTTGCTTCTTCAGTGTACGGTTTAGTAGGAATGGCTACCTACACTCTAGTTCCCTGTGAACTTTGTGCCACAGAGTGAGCCATTTCCACAGAGATCCTTGATCATTTGTAACCACACATAGGAGCCACCACTAATCTGGTTCCATCTTTCTTCAACAATTTGGCCTTTCCTTCCTTCCTTCCTTCCTTCCTTCCTTCCTTCCTTCCTTCCTTCCTTCCTTCCCTTCACAAGACGATATCTCTTAGACGCAGGGCCTACAGGTCAACACCTACCTACCACTCTTTTGCAGAGCAATAGTTGTTCATACTATTGCTTTACTGTATACAAATGACACAGTCCACAAGGATCAAGGATTCGGTCTTCTGAAGATGCTGAATTATGTTAACCTGGGCTAGGTAGTAGGTACAGGGGCACTGTCCCAGCCTCAGGATGTCCTGTCCAGAGGATGGGCACATATGTAGGCTCGCTTCTCAAGGATCTGCTGAGACACTTTCTTAACCTGCTCATCCAGGTTTTCTGGAGAATCTGTAAGAGAAGAAAGGAGTATAGGTAATCCTTTTTGTAACATGGTAATACAAAGAGGTTCAAGGAGTGTGCTTCTACCTAAGTTATTCCCCATTAGACTAACTGTAACCAAAGACCCAGGTCTTATGTGAGAAGACCCTACTTGTTAACTGGCTCCTGGAAAGGTCATTTCTCTACGCTCCACAGTATATCACAGTCCTGCAAGCCGTGTAGGCCCCGGGGCTGGGCTCTACAGCTTCAGTAACGGTTGTAATGGCCCTCTCCACTTTAACTGGCAACAGGGCTAGGCTCTTCAGACTGCCATGCCAAGGTAAACCTGGTCGTATTTCAAAACAAGGACAAGCAGTTACTAAAGAGAAAAAGCATTTCAAATGAGAAGTAACCTGTCTTCCAGGGCCAAGACTTCTAGAGAAGACATTGCAATTCTGTAAATCATTTTGGCTAGAGTCTATGGCTAAAGAGACGAGGATAATGGCCATCTCCTTCTTTCAGGATCTCTCCTAAACAGACACAAGCATATCCTACATAGGAGGCCTTAGTATGTAGGGATGTACTTGATCTAGCAAGCCCTCTACTGTGAGCCCAAACCACTTTCCTGGCAGCAAGCTTTGGGAGGAAATAAGGCACCAAGAGCTATCGACGCTGGCTGGACTGGGCGCCTGCTTTCCCACAGGCCATCTCACTCACACTTGTCCAGCTGAGACAGGCTGAAGAGATTCTGGCAATACGCTTCCATACAGAACATGTTGGCCAACAGAACCTAGAGAACCAAAGTCAGAAGGGACAGCAACTGAGAGCCCCGAAGTTGACCTTTAAACTCAAAAGAATCCAGCATATTGCCACACTGGGTGTGATACCCGGTGTGCAAAAACGCCTGGCTCAGAAGTTACATAGCACCATGACCCAAACACAGCCTGACCAGGAGCAAGCTCCTTGGGGTCTCTGAGATGGTTTCTGTCTCTGGGAAGTGTGCACCCATGGGCTATTTAGAATAATGTGTGTCAAGAGCCTGGCAAACAGGAGTTGCTAGTGACCAACTTGCTTCCTCCTGCAGGGTGAGGAAAGTGTAGTACAGGGAATGAGGGTGGGCTTGTCACTCATCTGCCTCCTGCCCGAGACTAAAAGCCAGGATCAGGAGCAGCAATGACATGGCCACAGCACAGCAAACGCATCCACCCACCTCTGCAACTCCTCCTTGGGGCTGGAGGGTCAGCCTCTCTAGTGCAGGACTCCCCAACAAGCCACACTACCCAATTTCTCCCTCCAGGCTTCATTAAAGCACAGTAGATAAAGGGCCTGCCCCTGTAGCCACAACCCTGGCAAACTCATTAAGGTTTTTGTTTTACTATTTCCTGTGTAGGGCTGTGCAACTTACCTCATGGTCGTGATTTGGGAGCCCAGTTCGAATGGAGCGGCTAGCCCGTGACAACACGGCCGTCATAGCATACAGGTTGATGAGGATGTTGGCCACCCGCTTCAGCACCAGCTGCTCCTCTACAATGGTCTGGGGACAGAGGTGCGGAGTGGTGACCAATGACGTTTTCCCTTCTCTATACTTGGGCACACGTCAAGGCTTAAACAGGTCTCAGAAACCTGTCTGGAGCTTAGTGCACTCAACATCACCTTCAGCAAGACTCCCCACAGACATTAGCTCCTTGAGTTCAGCCTCAGGTAGGTGGGCCCTCCAGGTATTCCAGAGAGGCACTCTTTGGTTGGAAGGTACTTAGAACACTGTGAATAATTCACTCAGCAGAACCCCTCCACGGGCAGTGCTGGCCAGCAGTTCCATGTTCTAGGCCTGGACTCACAGGTGGGCAATGAGCCCAAAGTGGATCCATGGCTACTGACCGCATAGGAGTATAAGTAGGGAGGCAGTATCCTGATGTGGGATTCCCCTCTGTATGCTGTAAATATGTTTTATTACCATTGGCTAATAAAGAAACTGCTTTGGGCCTGTGGCAGGGCAGAATACAGTAAGGCTCAGGGAAAACTAAACTGAATGCTGGGAGAAAGAAGGTGGAGTCAGAGAGGTGCTAAGTAGCTGCCAAAGGAGACAGATGCCAAAACTTTACCATTAGGCCACAACCTTGTAGTAATACACGGAATAATAGAAATGGGTTAATTTAAGATTTAATAGCTAGCTAGCAATATGCTTAAGTGATTGGTCAAGCAGTATTGTAATTAATATAGTTTCTGTGTGATTATTTCAGGTATGGGGCCCAAGAAAGAACAAGCAGCCTCTGTCTACAGTATCCCATGCCCACGCAGGACCCACTTACCTTTCCAAAACGGAGTAACAGGGTTTCAACAGTCCGACCAAAGTAATACACATTTTCCTCAAGCTTGTTGGCACTGTCCTGTCAGTAAAGAAGATAGACTTGGCATCTCTACCCATGATGTTCCACTTGACCCACCTAGTATTCAGTCTGGAGGTCCAGTGAAGGGAAGAGATGGAGTGGGGCACCTGAGTTTACCAACTGTCCTGGAGGATCCCAGATGCTACCCACAGCCTTCTGGATTGGGAATATCTGGCAGGAGGGGACCCAAATGTGAAGTACAGGCGCTGGGCATACTTACTGCAAGACTGGGATGTACAACGCCAGGTTTGCTTGTCAGTCCCAGGTCCACGGTTCGGCTCAGCGAGTCCCGAAGCCTTCGACCAATTGTCTCCATGACTGTGGTCACATTGCCTCTTTTAAGCTCTCTGCAGGAAGTGCACATTCTCGTGACTTAAGACTCTACAGCTTGTTTTCACTGACCAACAGTATGGCACCATGGAACTCTGGGCTTTTCTATAGCTGAGCATGTGGGCTCCACGCAGGGTGGCTTTATCCTCCTGGCAGGGGAAGCTTTTGTATGGCCAGCTTTCAAACAGTAAAGTAGTCTACAAAGTCCTATTAGCAGCCTGTATGTGGGTTCCAGTGGGGGTAGAGGGGCAGAGAAGAGAAACTAGTCTCAAACTTACAACCTGTTAGTGGGGCACCTCTCACTCTTTAGCTTCTGGATGTCTCAGCAGTCCAGTCAACATAATAAACATTTCCATACACCAGGTACCCTCCAGTGTGGGAGAAGAACATTTGCAAGGGAGGGATGATAGAATTTAATGTGCCTGGAGGACAATGTGACTCCAAAGGCAATGAGTACAATTTGGGCAGGTTGCCCTTCCTGTTGCTTTTGGTGAGGGGGAAGTTAGAGGTGTTGCCTTCCGGACC
Organism: Microtus pennsylvanicus; assembly: GCF_037038515.1. NCBI lineage: Eukaryota > Metazoa > Chordata > Mammalia > Rodentia > Cricetidae > Microtus > Microtus pennsylvanicus. The sequence continues at coordinate 7,461,061 of NC_134594.1, forward strand.
CTGTCACTACTGTGCAAATGATACTGTACTTGCTTGTGCCAGCTCTGCAGTGAGCCTGTGTGCAGGCTGCACCACCCACCCACTGTTCCAAGACTGGGCAGTCTTTTCTCTGGCCTCTGCTGACAGGTAGGGACCAATAACAGATGGGAAAATAGCACATACTTGATCCTTGAGGTCAGGATGCGTCCAGCATGCTGCAGGCCTGTCAGGGCAATGAACAACCGAAGAATCTCATTGGTTCCCTGCAGCCAGAAGTGTGAAGGTCAAAGCAGTCCAGCAGTGCAGTCTTTGACTGGACAGATCCAGCCACTACCTACTGTCCAGATGATAGAGGCTGCCACTGAAGCGGCTTGGGAACAAGGCACAGAAGCAGGCTGTGGCTTTGTGTTAGGCAACACATGGGAAAGGTAGTAAGGCTGACCAGAGGGTATGGCCTCCCACTGGGACGCTTACCTCACAGCTGTCCTGCATAGTCCATACCTTTTTCTAGGTCCCAGAAACCTTATTAAAACTGAAGCCAGGTTTCCCTGGGCAATGAAGGGATGTGATGACCACACAAAATGTGGAACAGATAACCCATGGCTCTGTGGGTTATCTTAGATCAGAATCCTTGGGGAAGCTACAGACAGCTGAGCAGTAGCAGCTTGAAGCTCCTCAGGGGAACACACACACACACACACACACACACACACACACACTGCTTCTCCATGCAAGAACAGTACCCACCAGCTACTAGGCTTCTAATACAATTCTACTATAGAACAGGAAGCTGTAGGCATCACAGCCCAGCACCATCCTGTAGTTGGACTGGCACCAAGGAGAGAGAAGTTTCCCTGGGAGGAAAAGCTGGGCATGGAGGCTCTCGTGGTTCTTGCCCCCAGCTCTGAACAAAGTCTGCCTCACATTAAAACTTCCTCGCCCTTCTGTAAATTATGGCCCCAAGAGCAAACCCTGCTGGACCACACCACGTTGCCAGGAACTCTGAGGAATCCAGGCCTCTCCCTGCAGGAAGGGCCAATAGAGAGGCAACCTCCAGACAAAATAACTTAGACATGCCTGGCTCTTCGAGGAGCCAACCCTTCTGCTAATAGACTTTGGCTGATAAGGCAGAGATGTTGACTGGGCCCACGACCAGGGAGACCTCCTACTGGAGCCGACAGGAGTCAGCTTAGCTTCAGCTCACTGAGTGAAATGAAAGCACAGCCTAGACAGTGGGACGGAAGCAGAGCGGGAGCTGGGACTGGAGTCCTGCCCTGGCAGAACTACAGCAGTCACTGGGAAGCTATGGGCCCAGTGGAAAAGGCCTTCAGGAGCGCGTTCTGAAGGGGCTGCTGGGCTCTCTCAGCCTGACTCCTCTACAAAGCCAGAGAGGGTAGCACTGGTGTGTGGTTGAGGGTTCAGCCAGAGGACAGCCTGCTATGTCATTTTAGGTCATTTCTGGGGACTTAGCAATCTCTCAGGGCTAGGAAGGCTGAGAGGAGCACAGGGTATCACTAAGGGGTGTACAGGGACGCAGGATCAGCAGGGATACTCACCTCAAAAATGAGAAGGATGCGGGCATCCCGCAGCATGCGCTCATAGGGGTAGTCCTTCATGTAGCCCGAGCCCCCGAGGATCTGGAGAGCCTCACTCACACATTGCCAGGCAGCCTCGGAGCTGAACACCTGCCCAGACCCAGACAAGGTTAGAGCCTGGTGGGACTGCTCCACAACCAAGGCACCCCTTTGGGTCCTCTAAGAGCAAAACCTAAGCTCTGGGGAGCTGAAGCCCAGAATACAGTTGGAGAACATGTGGAAAACCTGAGCTTGGAGATGAGTGGTTCAGAGGAACTTTCCACGTAAGCACAGGCAAGTTCTTTCGCCTTCTTGGACCAGTGACCAGCCTGCGTGCTCCATCCCCAACATAACTTGTCATGCCTCTTGTGCCAACTCCTGTGCTTTGTAATTCACCCAGATTTCCCTGCTTAGGCAGTGCGGCCACTGTTGTCACCCTCAGGGGCTTCCATTTTGCTCTCCTGGCCACTGTCTACTGAACATCCTATGGATAGAGAAACTCAGCTCTAGGTTAGCATGTGGAAGAGGTCAGCTCTTGGGCACCAGTTGGACCACAGCAGACTCCCCAGTGCCCATTTCTCTGGGCTGTCACATCTTCCGGCATTTCTCTTAGGAATTCAAGTCCAGAGGCCAATTTAAGGTGGGGTCGTCACCTGTATTATAGCTGGGAAAAGACCCTTTCTCAACCCGACCTTCTAGTCCATTCCCATTCCTTTAAGTCAGCTGCTGATTCTTAGAAATACTTTCTACCTCAGAATCACTCAGTACCACAGCCAACCTGCAGTCTAGAGATCCTTTCCTAAGATCCAGAGGACAAGAGCAACTAAGAAATAGAACACCTACCCAACAAAGACAAGACCAGATGCCAACACCTCAACTATCATTACTACAAATGTCTTGACACCAGAACAAAAATGGAAAAATTAATAGTCAAGACAATGTGTCCCCTCCAGAATCCAGTACCCTTGCTACAGTAGACTCTGTGAAATTCTACACAGCTGAAGCATAAGACAAGAACGTTAAAGAGGATATGAATAAACCCCTTAACAGAGTATGTGAAAACACAAAGAGTAGAATAATAAATAAATAATAATAAATAATAAATTAATAAATAATAAAATAATAAATAAATAATGAAAACAGCTCAAGACATGAAAGCAGAAACAGAACCACTAAAGAAAACCCAAACTGAAATAAACTGGAAATGGACAATCTAGGAAGTTAGACAAAACCTCAGAACAACCTCACTAACAGAGTACGAGGTAAGGAGGAGAAAATATCAGGCGTTGAAGGCAACACAGAAGAAATGGACAAAGAAAATGTTAAATGTAAAAAATCAGGCACAAAATATCCAGGAAATCTGGGACACCATGAAAAGACCAAATTTACAAATAATAGGAATAGAAGAAGGAAAAGAAACCCAGGTCTAAAACAGAAAATATTGTCAACAAAACAGAAGAAAATTTCCCCAACCTCAAAACAAGAACCCCAAACAGAAGCAACAGCAAATTGGTATCTACATACATACATATTTGTGCTTATTCTATAAGAATTTTACTGTTTATCTTGATTATACCTTGATATTATAAAACTAATAAGAAATGACATGTTATTTTAGGCATTGTAAGTTTTAGCATCATTAGCTTTCTCAGTAATTTTATGTTGGTAATTTTATGACCTCCACTGTATAGATAAGAATGGAGGCCGAGAGATACTAAGTGAATTGTTCTAGGTGACATGGTTAGGAACTAGAGATACTAAGTGAATTGTTCTAGGTGACATGGTTAGGAACTAGAGATACTAAGTGAATTGTTCTAGGTGACATGGTTAGGAACTAGAGATACTAAGTGAATTGTTCTAGGTGACATGGTTAGGAACTAGAGATACTAAGTGAATTGTTCTAGGTGACATGGTTAGGAACTAGAGATACTAAGTGAATTATTCTAGGTGACATGGTTAGGAACTAGCAAACTCAGGATTTGAGTCCAGGCGCCAATGCTTATTTGCAGGTAATGGCCAACTTGTGCTTTTCCCAGGTCTTCCTGACTTTAACACTTTAAGTACCCATATCCTTGGAAACTGCCCAGTTTAGGAAACCCAAGATGGCTGATCTCTTTGTCCTTTCAGCTCCATGGTAAGCAACTTAGTAAATAAAGCCACAATTACCTTTTACTGTGGATTATTCAGCTCACTGATTGTTAATTAGAAGGGGGGTAGTTGGGCAATGTGAAGACAGCGAGAGACCCTGCAGCACTCAGCCCTAAATGCCTTTATCATTGCTGCACTCTTAAGGCTCAGGGATGGATGGATGCAGAGGGGAGGTGGAAAGATTAGAAGAACCAGGGGTAGTAGATGACTTTAAGGAAAGAGTTTCCAGACACATAGGACTGATACACATATAAACTCAGAGACTATGACAGCAGGCACAAGACCTACACACGTTCAAGCCAGACAAAATCCCAACAAAGAGAAAGGGAAGTGGGTGCAGAGTCCGCCCCTAGCCAAGAAGCAACTGATTGCTGCTGGGAGAGGAGGAAATCAGTTTCCTCAATGGAACAACACTGGCGCAGCACCCACTCTCCACCCAAACCCTGTGCTCAGTAGGTGGACAACACAAACCAGGCTCCGTGGGGAGGGAAAGAACATGAAGTTGAGTGGGTAGGGAAGTGGGGGAGGACCTAGGGGGGTTTGAAGGAAAGTATATAATCAAAATAGGTTATATGAGATTCTCAAAAAATAAATTAAAAAATACTTTAAAAAAAACAGAACAAAGCTAGAGGGTTGTGAAAATAAACTTACAGGCTCTTACTCTTAAAGTAAGCATATGAGAAAACTCTGTGGAGCCGAGGAAGACAGTTCCAGCTGACAGTGATGGCCCAAAGACAATAGGTCCAGTAGTAAGGTGGCTGAACAGAAGAGCGGGAAGCACCCAATGCCACAGAGGTAAAGACAGTGACTGCTGTATGCTGTGGACCAGGTTCTGTCTACTTGTGATCCCAGATTTGCCTGTTTAACCCTTAGGTATCCAACTGAAGCAGTACCAATGTTACCCCACCCTGTTAACTGACAAAGTTACGGCCCAGAGGTAAAGCTAGGAGAATCCTTATTGCAGCAAAGGAAGGAGCCACCTTGAAAAGGGATGGTTTGAGGAAGCCCAGGAACATGGGTTAGAAACGTGGGCCCGTCCTGAACACCAAAGCATTTTCTACTTGCAATGTTTCTGGATCCCCTTAGGATAGAAAAACAACATTCAAGGAACTCAGGACTTGGCCCTTTTACACACCAAAGAAATACAATTCTTGTAACCAGTGCCTTCTTTTTACCTCATTAAACATGTTGTTAACAAAATTCTGACCAAGAAGAAAGGCTATTAAATCTGAAAAAATGTCATTCCCCAGGGGAGCCCAGTTAATTTACATGGATATAGTTTTGACATCTGTGCCTTCTGTTGCTACGACTAGGATCAATCAGTAAAAATGGGCACAGTCTACAGTGGGGAACACTGAGTCCTGCAGACTCACACTAAATGGGCACAGTCCACCGAGGGAAACACTGAGTCCTGCAGACTCACACTAAATGGGCACAGTCCACCGTGGGAAACACTGAGTCCTGCAGACTCACACTAAATGGGCACAGTCCACCGTGGGAAACACTGAGTCCTGCAGACTCACACTAAATGGGTACAATCCACAGTGGGAAACACTGAGTCCTGCAGACTCACACTAAATGGGTACAATCCACAGTGGGAAACACTGAGTCCTGCAGACTCACACTAAATGGGTACAATCCACAGTGGGAAACACTGAGTCCTGCAGACTCACACTAAATGGGTACAATCCACCGTGGGAAACACTGAGTCCTGCAGACTCACACTAAATGGGTACAATCCACAGTGGGAAACACTGAGTCCTGCAGACTCACACTAAATGGGCACAGTCCACCGTGGGAAACACTGAGTCCTGCAGACTCACACTCGGCTTCACTTCTCCCAACCTCACCCTAGGGCCCTGCTAACCCGGGAAGCTGCACATGTGCAAATACTAAGTCAAGTCGCTCTCTCACTTAACAGGAGGAGGAAGACAATGCCGCGGATCAGAAAGGCTGCATCTCCCCCAAGTGCTAGCTCTAGTTGAGCTGGGCTTACCTTCACCATGGCGGCCTCGATGGAGCAGTCGGGAAACCCTGGCTGGTCTAGCATCCCTGCGGTGAGGTAGGCCATGCTCTCCATTACATATGCCTTCTGAGCCATTAGCGCAAACTTTTCCTGACATGTTCAGGAAAACAAAATCAAGAAGCAATTTGCATGTGCATAGGTTTGTATCTCCTAACTCTTCTCCCAAGAAGCAAATTACATCAGAAGCCTTGATGTCCCAGTGGCAATAACGCCTTGTACAGATTTCATCCTATGTCCCTGCCCATAGGCATAGCGCAGCGAACCAGCAACTGAAAACCTCTTTACCTGAATCAAACCAAATTCACTGAGATTCCGATTGAACTGCTTCCTTGTGCAGGCATACTCAGCAGTCAGTTCTGAAGAAGAAAAGAGTTGTCAAAACAGACAAAAAAAAAAATACAAAACAAACACAAAAAAAGGTTTTTGAATTCTGGAAAGTATTTCCTAAGACCAGCATTTCTGGTTCCCACTTTCTGGTAGCTGGTTGGAGGGGGCATTCTTGGTCCTCATGGGCCTATAGGCAGTAGGCAGGAGGGTAAGAGCAGAGAAGGTTGAGTCAGTTGTGAAGGTGTGGGGGGAGACACTCATCTCCCTTAACATACCACCCTCCACACAGAAAAACTGGAGATACAAAGAGGAGGGCTGCAGGCATCGGGTGTAAGCCAGGTGCACAGGGCATCCAAGAAAGATGCGAAGAGGGCCCACAGACACTCAACCACAACGTGACGGGTACCTTCACGTCAGAGCTCTGGCTGGGGCCTCAATGTGCACAGCTGTTTATAGTGCCAGGTTCTCAGAGCCTCAGAGGGACACTCAGCTACTACCCCGGCACCAGTACTTCTAGTTCTGCCTGCCTACAACTTGTTTCCAAATATGCCCTCTGGTGTGAACCAGTAGCAGCTGGTCTCCAATTGTTCCTGCACTCACATGTTTCCAGCCTGTGAGAACTCTCACTGATGAGAGCCACAGAGCATGCTAACGAGTAGGCTCAGCATGAGCATAACAGGTAGATTTGCCTTTGGGTCATGATGCAGGGGCCTGTGGAAACCACCGCCCTCTCTGGGCCTCAGTTCTCCACTAACCAAATAGAGGGAAGAGTCCAAATGTGTGCCTACATTGTTGTAAACTCTAACAGTCACAAAACACACAGGGTTGTGCTTGCTTCCAGGACTTCCCAGCCCACATCTATGCCCAATGAGCCATGGGGCTCTGGTGAGATCAGAGCTAATGTTTTCTTAGTGCCTGGCTCAAGGACTGGCGTTCATTAAACAGCCATGCTTGTCATGGATAGAGTAGCAACACTTTATGCTTCTGACAGAATGCCTGACTAGTGTGTAAATAAAGCAGAGGAATATTGAAATATACTAGCCTCTGGGGAAGTAGTACATTTGGTCTAAATCAAAGGCCATATGCCAAACTTAAGCTGTCTGTCCAAATGGCCTACCTCAGCCTTGCCTACCCAGAAGAAACGACAGAGACTTTGTTGGTATGCAGTTGGTGCTGCAAAGGGTTCCCGCTCCTGACTTACCTACTAGGGAGATTAATCTTCGGTGTTAACCTGATTGGCTTTAGAAGCACGAATCACGATACTAGGAGACAGCTCTGGGCATTGTTTGTGAGGGATTTCCAGAGATGGTTAACTGGGGTGGGAAGAACCACCCTGAATATGGGCAGTATCAGCCCGTAAGCTGAGCTTCCGGACTGAGGAAGAAAGGAGGAAGCCATGGGAGCACACATCTATTCTTCCTGCTACCCAACTTCCCACGTGGTCAACTGCTTCCCATTCCAGCAGCCATAGCCAGAGATGTCCTAGCCACACCTTACTTGCAAGATGGACCAGGCATTCCAACTGTGAGCCAAAATCACCCACCCCCTTCCTAAGGTTGTTTCTGTAAAGTATTTTGTCACAGCATGAGTTAAGTAACTATTCACCTACCAATCAGTTTCTTGAGCATCCCAGACACAGCACTGCCCATGCTGAATCGCCCGCTGTTGAGGATGTTCATAGCTACCTGCAGGGAGGGCAGACAAGGTTCAGAGGCACTGAGGAGGCCGAGGGAGCCAGCCATACCATCTTGTGCTCAGAAAGCAAAGGCACGTGTCTATAGGATTCTATGCCAGCATCCAGACCAAGTTAATCCCTCTGCCTGTTTCCAGGGCAGACACGAGCAGTTCTGTGTCAGGAGCCAATTTCCTCCTAAAATCATTACAGGAACCATCACCCTGGGGAGTCGGCAGAGAACCCCACACCCATAATTGTGTTAGGAATCAAAGCCTACCCCACACCCAAATTGGCTGTTAATGAGAGCTATCTGTTAGCGGAACCCACCCCGCATTCCAAACTATCTAAAGATCTAGGTGTGTCGAATCGTGACTTCTTGGCCTACAGTGACTTGACCGAAGATAACCTCCTGCCTACGTGACCAACGAGGACCATGTGACCAACGTGAACCACGCAGCAAGAGCCCAGAACCCTGTGCCCATCCCCCAACTCCTTACCCTATAAAAGGTTGTATCTCGTCCCTAATAAACGGAGGCTTTGACAAACCTTGCATAGCCTTCTTCCTCTTTCTTAGCCCATTTATCTTCCAGGTAGTGCCTCTCCGTGACCCTGGAATAACTGAACTGCCAGGCGGGCTACTAACCCTAGACTAAGTAGCCCGCCAAGGCAATCAACAGTTCTGGAGGCTCAGTCACTGTTGTACTTTCCCATCAACATCACTAGCCTCGCTCTGACCACAGAAAACATCATTGCTCACACTCTAAATGCACCTGTCAGAACTCCTGGTCCATGGGCAGGCACAGAAACCCAGACTGATGTAAGTATGCCGCAAGCAGCAAGAACTTTCCAGCTGTGCTTTGTGGTCAGCACCCACATTTTACAGATGAAGCAGGTGTCTGTGTTCAGAGCAGAGCTGTGACTTTCTCAAGACACAGAGATGACCCTGGTGACTGCAGCCAGGAGCCTACAACACTGGCTGATGCCTCCTCCCCTGCCCTTCATTCTATCTGATCCAGTACAGTGAACAGGTGCGCAGCTCTGGTTCACATGCTGTGCCACCTCATCCGGAGTCACGGGGTCTCCTCACCAACCAGAGAGCTCTCAAGGGAAGAAACTGAGTGAAGCCACAGGCTTCGTTCTAAAAATGGGCAACACAAGAGCTGGGAAAGATGGGGACTCCTGGACACTGTAGGCACCGTGGGAAGAGGTCTTCAAAGACCTACTGTAGTCTCCATACACCCAGCAATTCTGATACTACAGTTACACACAAAGGGATTGCGAGCCTATTTTCCAAACACAAACTTGAAGATGAAAGCTCACAACACAACAGTGCTAACCCCAAAGCGACAACAATTCAGCCTAATGAAGCGATGAGTAAGATGTGGTTTACTCAGCCGTAGATGGTTATTCACCCACACAAAGGAAGGAAATGCGGACTCATGCTGAGCCGTGGACGATGGCTTGAGAATATGCTGCGAAAGCAGCCACAAAACACCTCACGCTGTGTACGATCCAGCCGTACGAAATGCTCACCATCCACAACCCAAAGAACAGAAGGAAACAGCAGTTGCCAAAAGATGGGGGTAGAACTGGAAGCATGGCACGAGAAGTACAACAGACAATATATTAAAAATGATAGGCATGTGTATTTAAAACGGCAAATTAAATGTCACATAAAACTCTTCTCAATAAAATATAAATCTGGGGCTGGAGAGATGGCTCAGGAGCTAAGACCACTTACTGCTCTTGAAGAGTACTCAGGTTCAGTTCTCAGCACCTGTGGCTCCAGCTCTAGGGGATCAGAAACCTTCTGGTCCCTGCAGGTACCAGGCACACATGCAATTCACATGCACAAATGTAGACACTCACATACAAACATAAAATAGAAATAAACAAATCCAACTGAATAGGTGGTACCCGCCTTTCGCCTCAGGACTAGGGAGGCAGAGGCAGGTGGATTTCTGGCCAGTGTAGTCTACAGTGAGTTCCAGGCCAGTTGGAACTACATGGTAAGACTCTAATCTCAGGAAAATAAATCTTTACAATATAAACCTGACTATAAGAGGAAAAGCTTAGGGAGGGAGTTAAGACACAGGGTGCTAGTTTCTTGGAACCTGGACTTCTGTTTTTCACACTTACTAGGGAAGGGAAATCCATTCCTCACACAGGAAAAAGATAAAGATTCCTCATCCTAGTGAGACCCCTCCTCTAGGGGCAAGCCACTCCTCCGGTCTCTACAGTGCTGATGTCCTAAGAGCCACACACACACAGTCACAGATAAAGCACAGGCTCACGTGCTAGAGAAAACAGAGCAGAACACGAGACTCACACGTGAAAAGGCACAGCACTCACATGAGACTGGCCTTCAACTCACCTTAAAGCCACCTCCAACTTCTCCAAGGACATTTTCCACAGGCACTCTGGTGTTTTCAAAATGGACTTCACAAGCTAAAACACGTGGAATTGAAAGATGGTGACTAACACATGCAAACCAGTGAGCTCCTGACCCTTAGGCCTGTGACTAAGTCACTCTCTTAGCATCCTGAAGAGCAGGGAAGAAAGACCACGTTCCTGCCTTCACGGAGCTCATCCTTTGGCCAGAAAGACACTCAATAAATGCAGGAACGTGGTCACATGATCAGTGCTATGATGAAATAAACAAGCCAGGAGTTAGGTTGTTTGTGTAGCAGAACATGCAGGCGGTGCTGCAGGGACTATTGTGCTGGGGCACTGTCCCAACCCTGCCTCACCCCGTGAGCCTCACTGTGTCACTCACAGGGACCAGTGGAAATAAACAGCACAGCACGGAGAGACATGGCTGCAAGGGCGGCTATCATTCTTTGAAAGGCTATGCCAGACTTTTCTAAGGTAACATTTAACAAAGGCTGAGAGGACCAAAATAGTCAAAGACAGAAAGGCAAATAGAGCACACCAGCATTTCTTCCAACCCAGATTCAACAGGATTCTTGTTCCCTATATTTAACACAGTCATACCCCTGTATATGGGGTAGCATCTTCCCAGCTTGGTGCGGTGCTAGCAGATGGAATGAAGCTAGTCATATGTGTGCAGACACACAGTAATCTAAACCAATTCATCAGCACCCTTCAGACCGAAGCATCCACCAAAGAAATAAAATCCTACAGCTGCAAGCTAAATCCTGAAGCGTCTGACAGACAGGGCCACTGTAGCCAGGGACCACCAGCAATCCTGAAAGAAACACAGGCTCCACTGGTCCCTGTGAGTGACACAGTGAGGCTCACAGGTGAGGCAGGGTTGGGACAGTGCCCCAGCACAATAGTCCCTGCAGCACCGCCTGCATGTTCTGCTACACAAACAACCTAACTCCTGGCTGGTTAAACCAGAGAGAGAGAGAGACTAAGAATACGGAAGGTCAGGGTTCAAGGGACCATCAGGCCAAGTGCCATAAGCTGACCTGATGATTTTCACTCAGCTGTTGCTCTGGCAAAGTGTGGAGATGAAATGCCCACAAGACATGACCTCTCTGTCTGCTGGTCACACTGAAGGGCTGGCTACATGGGCTAGAGGATCTGGCCATTCTTTGCAAGAATACTCTACTGGGTTCGGGGAAGATTTTTGACCTCATCTTATGTTCCTGGACCCTCTTTTGGGGTCCTGCATGTTGCTGTGGCACCAGCTTCCCAGCTGTCAACAGGGAAGTGACACTGTTGAAATGCTCAGCTCCACAGACACAGGGCACACAAATGTGGGCCTTGATGTGCCAGGAACACAATCCCTTGTAGGGTGGCCACTCTGAAACTACACGAGAACAGTTTAAGAATGCCGTGGCCGTACTGGGTGAATGGAGCAACAAACAGGACACCAGCCTCCACTGAAGCAATGGCTGACCAGGGAAGGAAAGGCAGGTCTGCATGGAAGGAAGAGAGAGGAAGGGATTCCAGGAAAAGAGATGGGTTGGCCTGCCAGAGGATGTTTATTCCAGACACCGTGGTTGTGTGACATCCACTACTGTGCCATCAAGGCTGAGATTCCAACCAACTTCACTGACCTAGAATCAACAGTGCTGAACGCACCAAGGAGCATAGGCTGTGACTGCATTTTTAATTTGATTATGCGGACATGCTTAACCGAAACCACAAGCAATTAGATGTCATTTTCCGTTATCGTTATCAGAGTGGACAGTGAACGTGTCTCTCGGGTCTGCCACACTTACTGTTGGAGCCTCGAATGCCCAATTTCTCTTCAGGTTTCCCATTAGTGATTCCGCCAAAGTCTCTTTCTACTATGAATGCAGTGATTTTGTCTTTTATCGAACCATCAGAATCAACCACCTGAGTTTTTGCAAATACAGTAAAAATACTGGCCAGCCCTCCATTGGTAATCCAAACCTGAGGAAAAACAGAAGATCCTTAGAGACACCCCTCAGCTCCACCCACCCACTGAATTTCAGGCCAACACGCAGATGTTCCGCATCAGGGAAGACAGGGAGGAAAGCCCCATATAAGCCAAGCCTGTGTGAATGGGCACAGGAGCAGACGCGGCTTAGGTCTCTCCAGGGCAGGGCAGGGCTGGAGCATAGCTGAAGTCACTAAGATGGCCTCTGAGCTCCACTGAGACCCAACCACTGACAGACCTTTTCATCACTGCTGCACAGACACAAGGGTACAAGTGTTATGTACTGTATCTACTTCTCAGCCAAAGGAGCCAAAGTGGGGATGAGGAGAGCGCTCTATGGACTGCAACGGACGGGAATTATTTACTTTTAGTAAGAGATGAGCAGGAAATCTGAACGCTAACTAGGTAAGAGGCCATTGTTATCCTTTCCCCCAACTGCCAACGGCATTTCAGTGTTCTATCCTTAAGCAGTCCTTGATGAAACCTCGCAGCTGCCACCCAGCAGAGGAAGGACTGGCAGCCGGGAGTGTGCACTCCTCCAGCGGGTGCCAGGGCCATGAGTGCACCGCACTACACTTTACGTCTTTGAAATTGTGTGGAACCAGAACTGAAAATCAACACACGAGAGCAGCTGTGAGCACAGAATCAAGGAGACTATGGGGTCAGACGGCCTTGCTCCAGTCCTGCCTCTGCCACTGAGGGTCTTGACCAGCCACTCAGCGGTGCCTCGGCTGTTCAGGTAAAGGAGCAGCACACGGCCAGTGTGATGTACAGAAGATGGACACGCAGAGTCAGTGGCCTGCTAGAGCAGACAGGGCACTGAGGTCATGGCTATACCTTGGAGCCATTGAGGACAAAGTACTTCTTATCTTCACTTAACGTAGCTCTGGTCTGGATGGAGGCAGCATCACTCCCACTGCAAAGACAGAGCTATGTGACCGAGGGGGAACAATACTGTGAGTAAGATTAAAATACTTCTGAGGGCTTGGAAATAAGACAGGCCTTTAAAACACCGAGTCAGACCAAAAAAACCATGTCTGTTCCACTTGCGCTCTGATGCTTGAACAAGAAACATGGTCAGAGTCTGGAAGCAGAAGGGAACATTCCAGTAAAACTTGTACCAATGAGATCTGTGTGGACAGCAAGTGAAAGGGCAGTAGTGGAGACAGGCTGGGCAGAAGCCCCACACGGAAATGGGCTCCACAAGGGCTTTGCAGAGTCCCTGTGTGGGTTCGGCCACAGCAGGAGGAAGCCTGTTCAGGATTTCAGGTGAAGGGAAACACGATTAAACAGGGCCCCGCTGGACTTGTAACAGAATCTGAGTCTTGCCCAGGCCTGCTTCGTCCTTGCTGTGTGACCCTTGACTGGTTACAACTTCTCTGAGCTTCAGCTCCTAATCTGGAAATGTGGACTTGCCATCCACCCATGTGCTCTGAAAGACTCACTCAAGTCTGAATGAGGCTTGTGAGCCACAAACACTGACTTAGTAGATGCTGTAGGAATCCATCTGTAAGTCTCAATGGGCCAGAGAGAAGATTGCTATCCTATCAATAGTTGTTGATTCTGAAGGCTGCAGAGAGAAGGAAATACAAACCAGCCACTCCACACAAGTGCCATGTCCCAGGGACCTTTGATGGTGCCAAGTACACAGGTGACATTTTGAGGAGACAGACCTGGCTGGCTCTGTTAGGCAAAAGGCTGCGATGTGTTCCCCAGATGCCAGTTTGGGCAAATACTTGGCCTTCTGTTCCTCAGTGCCAACCAAGATGATCCCCTAAAAGAAACACACAGACCAACTGAAGTTGAGAGTGAGGTGTCTTTAAGGGCAGCCCCTCTGTTGACAATATTTACTTCACTCAAGAGAAAACAGTATGAGTTCAGAGGCAGTAGCCTCAGATGCTGCTTAGAAGGCCAACCTGCTGAGGAAAGGCCCACTACTTATGCACAAGGTCCAGCCACAGTGGTAGCTCTGGAGCCAACACCTAGGATTCTCATCCCTGCTTACCTCAGGGCAATCCTGGGAGACCATGGGTCAGGTATGATTTACAAGCTGAGGACTTCTCCTTTATGGACAGGAAGGTTTGGATGATGGAATGTGAATACAGGGGGTGCTAGAACTTCACCCAGTATGGGAATGTACAGTTTCAAAGCTGTGCTCCCCAACTCCAACCCTGTTGCTAAATCACTGCGGTCTGGACACCTAATCTTGGGCTGCAAAGCTGAATGCCGAGTCCATTTAACTGTCTTTCACCTGTGTACAGCAGAACTGCCCCGGATAATGGGAAACCTTGAGGACTGTGTGCCCTTGAAGCTGTCCCTCCCAACACCATGTTTTATTTCAGGGAGCAGGCAGGGAGTGTGTGCAGACAGGACAGGAAAGGGTGCATTTCCAAAGACAGCACGAGCCTGTCTCATGTGCAAGTGCAGCTGGGCTTCTCTGCTAGACCCTGAGTGATCAAACCCATTTATGTCACAGGAGCAGTCCCCTGTCTCCTACTTCCCCCAGAAAGCCAAACATAGGACCTCAGACAACTGACCTTGAGGCCAATAGCCTGGTGTGCCGCCAGGGTCACGGTGATGGAGCCGTCCATGCTGATGATCTCCCCAAGCCGGGCATACATGGTGTTGGAGAGGCCTAGGCCACCTAAGGAAGACAGACCAGTCTAGCTGACTCTCCAGCTGGGGAAAGGGATTTATTTTATTTTTCTAATTTTAAAGTAACAGCAGAAACTTTAAAAGAAAATTAAAAAACAAAAAGTAGCATAAGGAAACTATCCTCTATAATCTTATCCAGAGTATCTCTGTATACATCTTTAGATTTCTGAGGCAAGAAAACATATATGAAGCTGAGTTGTTAATATAGACATCTACACAAACAGTAAGCCACTGAGTATGTCGCAAACCCCTTCTACCAAAAGACATTTACAATCCAGGTGGCACCAGATCAAGGCTCTTCTGCTGCGGCACTGCAACACTTGAGATAGCGTTCATCTTGTGCAGTGCAAACCATCCCTGCATTACACCTGAGATAGCGTTCATCTTCTGCAGTGCAAACCATCCCTGCATTACACCTGAGATAGCGTTCATCTTCTGCAGTGCAAACCATCCCTGCATTGCAATTGAGATAGCGTTTATCTTCTGCAGTGCAAACCATCCCTGCATTACACCTGAGATAGCGTTCATCTTCTGCAGTGCAAACCATCCCTGCATTGCACTTGAGATAGCGTTTATCTTCTGCAGTGCAAACCATCCCTGCATTACACTTGAGATAGCGTTTATCTTCTGCAGTGCAAACCATCCCTGCATTACACCTGAGATAGCGTTTATCTTCTGCAGTGCAAACCATCCCTGCATTACACTTGAGATAGCGTTTATCTTCTGCAGTGCAAACCATCCCTGCATTGCACTTGAGATAGCGTTTATCTTCTGCAGTGCAAACCATCCCTGCATTACACTTGAGATAGCGTTCATCTTCTGCAGTGCAAACCATCCCTGCATTACACCTGAGATAGCGTTTATCTTCTGCAGTGCAAACCATCCCTGCATTACACTTGAGATAGCGTTCATCTTCTGCAGTGCAAACCATCCCTGCATTACACTTGAGATAGCGTTTATCTTCTGCAGTGCAAACCATCCCTGCATTGCACTTGAGATAGCGTTTATCTTCTGCAGTGCAAACCATCCCTGCATTACACTTGAGATAGCGTTCATCTTCTGCAGTGCAAACCATCCCTGCATTGCACTTGAGATAGCGTTCATCTTCTGCAGTGCAAACCATCCCTGCATTACACTTGAGATAGAGTTCATCTTCTGCAGTGCAAACCATCCCTGCATTGCACTACAATGAGCAACACTTGAGATAGTGTTCATTTTCTGCTGTGCAAACCATCCCTGCATTGCCCTATGTTGAGCAACTTTCTGTTTTCCACCCACAGGATGTCATATCAAATCTCTCTATGCCCACAGCGTCCAAACCGATAATGTGCCTTGACATTGCCAATACTTCCTGAAGTATAAAACTGGTCTTCTCTGGGAATTGCCGCTCTAGCACTAAAAGACAAAGGGTCTAAAAACATCAATGAACTTATAGACTTTACATTTACTCTTCACATTCCAGAGGTGTCCACATCCACTTTACAGAAGTAAGACCCACAGTTCTCAGGACAGTAACTAGCCAAGCCATCTAGCGAGGATAAGAGTGCACAGCCCCCTTGAGGAGGCGGCATGCCTCCACACCCAGGTGGGCTACCTCCGCAGCTGTGGAAATATCTTGATGATGTCAGGCCTCCATGCATTCCCACTTCCTGATCCTCCAGCCACAACCACCCGCCCTTCCCCATCTTTTTTTGATCAAACACTTGCTTCTCCTTCTTTAACGAAGCGAGGCTGCAGTCCCTCTCACCTTCTTTCTACTCTATTTGGTGTGGCTGCACACGATGGTGGCATCTGTCCCTTGGGAACACAGCCCTGATGCCCACTGGGTGAGTTGCCTCTCTAACGGTTTCGTGTAGAGGCCAAGCGAGCTATTTCTGTGAAGAAGCAGGGTGCTGATGCCACAGATGTAGGGCTGGCTGCCCTGGGCACTGGGCATACTTTAGGAAGTCTGCAGACAGTAAAGCTTCCACATACTTGGTAATGTGCTTGAGAAATGTTAAGGTTTCAAGGAAGGCACATTAGTTAACAGTTTTAAACCCATCACTCAGCCAGGTTAACAAGGTTAAGATGCCAAGGCAGGCAATTAGGCACCACCCTTATTTCCTTGGACTTTCACTGTGTCCCAGCTCGGACCAGCTCCAGATTCGGCACTACTATGGACCTATTCTGTATACTTGAGGGCCCACCCTCTGCTGTAGAAGGGGGTTTACACATTAGTATCTGGGGACACAATAGGTAAGGAACTAGAAGACCTGATGGCATCATTAGTTGTGATCTGGGAAATATGCCAAATAGCACATCTCCAAATAAGCAGCCCAGAGCCGGGAAAGCAGTCCAACTCAGAAGGGTTCCTGGCGTACTATTCCACACCTCAAGGACCTTTCAGGTGCCGGTAATACCTGGAGGTTGCAGGCAGGTGAAAGCTGTAAAACCACAGCTTTACACACCGTTCAGCACTCAAGTCCATGGAAGACTGCATTTAGAAAAAGGCCACCGTGAGAAGCTCTTGCTGAAAGGCCTTTGTCCTAACTTACCATATTCTTCTGGGACCTGTATCCCAAAAAGTCCCAGGCTCTTCAATTTTTCTAAGGTGTCAACTGGAATTTTTCCCTCCTGGTCAATTTTTCGAGAGTCCACTGAGAAAAACAAATATCTTAATTAAGCAAGAAAAAAAATAAGCTATGTTCATACAAACAGAAGTATACAGAGTGGTTCTGTATAGTATACCAATATCAGGGGCAGAAAACGTCTGCAATCTGAAGTGGCTGGAGTCATGCCATCAAGCTCATAAGAACTGTGTTAAGTCACTGGTGCTGAGTGAGTCTTTCTCCTGACCTGGGTGTGAGTGACCAGGGTCATGTAAAACAGCAGTGTAGCATGACACAGATTCCTGGAGGGTTTTATTATGGCTCAACTCATCTGTCAACTTAGCAGAGTTTGGAGGTACTTAGAAATCAAACCTCTGGGTGTGTCTCTGAGGAAGTTTCCAGAATGTTTAACTGAGGAGGGAAGACCCTCCCCTGTGGGCAGCGCTATTCCATAGGCTACAGTTCTGGGTTATATTAAAAGGGGAGACAAGAAGGCAAGCTGAGTACCAGCTCAGAACCATCTGTTCTCCTGGTCCTGACTGGGTGTGAGATGGAGCAGTCACAAAGATCTGCTTCTGTCACCAGACTTTCAGCTCCATGAACTACAGTCTCAGAACATGAGCCAAAATAACCCCTTCTTCCCTAAGTGGCTTCTTCCAGGCAGTTTCGTTACAGTGATGAGAGAAGTAAGTAACGAAATGTTTCAAGAGGTTGTGGAAGCTAGGTAACGTGAGGTCATAAAAGGAGGCACGAGAATCCTCACAATCTAACTGTATCTGTACCTTCATGGCTGCACACACACAACAGCGCATACGATAACACATATACATGCACCAGTGCATGTTGGTCAGCTGGCTTGTACTGATATCAGTATCCTGTCTGTGTGTTACATGAGTTATCCAGGACGTTACCCTGGAAGAAACCAGAAGAGCAAAAAGTCTCCAAGAAAGTGCTGGGCCACAGATCATGATGATTCATAAAACACCCAGTACAAAGATCTAGACTTAACCTTACAAATATGCCATCTTAGACAGCCTTTACCACAGTATGTGATTAGCAAGTCTGACCCGCCTGGCCTCAGCTACATTCATCTTTTCTAGTTCTCACTTTTAGCATGTCATACACAAGTGTTAGCCTGCAGCAGGGTAGAAACATTTCAAAGAAGTTCCTTACCACAGAAACTGGGTGATTCCTGAATGTTCTATTATAAATGGAAACTTTTTTTTTTTGGTTTTTTGAGACAGGGTTTCTCTGTAGTTTTTGGTTCCTGTCCTGGAAACTAGCTCTTGTAGACCAGGCTGGCCTTGAACTCACAGAGACCCACCTGCCTCTGCCTCTGCTGGGATTAAAGGCATGTGCCACCACTGCCCAGTGAGTAGGAACTATTTTTAACTTAATAACAACAACACCTGGGCTGGAGAAATGGCTCAGCGGTTAAGAGCACTGACTACTCTTCCCGAGGACCCAGATTCAATTCCCAGCACCCACATGGCAGCTCACAACTGTCTGAAAATCCAGTTCCAGGGAATCTGATACCTTCACACCAATGCACATAAAATAAAGTTAAATAAACCATAAAAAGATTAAAAAAAAATAACAACAACACCAAGGTGCTTCTAATGTAAGCAATCCAATTAGCCACATACTGGAAATGGCAATGATAAAGAAAACCATACAAACCTTCTTCAGCAAAGAATCTTTCCAGTGGTCCCACAAACTGATTGATTTCATTAAGCTCATCCTGACTAACTTCAGGAAAGGGGAAGACACTTTTCTGAAAAGGGAAAAACAAGTATGACAGTCACAGAGGATTCCCAGCCCTCTCACTGCAGTCACACTGGATTCCCAGCCCTCTCACGGCAGTCACACTGGATTCCCAGCCCTCTCACTGCAGTCACACTGGATTCCCAGCCCTCTCACTGCAGTCACACTGGATTCCCAGCCCCTCTCACGGCAGTCACACTGGATTCCCAGCCCTCTCACTGCAGTCACACTGGATTCCCAGCCCTCTCACTGCAGTCACACTGGATGTCCAGGCCCTCTCACTGCAGTCACACTGGATTCCCAGCCCCTCTCACGGCAGTCACACTGGATTCCCAGCCCTCTCACTGCAGTCACACTGGATTCCCAGCCCTCTCACTGCAGTCACACTGGATTCCCAGCCCTCTCACTGCAGTCACACTGGATGTCCAGGCCCTCTCACTACAGTCACACTGGATTCCCAGCCCCTCTCACTGCAGTCACACTGGATGTCCAGCCCTCTCACTGCAGTCACACTGGATTCCCAGCCCTCTCACTGCAGTCACACTGGATTCCCAGCCCCTCTCACGGCAGTCACACTGGATTCCCAGCCCTCTCACTGCAGTCACACTGGATTCCCAGCCCTCTCACTGCAGTCACACTGGATGTCCAGGCCCTCTCACTGCAGTCACACTGGATTCCCAGCCCCTCTCACGGCAGTCACACTGGATTCCCAGCCCTCTCACTGCAGTCACACTGGATTCCCAGCCCTCTCACTGCAGTCACACTGGATTCCCAGCCCTCTCACTGCAGTCACACTGGATGTCCAGGCCCTCTCACTACAGTCACACTGGATTCCCAGCCCCTCTCACTGCAGTCACACTGGATGTCCAGCCCTCTCACTGCAGTCACACTGGATTCCCAGCCCTCTCACTGCAGTCACACTGGATTCCCAGCCCTCTCACTGCAGTCACACTGGATTCCCAGCCCCTCTCACTGCAGTCACACTGGATTCCCAGCCCTCTCACTGCAGTCACACTGGATGTCCAGCCCTCTCACTGCAGTCACACTGGATTCCCAGCCCTCTCACTGCAGTCACACTGGATGTCCAGCCCTCTCACTGCAGTCACACTGGATTCCCAGCCCTCTCACTGCAGTCACACTGGATGTCCAGCCCTCTCACTGCAGTCACACTGGATTCCCAACCCCTCTCACTACAGTCACACTGGATGTCCAGCCCTCTCACTGCAGTCACACTGGATTCCCAGCCCTCTCACTGCAGTCACACTGGATGTCCAGCCCCTCTCACTGCAGTCACACTGGATGTCCAGCCCCTCTCACTGCAGTCACACTGGATTCCCAGCCCTCTCACTGCAGTCACACTGGATTCCCAGCCCCTCTCACTACAGTCACACTGGATTCCCAGCCCTCTCACTGCAGTCACACTGGATGTCCAGCCCCTCTCACTGCAGTCACACTGGATTCCCAGCCCCTCTCACTGCAGTCACACTGGATGTCCAGCCCTCTCACTGCAGTCACAGAGGATTCCCAGCCCCTCTCACTGCAGTCACACTGGATTCCCAGCCCTCTCACTACAGTCACACTGGATGTCCAGCCCCTCTCACGGCAGCCACACTGGATTCCCAGCCCTCTCACTGCAGTCACACTGGATGTCCAGCCCTCTCACTGCAGTCACACTGGATTCCCAGCCCCTCTCACTGCAGTCACACTGGATGTCCAGCCCTCTCACTGCAGTCACACTGGATGTCCAGCCCCTATCACTGCAGTCACACTGGATGTCCAGCCCCTATCACTGCTGTGACTAGCAGAAGGGAGGGAAATGTGCTGTCTTCCACACCGGGTCCCAGGAGAGAAGCAGAAAAAACTCATATGACACTTCAGGCATGGGGTTTATGTCTAAGACTATTTGCATCAATTTTTCCTCCGCATGCAGGTGGGTTGAATCCTCATTTTCAAGTTTCCTCATCAATAACAAGGGTGGAGAGTGTCCCCATAAACAAGGAGCCTGGGACTTCCATTTAGACCCCCTGCTGTTTACTAATTTTTGAGGTCAGTTTCCAGTAGCACTTCCATTTTCTCACCAACAATGTGCAGGTCACATTTCCTCAAGATCCTTTGAGAATCTTGTACAAAACAATAGATGAGCAGATTCTTCAATAAAACGGACATTAGTCTTCGTGTGAGCTCGAAAGCTCCCCAGTAAGAGCATATTCCAATCACCATATATGGCCCCCTTGAGCAGCTCTTTCCTATGTTTTGGATATTGCTTCCCTGTGTTGAACACGTGAGGTAGCAGGGTCACAGGACAAAAACGCAACCTGAGCTTAGCCACTCTTTACATGTGGCTAAGATTTGAGCAACTTTCATGTCCTCTATTAGTGCAGTTTCTCCTACATTACACACAATCCTGTTCATCAGAGAAAGTAGCTGTAAGGGTCAGAAAGGACATACTTGCGCCATGAAGTAACCATGTCTGTGTGAGACTCCAGCTCTTCTCATGACCACTCTCTTTATCTTAGTTATGGTTCATATTGCTCTGAAGAGACACCATGACCAAGGCAATTCTTACAAGGAAAACAATTAATTGAGTTGGAGACTTACAGTTCTGAGGTTCAGTCCACTATCATCACGGCGGGGAGCATGGCAGTGTGTGGGCCGTCATGGTGCTGGCTACACCATGATCAGAAGGCAACAGGAAGTGGACTGTCACACTGGGTGGTATCTTGAGCATATATGAGACCTCAAGCCCTCCTTCACAGTGACACATTTCCTCCAACAAGGCCACACCTCCTAATAGTGCCACAACCTCCGGGGGCCATCTTCTTTCAAAGAATCACACTTTTCTCCTGAAGAATGACATGACTTCTACTAGCCAGGGTCCCCTGCTGGCCTTTGAAATCACCCCACATGGCTTGAGGGCCTGTGACCATTTGAGGTCCAATCATCCCTACAGTTGCTTGATATGGGATGTTGATTTGGACCCAGAGCTGCTGAACAGGGACAGGTCACAAGTTTCCAGGTTCAGGAGTCTCCCATCTCTTTGGCTCCCCTCATCACAGGGGAGCCCTCACTCTTCCCTGCCTGCTACCCTATTACTCAAGTGCTTGATTCTCCACATGAGCAATGCTCCAGAATCTATTTGTGCTTCTCTGGCCAAGGACAAAAGGCTAGTTGGTCTCTATTCTATTAAAGGAATATGCTGCTACCCACCAGCATTCCACTGTCAAGGTCGACTCAAAGGGAAACATGGCTCCTCTCATCTGTCTGCAGCTCTCGGAACATGGCTGCCAACTCCTAGGAGTGCAGAAGCTCAAACCATCACCTTCACAACCCAACTGGTCACTTAGTCTTGGTCAAATGGCTGTGTGAGAGGAGGGTGATTCTGATTTCCAGTAGACTAGGCAAGAACAGAATATCTGGCAGGTAGCTGGTCTCCAGACATAATTAAAGTGCTAAAAACTTCAGGGGTCAAGGCACAGTGATGCACACCTTTAATCCCAACACTCAGAAGGTAGAGCAGGCAAACTCCTATGAGTTCAAGACCACTCTGGTCTACATAGTGCATCTCAGGCCAGCCAGGGCTACACGACAAGACCCTGTCTCAACAACAAAACAACCAAACAAAACAACCTCCTCAAACAAAACAAAACAAAACAAAAAACCAACAAAACCCTAACAAACAACATAAAATAAAACTTCAGGGGGAGATGATGGGAGTCAGGAGGAAAGCATCCACTAGTAACCAGAGACAAAACTGAAAGAGGGACAGCATGGGAGGGGAGCTTAATTTCAATCCATATCTTTCAAGTCATCTTTCAAGTCCGTAAAGCAACAGAACCTGTTATTCAAGTGTTTCTACTGTAGAAGTCAATTACAAAAGCCAAGCAGCTGTAACTAATGCTAATGTCACATAAACCTCACCCATTCAACCTCCGGCTTGATCCTGTGGCAGTCATTGGCACAGGTAACTGGGACACTTTCCCTTTCCCCACCCCCGAGGCTCTAAAGTATCACAGACACTGTCAAATCAAGGCCCAGACGTGCTTTGAGAACTGTGTTTGACAGATCCAGGAAGGAGCAGTGAAGTCGGGTTCGGAATAAAACTTGAAGTTAGACAAAGAAAGATTTACTTATAGGATTCAATGAGGACTATGACAATAAGAAGAATCAGGGTGTCACTGGAGAATGTGTCAAATCAGAGCCTCCATTATTACAGTAAATAGGCTTCTGGAAAAAGCAAGACTGGGGGGGGACCACACAGGGGAGAATTTTTATACATGCTTATCAAAGATGCTTATTACACATCTAAGAGGAGAGTTTGGGTTAAGGGAAGAACTCTTGAGTGGAAAACTAAATTTGAACCATAATAATAGAGGTGGATTTAAAGCTAGGACACTGAATTAGTTCATCAAGGGACTGGCTGTAAATGAAAAGAAAGAACATGGACTTGAACTTTAGAAAACTTCCTGTTTGCTAGGTGTGGCATACGACTGCAATCTAGCACTCAGGAAGGAAGGCAGAGGTAGAAGGATCTTGAGTTCCAGCAAAACCTTGTCAAAACAAGCAATCAACACAACCACTACCTCTACATTAAAAAAAAAGAAAGAGAACAAAACAAACAACAACAACAAAAAAACCCGACTTCATCTGGGCCACCAGAGACACTGGCCAACGTCTACAGGGTGAGAAGCCAAAGAACTAACAAAAGGAGATAAAGGAGAAAATGGTTTCTCAGAACAAGCATTGAGCACTTCCCTGCATCAGATACCAATGGTGGGTGGGGTGGAAATAGGAACGACAAGCAATTACTTAGATCCGGCGATGTTGAGATGGCTATTGGCTGTTGGGACAAAGCTTGAAGGCACAGGTTCAAGAAGCAGCATTATCCTTGAATAAGTGAGAAAGCTGAGCTCTAAGGGCCAGGCCAGCTTTTGCTAGGGGTAGACAATTCACTATAGTAGTAGGGTGTCGATGACACCAGGGAGGACAGCTACCCGTTGGGATTCTCATCAACTACATAAATGTAAAACTGGAAGCAAAGCCGATGTGATGGGGGAGGGGATTTAAAGATTAAAAGAGGGTAGGCAATGACCCTTTTTTCCCCATGCCTTTGAAAGGCACGAGAATTCAAGACACATCACCCTCCGTCACAAGTTGTGGGAAAAATGGTTCCCTCACTTCAACGTTAGCTTTGAACTTTGTAGCAGGGCAGCCACCCCAGTCCGTGTCTTAGATTCTGCTGTAATACAGTCAGTCAGTCAATGTGAGAAGACTGTTCTAAAGGGAACATAGTTAAAAGAAGCGAACTCAAATTCGTTGACAGTCCTTCTCACTCTCAAGGTGAAGGCCTGAAGGTTGCTACAAGCTGGGCTGTGGAGCTCTGCAAAGGGAACGGAACCTGGGGGAAAGTTTCGGAGCTGAAGGGAAGCCAGAGAAGCGGCACTGACTGTGTTGTTTAGAAATCACATTTCCAGACAGAAAAAGGAGATGTCTTCGTAATCACCTCTTCCAGGAGTCCAGACATTTCCTTGACAAGGAATAGCTAGGAAGGCGGGTGTGATGGCACACAACTGCACACCAATACTCTGGAGATTGAGGCAGGAGAATCACGAATTCAAGGCATGACTGGTGTACGGAATGAGTCCAGAGTCAGCCTGGGCTAATACTTACTGAGATCCTGCCTCAAAACAAAAACCTCGGCGACCCGATCAAAGGCCCATATCCCCGAGCTCAGCCTCTCAGGTGTTTGTCTTTTAAACACTCCGGCCGGGTACCAACGAAAAGCGGAAGCAGAGGACGAGGGCAGCCAGGACTTGCCGTACCTGCTCGATGTTGCCCAGGAAGAGCTCCTTGGCGAAGGAGCAGCTCCGCAGACTGGTGTGCAGAGGGCGGTTCGTCGCCGTGAAGACCCTGGGCACCCGGGAAGCTCGCGCTGCAGTCGCCGCCGCGGCCACAGCCGCTGCCCGACGAGAGAAGAGCCGGCAGCCAGACATGCTTCTCTTCACACCAACCTTCAGATCACCGGAAGTCTCGCCGCCGCGCCTCCTGATGACGCAATTACCCCGGCCGAAAAGCCCTCCGCAACCGGAAGCTAGTCCGCGCTGTCTGAGGACGCACGCACTGCACCATCTGAAGATGATCCCAGAGGAGGCTCTGAGGAGGAAACCTTTACTAAAGCTGTTGGACAGTTTGGTCCGGAATGCGTTTATGAGCTGTCTTCTGCGTCAAACACTGCTGTATGTAATTTCTAAGTATGTAATTTAAAAATTGTAATTTCTTTTAATCATCCAAACAGGCTAGGCATTTTCTTCTTGTTATTTTCCCAAGAAGAAAACGAAAATACTCAGAAGTCAAGTTGCTAAATAAAGTACCATCTGGGCTCCCAAAACACGGGAGCCTGTGTGCTCATTCTCATCACGGCCCTTAAGCAGAAGAATTGATTTAGGCAAATAGACTTAGAAACATAGCCTTTCTTTGTTCTTGTCTCGCTTAATATAGGACTTAGGATATTACCAAATGAGTATAATAAAACGACAAGCGCCCCCATTTTATTAGCCCACCCCTACCAAATCCTTTTAACTGTGTTAGTGGAGGGATCCCGTTTTGTAGGAGAGATTACATGAAGCACTAAAGGCATACAGTTTCCTAAGTCCACCACGCCCTGGGTTATGCACCAGTGAACCTGGCCCCTACTGGCCACCCGGGAGTCCGCCATCTGTTAAACTCGGACATTTAATGTGTCTTAATCTGGTTTGATTGGAGTTCTTTGCGCCAGTGGAGAGGTTTTTCTTAACAATAGGATTCAGTTGAAAGGCATTTCCCAATTAGTGACTGACGGGGAAGGCCCAGCCCATAGTGGGTGATGCTATCCCTGGGCCGGTGGTCCTGGATTCTCTAAGAAAGCAGACTGAGCAAAGTGTGAGGAGCAAGTCAGTCAGGAGCACCTCTCCAGGGCCCCTGGGTCAGCTCCCACCTCCGGGTTCCTGCTTGAGTTACTGCCCTGACTTCATTTGATGACTGACTCTGATGTAGAAGTGTAAACACGCCCTGTCCTCCCCAAGTTGCTTTTGGTCATGGTGTGCCATTACTGCAGTAGCCACCAAAGGCAAATGGGTTTTAAGGTCAGCTGGGGGCTAAGGGGTTCCATGAGGTTAGCACAGGGGGTTAGGGATTGGCCTTTAGGGTTATACTTATTGCTAGGGTTTATTTAAAAGGGACACCTATCATGCTATATTTTACTACTATACAAGAGTTAAATATTTTATTTTCATCTCATGTAGCAGAACACATGCTGTGGTCCCCCTTTTTACTTTGACCCCATTCCCAAAAGATCACAAAGATCTCCAACCTTCCTTCCCCCAGTGCATGTCCTGTGGGAAGGGGCATATTTGAAAAAACAAAATAGGTGAGGAGCAGCCTGAGGTGGGTGCTTCATTACCAAGAACAGTGGTGATGTTAGTATTCAGGCATCTGTACTGGCCTGCCCTTGAGGTCCTAACAGGAAATGTCCTCAGCTGCAGCCACTAAGAGCACCTCCTGTGCTATGTTCCCTTTCAAAAGGTGGGCCTTGCCCAACTCCTGTCTCTTCCTTTCTCTGTCTCTTTCTGCTTCTTTGCCCCCCTTCTCTCTCTCTCTCTCTCTCTCTCTCTCTCTCTCTCTCTCTCTCTCTCTCTCTCTCTCTGCCTCTCTCTTCTCTTTTGCAGCTCCTGTCCCCAGAGGCTGGTCTTTCCTCTTCCCTCCCACCTGAGCTCTATCCTATAGCGTCTTTCTCTCACGCACTGCTTTTTTTTTTTTGATACATTAGTGCTGTCTGGGCTTGGGCTGCTGTTGGGAGTCCATGGCTCTGTTGGTGTTCTCCATTGATGTACATGGCTCCTGATACCACCAAAGGCAGAGATGCTAGACCCTTCGCTGGCCGCAGCTCTAGGGAGAACTGGTCCTGCCCCTCACGGGCTACAACACTCAGAAGAGAGGGTCCTACACCTCACATGGGCAGCACACTATAGCTGACCCCGTTTGCGGGGGTGTAGGTCCTAAGGACATAAGAATGGGAGAAGCATGTGGTGTCTACCATGTGGTGGTGTGGGTAAGGAAAAGATGCCCTTCTTCCCCTCTCCTCTTGCCACCTGTAGCAGGTGGGAGACCTGACCCAACATGTCATCAGCTGCAGCACCCCTGAAAACAGATCTTGCACCTCACCTGGGCAGCACAGTAGAGCTGACAGGGGCACAACTGAGGCAGCCCTACGGGCTCTAGATGGTCATAGCTGGTATGGCCTCCCTCATCTGCAGTGCCACAGTGGGAAGAAGGGAAAGATGCCCTCCCCGCTCGCCCTACTGCCTTCAGCTGGCGAGGGAGCTGACCTCTCCTTTACCAGCTGCAACACTCAGGAGAACTGGCCCTGCGCCTTGTCTGGACAGCATGGCAGAGCTGACCCTGTTGGTGGAGGTGTGGGTGAGCCAGCCCTGAAGCTGTGAGCTTGGCGGACTCTCCCTACTACTAGTCTGTGTGGGCCGGGGAAAGATGTCCCTCCTTACCCCTAGCTCCTAGCCTCCAGCAATAGACGTGGGAGCTGCCCCCACCACACCAGGTACATCACTCAGTTGCAATCAGGAAAGCAGGACCCTTGTCTGGGCAGTACAGTAGAGACTGCCCTGTTTGCGACCCTGTTCGCAGAGGCACCAGTGAGCTGGCCCTGAGGGTTTGAGAGCAGGAAACCTGGCCACACTCCCTTCATCTGCCACGGAAGAGGGAAAGATGCCCCCCACCCCTGCCCCTGCCGCCTGTGGTAGGGGAGGGATCTGACACCCCCCCTTTACCAGATGTAGCACTCAAGAAAGTGGGAACTGCACCTAACCTGGGCTGTACAGCAGAGCTGACCCTATAGACGGACGTTTGGGTGAATGGACCTCCAATAACTGAGAATCGGAGGTCTGACGCCACCCCTCATCTGCCATATGGTGATGTGCGCAGGGGAGAGACGCACCCCACCCCGGCTGCCCTTGGTGGGTGGGAGAGCTGGCCCTGCCCTTCACCAGCTGCGGCACTCTGGAGATTGGTCCCTGCACCTCACCTGGGCAACACAGAAGAACTGGCGCTGATGGTGTAGGTGTGGGAGAGCAGACCCTGAGGACTTGAGAGCAGAGAACTGGCCCTGCCCTTTGCTTAGTGCTGCAAGGGGTGAACCAGCCAGGGCAATGCTGGAGAGCTCCCCCTGGTGGTGAGGACAAGGGAGAGCCTGCAGGTTGGGCAACCCTGCCACTACCGGGGCCCAGAACCAGGGTTATGAGTTGGCCCACCCCAACATCCGCCCCATCTGTGATCTGCTGGAGCATGTGAAGGGACCAGTCCTACAGACCCAAAGCTGCAGGATCTCCACAACACAGAGCAACAACAGGATATCCAAGAGGAGTCCCAGTGAGAACCCAGCATCGATAGTGTGTTAGAAACCAAAGGCCGGGAAGCAGATGAATGACTCTGCAATGAACACTTGCAAGTAAAGCTGTATGAACAAGGGCTGGAGAGATGGCCCAGAGGTTAAGAGCACTGACTGCTCTTCCAGAGGTCCTGAATTCAATTCCCAGCAACCACATGATGGCTCACAACCATCTGTAATGAGATCTGACGCCCTCTTCTGGTGTGTGGGAAGCAGAATGTTGTACACATAATAAATAAATAAATTTTAAAAAAAAGATGTATGGACAAAAGGGTCTGCTGTGTGACTCACTGCATCACACTACAGCTTCCATGATGAGATTTTTTTCCTTTTCTTTTCCTTTTTTTCTCTTACTTTTTTTTTTATTGGGAAGGTTGCAAGTGCAGAGGGGGATATGTATTTATTTATTATGTATACAACATTCTGCCTGTGTGTATGTCTGCAGGCCAGAAGAGGGCACCAGACCTCATTACAGATGGTTGTGAGCCACCATGTGGTTGCTGGGAATTGAACTCAGGACCTTTGGAAGAGCAGGCAATGCTCTTAACCACTGAGCCATCTCTCCAGCCCTAGAGGGGGGATTTGAAGGGATGCAGAAATGAATGGGATCAAGATGCATGAAGTGAAAGACACAAAGAGTAAATAAAAAGAAAGTTTAAAACAAGACACAGACTAACAGAATAGGTGCAAACCCCCTCTATCCTTTTGCTACACCCAAGAAACACACCTCAACATCAAGGATAAACATTACCTCAGATTGCCAAAAGATATTCCAAGAAAATGGACCTAAGAAGCAAGCTAGTGTAACCATTTTAATATCTAACAAAATAGATTTCAAGCCAAAACTAATCAGAAGAGATAGGGAAAGACACTGCATACCCATCAAAGGAAAACTCCACCAAGGTGACGTGGTTACCCTGATACCTAAACCATGTAAAGACCCAACAAAGAAAGAGGATTACAGAACAATTTCATTCATGATGTAAAATCACTCAATAAAATACCTGCAAACCAAATCAAACACATAAAAAAGATCATCCACTGCAATCAAGTAGGCTTCATCCCAGAGATGCGGAAATGGTTTGACATATGAAAACCAACAAATGTAATCTACCATATAAACAAACTGAAAGAAAATAAAACCCACACATGATCATCTCATGAGAAGCAGAAAAGGCCTTTAACAAAATCCAACACTCCTTCATGGCAAAAGGCTTGGAGAGATGAGGGGTACAAGGAACATACCTCAGCATAATAAAAGCAGTTCACAGCAAGCCTGTAGCCATCATCAACTTAAATGGAGAGAAACTCAAAGCAATTTCACTAAAGTCACTAAAATCAGGGTCAAGACAGGCTGTCCACTCCGTATCAGTTGGGCAAAGCAGCAGCCTGCAGCATGGAAAATGTCTTTTATCAACTCCACATCCAGTAGAGGTTTAATATCCAAAATATATAAAGAACTCAAGAAACTAGATATCAACAAACCAAATAATCCAGTTAAAAATGGGTACGGATCTAAACAGAATTTTCAACAGAAGAATCTAAAGTGGCTGCGAAACACTTAAAGAAAAGTTTAACATGCTTAGCCATCAGGGAAATGCAAATCAAAACCACTTTGAGATTCCATCTTACACCTATCAGAATGGCTAAGATCAATAATACAAGTAACAGCTCACACTGCCAAGGATATTGACCAAGGGAAACACTCCTCCATTGCTGGTGGGGGTGCAAACTTGTACAGTCACTTTGGAAATTAATATGACAGTTCCTCAGGAAACTGGGAATCAATCTACCTCAAGACCCAGCTATACAACCCTTGAGAATATACCTATAAGACTCTACCACAAGGACACTTGCTCAGTTATGTCCATTGCTGCTCTATTCGCAATAGCCAGAAATTGGAAAAAAAAAAACCTAGATGTCCCTTAACCAAAGAATGGATAAAGAAAATGTGGTACATTTACACAATGGAGTACTACTCAGCTATTAAAAAAATAATCATAAAATTTGCAGGCAAATGGATGGAACTAGAAAAGATCATCCTGAATGAGGTAAGCCAGACCCAGAAACATAAATAAGATATGTATTTGCTTGTATGTGAATATTAACCATTAAATAAATGATAACAGAGTAACAATCCACAAACCCAGTGAGATTAGGTATAGAGGAAGGGACCAGGGGAAACACAATGGATCTTCCTGGGAGAGAAAAATAGAATAGATTTTTATGTGGACTGGAGGTTTCGGGGGGCTGGATTGACAAGATATGGTGGAAATGGGTAGGGAATAACAGGAGAGACAACTAGAATTGAGGGGCATTTGAGGGGTGGTATGGAAACCTGGTGTGATGGTTTGAATGAAAACAGTTCCCTTAGGCTTAAAGGAAGTGGCACTAATTGAAAGGATTAAGACTCCTGGCCTTGTTGGAGTTGGTGCGGCCTTGTTTGAGGAACTATGTCACTGGGGGTAGGCTTTGAAATTTCAAAAGCCCAAGCCAGGATCAGAAACATTTGATCTTTCTACTACCTATGAATCCAGATGTAGAACTCTCAGCTCCTCCTACACCATGTCTGCTTGCTTGCTGCCTTTCTTCCTGCCATTCTAATAATAGACTAAACCTCTCAAACTGTAAGCAAGCCCCAATTAAGTGCTTTCAATTATAAGAGTTGTCATGGTCATGATGACTCTTCACAGCAATAGAACACTGACTAAGACACCTAGCATAGTGAAACTTAGTAAAATATAGGAAGGTGATCCTAATGATAGCTCCAAGTAATGGGGAGACAGAGTCCTAACTGGCTGTCTCTTGTCACCAAACAAAGCATACAGTACTGGGACTGGGTTACATCCAGTTGAGTTGTTGGACAAAGAAGTCCCATGGAAATCCCCAAACAACCCAAGCTGTTTCCAAGACAATAGGTTGCTTTCCACAAATTGACAGCAAGCCCCCTTGCTAAGACAACACCCATGAAGAGTTCAAGCTAATACCTACATAGAACCTTCACCCCTATGTTCTAGTGTCTTTTTATACAGGAAGTTACTCTATAGAATACCAAAAGAGAAATGTATATACCAAATGTAGCCACAAAACCTCTGATCTACAATGGTTTCCTGACTGCAAAATATTCTAGGGCAGTGGTAGCACAAACTTGTGGAAACAATCAACCAATGTCTGATTTGACTTACGGCCCACTCCATGAGATAGAACCCATACCCAACACTGTGTGGCTGACTCAGAACCAGAGACTAGATAGCCCAGAGACTTAAGGTAAAATCAAATTCTATTGGTTCTTTTGTTCTAAAGTAGTAATAAAATCACTCCAAATGATTTTCTATTATACTCATAGATCCGTGGCTTATTCAGCCATCATCAGAGAAGCGTCCTCAAGTAGCAGATGGAAACAAACACAGAGACCCGCAGCCAGATGTTATGCAGAGAGAGAATCCATGGAGCATAGTTCTAAATGGGATGTCTTCATAAAACATCTCCCCTTGGAGATCAGGAGAGGAGATAGAAACTTTTATCATTACTGTCTTAGTTAGGGCTTTTATTGCTGTGAAGAGACACCATGACCAGCAACTCTTATAAGTGAAAACATTTAATTATGGTGGCTCTCTTACAGTTCAGAGGTCCAGTCCATTATCACCATGACTGGGAGCATGGCGGCATGCGGGCAGACACAGTGCTGGAGCTGAGAGTCCTACATCTTGCAGGTAACAGGATGTTGACTGAGACACTGGAAGGCATGCTGAGCATAGAAAACCTCAAAGCCCACCCCCACAGTGACACACTTCCTTCAACAAGGCCATACCCACTCCAACAAGCCACACCTCCTATTAGTGCCACTCCCTAAGAGATTATAGAAGCCATTTACATTCAGACTACTATAATTACCAATATGAGTTTTTTTAAAAAAAGAACACAGTCCAAGTGATTGCACTCCCAAAGGAAGATTCTTCTAAAATAAGCATGGCCATGACTTTGCTTGCTCTCATCTTTTCTGCAGTCACTGATTGACACTTTAACGTTACTCTTGCTTAAACCTCACATATTAGTCTTGCAAGATTTATGTCTTCTTGGAGAGCTAATGATTTTAAGCTCCCTTTGACAGGAATTCCAGATAACTCTTATTACGGGAAATGTGGAATTTCCTCTTCAGTCAAAGGATAAGATAGGGAATTTTGTAGTTTTCTTAAGTAGAGAATCTGCCCACCGTCAGTTGAGAAATAGTATTAGAAGGTTAATTGATCAGCACTGCCTTAATCTTACTCTCTATTGCTGATGAAACACTAGTAAAAAGTAACTCCGGGAGGAAGGTGTTTGTCTAATGTATGCTAATCATCGCCCTTCACCGAATGAAGCCAAGGCAGGAATGGAAGGAGGACAACCATCATTGATCAAGGAAGCTTCTCCACAGATTTGCCTACAGGACAATCTGATGGTGCCATTTTCTCTGTTGAAGTTATCTCTTTCCAAGTGATCTTGGCTTGTGTCAAGTTGACAAACTAGCAAGCATAATTGACTCCTTGTCAACTTGACACAAGCATATCATTATCAAACCCTAACTTCTCCCCCTTTATTTCCAAGATCTCATGCTAGTATCACAATAGATCAGTTAATCTATTAGAGATTACTACAGCCAAGTCTCTTTCTTTCTCTCTGTGTGTGTGTGTGTCTCTGTGTGTGTGTGTGTGTGTGTGTGTGTGAGAGAGAGAGAGAGAGAGAGAGAGAGAGAGAGAGAGAGAGAGAGATCTGAACTGTCTCTATTGCCTATGCCTGTTCTGTGTCTCTGTATCTGTCTCAATATATGCTTGTCTCAAAAAATAAAAGTGCTTTGCTCTGCATTTCTTAAACATAAAACAGCATGGGTAGGGAATGAAAGATTCTTTATAGAAATCTCCAACAGAGGTTTTGTTTTTGTTTGTTTTTAGGAGGCTCTCACTTTGCAGCCCCAGCTGGCATGGAACTCACTCTGTAGGCTAGGCTATGTCTCTGCCACAGCAACCACCTGCTTTCCTCTGTTGCTGGAATCTCCCTGTAAGCAGCATGCGATACTGCTGAGAAAGGAAGAGAAATGTCACTGAAGCCAGGATAGTTTGCATCTCCATCTTACACTAAAGCCACAAGGTGGGGCCAGCAAGCAGGGAAGTGGGCATTTTCCAGACAGAAGCATACCTGCCAGTTAGCCTTTTATTTTAAAGGCATAAATTATAGTTGACAAGTTTAAGTTTCTGTGGTCAGGCTCCTAAAGGCATTGACTGCCTTGGGTCTGGGACTTTCCCATGTCCTTGGCGCCTCTCCAGAATAAGAGTTAGAGGGTTAGGGTAGGGTTATGGTTAGGATTAAGGTAGGTTAGAGATTGGGTTAGGGTTTGGGTAAATTAGGGTTTTGTTAGGGGAATTAGGCATGGGTTAATGAGGTTTTAGTATTTGGATTAGAAGTTTAGGGCTAAATTTAGGATTTAGGATCCTGTTTAAAGTCTCTACTAATAGAAACATCAGTTCTTGTGTGTATAATGGCTTTCATGGGGACCTTATTCTTGGAAACTTTTTTTTATAGAGACATTGACTGGCTCCATTATATATCTATGTAATATTATGGTTATTTTTAATGTCTAAGCTGTTTGCAAACATCCTACCCACATCCCACATTTTACCCATCATGACACATTACACACACACAAGCACACAATCCGTTCATAGATTTTTATCCTGAAGATGACTTGTCCTAATAAGTCATAATTCTTTTTGCTTGGTGATCATTTCGGGATATCTGTCTTATCCTTTTTAGGCATCCAAACATCCAGGGCCTTTCTTCATTTTGAAGACGAGTATTTTCCTGCAAAGACAAGAACATAACCCTGCCCCAACCCTTATGAGGTTTCCTTACCACCTGTATGGTTGTCACCTCTATGGTCGAGCTGTCATTTCTCTTCCTCAAGAGGTTTCTCCTTTTCAAACTGAATCTTGATTAATTTGATGGTATCCATAGCTTTTCTTCACTTGTGGAAACAAGAACAAAACCCCTTCTCCAATGCTTCCATTGTGAGGTCAACACATCCTTGAAATACAGCAGCTGATTAAACTGAGAAGTTTTTTCTATTATTCAACATCTCTCTGCTGCTGTTGTTCCTTTCTCATCAGCATTAAGCAAATTCAAGGTTAATAAAGCCTGTGTTATCTATTTCTGGGGATGTTTTCCAATCCTTTCTGTTTATTTAACATACCCTTTATAGTTGAATATGATCTTTCTATATCTGCCTGACCTGTAGGATTGTTTAGTATACTTCTAATACGCTTTATATTAAATAAGAGAACCCTGTTTCATTTTCTTAGATACATATGCTGAACCATTATCTGTCTTTATTTGTGTAGGTATACCTGTAATGGCCATAGATTCTAATAAATGTATGATTACTGAAACAGCCTTCTGAGCTCAAAGCAGTTGCCCATTGAAAACCTGAATAGGAGTCAATGGTGTGGTGTACATATTTTACTTTTCCAAAATCTACAAAGTGGAACACATCCATCTGCCATATTTCATTCCTTTGAATACCCTTTGGGTTATTTTCTGCAGGTAGCAGTGTTTGGTTATAGAAAGAGCAAGCAGGACATCTCTTTATGATCTCTTTGGCTTGTTGCTATGTAATAGGAAACTCTTTCTTTAAACCTTGTTATTTACATGATGTCTTTTATGAAATTCTGAGGCCTTCAGCACATTTCCAATCAATAACCAATCAATTTCTTCATTACCTTGTGCTAGAGGAACTGGCAGACCCATATGGGATTAGATGTGTGCTATGTATACGGAACAAAGCCTATTCCTGATTATGTCTTGAACCTGAATGAATAATGAAGTCAATTCTGTATCATCTGGTGTAAATTCAGCAGTTTCATTATGCAAGGCACTTCTTTCTGCATATTGTGAATCTGTAACTATATTGAGAAGCCTTTTAAAATCCCTTAGAACGATATCATATAGTCCTGTCTTTTGGACAGAAATATAAAAGCTTTGTTCCTCCTGACTCAAATCTTCTGATTTGTAACCTGCCTTTATTTACCTGCATCAGTATAGGATGGATCCAGTAATTGTTGCATCATGTACAGTTTGATGAAGAATTCCAGTAGTTATCTTTATAAGGTTAATTCTGTCACTTTAGGATACTTGCTATTAATCTTTCCTAAAAAGTTAGCACAAGCTCTTTGCCAGGGTTCATTGTTTTCCCATAATTTTCTAATTTCATCAGTAGTAAAAGGCATTATAATCTCTACTGGGTCTATTTTTGCTAGTTGATGAAGTGTCAATTTTCCTTTTATAATTAATTCAGAGATCTTTTCCATGTAAGTTTTACTTTTTTACTTGGTTTATGTGGTAAACAGATCCATTCTAAGATAATATCTTCCCTCTGAATTAAAATTCCTGTAGGGGAAATTCTGGAAGGTAATATGACTAGAATACAATTAAGATTTGAATCTACCCTCCACATGTGCCTTCTGTAATTTCTCTTCAACAACAGTTAATTCTTTCTCAGCTTCAGCTGTTAATTCCATGGGACTGTTTAAGTCTTTGTCACCATCTAGGGTTTTGCTTAAATGAATTATTAGATCAGGTGTTATTTTTTCTTTTTCTTTTTTTTAAATATTTATTTATTTTTTATTATGTATACAATATTCTCTCTGTGTGTATGCCTGCAGGCCAGAAGAGGGCACCAAACCTCATTACAGATGGTTGTGAGCCACCATGTGGTTGCTGGGAATTGAACTCAGGATCTTTGGAAGAGCAGGCATTGCTCTTAACCTCTGAGCCATCTCTCCAGCCCCTAGATCAGGTGTTATCTCAACTGGAAATGTTCTATACTGGAAAAGTCTCCAACAATCTTTGAAAGTCATTAGGAGTCTTCATTCAGTCTCTCCTAATTTGTTCCGTTTGTGTTCTAATTTTCTGTAAACCTGTTTTATAACCTAGGTAATTGACAGAACCTCCTCTTTGTATTTTTTCAGGAACAATTTGTAATCCTGATTTAGGCAAAACTTTCTTTACTTCTTCAAACTTTCTTTCTTTTTTTTTTTGTTTGATTTTGGTTTTTGAGACAGGGTTTCTCTGTGTTGCTTTGGAGCCTGTCCTGGAACTAGCTCTTGTAGACCAGGCTGGTCTCAAACGCACAAAGATCTTCCTGTCTCTGCCTCCTGAGTGCTTGGATTAAAGGCACATGCCGCCACCACCTGGTTTTTACATGTATTCCTATGATTATCTGAATTTCCTTAGTGTTTGTTGTAATGTCTCTCTTTTCATTTTTAATTTTCTTAATTTGGATAACTTTTTCTTTTGAAGAAAACAAGTGAAATATCTGTACAGTGAAACTCTAAGATACTGAAAAAAATTGAAGATATCAGAAGATGGAAATGCTCATGGATTGGAAAGATAAATAGTATTAAAATAGTCATCTTACCAAAAACTATCTACAGATTCAACCAGTTTTTGATTGGATTTCAGACCTCCTCCATTGTATTGAACCCATATCTGACACTCTGAATGAGGCCAAAATGTGAGACTAGATGGGTCGTAAACCTCCTTCTGTTTTTTTGTTTTGGTTTTTTGAGACAGGATTTCACTGTAGTTTTAAAGCCTGTCCTGGAACTCACTCTGTAGATCAGGCTAGCCTCGAACTCACAGAGATCCACCTGCCTCTGCCTCCCGAGTGCTAAATGAACAGAGCAATAAAACAACTCAATGGCATATTGCTCTATGCAAAGAACAGTGCGTCCCTCAATCCTCACAAGGGAAGCATCTTACAGAGATGGTAATTAACAAGGAGATGCACAACTGGTCAGCTGGTCAGCCCTCAATGGGAAGCCCTTTTCCTCTCACGGCTCAGGGATCTACGTGTAAAAGGAAGTGGAAAGATGTTAAGAGATGGCAGTGAGCAACTCCAAGGACTGATGTACATATGAATGCACATGAGACTGTGGTAGCAAGCTCAAGACCTGACAAGCTCAAGCCAGACAAAATCTCAGCACAGAGATAGGGAAGTGGCCACAGAGAGCCTGTGTGCACTGATAGCTGCTGTTAGGGGGAAAATCAGGTTTCTTCAATGGCTGGATGACCCTATGTCATCCACACTCCAGGACAGGCCCCAGGCTCAGGAGCACTCAGCCAACATGAACCAGACTCCGGTGTTTTGTGGACTTATTTTAGGGTTTTGGGTTTGTTTTAAGAGAGAAAGAACATGAAATTTGGTACATGGAGCGGTAGGGGGATTTGGAAGGAGTTGGAAGAAGAGAAAGAATGTGATCAAAATGTATTACATAAAATTCTCAATAAATAAAAAGACTTTTCAAACCGAGCCCCCCCCCCAGAAAAAAAAAAAACCTCAGTGGTTTCTTGTATTAGTTTTGTGTCCTGATACTTTACTGGAGGTGCTGAGAGGACTTGAGAATTTTCTCTTGACTGCTGAGGATCTTTGAAGTATAGGATCACATGTTCTGCAAGCAGAGGAACTTCCGTTCCTTTTCTGCTTGTCTCCCTTTAATGCCATTCTCCTGCCCCACTGCTCCTTCTAAAACTTTAATATGGTGTTGAATAAGGGTTGAAAGAATGTATCCCCGACTTTTTCCTGATTTTAGAGAAAATGATTTCAGTATTTTCTCTTCTAACACGCTTGCTGTAGATAGCATTTATTATGTTGAAGTATGTTTCTTCTGCTGGTACTTTTTCAAGGCTTATTATAAAGAAACATTGATATCTTTCAAATTTCTCTTTTATAGTTATTCAGATGATTATATGATTTTATACTTGAGTGTAATTATATAGTTCAATTGTTAATTTGTATATTTTTAAAATATCCTTGTCTCTCTGGAATGAAAGCAACTTGTTCATGGTGTATGGATTATTTTAGTGTGTTGTTGAATTTGGTTTTTGAACATTTTGTTTAATTTTTTATCTTTGACAATTTCATATGTGTATATAGAAATCTATTGTGATATTATGTATTCTCAATGACCCTCTCTTATCCCACTCTCACTGATTCTTCTCTTTTCCTGTCTATTCTGTCTTCTGCTTTCAGGTCTTTCGTGGGTTTGTATACCTTACCAAATAGAAACAGAGTTGCTTGCACATAAACTTCCCAGTGGCTACATCACTGAAAAACACTGTTGCCCCTTCCCCAGCAACCATTAACTGCCAAAAGCCCCTCAGAGGGGGGATGGGGCCTCATGATAGAACATTGACGGGCCCAATTTTGTGAGCGAGAACCACCCACATCAATCACTAATTATGAAAATGCCCCACAGGCTTAATTATAGACTTGTCTCATAAAGGCATTTTCTCATTTGTGGGTCCCTCTTCTCAAATAGTTCTAATCGCGTCATGTTGAAAACAAAAACTTTGGATTTCGTTAGTATCTATTATGTATCTATTAGTATCATATCTAATTTTATCAATGGAGCTTTTCCTGTTTTGGTTGGCTTGATAAAGCGTTTCTCAATCTTGTTTATATTCTCTTTTTTGTCTTTTTTTTTTTTTTTTTTGGTTTTTCGAGACAGGGTTTCTCTGTGGCTTTGGAGCCTGTCCTGGAACTAGCTCTGTAGACCAGGCTGGTCTCGAACTCACAGAGATCCGCCTACCTCTGCCTCCCGAGTGCTGGGATTAAAGGCATACGCCACCACCGCCCGGCTTCAATTATTTTGTATTCTTTAAAAATCACATTAATAATTTGTATTCTTTTAAAAATCACAAAAATAGCAAAGAATATACCGCCTGGTGCTAAAAAAAAAAAGTCTAACAAATTCATACACAAAACAATAGTCCCTTGAAGTAAATATTTGTATTAACAAGAAAATACTGAAGAATTTTTACAAACGTGTTATATTTAATCCCCTCACAACAAAGGAAGCAGAAAGTACCAAGTTCCAGGACAATCCTTGTCAGTGACTCCCAGAAGCCACTGCGCCAAGCCGTATCCCCGCCCCTATCAGTCTCCCCTCCCCCGGCAGCTAAGGCTGGACGGTTGAACCCTCCTCACGGCTAGAGGCCTCTGTGCGCTCTTGTGTTTTCGGCAAAGAGGTGAGAAATATGGGCTGCTATACGGTTTTGGGAAAACGTACTAAGAGAGCTGAAATGAATTCAAATTTGTGATATTGTAAGTGACCCCAAAATCCAGGTGTTTCCGTTTATCCATTGTTCAGACTCCAGGGAAAGGGGGGATTTTGTTTATGTGTAATCAACAAGTAAAGCTGGGTCAAGCATAGACCATTAGATCTAAAGCCCCAACGGTGTCACTACTTGGCTGTGACGATGGGTGTTTGTGGCGCATGAGTAAACCGCTAAAAACATGCCCATTGAGGACTTTGTTTGAGGTTGAGGGAGAAAGTGAGCTCCGCACACACTGCCTATGTTTATTGCTACTTTATCTTTTAAAATATTTTCAAGATTCGGTGAGGATACTACTCAGTAGGTAAAGCGTTTGCTTGTCAAGCGCAAAGACCGGAGTTTTGGTCCCCGGCATCCATATAAAAGTGCCAGGCAGGTAGGGCTGGAGAGATGGCTCAGAGGGTAAGAGCACTGGCTGCTCTTCCAGAGGTCCTGAGTTCAATTCCCAGCAACCACATGGTGGCTCACAACCATCTGTAATGAGACCTGGTGCCTTCCTTGCCAGCAGTACATTGTATGCTTAATAAATAAATAAATATTAAAAAAAAGTGCCAGGCATAGTGATGCTTCTGTCGCCCCAACACTAGAAGGCTTGGGCAGGAGACTCTTAGACCCAAAAGCTAAGTCCGGTCATGGTGCGCTCCAAGTTCAAGAGACAGTGTCTTAGAAAATAAGGTGGGAGGTTCAGAGAGATCAGCAGGTAGGAACACTTGGCACTGTTGCTGCTGAGAACTGGGCTTGGCTCCCAGCAGTAGCATGTCGGCTCACAACTGCCTGTAAATCTAGTTTCAGTGGGTCCAGTGCTCCCTTATGATCTCCCAGCCATCAAGCGTGCACGTGGTACACAGTCATATGTTCAGGGATGTAAAACACACATACATGTAAAATTAAAAACTAATTAAGGGAGCTGGAAAGATGGTGTGGAGGTTAACAACACTTGTTGCTCCTTCCAGAAGACTCTTGTTGGGTTCTCGGCATTGACCTGGCGGTTCAAAGCATCCTTATCTCCAGTTCCAGAGAATCTGACACCTTCTCTGGCTCTGCAGACGCCCCGCACACATGTGGTGCCCACACTACATACAGGTGAAACATGCGTACACAAACACAAATATTT
Organism: Microtus pennsylvanicus; assembly: GCF_037038515.1. Classification (NCBI taxonomy): domain Eukaryota; kingdom Metazoa; phylum Chordata; class Mammalia; order Rodentia; family Cricetidae; genus Microtus; species Microtus pennsylvanicus. Next base: position 7,501,867 of record NC_134594.1, read on the forward strand.
TTTTAATTTAATTTATTTATTTATTAAAGATTTCTGCCTCCTCCCCGCCACAAATATTTTTAAGTAATTAAGGTAGAGAATCATATTTGAGAGCATCAGGCTGACCTCTGGTCTTCACATGTGCTCATATATGTGTATACACCACATACATGTGCTCGTGTGCACACGCACTCACATACAAATATTTTGCAAGATTCAGAAATTATCGATTGTAACAAGAAGTGGAGTGATAATAGGAATTCACCTGCCAGTATATGATTGTTGGAGACACTACATCACCACATACGAAACATGCTCTGGGGTCAGAATCCATGGCTGAAATTCTCGTGCTTGGGTGAGTGGTCCGGGCTTTCTTTCTTTATTATTTTGTTTACGCTGATTGATGGGAGGACGACTTGTGGAGTCAGGTCTCCCCATCCATCCTGTGGATCCTCAGGACCTCAGGTTTGGCAGCAGATAAGTGCATTTACCTGCTAAGCCATCTTGCTGGACCAGGACCCCAGGAAGTTTCCTAATTCATTTCTTTATAATGTAACTAATGTGTAACCCACCTCACAATTGTGTGAGGAATCAAATGAATACAACACATGCCCAGTGCTTGGAATAATACATAGTAATTGCATAGTAGCTCCTGAGAAAGCTACCAATTAAAAGTGTTTCCCCCGGTAAGAATTTAAGTAATATTTTCCATTTTGAGTTTGATTCTCATAAAGGCTTATTTTATAAAAAATGACAATAACAGCAAACTGCCTGGTTTATGTCTACTTAATAGTGAAGCTAATGTTGTTTTCCTATTCCTTAGACTGAAAGTTTGATTTTGTCATCTTATTAATAATACTAGCCTTTGTCCCTTAATGTTGCTTTTTCCATTACAGATATATCACCCTTGCATTGTTTTCCAATAGTTTGCAAATATTATCAATGGGGCAAATAAAGAAATAACCTTTATATGAAGTTATTTTTAAATGGTTTGTAAACTTTATGAACACAATAAATAATAAATGTGATTTTATATAAAGTGATATAGGTATAGACGTTCTTCTGTATTTCACAGATTTACCATTTGTCTTAAAATGATTTTATGGGTTTGTAATCCAAAAGGGCCACACTGAAGGCAACAGTGTAGGCTGCTGTAAAAATAAACAAAGTAATATTTCATTAGAATACATTATAAAATGCAGAATTATGCTTTTTTTTCAAGTAAAGGGAAGATTCCAGGGATGTGGAAGGGAAAGAAGAAAAGGAAGGCAGGATAGAAGAGTATAGAGTGAATGAATATTATATGTGCATAAATATATGCATGCATGGAAATGTCATAATGAACCCCCGAATTTTGTATTGCTAATATACACTAATATAGCAATATTAAAAGATATCTAATGAAAGATAAGGTAAAAAGAATCTATTGTTAGGTGAAGTCATTTAACTTTTAAAATGAGATCAAGAAATATTGTCTCATGGATAGCTAGCTTCCTCCCATCAAAAACATCAATTTTCTTCAGAAACCCCTATGGTTCTAACTATAAAAAAGTGTTCACATTTGCTGTAGTAATATGAGCGGCGGGGCTGCCTCCCCAACACCCAAGCTGCCTGCCCGGCTAGCTTTTGCCCTGAAATAATTACACACAAACGGTATTCTTTTAAACACTGCTTTGGCCCATTCCTATCTAGCCTCTTCTAGGCTAACTCTCGCACCTGGACTAGCCTGTTTCTTATCATCTGTATAGCACCGGTCTTACCGGGAAGATTCTAGCCTAAGTCCATCCTGGGTCGGAGCTTCATAGCGTGCGTCTTCCCTGGAGCAGGTAGCATGGCGTCTCTCTGAAGCATCTGCTCCGGAGAGGAGAGCTGCGGAGTCTGAGCTCACTTCCTCTTCCTCCCAGCATTCTGTTCTGTTTACTCCACCCACCTAAGGGTGGGCCTATCCAATGGGCCTAGCAGTTTCTTTATTGCTTAGCCAATGAAATCAACAGATTGATATATGACACTCCCACATCAATTTGCCTCTTCTGTGTTGATAGTATGTAGTAAAATTATTAAACTGCATTTTGAATTGGTATGATTTATTTTAAAGGTCAAAAAGAAAACCCGCCTGTGATGGAAGATTTTGATGACTTAACTCAGTCGCCTGAAACAGCCTCAGAGTACGGCAGGTTTTCTTGCCCTAATTATGAAGCTGTATTCAAACTAATTGAGCATCTTAGCCTGGAATGCAAAGGTAAGCCCACTGCACCTAGAAGAGAGCAGCGGCTGTCACATTCCCTCACGCTGCACCCCGAGCACTGATGTGTCTCAGTGCATGGCACGGGCACAATGAGACTCATATACGGTTAGCCAGAAATTTTATTATTCCTACTGTATTTGCCTCAGTGTGAGTGATAGGCCTAGGATTTTAAAGCCACTATTTCTCTCTTGAGTGTTTACTATGATTAGGTCAGTCTGCCAGGAAAACTTTGGAATGCTTTGGAATTGCTTCTCTGCCAGCCTCATCCATCTCTTGAGACCAAGATCTACTTCAGAACCCTAATCATTTGTTGTTAGCAATTAAGATACAGTCATGTCAACACCTTGCTTAAGATCCAACAATTGGTCTAATTTCATTTATGCTGCATGGCTGTGTGTCCATCTTGTGCCTCAGAAGTTTGTCCTTGTAATAGGGCTTTTCTTTCCTATATATACACAAAGTATATCATTTGAAAATTTAGACATGTTGTTAAACATGTTGACGTATGCTAAACACACATTTAGGCACCATATCAAGATAGCAACAGATCTACCCTCACAACACTGTTTCCACGTGTGCTTAAGAGCTCACAAAATCATTTCCATGTTTGTACCATCTTCCAGTCCCTTCCTTCAGAAGCATAGATGTTGTCGGTTGTTTTAACCTTCCCCGTGGATTGTAACGCATATAACACAATTACATATAACACAGATCCATAGCAATGTTTAGCATTTCTCCATGTCCAGGATAGGCTTCAAAGCTACTGAGAAACCCTGTCTCGAAAAACAAAAACAAAACAAAACAAAAGCCAAATTGTTTATTTGTCTGATTTTAGTTTTAGTTTGTTGTATATTTTCTCGATATCATTCCTTCATCAGCTGTCTCCACTCCAGTTTTTGGGTTGTCTATGTATTCTCTTTATAGTATCTTTCTTAAGTGCTGTTTTCTTTTATGCTGGAGAATGAGCTCAGGGCCCCACACATTCTAGGCAAGCATTCTAACAGGGAACTACATCCCTAACATTAGTAAAGATATTTTGAAGAGCAAGAATTTAAATTTTTATAAAATCCATTTTTGTTTTGTTCAGTTATGGATTTTGATTTTGGGGTCATAGCTAATAATCTTCATCTAGCCCAGTCTTGGTTTAGAGGTTTTAGGTCCATTTTGAGTGTATTTTCATACGCAATGTAAGATTTGAGCCAAGGTCATTTTGTGGCTGCGAATATCCAGTTGTTCCTGATCCACATGTCGGAAAGTCTATCCTTTCTCCCCTCCAGGGTAGCTTGTGCTTGCTTTTAAATGTTCGATGTGTTCCCGTAGGCTCTGTTGTTCCTCACGGATTTATTTGGCTTTCTTCATACTGATGTCATACTGTTTTGATTACTATATGTTTGTTATATCATAAATGGACTCTGTTCTTACAGGTTTTCAGGGTAACTTTGTAGTCTAGATGTTTTGCATTTCCATATAGCTTTACAATTTATTGATTGGTTTTTTGCATTTCCATAAAGCTTTCTGGTTGATTTTTATCTGCACTTGCTTTTATATAGTCATAAGGATTAAACAAGCCTTGAAAATATTCCTCAGTTCCTTAGCCATTGATGTCAATGTGAATTTTAGAATCATCTTGTCAATTAAAAATAATTGACAATTTTAATTAAAGATAAGGATAAAAATAACCTGAGTTGTGGTCCTGCGCTGACCATTAGACTGCCAAGCATTAACATCTGAGCATATCCTCAAGCTACTAAGCAATATATTGCATTTATTTTTATGGATAACATTTTATATTTTCATGTTGTTAGAATTTCCATGTCTTTGTGCAATGTGTGTGTGTGTGTGTGTGTGTGTGGTCTGCCTATCAGTCATCTCTCTCTCTCTCTCTCTCTATATATATATATATATATATATATATATATATATATATATTTATACACACACACACACACATATGTATACGTGTGTGGGTATTTCTATATTTTATCAGTTTTATCTGCATTTTAGCTATCTTGATAAAATAATATTCACTTTGTAAAATAGCATTTTATTTTACTAACACATGGGAACCTATCTTTACTTATATTTATAGGGCTTAGTATAGCATTTTAATACATATCATGATGTATAATTACCAAAACATAGCTTTTATATATCCATAACCTCAAGCTGCCGTCACTTTTTAGCTGTGGGAACATTGAGAGCTCTGTCCACTAGCTACTGTGACATAGCTAATGTTAAGCACAGTTGTCCTGTCGTGTTATGTGGCACTAAAAGTGACTCTTCTCACTCGGCTGCCTCGTCCCCTTTCTATGCCCTGTGTACTCAGTATGAGAACGCATGAATGTGGCAACAGACTGTCCTTCATGTGCAAAATGTACTCACCTATTCTACCCTCATGCTGGTGTCTCCCTGATTCAGATTCTGGTAGCCTATTAAAAATCCAAGACGCAGTTCATTCATATAGAAGGTTAATAGAACTTAAGGATAGCCGCTGCAAAGCACTTCTGGGAAAACTTGGAGGTGCGGAGAGTGAAGTGAGTGGACTCCATAAGAAGCTATCAGACGCCGAACATGAGAAAATAAAGCAGGAACAAGAACTCTGCAATCTAAGGTATGACATCTCAATGTTAACGATGTCTAAGGGTTAGGGGTTATGGCTTAGTGGTAGAATACTATGCCCAGCATGTGGAAGGCCCTAGGTTTTAATCCCCATAACTTCAACGGGAGGTGGGGAATCAAATTTTGAGCTGGTTGTGGTAGTGTGTGTAATCCCAGCATTTGGGAAGCAAAGGCAATAAATCTCAAATTCAAGGCCAAAGGCAGATAGGGAAACCCTGCTGAGGAAGGCGAAGAAGAGAAGGAAGGCAGGAGGGTGGGAAGGAGGAGGAGGGAATCGAGGAGGAAGGGGGGGAAACAGCAGAGGCAGCACTCTTAATCTTGCGAACTATATAAATTTTGGCATTGACACAAAAAATGAGCTATCACCTCAGAGGGAATAACAGTTTATTCTGGAGACAAATGTAAGTAGCCATGGCCCCAAATACCAATATGGTCACAATTTATAAATTAAGGCATTTTTATTTATTCTTTTCTCATGCAATACCTCCTGACTGCAGACTCTTCCCAGTCCCCCCCTCCCCGACCTCCCCGTTTCCCAGATCCACCAGTGCTCCTCTGTTTCCCTTTAGAAAAGAACAGGTCTCCCAGGATGTCAGCTGAACATGGCATAACAAGACGCAATCAGACTAGGCACAAACTCTCATATTAAGGCTGGATGAGGCAACTCACTAAGAGGAAAAGAGTCCCAAGGGCAGGCAAAAGAATCGGAGACACCCTCACTTCGACTAGTGTCAGATATGCAAAGCAGAGAAGTATCTGCTATAGACCAAGATGCTATCCGCTAACATTCTTAGCCTTTGGGTTGAAATCTAATGGTATCTTTTAAAAAGGCTCTCACTGGGTGGTCAGAGATGCTCACTCAGAGGACAATACATGGTTGTTTAGGAAGTGAAAGATATCCGTGATAACTGTGGTCTGCAACCTTCTAGCTCTCCACAGTTTCAGAATAAGTCAGCCAGATGTGGCTTTGGGAGGGGAGCTTCAGGTCAGAGTTCATCTTTTGGGCAAGAGGCACATTTTGTGCTAAAAGACATAAATATTATTTTATGATCCACTGTACTAGGAAGGCTCATTCCCAAAATTGGTTAGAGATGAGGCTGAGCTAAGAGAAATGCAGAGAGAGAGAGAGAGAGAGAGAGAGAGAGAGAGAGAGAGAGAGAGAGAAGAGTCATTAAGAAAGAAACCCCCAGTTTATACCACTATAATGTGTAATGTGTTTGGGTATTAGATTGATACTGCCTTCATAGAAGGATTTTGGGAGTATTCCTCTGCTTCTTTATTTTGAAGGATTGGTTCTAAATCTTCATTGATTTTTGTTTGTTTTTCGAGTGCTGGGATTAAAGGTGTGCGCCACCACAGCCTGGCTAGATCTTTGAATGCCTGGTTGAATTCTGCTGTGAACACATCTGGTCCTGAATTTTTCTTAGCTGGAAGGCTTTTATTACTATTTCAGTCTCCTCATTTTTTTTTTAGTCATGTTGGTGTTATTGACTTCTTTTTTATTTAATTTTGGCTGAATCTAGAAAATCATTCATTTCTTTTAGATTTTCCAACTTCATAGAGTACATGTTTTTAAAATATTCCAATATAATATTCTGAATTTCTTTAGGGTCTGTTGTAATATTTCCGTTCATTTCTGACTGTTAATTTGCATCTTCTCTTTCCTTCCTTCCTTCCTTCCTTCCTTCCTTCCTTCCTTCCTTCCTTCCTTCCTTCCTTCCTTTCTTTCTTTCTGTCTGTCCTTTTTTGTTAGTTGAGCCAAGGGTCTGTCAGTTTTTTGTTTTTTTTTAAATGTGTAGCCCAGGCTGGCCTCGAACTCGTGATCCTCCTGCCTCTGCCTCCTTCAGCAAATCCTACCGGCGTGCGCCACCACAACCGGCGGGTCTGTCAGTTTTGTTTATTTTCTCAAAGAACCAGCTCTTAGATTTGTTGATTCTTTGTATTGTCTTCTGTGTTTTTATTCCATTAATTTCAGCTCTGATTCTTATTGTTTCTTGCCATGAACTGGGTTTGGATTTGATTTGTTTTTGTTTTTCCACCTCTTTTTGTTACATCATTAAGCTATTTGTTTGCACTCTAATTTTTTTTTAATGTAGACATTTAGAGCTATAAATTTCCCTGTATGGGAGGGTACTTTGCCCTCTCTTAGGACAGGAGGGGAAGAGGAGAGGGTGAGTGGGGGAGCGGGAGGGAAGTGGGAGGAGGGGAGGAAGTGGAAATTTTGATTGGTATTATTTATAAAGTAATAAAAAAGAAAAATAATATGACTTAAAAAATAAATTTCCCTGTATGACTGCTTATAATGTGTCCCCCAAGGTTTTCATTTTCACTCAGTCCCAGAAAGTATTTTTTATTTCTTTCTTGATTTCTTCTTTGGCACATTCATTGTTTCATAATGAGTGTTTTAATATCCACAGGTGTGTGTATTTACTATTTGTTTTGTTTTGCTGTCAACTTTAAGATTATTGCACTCTGGTGAGATAATGTATAAGCAGTGATTTCAGTCTTTAGGAATATGTAAGTATTTGTTTGTGTCACAGTATGGTTTGCTTTATAAAAGCATCTGTGTCCTGCTGGCCAGAATGTGAATTCTTTAATTCTTTGGTGTTTGGACAGAATATGCTGTAGATGTCTGTTAAGTTCTTCTGATGTGTGAAGGCAATTAATTTTGATGTTTTTCTGTTTTTGTTTTGTCCAGGTAACCTGTACATTGGAGAAAGTGGGATACTGAAATCACCTACTATTGATGCTAATCAGTGTCTTCCAGTTGTTGATATTTTCTGAGATTGGGTACCCTGGAGTCTGGTGCATATCTGCTTAGAATAATAATGTCTTCCTGCTTATATGTTCCCTTGATTTGGATAAATTTCCTATACTTTTTACCTCTTCTGATTCGTTTCATTTGATGATATTTTGTCAGATATTAGAATAGTGACACCTTCTTGCTTCCTGGTCCCATTTCCTTAGAGTACTTCGGTTCAGCCTTTCATCCTGTCTTTAAAATTAAGCTGTGTGGTTTTTTTCATTTCCTCTTTTTTTTAAAGGTTTGTTTGTTTATTTATTTATTTATTTATTTATTTATTTATTTATTTATTTATTTATTTATTTATAATGTTGACAGTATTCTGCTGGCAAGCCAGAAGAGGGCACCAGATCTCATTACAGAAGCCACCACGTGGTTGCTGGGAATTGAACTCAGGACTTCTGGAAGAGCAGCCAGTGCTCTTAACTACTGAGCCATCTCTCCAGCCCCCTAAGCTGTGTTTCTTATAGGCAGCAGATAGGTGGGTTTTGTTTCTTGATCCATTCAGTCAGTCTGTGTCTTTTGATTGGAGAATTGCGGCCATTGCTATTTCAATGTGTGTTAGTTGTGATCATGTTGTTGATTTTTGGTCTTGTTTGTATTCTTGGCATGTTTTTTGTTTGAGTAGTTACCACTTTGTATTCCTTTTCACAGTCTCTCTCCTATGTTCATTCTCTTCAGCCTGAAATAATGCTTCCTATATTTTCTTCAGGCTTGGATTTTTGGATATACATTTTTATAGGGGATAATGTTGTGGAAAGTTTTGCTTTTCTCTTCAATCATAGTAGATAGTTTTCATAAATACATTAGTCTACATTTTTGTCATTGGTTTTTAGGACTTGGTGTGCATTGCTCTAGACTCTTTAGGCTAAAAAAGTTTTCATAGAGAAATTAGCTGTATTCTAATTGATTTTCATTTATATCTGACTTGCATTTTTTTCTCCTGTATCTTTCAATACTCTTTCTTTGTTACTTAGTGTTTTAAGAATGGTATGCTGTGAGGGATTTTCTTTCTGGTCTTGTCTATATTATGTTCTGTGTGCTTCTTATATTCATATGGGTGTGTTTTTTCTTGTTTATGTACATTTTCTTCTTATATTCATATGGGTGTGTTTTTTCTTGTTTATGTACATTTTCTTCTATGAGCTTATTTAATACATGCTTTATGCCACTGACTTGGGATTCGTCTCCCTCAGCTATGCCTACAATTCAAAAGCTTTTTCCTGAGCTTTTAATTTTCTCACGTTTGTTGCTTATTTGGTTTAGATCCTCTATTTTATCTTCCAGACCTGATACTCTGTCTTCCACTTGAGTCGTTCTATTTGCTAGGCTTTCCTTTGAGTTCTCGAGTTGGGCTACTGAGTTTTCAGTTCCATCTTCATTTCTGCTTGAGTTCTCTTCAGTGTTTCTGTTTCCTTATTTAGTTCTGCTTTCAAGTCCTGATTGCCCTCCTCACTTCCATCAGCCTTTTGTGTTTGTGTTTCTTGGACGCCACTTAAGCTCTTGTCCCTGGTTTCACTGAACAATTCCTTTGCGTTTTCTTTAAACTGCTTGAATTCTCTGAGGAGGTTTATACTTTTTCTTTTAATTTCTGTGTCCTGGAGTTCATCTAGGTAAGTTTCACGGGCAAGCATTTCTACAGCACTGGTGGATTTTGGAGAGGAGATACCGGCTTGATCTTTCCTATTGTTAGCGTTCCTTAGGTGAGATCCAGGAATATAGGCTTCTTTTCTCAGTCTTAACTTTGTCATGGATGGAGCAGTGCTGGGGAGAGAGAAGATGCTGAAGCAGGCTTGGATCTAGAGATTGGAAATGGCCGTCAGGTAGGCAGAGGAGACTGGCCTGGTACACAGGAATTACTTCTTGTTCCAAGCTGAGAGTGTGGGGATAGATAGGTCTGAACGGCAAAGTTGGCCATGACCTGGGAGAGTTGTGTTGTGTGGCAGTTGGGCATGGAGGATATTGAACCAAGCCTAGAGCTCCTCTGCAGTGAAGGCAGCGAAGGCCTGACTAGGCTGGTGCACTCATTGTGGGAGACGGTAGAGAGGGTATGGATGAAGAGGTCAGTGGTCCTCACCAGGACAGAGCTTGGAGGAGGACATGGGTAGTCTGCACGTGGCATGGGGTTGTGAAGGCTGCATGAATGATGGTCGACTGAGTCTTGGTGGAAGCCTAGATGTTGACTGCAGTACAGGAGGAGGTTGTGGGACTAGGTCAGGTTGTGGGATTGGGGACCCTGTGGAAGCCTGAAGGTCTCCACTGCCAGGCAGGGGCCGTCAGACTTGGCTAGGGCACTGGCTGGAGGACACAGGCTCTCTCTGGCATGATGTGGCAGACAAGTATTGGGGGTACTCACCAGGCTAGACCCTGGAGGAGGATGTGGAAATTGGTATGGAGTGGGGTGGTATAGGCAACACAAAGAGTTCTGGCAGTGGATCGCAGTAGGTTTTTTTTTTTTTTGATCAATCCTGATGGTTTGATTCTTCAGTATTTAAATAAATGTTGTTACTTTCTGTGTACTTGTATTAGTCACTTTTTGTTGCTGTGACAACATAGAGCATCCCATAAGGAATTCTTACTGTTATAGAGCATGGCTACTTTCTTTGGTAGGCGTCCTTTCGAGATAGATCCTGTAGAGCAGGCATCTCCGCTGGGAACGGTTTACTCCTTAGCTCTTCTTATGAACACAGGATCTTTACTCCTGGGCTGCTCTGCTGCGCTCCTTCTCTTTGACACAGTAAGGTGGCAGCCTGACCCAGGAGAGAGATCAGGAGGACAGATTGAGACATGTATCTGAGTGGGAAGGCCAGTTCATCGCCAGAGCCAGTTTTTTGGTGAGGCAGTTTATCAATATAACTTGTTTGTGAATGTGTGTGTGCGTGTGTGCATGTATGTGTGTGTGCATGTATATGCATGTGTGAGTACATGCATGTGTGCACGTCTGTGCATGCGTCCGTGGTTGCATGTGTATGTGTGTGTGGCATTTGCTTCTGTGTAGAATTCAAGTCAATGGTTTACATTGAATAGGAAATTTGCTGTGGAGTCCAGTGAAAAGTGGCTACGCCCAAAGCACCTCCTTCTTATGACCTACATAAAATTGTTCAAACAAGTCATGAGTTCTGTGTTGTGCGTTGCAAAAAAGGCTGACAAGGGACAGAGAGCATCTCATCTCCCCCTTTTGACTTGGGTTCCTTCCTGATCGCTTTAAATTTTGTAGGGTGGCAACTATGTGTTACTCTGTACTTATGATAAGTATGTCACCTTGATGAAGGTGACAGCACCCTCTGCCTTTGTTGGTGTCTGACTTGATATTGTCCCTGACTAATCTTGAGGCGGCCAATTACTTGAAAACCTATACCCAGTTTGTGTGTGTTTGAAAATGGAGGCATGACGTCAGAAGGGGCAACAGTAAGTAAGAGTCTTCAGAGGAGGGTTCAAAAATACTCTAGAATGTAGACCTTTAGGATAAAATTAAATAAATGATGAGCCCAGCAAACTAACATTTCTAACAAAATGCATTCCTAACATAAGCATTTTTAAACTGCAGATTTGCTTTAAAACAAGAGGAGGAGAAGAGAAAAAATGCTGACTGGGTTCATGAAAAAATGAAGGCTCAGCTAAGAGAAAAAGAAGAGCAGTATAATAGAGAAGTTAAAACGAAACAAACGCTTGAGATGCGTGTCAGAGAGCTGGACGTGGAATTGAAGACTGCAGGAAATAGTCTTAATAGAGTAAGTTAACCATGTACAAATAAAATTGGGTTTTGTTTTTATCAATATTGCTTATACCTTTGGATATATTGAATATAAACATACACAATCGTATGTTACTTACATGTGGGACATGATCTGAGAAACACATAGATCTGCAGTCATCAAAAGTGTGCACTCACGCAAGTGTAACCCACCTAACTCATCACCAGGCAATGCAGTCTCAGCCTTATGGCGTCCTTGAGTGGAGTGGAGACTTCCTCGGCTCTCTTTATGCTTCCTAGGGAGGCTTGGGTCATGCAAACTCAGCTGTGTCCAAAGCCACCCTCAGCCAATGGCTTCCAAGTTCACTGTTTCATGTACATAAAGAATAAGGAAATGTGAACACAGAAACATAAAATACAGATTCATTAAGGAAAATTGAGAAGGAATTCACCAGACGAGGACAGGCTCCGAAAGAGAAACGCCGTCGTGCTGCTCTGATCGTTTGTGCTGCCCTTGCTTTCATGGGTTCTGTAGAGAGAATTCAGTGGAGCCTGATAGGCTCTCCAGGGATTGCTCTTTCTGTGCACATAATGGGCCCGGTTAATGAGAAATCGCTATGCCCTGTGCATGCTGTCTTGGCTCTACTTAAGAACTTTTATCCAGTCAGGGAAGGGGTCACATGTGATATATGACTAGCTGGTGATCAACCATGGGTCCTGCCCGCACTACCAAAGGGCAGCTAGCTCCTGTCTCATTACGGGACCACTGTGTTTTCTTATGTGGTAAATGACAGTATTATTTAGGTTCTAAATAAAAATAGTGTCATGAGAGTGCTGGAAGTTGTCTAGGAGATTGACAAGCCCATTCCCTGGGATGAACAAAGAACTGAGTGAGCATCTAAGAAAAAGCAAAAGACCAAGCAATAGAGAAAGCAAGAAAGCCAAAGCAACCCCTTGGGATGGGAGGGTCCCTAAGGGAGTCTGCTGGATCGGCTCTGGGTTGGATGTTCTCTCGGGCCTCTAAGTCCTTCCTGTTCCCCTATTGATCAAAGTCCAAGTAGATGGTCTTGGGCTTCCATGGCGACTTCATGAAGTGCTAGCTAGCGGTCTGAGAACCTTCGTTGTGTCCTTCCAAAGGCAAGGTTGCGCCTTTCCTGCTCCAGAGTCATCTTCAAGTATCTTCAGACTGACATCCTCCTGGATCTGCCTACTAGAGTTCTTGCATCACCTGCATGTGCCGCAATTCCTGATTTTACAGTGTGTTCTGAACGGAACCCAGGGCCTCAGGCAAGCACCCTGCCACCTGAGCTGTGTTCCCAGCACCAAGTTTTGTTTTTACTGCCGAAAAAGCTGGCTATCACTTATGTGATCAAATGACGACTGATTCATGTGGGAGGCAGGTTCCTGAGGATTTGATCCACTCTTTGAACAGTTTTTCAAAGTTTGTCTCTTAATATGGTTTTATCTTGTCACGTGGTATAAGAATAAATCCTTCTCTAAATGTGCCTAGGCTATAGAGGAACGGAATGACATTGAGAGGCAGCTTTTGCAAGAACAGAATGCCAGAATCCTGCAGGACCAGATCCTGGCAAATCACCTTCACAAACAAAAGGAACTGAAAATGGCACAAGAGAGAATCAGTTCCCAGGTACAGTCTTCAGTCTCTTCCGTTTTAGACTTTAGTCTCTGTATATGTATTTGTATGTGTGCATAGCTTTTAAAGACAATTAAAGGGCTCATAAAAAGTACAGAGCACTTTTCAAAATTCTGTGTGGATATACTTACTAATACACAATTTGATAAGGGAATGGCTTTTTCAGAAAGTTGGATAAAGTAATGTTAACTCAAGTCCACTGTTTACAATACAGTAATAAAATTCACAGTAGCCTTGTCTAAATGTTCATGTGCAATTTTAGGCATCATAGAGTAATGTCTTTCACAGTGGTCTCATCCATAAGGATTCATTTTTACATGGTCACAAAAGCCTTGTTGATAATAATGTATCATCTGCATTGGGACTGTGTTTTCTCCCTCTTCATCTGTTAATGGACAGATCTGCTTATTTGTCCCAACATTTGATAAGGAGGAAAAGCACAGCCAGCAGAGATCATATTTCAGACGTCATTTTCTTCTTTTCCAGAAGAGTAGCAGTTCCCTCCAAATCTGTATTTCAGCACAAAGAGCTTTTGACAGCAATGATACACTGTAGTGTAGACAGAGAACCTTGTTAGCGCTAAGTCTCACCCAGAACAAACGCTTTGGTTTCTGTGCTGTGATTTCTACAGTGTGGTGGCTGGAGCCCAGGTGTTTGCTGCACAGTTTTTCTCACAGTGAGGCAGGTCTCTAAGCTCAGATCTGGACCTATTTGTTTCATACAGACATTTCAAGATAACACTATAGAAAGGCCTTTATACCCTTCTCCAAAGGTACTTAAAGGATGTGAAAGATAAGGTATTTCTCTTATATTTTAGGCGTATTTGGAAGCACATAAATAGTAGGAACAAGTTTAATACTTAATATTCAAAGTAAATCAATGAGAAATTATATAGATTTTGTCATTGGAGCGTTAAAAAGCAACTTTATTTAGATATAACAGATGTAATACTAAATAGTTTATACATTTGACGTAGAATTCACTGTTTCTTAATATACACACAGAGTTTCATAACTACTTCCAGCATCACAAGCAATTTTAAACCGTTTTCATTACTTTGAAAAAGAAACCATACACTTTTTATCTGGGAAACCTCTAGTGACTGGTCCCTCCCTTATCTTCTGTGCTAGAAACCCATCAATCTGTTCCTTGTCTCCTTAACGTCCCAGATACAGTCCTTTTTGTGTGTCTTATTTCTCTTAAGAAAATGCAACTTACGTAATTTCAAGTGTCAGACCTTTTCCTTCTGTTTACTGTGTATCTGTGCCACTTACCACTCACCAGCTGAGAGATGTCAAGGCTCCACTTGCTGGCTGTCTTGGTTGCTTCTCTTTTGCTGGGAAGAAACACTATGACTAGAGCAACTTCCAGAAGAAAGGCTTTATTGGGGCTTACAGTTTTAGAGGCTGATTCCATGACCATCCTGTAGGGGAGCACGGCAGTAGACATGGCGCTGAAGTAGTTGAGAGCTTGCATGCCTATCTATGAGAAGAAAGCAGAGAAAGACACACACAGAGAGAGAGAGAGAGAGGGAGACAGAGAGACAGAGAGACAGAGGCAGAGACAGAGAGAGACTAACTAGGAATAGCGTGTTTCCTAATCTTTCCCAAACAGTTCTGCCAACTGGAGACCAGACATTGAAATACATGAGCCACTGTCACTCAAACAACCACCCCGGCTGTTCCTGGAAGTACTGCCGGGAACTCTCATTTATGGAGTACAATATGTCTTCTCTCTACTACTGGATTTTATTCCAGAGTTTCCTAGGCTGCTTCGATCATTTCCCTTCTTTTGCTCTTGCTGACCAATTGTGTTTGCTTGGGAGCACAAGGTCTCATGTTGCAGCCAAGATGAGCTGAAGCACAATATATCGGCTGGGTAGGCCTGGAACTTGTGATTCTCCTGTCCCATCCCCCCAAACGCTTGGATTCCAGGCCTACATAAGCCACTGCACAAAGCTAGATGTCTTGTTGTTAAATAAGTGTAAATATGTGCACTTAACAGTTGTTAGGTTAAGATGAACTCTTCCAGTCTAAGTCAGCAGACTACACAGGTGCCTGCACAGCCATATTTATTGTGGTATTATTCACAGCAGTCAATTTAATGAACCAACTCAGATGTCCATCAACAGATCGGCAGATAAAGGGAAAAATGGCATGCTGCACTGTAGAATTTTATTATGCCATAAAAGAACAAAATTATATATATACACACATATATATATTTATTTATATGGTAGATATGAATACCATGTAAGTGATAAGAAGACAATTTTGGGAAATGAAGGAGCTATCCTAGCCTAAAGGGGAATGAGAAAGGCAGAAAAGGACAGTGTTGCCTGGGGTTAAATATAGTTAAAGTTTATGATATATACAGATGAAAATGTATTTTTGAAACTTGCCACTATGTACAGTAAAATAGGCTAATAAATAAAAGAAAAAATTACATTCTTCATACCATAGCAATAATTTATTTAAGACACTGACATAATTAGGCTCTCATTTTAAATAGGCTATATAATTAAATATAAAATTAATAGCATTCACTTTAACAGTGCAGAATTGTTTTGCATTTTCTCACTATGGATAAAGAATGAGAATCACCATCATTCTTTATTATACAGTCGGAGCTGGAATTTATGACTGTATAATAATTTGCCACCTAAAATGCTCTGGATTCAGATTTTCTGATGGCCACCATTCCATATAGTCTTCAGTATTCATCAGAGTGACACGAAAGCCTCCCTGCATGAACAGTGACTGGGAATGAATTGATTCAGGAATTCTACTACAGTCCAATATTTTTAGCCACTGGCTCTTGCCTGCCTCTGATGACCATGCCACTTGCATAGTCCTCAACCCAAGAGGCAGCATTTGCCTTGTGTTTCATCATCACTGCCCACCAAGGAGTCCAGAGAACAAACAGGTTGTAAATATTGATAAGTGGGCAAAGGTTCAATAGGTTAGTGATATTAATGGCTTTGTGGGGTTTTCAGAATGTATTCTGGGCCTCCTAGTCCCCATTTGTTACACTCTCTAGGAGGAAAGAATGATTAGTTCACTTCACACAGGTTATTTCATCCACTGGCATACCTCTGGTTAAGAACACCGAGTTCTAGTAAGCATAAAGTATAATAATAATACCCATGACAGTATAATTTATACTATCAGCCTATTGAAGTTCTTTCTGTATATCCTGTCATTTACCTTCCTGAGTGTCCAGTGAATTCTGTACTACTATTGTGTGCATTACAGAGAAGAAGCAGGAACGGAAAGATAACTTACCTGGGACCACATAGCTAGTGACGCGCGAATCTGGGCTTTAACCCAGGATTTAGACTTGTGCGCAGACACCGAATGTATTGTTCAGATTACTATGATGATTGGAACCGCCACAGTCATTTATATATGTGTGGACATCTCAGATCACACTTGAGGGAGTCCTTGGAACACAACAGTTTAAATTTTCACCATGGGGAATGTATTGTTTTCCTCCATGTTATCAATTTTGTTGTTTTTAGTGTTGTTATGGCTTGAAAGCAAAATGTCTCCTACAGGCACATGTGTTTAAATACTTGGTCTGTTGTAGTAAGTTATCTTGAGAAGGTGAGGCCTAGATGAAGGGTGTGGGTTACAGGGAGGCAGGTCTTGAGGCATGTAGGCTGGCCTTGCTCCATTTCTAGTCTCTGCTTCCTGACTGGTAGAAATACAGCAAGCTGTGCTGCAAATGCTTGCCACCACACATTGAGCCCCAGCTGACTTGTGTTCCCCACCATAAAACTGAGATAAAATAAATTTCTCTCCTCCTGAGTCACTTCCTGGCAATGAGGAAGGAAACTAACACTGGAAATTGGTACCAAAAAGTAGAGTTATTGCTGAAATAAACCCAATTGTGTGGTTTGTGGGCCTTTGGAACTGGTTTGCTTGAAGAATATGGGGGAATGTGTAGCTCAGGGCTGAATAAGCCCTGGAATGTTGTAAGTAGGGTTCCTTTCTGCGGTAGATGTTAACAATGCAGAGATCCACAATCAGTCAAATGCAGAGCGTAAGGAATTGTGAGAGGCTCAGCTCTAAATGAGAAGTCTGTGTCACACTCCCTCTTCCAAAGGTTCAGAATTCATTGCAGAGAGGGGGACAGAAAAATTGTAAGAGCCAAGATAATAAGCACCTGCAGCCAAAACAGTGTTTGCCAGACATGATGGAACGTATTCCTCAAACCATGAGTGAGCCATGGCTTCTCCTCATTATTTCTGTAAGGTATTCTGTTATAGTGACTTGAAAAGTAACTAACATGATAACACATAAATCCAAAATAATATTTCCTTTCAGTCATAGTATAGGCATCAGTAAATTTTTAAAGGACTTCTAGGCTCTGTGAATCCTAAGATCCTCATATTTTGCTGTAAGAGACTCTTGGATATGTGTGCTGTAATTTGGATAATTTTGCAGTTGCAACAACAAAAAGTAGCTAACACATTCTTCAGGTGAAGGGCTACTGAGTCCACTGAAACTTGACAGCAATGCCCAGAGTGGGCATGTGTACACCTGATGACTAGTGAAGGATGTTTCCCTTTATTTTAGTTGCAAGAAGCACTGGATCAGCACATAGAGCCTGCACAATGCGTTCAGAAGATGCACGACTGCATTCAGAAGTACACAGCAGCATGCACAATGGCTTGAGTATTAACAAAGCAAATAAATAGTGTGCTTTGAGATTTATGCCAGTCAGGACAATTTATGAGAATTATTCCTAATTTACTTGGAATGCACAATTGAGGCTTGGGGGCAGTTCAGCGGTATAATAATTTTTGCACATTTTACATAAATGTTGCATCTTATCTACAAACATAGCTAGAAAAATGATACTTATTTTACTGTTTTGTTCTGTTTTGGTTTTTTGAAACAGGGTTTCTCTGTCTGTATAAGAGCTTTGTAGACCAGACTGGCCTCAAACTCTTAGAGATCTGACTGCCTTTGCCTCCAGTTACTTTTTAATTTTTAAGAATTTAAATAATTATTACTCAAGATGTTTGTTGAGAAATTATGAGATGTTTTTAAACTTGGCACACGAGAGTAACTATTTTAAAATGTACATTATAATAGACTTGGACTTGAAAATTGCAAATTAAAAGCTACAGCAAGAAAGCAAGCAGAGAAAATTGAACAATTAAAGAAGAACCTACTAGGAAAAATTTTGGTAAGTTATTCCCTTATTTCTCATAATAATGAAAATAAAGTTTTATTTTTCTAGTATTTGGAATGTTTTAGGCAGTAGAACAGTTTGACTTGTGAACACACTGTATTCATACCAATATGTACAATTATATTAGTAACACACATATTACTCTTTGCAGAAGTTTGCTGACTTCATAAAATTAATGATCTGGGTAGCAAATTTTAAATTAAAATGGTGTGAGAGTCTAAAGGCAGTCTGTGTGTCCTACATTTTTAGCCACTCACCCACTGAAGGACATGTAGGCATCTTCTATGTTTTGATTATTGTAAATAGTGCTGCTCTTACAAGATTGTTTAGTAAACAATGTGTAAAATTTACATACAGTGTACAAAAGGAATACATTTCTTTTATTAATGTAGTTATTACTCCTATTATTGTTATGATGTTTTGCATAGGGATTGAACCTGTGACCCAACAGATGCAAGCCAGGCATCATGAGCACTGAGCTACACACCTCGCCTTCACTATGCATCCTGAGGCTGTGATTGAATCTCTGCTTGGCTTTTAGAAAAGCTTTTAAAATTACAGGAAAGTAATTATTTGATGTAGACTTTGGGATAACTATTTTAGTCTAAGCCTTCCCCACAAGATTTTTGACAATGAATTCCTTATAACATATATCTCATCAGGAATGAGTACTAGGTCATAAACAAGGACTCCACTGTGGGTGGACTAGAGGCCATTTGTGTTTTCTTCTTGAAAAGAATATGTTCTCCTTTTGTTCATGGCCTAAGACTATATGAAGCCAAGTTTAAAGTGATAAATTAATTTAACTTGCAAAAGAAGAAGTTCCAGGCAGCCTGACATTCAGGCTGTTGCACCACCATTGCGAGCTGGTTTTAGGCAGGTGTTTACTAAATAAAAACTAGGAGCAAAAATATGATTGAACAATTTTTGAAATCTTGTGATTTGGTCCGTTTTGCCTCTATAAAACTGGGGTTAAGAAGGTATGGTCTCTGCAGAGATAAACACTGTTTAAAAGAAGCTAAGGGTCAGGGCTCAGTGTTGCACACCTTTAATCCCAGCACTCAGGAGGCAGACACAGGTGGATCGAGTTCTAGGTCAGCCTGGTCTACATAGTCAGCCAAGGTTATAGAGTGAGACCATCTTAAAAAAGAACCAAAAACAAACACAAAACCAACAACAACAGCAAAAATAACTATATAAAAAAGAAGCCAGGTATTTTTTTTTTTAACCAGGACAATCAGAAAGATTTCTTGAGGGCGTCTCAGGTATCAACAAGACCACCACACCAGTAAAGGCATTAAAGTTATAGAAGGGTAAATTCATTTTAAAAAGACTTGAGAAGTGAAAACAGCTAGACACACTTCTGACACAAGACTGCCTAAGATGCTGTTTCTCATAATTCCTTACACGATGCTTAACTCATACCTAAGGGTTTGCTTACAGCTCAGAAACTAACAACAAAAGATTGTCAAAACTCTTAAATGTACACTAAATGTCTAAAGGACATAAGCCTCTAGAGGCCAGAGGGAGAATATTACAGTTTAAAAAGCCTCATATGTTGAAAACTTGTGCCCTCGCTGATGGGTCCAATCATTCTCAGTGATTGGCTCATAGAGGTGCTAAATTCAACAAGAGAATAGTGAGAGATATGACTGGCTCATAGAGGTGCTAATTCAACAGGAGAACAGTGCATCCATGAATTTGTAGCTGAATATGGTATAAGGTCTGAGGCCTTCTTGGGGAAAATAAGTCAATGGGGATGGGCCTTTGACAGATGGATCTGTCCTTGAAAAAAAAAACTAACAGTTGTGTTGATGGGTCTATCTTATGACTGAAAAGTATCTTTGAGATTTCACATAGTCTCATTCTCTTACTATATTTTAATACACAGAATTTGACAATTTATTAATAATGAGTTAGCTAAGAATGAAAGCCTCAAGGTACCCTCTTACATTAGTATCACACAGATCAGAAAGTGAGAGACTAATAGGACCCTAAGCCTATTAAGTTTATCGAAAATAATGAGGGTTTTGCTATTTATTCTTTAAAAATTAGGAATATTAGCTAAAATCATTAGCCACTTTGAACTCCTTTCCACAGGTCAGAGTCACCCTGTGTCCCAATTCCTCATGTTCAGCTACATCTCATTTCTGTGCCATTTTTTTGTGTCAGAAATCACCTCAAAATTCAATGTCTCAAAGCCAGTATTTTTTTACAATCTACACTTAAGTAAGAATTAGTGCGGCTGGCTCACTTAGCATCAACTTCAATGACTAGAAATTAGGCACTAAAATAATCTCAAAACTTGTTTATACATGTGTTTAGCAGGAGAATCTGAACGTTAACTAGACTTTTGCCTGGGTTGTGTTCATTAGGATTCATTGTGTGGCTTGAGTTCCCTCACCATTACAATATCATGCTACGGAATTAAATCATTCTTATACACAAAATAATATGGATTGTGTCTCTCAACCTTTTTATCACTCATCTTTGAGAATCATTACATCTCGGCGCACAATTCAAATATTATCAAACATTTACAGTTTGGGAAAGAATTATTGACATTAGAATCTTTATTTATAAGATTCATTAGAGTCTTATGTATTACTTTCCGTCATCTGGGAGCCAATTATTGAACACCATGTAATATCCTTATGTCTTCTTTAATAGTGAAGATAGATGCCATAAGGTGCCTTCTTCTAAGGGGTAACTTCATGTTAAGACGAACGTGTAGAAAAATAAAATTTTTGTAACAAAGATAATGAATATGAAGACCATGTTTTTGTGACTTTGGTGAAGTTTTTATTGTTGACCTTCTGAGTAACAACCGTGTTGTAAGAATCAATTAGAAATGATACTTTGTTGCAACTAAAGTTGTGTCAGATTTCTCTTAGACTATTCCCAACCCACTTCCCCAGCACCGAAGGGTATGATTTTGTGCCCACAGAATGATGATCTCACTGCAAAACTGGAAACTGCGTCTTCCAAATGTCTACAACTGCATAGAGAAAATCAGCGGCTTCGGCAGGAATTACTGTCTATGAAAACCGTACAAAAGAAATGTGAAAAATTAAAGAAGCATAAGAAGAAGTTAGAACAAGAAATAGTTAACCTCAGAAATCACATGGAAAAGAATATGATAGAATGCGGTCAAATAGAACAGTATAAATGGGAAATCGAAGAGAAAACAAAGCAGGACTTGGTGGAAAAATTAAAACAAATCAACCTATTTTTGCAGGTTATTTGCTTACAATATGTCTTTTCACTGCCAATTATTTTTTGGGTGTGTATGCTGCATGTGCTCCTCCTACTTCTTTTCTAGAGGTCTGTTTAATAACTATTAGAGAACTAGTGGAGAAGGCCAGAGGTTAGGGAGGACCAGACTGAAACAGTGTCTTCTGGACACAAGCCAACTGAACTCACAAACGCATAGCAGATGTCACAGTTTTCAGAAGACCTGGATGAGATGGAGCCAGTCAACATTTAGCATGGAGTGGGCCAGGGATCGTGAGCCCCTCCCCTAACTAAGGAACTCTGGACAGTTGATGGCTTCTAGGGAAGAGAGTAAGTTTTATAGGCTATAGTCCCTACTAGGTCAATCACGATCCAGTAGATAGCCCTACAGACATGACTATATGAACAACACAAAATTGGTACATCACTATATTTAAGAAAAGACAAGAAATTAAATGTAGGAGTTCTTGAAGGAAGGAGAGGGGATGCACATGACAAAATACATTAAAAAATACATTCTTATGAAACTCTCAAAAAATAAAAATGTTGTATTAGAAATTTTGGAAGGCAGATAATGTATGTTTTCCCTTGAGATAGTCCCATTGGTATAACCAAAATGATCATGCAAAACTGTTTTTCTTAGAGAATCATTTGATATTGAAGACTAGCTGGCACAAAACATGACTTAAGGAGAAAAAAATAATGGCACAAAAATTGCACTTTGAATTGTTCTTAAGTTACCATATTCCACTTTTAAAACTGTTAGATTGTGTGAGTCTGAGCATAGCACAGCACTGATTTGAGGCCATAGTTGATGGTTAGAGCACACGTAAGCACAGGCCTTCAGTGCTCAGCAGCACAAGTAGTGGAATGGTAACCGAGAAACGAACAGTTTCATTCTAAGTTCAAGTTTAATGTAATTCATATTTATGAAAAATGTTTAGAATTTAGCATCATTGTACATATTAAAATGCATTTGTGATGTAACTGGTCAAAACTAAAGGAAACAGATGCGTACCAACTCTTTGAGCGAGTCATTGTGAAACTGCTCTCCTTTGCATTGGCCAGACGCAGGCAGCCTATGAAGACAAGCTAGAGAGGCTGAGGCACAAACAGAACGCTTCGGTGCGAACGCAGATGGAGCTCAGAATAAGGGACCTGGAATCGGAATTCTCTAAAATGAAGAATCAAGTAGATTGTAATCAAATCGAAATGGAAAACTATAAGCAGCTCTACCTGCAAGAAGTCAAAATTAGAAAATCATTGTCAAATAAACTAAGCAAGTAAGTCAGAACATCATGGAAGATAAATCAAACTCATTAACTTGTCCCCAGGACTCATGTGGGATAAGGAAAGAAACTCTAGGATGTAAATTTAGAGACTGGTGCGGCAGCCAATCAGAGTGCTGGTCTGGCAAGGCAGTGCCCCTCCCCTGCAAAAGTTTCAAAGGAAAAGAGAATATAATTTTAGAGCATAAGATCGACAAAATAACTTATCCCTAAGGAGCTGGAGAGATGGCTCGGTGTCTAAGAATGCATACTGCTGTTGCAAAATAACTGAGCTCAGTATCCAGCATCCTCATCAGGCAGCTCACAATATCCATAATTCCAGGTCCAGGGAATCAGTGTGTCAGGCTGTGCCAGCTCCTACATGTGAGCACACACATATCCCTTTGTAAAGTTTTAATAACTTCATCCATGTCAGCGTCTATGTCCCCCTCTTCTTCCATATGGCTTTTTATCCTGCTTTATACTCTGCTATAATTGACCTGCATATTCTAAAGTTGTGTACTTCATACACTCTTGTTACCAAATTTCTGGTTAGCATCCTCTCAAAAAGAAACATTGACACGGTTGGAAAATTACAGCTTAAGCCCGCGGGTCATGGGATACTATTACCAGTGCGCTGGGCACATTCTAGCCTATGGGATTAGGTTCTTTCCCATTACCTCTTGAGGGTCCCTACCCACAACTGTCCTTTAGCGTGTTCTACTGTACCTAAAAGTACAGTTTTGTCACAGGAAAACATAAGGAAAATATAATTTGGAAAGACGAGAAGACACTTTCTGATTCAGGGTAGGTCTGAGTGAGGCCTCTAAGGCTTTGGTAAATGTGCAATGGCTGCTTTGTCCAGAGGTGCTTAAGCTGTTCGTGATCGCCACCTCAGCCATCTCTTCTCTCGTAGAAATGATTCCTCTGAGTTGTTTTTCACTGCCACACACTTAAAATGGGCAGAATGTACATATAATAGCAGACAAATGCCTTTAAGGGATAGTTTTTTATATTGGTTTGCCAAGTACATATATTTCCAACGTTCTCACTCTTACTTTCAACGTTCTCACAAAGCAGATTGGCAGTTAAAGCTGGGCAAACTAGCGTACTCGTCATTTCAGGGTCACCCTTTCACGTGTTTTAGGGACATCGGGAATCAAATGCGTAGGGCTTCTCCAGACGTCAGCGGTGTGACTCACCGAGCCATGTGTCAGCAACAGAGGTCTCTCTGCTGCACTGTTTGGATTGTTTGCTAGTTAGAATTCCCCTAGAAATACATGCACTGCTTTAAAGCAGTTTGGGCTCTTTCTTTAGATACAATGTATGTGCTCTGACACAGTCTGAGTACGAAGATACTGCTTAGGGAGGAATTTCACCGACCATTTTAAAATGTAGATTCCTGAGGATGCACTCAGGAAAGTGAGGTGCGAACAACTTGTCTCGCACTCTTCTTAGAACAGATGAAAGGCTAGCAGAGGTGAAGACTAAACTTCTCCTGGAGAGGAAGCAGAGCAGATCACAGCACAGCACCACTGACGCAAGATCTGTCCTGGACTCCACCTGTCCTCGAGACCTTAGTAATAGACTTTTCATCCCAAGAGGTTTCTCCGGAGAAAACATAATAGTTCCTACCTCAAACCTATGGCGTTCAGTTGAGACCATGGAAAACTGCAAGACCAAGGTAATCTTTTTTACTTGCTTTAGATTCCATTCTGGTGTGGTTCTTTTTCATTTCAGATAATACTAAGTTATTTAGTTGGCTTATGCATGTTGAGTGAGCACCAGAGTGTGTGCTCATAGAGAAGGAACGTGGGAATTTGATCGTCTGCAGGAGCTCAGAGGCTCTCCTTCGCACGCAGTGCTCGTTTCTTAGCTTGGGTTTCATATGTGACTGACAGCTAGACTGCAGTTTCTTTAACACCGTATTAGCTCACACTTTGGGAAGGGATGTGACAGCCAAAAGCCAAAGGTTTATTTTAAAATGCTTGGGCTTTCCTTGTAAATTATTCTACTTTGCACTTCTATATTAGTTTCAGCTTTTTTCCTAGTTAAGTGAAATATATCATTAGAATTTTAATGGATTCGAGGCCAGCCTGGTCTACAAGAGCTAGTTCCAGGACAGGAACCAAAAAGCTACGAGAAACCCTGTCTCGAAAATCAAAAAAAAAAAAAAAAGGAATTTTAATGGAATCGCATTGACTCATGATTTCCTTTCCATGTCATGGCCAAATCCACAATACTAATTCTGATAGCCTATAAGCATTGTTGCGACTTTTCATTTCCTATTGCCGTCATTGGTTCCTTCCTTTGCTATTTTTAGGGTTTCATTGTCAACTTTCCACTGCCACCTTCCTTACCCACTCAACTTTGTTTGCCCCCTCTTTTGTTCACCCATCAGTCCAATTTTAATGTCCAGGTATTCGTGACTGTGCAGTGTGGTGAACCTATCAGTGGCAACACTCTTAAAGAAGAGTGAGTCTCAACAGCTCTCAGCTGCAACAGTTTCTCTGATATGCCCACTTCCCATTGCCATCGTATTTCTTCTGGCTTGAGCGTGCTCCAGGATTGTGTATGCTGTCGTAACTACCGTCATTTTCTGTGTGCCACTGGCTGCTCTGTCTGGAACATACTGGTCCCTTCTGTTCATTCACCTCCTCTTGCTTTTGCAGTTTTTATGCCCCTCATTCAATTGCTCCATTTTTAAACCATCTATTGTGGAGTCATCCAGAGACCTAACTTTCTCCATAGTAATAGTGTTTCCCATTTTTTAACATGGAAAGAAACCCTCTCTCTCTCATCTTTCTTTAACTAATTTCCCACTTTAAAAAATTCCAGTTGTCACCCGGGCGATGGTGGCACATGCCTTTAATCCCAGCACTCAGGAGGCAGAAACTGGTGGATCTCTTTTGAGTTTGGGGCTAGCCTTGTCCACAAGAGCTAGTTCCATGACAGGTTCCAAAGCTACAGAGAAACCCAGTTTCAAAAAATAAATAAATAATTCCTGTTGTCTCACAAAATCTGCTGCTGATGGTGGTGAAGGGTGAGGCTAGCTCACTTCGTAGCACAGCTGGGCAGAGAACACAGGTGGGACACAACCTGGCTTGGGACAGCAGCCGAGGAGAAGGTCCAAGGGAGGCCCACAACCCGCAGGAAAAAGGAGCCAAAGAGGCCGTTTGCAAAGTGGACCCTGGGAAATGTGCGAAAGCAGCGGGTGTGATGGGTGCGGGTGAAAGCATAGAGCTACCCGAAGCCAGAGCTGCCCAATGCGGAAGGGCTAACTACCGTGGCATTTGGAGTCCAGGCACCGGTGGAGTTTGAGACTTGTAGAGACTGCTGTAGATTGGGTGCAACAGGAAAAGCCCAGACTCACTCAGAGGGCTTGGGGAAGGAAAGGAAAAGCCAGCCTGCGGTGTAGCGCCTCCTGCGGGTACAACTCCTGTGTGTATGTAGCTCAGGCAAAGCCAAGTAGTTATTTTGTGAATTCCTGCCCTGAAAGTGGAATGCCCGATAAAGCATTAATCTAATTAATCTCTTCAGCTCCTCAGTCCAAAAGGGCCAAGATCCTGTCTCAGCCCACCTAACCACTTCCTGTTCCTCTTTCTACAGTCCTCCAAAGATGAGTGATAAAAGGGTCGAGAGACACAATCCATATTATTTGGAAGTATGTGATCATTCTTCCTTTATCCCCACCACTCTGTTCTCCACACTTTTCAAGAGTTTTCTTTGTGGTTTCCAGTGCTTTGCCAATCTTGCTGTCTCTGAATTAGTTCATTCCTTGCTATTTGGACTCTTTTCATTCCCTGCAGCACATGGAGGCAGTTTCTAATCCATCCTCTTACCCAAACAGCCTCAGTTTTTAATATTTTAATGTAAAGTTCTTTTTTAAAAAAGATTTATTTATTATATATACAGTATTCTCAGTATTCTGTCTGCATGTATGCCTGCAGGCCAGAAGAGGGCACCAGATCTCATTACATATGGTTGTGAGCCACCATATGGTTGCTGGAAATTGAACTCAGGACTTTTGGAAGAGCAGGCAGTGCTCTTAACCACTGAGCTATCTCTCCAGCCCTGTAAAGTTCTTTTAAAGGGAAAAAAACACCGAAGTGAAAAAGGAGTTTGAACAGATACCCTTCTTATGAAGAGTAACATTTTGCTAAGAATCACAAAGTAATGCAACCAGCCTAAAATATGAGGATTTGTTTAACTTTTGTATTAAAAACACAACTATTTGAAACATGGACATGAACTAGATGAAGAGTAACAATCACACTTGCATTGATGAATCTACGATGTTGTATCAGCGGCGGGGCTGCTTTCCGCTGCCTGGCTCCCAGCTAGCTTTACCCGAAATAATTACATGGAAACTGTATTCTTTTAAACACAGCCTGGCCCATTAGTTCCAGCCTCTTATTGGCTAGCTCTTACATATTGATCTAACCCATTTCTAATAATCTGTGTAGCCCACGAGGTGGCTTACCAGGGAAGATCTTAACCTGTGTCTGTCTGGAGTGGGAGAATCATGGCGACTGTCTGACTCGGCTTCCTTCTCCCAGCATTCTGTTCAGTCTTCTCCGCCTACCTAATTTTCTGTCCTATCAAAGGGCCAAGGCAGTCTCTTTATTTAACCAATGAAATTAACAGAAAACAGAAGACTCTCCCCCATCACTGCAACAGGTCCACACATTGTCCCCATTACTTAACTCAGAACACAGCAGGATTTCAGTTTACTTATGATTTTAAAGACGTCTTCTAGCTAAGTATACTCCTAAAAGTCTCAATTAAGGGTAATATTTTCCTTTTATTTTCTATACACATTTTAAAATAAATAAATGAGTAGATGCATACTGTATTTAATTTTTTTTAAATTGGATCACTTTGTAATCCAATTGACCTTTGTATTACTATGAATCCCAGGTTGGCCTGGGATTCACAGCTTTCTCCTACATTACCCTCCTGTAAGTAGAGATTGCAGGCATGTGTTACCTCGATGCTTATTGGCCACATTTTAATGATATATAGTCCCTGTCATATTGTTTCTTGCTTAATTTAAAGATTATAAATAATATTTGACTGATTTTAGGTGCTGCAGGAATGGGAACAAAGTATAACTAGAGAATTAAGAGAAGGTAGGTGTCAATTTTGATTCATTAAATTTGGATTAATTAACTGATTCCTGGAATAAAGTATAAATAGCTAACAGTATATCTTTCAGTGGGAGTTTCTACATTGCTATTTGTTCTTACAAAATCAAGGGAAAGGTGTGCAAAACAAAGCATTCTTAATGAAAATATATTTATCCACTGTTTATTCCTTTCCTATCGCTTTAAGTTCCTCAAAGCCTTAACAGCTTAAACAGATACTTTTTATATATAGAGAGTAACATTTTGCTAAGAGTTGCAAAGTAATGTGGTTAGCCTAAAATATGAGGGTTCATTTAACCTGGTATTAAAAACACCACGTTTCTGAAATGTGGATATGAACTAGATGAAGAGTAGTGATCACACCTGTGTGAGATGATACAATGGGTATGTATTATTCTGTATGCACCATGTGGCTCCACTCTCTTCATTCTTGTGAAACTATCCTTAAACACAATGGCATAGCTCCAAAGACCCTTGGGATTACAGGCAGCTAAGGATAAAGATTCTGCTTCAGGGAAGAACACAGCAGTTGGTATCCAACACCAAATGGTCAGCCCTGAAAATATACATACAGGTAGCCTTATACAGACAGAGCAGGTGGTATTTATGTATTTAGTAATATATATATACATATATATATATATATACATGCATGTATGTATGTGCGTAACAATAATTAATGAAAAAGTGACCATGAATTTGAAAAAGAGTGATTAGGGATATATGAGAGGGTTTGGACAGAGGAAAGCAACAGCAAAAGAGCTACCCTTCATAAACTGTCACTTGACAAGTGCCTTTCCACTCTCCCAGCATTCCAATCTTCCTTATCTGTTTACTGTTTATCCTCAGGGGAAGCTTACATTTCCTTATCATCAACTGAAAATACCCAAGTCCACTTGTTCTTGGCAGTACGTCAGCCTTACTTCCCTCTACCTGCTGGCTCTCACTCCTCGCCAAGGCAGCCTACGCGGAACTCCACCCGCACTCCTCCTGCCCGTGTTCACGTTCTTCTCTCATTCTGCTGTATTTCCTTTCTTCTCGCCCTTCAGATATCAGCTCTTAGATATCCACCAAAAAGCCGTACTGACATCTGAGTCTGATTGTTCTAGAAGTGTTGTGTTTTGTACCTGTCAAAGTGTCTGTGAGTACATGGGCATTGTCAACTCACCTGTTCTTTTTCTTAGCATTATAGTATTTGGTTGTGGAGGAACAGACTGTGTACTCCTCATCTGTCTTACCTGTGCTTGTCACAACGCCTTACTAAACAGCTCTTGAAGAATGTTTGAAGACCGAGAAAACCAGATGTACTGTCATTTAGTCACATTGGCAATTAATTGTATAACTATTGCCAATTTCATTTGTCATTTCTACTGTAATAGTTTTAATTTTTCTTTATTAATGAGAATTTTATACATGTACATAAGAAATACTATATATATATATATATATATATATATATATATATATATATAATTTCCTCCAACTTCCCTTATTTTTCCCCCAACATGTCCCCTTCCATCTTCACTCTTTGTTTTATAATTCGCCAGCTTCAGTTAATGCTGCTCATTTGTCATGGGTGTGGAGCAATTCACTGGAGCCCAAGAATCCTCCTAGTGGCCGTATTTCCCCAAAGGAATGATTCTTCCCCTTTAGAAGCTATCAGCTCTCAATGGCTCCTCAGTAAGCGATAGAGCCTGGAAGTCACCAGCCCCATCTGTGCCAGATGTGATCTTGGGTAGGTCTTTGCTCCATCTGTACCAGATGTGATCTTGGATAGGTCTTTGCTCCATCTGTGCCAGATGTTGATCTTGGGTAGGTCTTTGCCCCATTTGTGCCACATGTTGATCTTGGGTAGGTCCTGTGCAGGTAAGCACAAGCACATATTCTGTGAGCTCATGAGTATGATGGTGTTTCCTGTCCACAAGGCAGCACCCCTCCTCATCCTCTCATTTTGGTATTCTTTCCACTTCTTTTCTGCATTATTCCCAGTCTTAGCTCAGGGGATTGTCCTGTTTAGAGCTCAGGGGATTGTCTCTTATTCTCAGGGCTCTGAGCAGTTTTGCATCTCTCCATTGACTACTGTCTACTGCAGATAGAAGCTTCTCTTATGACTGCTGAGACCAGCCCGGGTCTTTGGGTATAAACATAACTGTTTAGAAGGTTACAGATATAATGAACATTAGCAAAACAATAGTAGGTTCTGCCCTCCAGTCTGTGGCCTGCTGAGCTGTGCTGTCTAGTTTTATGTCAACTTGACACAAGGTATATTCATCAGAGAGGAGGGTGCATCAGCTGAGAAAATGCCTCTAGAAGACAGGGCTGTATGCAAGCCTGTAGTGAGTTTTCTTAATTAGCTATTGTAGCATGGATGATAAAAATCCGGAGACAGATACAGGGGTTAAAGCTGAAGATGAGAGAAGCAGAGCAGTAAGCCACTAGAGAGACCTTTTTCCTCTATCAATGCTCAGACAAAAGGGGTGATCCTCAGACTGCCTAGAGTGCACTGTATCTCCACCAAACCCCAGACTCCACACTCCAGTGAATTCCTGTCTCTTCCCCTCTGTCTGCTCAGCTATATCCCTTCTTGTCTCCACCTCCCTAGTGCTGGGATTAAAGGTGTGTGACTTCCAAACACTAGGATTAAAGGGGTGAGATTAAAGCCACCACCACCTGGATCTGTTTTGGATAGATCTTGTGTAGCCCAGAGTAGCCTTGAACTCACAAAGATTTGTCTATCTCTGTCTCCTGAGCCCTAGGATTAAAGGTGCATGCCACCACTCCCTGGCCTCTAGTGGCTTAGCTTTGCATTCTGATCTTCAAACTTTATTTATAAAAATACATATAAAATATCACTACAAACTATTGATGGAGGAGGGCCCGGCTTACTGTAGGTGGTGTCAACCGTGGGCTGGTGGTCTTGGGTTCTATAAGGTTGAGCAAGCCATGAAGAGCAAACCAGTTAGCAAGCACTCTCTTCCATGGCCTGTGCATCAGTTCCTGCCTCTGAGTTTCTGCCCTGTTTGAGTTCCTGTCCTGACTTCCTTCAGTGATAAACAGTGACATGGAAACATAAGCCAAACAAACCATTTCCTCCCCAAGTTGCTTTGGTCATGTGTTTCACAGTAGAAACCCTAGCTA
This sequence comes from Microtus pennsylvanicus, assembly GCF_037038515.1. NCBI lineage: Eukaryota > Metazoa > Chordata > Mammalia > Rodentia > Cricetidae > Microtus > Microtus pennsylvanicus. The sequence goes on from NC_134594.1 coordinate 7,532,850, forward strand.
AGATACCAACCAAAGGTTTTTGATCAGGATGACAGTACCAGGCACTGAATTTCCTTCTCTATACGGCCTCAGATCCAATCAGAAAGTGGTTAGTCCATAGCAGTCACGCTACAATTCTCCAGTGAAATATACTAAGTTTGTCTTCATTAACATTGATATTTTTTTAACTTTTTAAAGCTAACTCATTATTAATTCACTATAAAGTCTTTAACATAGAGATTTTTTTTCTTTGCAGCTACTGCTGAATCTGGACTTCATAGAACTTCTTCTCTAGAATTCACTCATATGTGAAGTCAGAGTCTTCCCGACAGACCTATCGAAAGAATGTGTAGAGATCTTAATACACACACACACACATACACACATAATTTGAAATATAATATTTTACCTTTGATATGTTATTTGACTGTTCATAAAACATTTTTATTATTTCCAGTATGTATAAAACATTAAAGGATATTTTGTATCAGAGATTGGTGGTAAAAAATAAATAATCTGTAATTAATTTTTAAGTAAACATTTCAAGTTAACACATGTACCATGGAATTTTATGCACTCGGGCTTCTTCAATGCTAGTTGTCACAGTGGCACACAGAGAAAAAATTCTTAATGATTTGGTGGGATTAAATGTCACCTTAGTGAAGACTTATTTGCCAATTTTTATCAACCCATGGATATATATTAATATATATTTTAAATATTATCATATATAGTTTAAATATCATCTTGATATACTGGCATCATAGCCATTGTCAACACATTTTAATTCAACTTAACAAAATCATAGATAAAAAACAGACACTGTGGAAATTCAGAAAGTCATAATGACTTGCTTTTAAAATCTTTATTCCACCAAATCAAAGCATCTAACAGAAACGGATCAATGTCTAGCTATATATGGGATACCAAAGCTGTATCAAGATGAAAAGCAATAATTTAAATAGACATCTTCCTTGCTGCGTTACAATGTCTCAATCTTCCTTGCTGAGTTACAATGTCTCAATCTTCCTTGCTGAGTTACAATGTCTCAATCTTCCTTGCTGAGTTACAATGTTTCAATCTTCCTTGCTGAGTTACAATGTTTCAGTCTTCCTTGCTGAGTTCCAATGTCTTAATCTTCCTTGCTGAGTTGAATTTCTACTCAGGCATTACGAGCTCAACCCTCTCTTGTAAGTTCCCGCAGCACAGGGCACTAGCTTAGAATAGTGATCGTGTGGCGAGCTCCTGTCTTCCCTGTGTGCTGAGTGTCAAGAAATAATTTGGTAGGTTAGGTTATAAACTGACAATTTTTATAGTGTTGCTTGGCAGCGGTGGTGCACGCTTTTAATCCCAGCACTCCAGAGGCAGAGGGTGGAAGATCTTTGGACAGCCAAGGCTACACAGAGAAATTCTGTCTCAAAACCAAAAAGAAAACAAGACAAAACAAAAAAACACCACCACCAACAACAACAGCAAAAACTATAAATAGTGCCAAAATTAAAAATTCCTAGAAAGAAACTGTGTCTGCAGAGACTGATTATAATTTCAATACTGGGAGGAATGGAACGTTAGGGTCCCTGAGGCTAATTGACCTTATTTTGGGTTAGTTTTAACCCTCAGGTCAGCCATTCCTTGACCACTTCTGTGTGAGAACTAGTCTTGTGGGTATCACACAGAAGCTTTTGGAATCTATTGGCTTACCCAATGCACTGGCTCCCACCAACCCAAAAGCAAGAATGTCATCAGATGGCATTTTAGGCCTGTACAAAGCCTCCCCTTCTTGCTGTAACCCTCTCTAAAGTACCCTCTAATTCATCTTAAACTCTTGTTTTATGACTTTTCTGGTCTGTAAAACTATGAACCTCCATAAAACTTCCTCCACGTTAGAACACAGAGTTGGGGGAAGTCTGAATCTGTGTCCTTGGCCGTGCTCCCCCAAATGGCTCAGGAATAAAATATCTCTTATTCTCTTTACGATGGGGCTCTGTTTCTTCTGTTGACAGTACTGTTATTTTTTTTTTACTTGCATTAGTAAGTGTAATGGTCGTATGTCTCTGAGTAGTTATACTGTGCTAAGCGCCTTTCCCATATGTGTTAATGTGAGATGCAGAAGGGTATCTGAACTATGTTTTAAACTGTACTTCCCTCTGCTGGTGTAAGCTGATTGCTTCTCACATCTATTTACTGTGAGGCCAGTGGAAAGAAAAGACAATCAAGGAATTGAGTGACTCCAACAGCACAGGTTTAACCTGGAGGGGGTGCACCTGTCTGCCTTTAGGCTGGGGCAGTTAGGGGGAAAGTGTTGGAAGGTGAAAGGGAACTGGAATATTTCCTCTTTTTTCTCTAGGTTGGCCAATGCTAGGGAGTTATGCCCAAGTTATTAATCCCCAAATGAATTCACGCAGCCCAGTTTCTGATGCAAATTACACGAGGGTCTTTATTTTACAAACCCGAGTATGGACCACCCCTTTCTAGCACCCCAGCTTTGTGAGTGAGGAAAGTATGTGTTGATGAGCCGGGGAGGGGAGATGTTTAAAGGGGAAGCACAGGAATCAGGGCAACTCATGTCCTGTTGTCTTAGGATTGGGTAAGGAGGACATAGGGTAAGGTAGTTTCTGAAACCACTGGCCAGTTTTGGGGCATGAAACACTAACAAAGAGCTATAAATTACTGACAAGGTATCTTCAAGGACAGGATGCTTCCTAGGAACATCTGGACCTCATTAAATTTTATGGTCCTGGTCCCTAGTCCCTTAATTGGCTATTTATGGAGTATCTATTCAAATTCCACCATTGCAGCACATTTCTGGAGCTGAGATCCCCCACCCCACCCCCCATTATATGGTTTAAAATGAAGCCTTTTCATTAAAACAGTGCTTGCAAAGTCAGGACCTCACAAGGGGTAATGGTGAGTTGAAGAATTTTAAGTGATCCATAAGCATTTCTAATCTATACTCTCCACATTTTACCCTTTTCTCTCGCATTATAGGGGTTCCCCCTTAGTTCATCTGAGGTGTTTCGTATATTAAGGAAAGTATATAGTTGTATTGTTGTTTTATTTTTTGTGAACCCATGAGTTTACTGGGGTTAATTTACAAGAGTTGTGAGTGAGGTGTTACTTACAGGAACATGGATGACTCAAGGCAGCTGTAGCCCTGAAAAGTCTATCTCTTGGAAACTAAAACCCTGGAGTTTTCTGCACGATCTGTGGGCAGCTGGATAAGTTGAAGTGGCAGGGAGGGGCCCCATGTATTGGTTATTTTTCTATCGCTGTTTTAAAACGCCATGACCAAGGCAGGCTGTAGAAGAAAGCGTTTCCTTGGGGCTTATGTCCAGAGGGATTAGATTCCATCGTGGTAGAGAATCATGGAGGCAGGAGGCAGGGAGCTGAGAGCTCACATCTTGAATAGCAAACAGGAAGCAGAGAAGCTAACTGGGAATTGCATTGGGTATTGAAATCCCAAAGCCCACTCCAGTGACATACTTCCTCCACCAAGGTGACACCTACCTCAAACTTACCTCCTCAAACTGCACCAGCAACTGGGAACCAAGTTCAAATGGCTGAGACTTCCAGGTGACATCTCTTTCAAACCACCATGACAATCATGTATCTGTGGGAAAACCTTAAAAATTATTCACAGCTTTCTTTTAATTTTTCTCTATATGTTTGTTTGGATTGTGGATTTAAAACTGTTTTGAAACAATATCCTCGCCGTGTTTGTTGCTGAGGTTGATGGCCTGAGGTCGGCTGAGCCTCCCACTGCAACTTCCCGGTTAGCTGAGAGTACATCACGTGCCATCATACTAGGCTAAGCATCTTAATATAGTTAAGGTTAGTGTTCGGTCTTTTTTTGTTATATTAAAATAATACACACAGAAGTATACAGACAACCAGCTAATGAGCCAATAAAAATTATGAGTTCTTTATTATCCAGCAACCAAAGTGGGCTTACACCTCAGACTCTGTTGGTGCTAAAGCTCAGGGGTACAGCTGTTTTTGCCTTTAAACAGCATACTTTAGAGCTGAAGAGATGGCTCAGCGGTTAAGAGCATTGCCTGCTCTTCCAAAGGTCCTGAGTTCAATTCCCAGCCACCACGTGGTGGCTCACAACCATCTGTAATGAGGTCTGGTGCCCTCTTCTGGCCTTCAGGCATACATGCAGAAAGAATATTGTATACATTATTTACACACACACACACACACACACACACACACACACACACACACACACACATATATATATATATATTAAAGGCCGTACTTTACATCAGCATCAGAGGACAGATTAACCTGGCAATGTTCATTCCTGGCAGAGTATAGTATTCATTTCAGGTGTAGCATTTTTTGACTTACACCTTCTTCGATTGCTTTAGTTTCTATTCATTATTTTGGTTAGAAATCTCAAACATAGCTGGGCGGTAGTGGCACAAGCCTTTAATCCCAGCACTCAGGGAGGCACAAGCAGGTGGATCTCTGTGAGTTCAAGGCCAGCCTGATCTACAGAGTGAGTTTCAGGACAGCTAGAGATACACAGAGAAACCCTGTCTCAAAAAACCAAAAATAAAACAAAAATAAGAGAAAAGGGAAAAAAAAGAGAAAAGACATCTCAAACACATTGCCAAGGCAGGCGTGATTACGGGGGAGCCAGAAGGCTGAGAGAGGAGCACAAAACGGAGTCAGGACGAGATGGCATTACCATAGTCAACATTCTGAGTGTTGGGATGGGTGGACAAAATCCTTCCCTGTTCTATTTCCCATAACATCTTCTAGAATTTTAGCAATGTTACACATGGGAGAAAGTGGGAAGAGTAGAGGGAGGGAAACTGTCCAGATTTACACTGTATGAGAAAAGAATCTGTGTTTAATGGGGGGAGGGGGGACGTGGAGGGCAGCAGACAAACAAGTCCTTCTGAATCAACACCATCCAAGCTCATAGGAACTCCCAGAGACAGGCAGCACACACAGGGCCTGTTCGGGTCTGCACCAGGTCCTTCGCATATAAATTATGGCTTGTGTTTATTGTTTTCATGGGATTCCTGAGTGTGCAAAGGAGAAGGTTTCGTTTCTTGTGCCTTCTCTTGGGCTCCTTTCCTTCAGTTTGTTTGTTTTGTCCAATTTCTACTTGCTAGTTTTTGTATTATCTTACTATATTTTATTACTATTCCTTAGAAGTCCGTTTGTTTTCTGATGAGAGACAGAAAGGGAGTGAATCCATAGTGGAGGGGAGGTAGGAGGACCTGGAAGCAGTAAAGGGAAGGAAAACAGTAATCAGGATATATCATATGAGAAAAAATAACTTCAATAAAAGAAAAAAGGAATATCCAATATTCTGATGTTTTTATCTTGTTGTGGAAATGTGGGTTAAAGGAAGAAGAAAAAGCTGTAGAAATAATTGGAAGAATTTACAAATCAATTTACAAGATATTTCCCCTTGATTTCTGGAGTGCTCTTGAAATCAAGTGCAGCTTTCCTAGCCTTTTCAGGAGAAATTATGTCAGGGCATATGAGTGGATTGCCAGTCTTCCGCATCTACGATCCTGAGCTGCTCTTGGAGAGCACTGAGCCTTCTCAACTGTAGCCCACAGGACTCATGCAGCTAGGAAGATCCAGCGAGACAGGGGAAATATAATGAAAGAACCCTGTCATGTTTCCAGAAGTCACTCAAGTAACATAGCTGAGGGAAAACCACTTTAATTTATTGAAATCATACAAACGTTAGACAAATAATTGTTAGTCCTACTTCTGAGGCCAGTATAAGACCCCTACCACAATTTTAAAGCCAAGTTAGAGCAAGCTCTATTAAATACTGTCAGGACAATGGACACTGGCCAGGTCCATGCCTGGGATTCCCAGAGAATGGCAGTGAGTTAGTTATATTAATCCAGTGCCTATAAAGGCAAAACCCACAAGTCTATGTACTTCCTACCACCATCCAATCCAGGATAGCCTCACCCTATCTCTGTAATTTTATCTATCAGTGCCTGCCAAGTGTTTTGCTATATTTCCATGGATAGCTATTTCGAGAAGAGTGGACATTTACCCAAAATATCTAAGAATCGGATACTTTCAACCAAAATTTCAATTATATACTGTGGTTTTTATTTGCTGTAATGTATTAAACGTCAGAGGCAATTTGGGATTCAAAAGCTAGGACTCTAAGTCATTGTGTGCATTTCCCACAATGAGCTGCTAAGGTGAGCAGAGCAGAGTATGCTGACTAGACTTTCCACATCCATGTAGTAAATTATATGTATTCTGTGGTATTGAGATGATAGACAGTTTAGAGTGACAAACATGTTTAATCTATATCTTAATTAAATGTATGGCAAGTAAAATGTTTGGAGGCAAGGAAAACAAAGTTATACATGTATGTGTACATGTGTGTGTATTTGCTCATGCACACAAAAGCTTTTGTCCATTTAAAGCTTCTTTGGTGTTGAATGTGCAACATGAAAAACGACCTAACACTCTTTTTCCAGAGAGCCTAACAACCCCAACTCTTGAATTATTGAGTTACAGCGAAGAAGGATGACTGGGTTTTGTCAAACACTGGCCAAGTAACTATGAACAGAACATTTTCTTTTCTCGCAAATACCAACATGATCAACTGAATTGGCGACTGCTCAGTAGTAACCCATTCTCGCCGTAAAATTCACCTTTTTATATGGCACTGTGTGCTTTAGCAATATTTACATAGGGTTTTCCCATTGACACCCATAAGTGGCCTTGGGTTGTCATGTGTGTGAAGAACATGTTGTTTTTATTGATTTTTTGGCATCATCATTATCTTCATTTTAAAAAACTTCAAAATTTTCCATCTTTTTGTTATCTAGAAAAAAATTAATTGCTTTTCAGTGAACCAGTTTTTATCATTTATATGGGATTTCTCTGCAAGGGAAGGTGGTTTTTTTTTCCCCATCATTTGGTGTAGAGGGGAAAAGGAGAGTGGAATGGCAGGAAGAATTAGTTTTTGGTCATATAGTCCAGTTCCCCTGTGCTAATGGTTTGCTTAGACTTCGTCTATTTCTGGGATCTATCTGAGTAAACTGTATTTTCTTGTAACATCCATTTAGTTTCCTGTTTGTTTAAAGTTGAGTAAAATTAGTTTCTTGATAATCTATTTTCTATATATGTGATTTTCCTACTTTAAAAATATCGCATCAAGGCTGAGTGTGGTGGCACACACATTTAGTCGTAGTCCTTAGAGGGCAGAGGCAGGTGGATCTCTGTGAGTTCAAGGCCAGCCTGGCCTACATAGTTAGTTCCAGGACGGTCAGGGTTATAAAGAGAAACCCTGTCAAACCAAAGAAAAAAACGTCAAGTGAGATTGTTCCCTTTATTTTTTCTTTTTGCTTATTTGAGGGTCGTGTTCACTTTGGTTTAGTGTTTCTAATATATTTTACATTAATTGTAGGTAGAAGATAGAACCAATTTCTCCCCATCACCAGAAAACAGTGTGTCATTTATTTAAAAATTCTGGGACTCTTCACACTCAAAACAGCACAGAAATAAAAAAAAAATCAATTAAAACCTGAGGAAACCTGAGCAACAAGGAACTGAATACATAGAGTTCTTATAACTCTGCAGGAAAAAACAAGGTATGTAGCCACACACAAAAGGCTTATGGCACAGTATTCCCAGGGAGGTCGTAGAACTATCTGATGACGTTACTGATAAAAGTTTAACAAAAGAGGTCCTTCCATGGGGAGGGGAGAGGCAGGGAGGGGAACAGAGAAAAATGTTGAGCTCAATAAAAAGCAATAAAACAAAGATGTCCTTCCACTCAGAATCACCTTTGATGTGAGGAGTTCATTAGTGCTGAGTTACAGTGCAACGGGCTCTAGTGCTGGCCAGCGGGCCTGATCACCAGGACTCTTCTTGAAAACATAGGCAAGCCAGTTTGTATCCTGAGCGTCTAAAAGTTGGAAACTTTCAGGACAGATTCCTAAATTTTTAAGCAGGTTCTGGCATAGCCCAGGCTGGCCTCAAACTTGCTGTGTAGGGGAGGATGGTCTTGAACTCCTGATCCTTTTGCCTCCACTGGGCCCCCTTCATTTCCGATGGACTGTTTTCTTACGTGTTTTCTGAGTTCCTGATGTTAAACCAACCAGTCAAGAATAAGACCATTACCACAGTTTAAAGTCAAACTTGAAGCAAGCTTTAATTAAATACTGGCCAGGTTAATGAACTCTCTAGCCAAGTCCATCACTGGTTTCCCAGAAAACGGCCCCAGGACATGGTTTGTAGGGGCTTAAGTATTTTCCATCAGGTCCGATCATACATCTTGAAATATTCCCCAGCTGAGCCTTCCGCCCATGTGTGTTCAAGCACATCCGGTGTTGGGTCAAGCAAACTTGTTTAGGGGAGTGCAAACCCAAGCATTTTTGTTTTCTGGATCTCTTAGGTATAGAAATTAAAACACAAAATGTAACTTTGACTCTCACGCTGGGTTAGTCCAAAGGTATTATTAGTTCTCTGAAGCCATTATTTTTTTCGTCTTTACCCTTGTTTTCATTCTGCATTCAATTTCACATTTTCCTTATTTTGATTTTTGAGGACGGCCTTGAAGTATTGCTCAGGCTGGCCTATAACGCACTGTCTAGTCCGTGCTCCCATTCACCACAATCCTTCTGCTTTTTTAGTTCTGGGTTTGCAAATATGTGACTCTATGCCTGGTTTCTTTCTGTAATTGTTGTGACCCTTTAATTGTCTGTTTTACAATGTATTTGTCCCCCAGGAACCTTGCCCCAGCTGTCTCCAATAACTATCTACAGATATTTTTACTGTGTCTTTATTTTCTAGATATTCTGCCACTCAGTTTCGACTTCCCCTTTTCTGATGTTCAGGGAGAGCGCTTGCATTTTGAGTGGGGGTTAGAAAGGCTCCGGGTCGCCACGGAAGGTGGCGAGCTGGCTCCGCCCCCGGCGCCGGGCTGCTGGAGCCCAGCCCCTCGATCCACAGCCACCCCGGTCTAATCAGCCAATCGGTGCCTTTGAAACACCCGGCTCTGTGATTGGCTCTCGCGGAGACGCCCACCTAGCCTTCGGTGCAACGGTGGCCGACCGCGGTCAAGAGGCTTGCGAAGCGAGGGACGCTTTCACGAGGACGCCGGGCGGATTTTGGTGTCCGGCCGGGCTGTGCGGAGATGGCGGCGGCGGCTCTGCTGGCTGTGGTGGACAGGAACCAGTTGCGGCGGGTCCCGATCCTGCTGCTGCAGCCGAGGTGACGGTGGGGGCGGCGGGTTCGTGCGCGGCCGGGTTGCGGGGGCGCCGGGTCACGTGAGCGACCCTTCAAGTGTTTGTGTGGTTTTGGTGGGCGCTGTCCCACTTCAACCGGTTGGCTCTTCCCCTGGTCCCTTGTCATTGGCTGGTTTCTGCTCTGGCGTTTGGGAGGGTGGCGCTCTGAGCTTGCGGGATTTGGCACCCGGCAGGGCTATTCCTACCGCAGAGTGCACAGCTGGAGGCATGGGCCAGGACCCCCTTCCCAAAGTCTCTTTTAGCTCAGCTCCCCCATCTTGAGTGCAGTTCACGGGATTCCCATTATTGGAAGGAATCAAATTAATGAGAGCCACCTTGCAGAGGGCTGAGGAATTTTGTCGAAAGCCGTTCACAAGTTTGAACAAAGCTGTACCCCAGATACTTTTGGCGATGAAGCTCCACGCTTCGTGGACAGTAATTTCTGCAGTGAAAACCACCCACATTTTGGAATAGCAGCCTCCCAGTACCCACCTGAGGGCAAGATTGCCCTGCGGGCAGAAGGCTGGTCTCTCCTACCCGCAGCTGCTCACTGTGTGTTTGAACTTGGCCAGGTTATCTTATGTCTTTGCTTCAGTTTCTTCTACGTGGAAGTAATGGTGCTCGCATCTAGCGGAGATAATATTAATATGATACTAGTCCTCTCTTTTGTCCAAATTAACAAGTGGATAAAAATTTAACCAGATGTGGTCCATATGATTTAGTCAATTAACTGACTTTGAAGAATCAACGCTTTTCTCTTCAACAAACAGAGGTAGATGCCCTGACTTTTCAGTGACTTCTTAGACTCACCCGTATTTTAGGTAAGAAAGATGGTGAAATTAGTGCTAATGCTGTTTCCTTTTCTTAAGTTTCCAACCACTGCCTCTGACTCATTCTCTTCTCTGTTCTCTCAAAGTCTGCTTAATTGTCCGTAAAAAAAAAAAAGAAATCTTTGGTAGCTGTCATCCTGTTAATAGTTTCTAGAATTAAAACTCTAACCAGCATGGGATTTTTTTTTAACCAGTCATGATTCTGCTAATCTCAGAGAAAAGAATCCTTAGTAGTACGATTCTAGGTATGAGAATAGATGCTGTCTTAATTGGTGCCATTATCTCATGGCAGCAACTTACTTATCTTGATTAAATGTTTTAAGATGTAGCAAAAATAACTGTAAATAATAGGATAGCGCAATCAGAACATTGTCAGGATAGAGGATTCTCTAAGAACTATGTTTTTCTGCCTGTCCTGTCTCAGTCTTTACTAGCTGAAAGGAACATGCTCTCAGTGGGCCCATTACGAAGTTGCTGTTTCGTAAGCGTGACTGCCTGGAAAGGCCTTAAACCTTAACTTACTCGAACAGGTCAAAGGGAAGTCAGTGCTCCAAGTTGGAAAAGGTCTCATAAAGATCAGGAAAGATGTCTTCCTTCTTGAAGATCAAGAATGTGAGGTGGGTTGGGTTGAAAAGATTTACGACAGCACCAGTCTCCTGGAGAGGCCAACTGCAAAGCTCTCATGCCAAAGACGTGTCTTCCCGGTTTCAAGAATGACAACTGATTAAGTGTGTTTAGACAAAAGATTCTGTCCCACCTGGTCCTGTAGCCACTCAGTCCCAAAGAAACACACAGAGGCTTATATTAATTGTAAACTGTTTGGCCTATTGTTCAGGCTTATTGCTAACTTGCTCTTACAACTTAAATTCACCCATAATTCTTGTCTTTGTTTAGCCATGTGGCTTGGTAGCTTTTCTCACTAAGGCATTCTCATCTTGCTTCCTCTGCATCTGGCTGGTGACTGACTCTGCCTTTCCCCTTCCCAGAATTCTTCTAGTCTGGTTGCCACCCCCAACCCCCCACCCCCCGCCCATGTTTCCTGCCTGGTTTACTGGCCAAACAGTGTTTTATTAAACCGATACAAGTGACAAACCTTTACAGTATACAAGAATATTATCCCATAGCAGTGTGCCTCAAGTGACCCTTGGGAAATCACCACTAGTCCTGGTGATTGCACATTTACATGTAAAGTGTATATGCATATTATTGCAGATAAATAATATCTAATGCATACTGTGATCTTTGTGCTTTATGATGGAACTAAGCATCAGTCTATAGTCAACTGTGGCTTTGCTTGGAAAATTGTATACTTTAGAGCTGAGAAGTATCTTTAAGATTGCCTCTTACAGAATGGGAGCTATAGGTTAACACTTGACTAGCAGGTGTTTGTGGCCCTCTATCTGTAAAATTTATTCCTTACTATTTAAGTTTCCTCATTGAGGGGGTATTAGTAAAAAAAGATTGAGGCACCCCAACGTGATCTGACCGTGGGCAAGCAGTGCTGAAGAGAAGCTGTGGGCACTAGGCCATAGCCAACATTGCTTATTTCTGTTATTCTTGCTCAGCTTCCTTCCTTCAATTCCTCTGCCTTTATATCAAAACTGTCTCATCAGAGGTTTGCATTCAATTTGCTTTTTCAAACTGTAGTTTGATTAGCATATTTGATTCAATAAAATAGAACAGATAACAAAGTGCAGAGTGAGAGTAATCTTCCTTGACAATTGTGTGTGTGTGTGTGCATGCATGTGTGCGTGTGCGTGTGTGCGCGTGTGCTGGGTGATCTTCAGGCAAGCTTTATTTGTTAAAACATAAACAAAATATCCCTACATTTTACTATTACTTACAGTCCAACAAAAGGTTTTTAAACAGCCGAGGTAGATGATTCTAAAGCGCCTTAGCCTTGTAATTGTCTCTCTGGCCATGTGCCAGCTTCAGATGTTAAACAGGATAGGTGACTCATTCAAAGACCTTGACACACAGGGAACCTGGCCAGCACTCAGCCTCCCGGGTTCTAGGTAGGTCTTTTTCCATGGAGAGTCTTAACAAACCACCTTGCTAATGGGCTTAGGTTAACCTTTCGCCATATCTGGACTTGTTTGTAAGTTTTGAAAGAGCAGTAGCTGATCTTGTATATTCTGATTAATTATAATTCCATTTGGGTTTATTTTATAGGGAATGGGCTTGGAAGCAGAGAACCATGAAGTATGGGACAACCCCAGGTACTGGCAGACTTGGTTTGGCATTGCTTTAGGATGTGAGCCAAGAAAAAGAAATACGTAATCTTTAATTTGTGCACAGTAGAATTAGCCTTGCGTAAACAAGCCTTCATACTTTGGTATTTTCATGATAACTTTCTAATTAATTACTTCAGTCACCAATTTTGCCTTTTATGTCAAATCCTTTTTGTTATTGGTGTGAATTTTGATGTGTAATGATGGACAACATTTTCAATTTTTTGTTTGTTTGTTTATTTTTTTTTTAAGACATGGTCTCCCTACATAGCCCTGGCTATCCTGGAACTCACTATGTAGACCAAGCTGGGTTTGAACTCACAGAGATCTTCCTGCCTCTGCCTCCTAGAGTACTGGGATTAAAGGAATGCACCACCACTGACTGGCCACAAAACATTTTTTTTTAAAGAAAAACTTTATTTTAAACTGTCAGCATTTATCTCATTTATGATGATAGAAATGTTTATCATAATATTTTTCTAGATCAGACAGTTTTATTACCATGGTTAAAACAAAAGGAAATAGTGAATCTCTTTGGCACTCAGAATTAAATATGAACCATCAGATGACTGTGCAGGCGATATTGCAGGGACCGTTGCCCGCTATACTGTATCATTTCTTTATAAAATGTGATTACATAAGTGTTTATCTTATGGATGAATCCTAAGTGTGTGAACAGGACATCATCTTATGAATAGCTTTTTAAGAAATAAATTTGGAAGAGCTATGCAGATGGGCAAAGAAGTGGCCTGTGCTGTTGGACACATTTGGAACGCGTGTCTTGATTAGGTTTAGACTGGATTCTAGTACTGGGAAGGAATGAAAACCAGCCACATTTCAGGCAATAGCGTAGGAAAGCCTTGAGAAGCCTGTTGATCTGACCGGATGAGAACAGCTCTCTGGGGAGATGGCTGAGTGATATTGACTGTAGAGAGCTAGAGACATGAACGAGCTGGAGCCGCTGAGAACACAGATGTCACCCACGTAGAAGGGGTGGCATTTGAGAGTAACAACACAGCACATGACACAGAAGAAAACTGAGAGCCAAGTCATGTCTCCTTCACACGTGTTTCTGGATGTCCGTGTCCTGAACTCTTCTATATGAAGATCATACAGTCTGGCTTTTTAAGCTTTATGTAACTTTTACTGAGTAGCTTGAGTTTGATTAATAGAGATATGATACTTTAGTGAACAGAAAAGAAATCCACTGTCTAATACTAAGGGTGATTTTGAGCGTCAGTGTACCGGTTTCGTCAAAGCCTTTAAGAGCTGACTAGTAACATATTTTAATTTCTCCTTTCCTAATATCACTTGTGTCTTGCTTCATGGTGTCTTAACAGGAAGAAGCATTGCCAAGGTCCTCATTGCAAACAGAGGAGAAATTGCTTGCAGGGTGATGCGAACAGCCAAAAGGATGGGCATACAGTCTGTGGCTGTTTACAGTGAGCCCGACAGGAGCTCCATGCATGTGGATATGGTACGCTGCTAAGAGCTGGGAGCAAAATCTTGTTGGCGATTGCATGTATCGGCCTCTGTGTCCAGTTTAGTTCTTTACGGGGCAGTTGTTGATTGCAAGTGTTAACTAGGTTCCTTTAGGTAGGTTCCAACTTCCTGGACCAGCTTCAGATGGCTTCTTGGTTTTGTTTTTTGTTTTGTTTTGTTTGTTTTGTCATAGTAAACTACTCTGTCTTGTTAGAAATAAGTTTTCCTCCTGTCTTTCAGGTCTCTGAACCTTTCTCCTTTCTCAGTGTCCTTTCTGGACCCCACCCACTTGTATGTATTCGACCATTACTGTTAAAGTTCTGATGTCGAGACTTGCCTTGACCCTCCTCCTTTCTCACTGTGTTTTTTATTTGATCATTTGACCTCTCCCTTTGACTTTGTGGAAAACCCCCAGATTTCTGTCTGTAGATCAGCCTTCCTTTTGAACACGGGTGTCCAGGGACACCAAGCTGCCCATTTGTCAGACAGCAAACCAGTATGTCCTGACGCTGAACTCTAGCTATTTTATCTACACGCAGCTTGATGGTCTTCACACTTCCCTTCCCAGTGCCAACACCTCTGCTGAAGCAAATAATGGTGCAGAGACCTGGGTCTGGTTCAATGTCCCCTTCCTCTTTTCCTCGCTATTTAGAGAGCACTAAGGGCTCCTCCCACTTCCTCCTGCCCTCTCTTACCTGCACTAGAAATCAGGCCACTGTCTTGACTGGAGAGTGCTGTTGCCTTCTGAGCCTTCTTCCTGTTCCCCCCTGGTCCTCTTAGGATCTCTTTCTTGCATGTCAGCCAGACCAAGTTCTGAACCAAAATTGTTCACATAGTTTAATTGCATTATGATCCATCAAGATAGGAAAACTTTTAAGAGACAGACAGCTAATTCTTGGTGTTGGTGAGGATGGGTAGAATTGGTGTGTTGATGGAGATGTTCGTTAGTGAAACCTCAGTGCTGATGAACCAGGAACTTCAAAATGTACACATGTGTGACCCTGCCCTGCAAACATTCTGCTTGGTCTGTGGCTCCAAGGTGTGTGTGTGGGGGTACATAAAAATGCACAGAGTTATATAAAGAATTTTTAGCCTTGCCTGTGTTCAGTGCTGTGTGTCCTTCCTTCCTTCCTTCCTTCCTTCCTTCCTTCCTTCCTTCCTTCCTTCCTTCCTTCCTTCCTTCCTTCCTTCCTTCCTGTATATTTTACTTTCATTGCTTCTCATGGCTGACTGGCACCTTCCTGGCTTCTAGCCCTGGGCATTTCCCTTTCTCCCTCCTTTTCTTCTCTTCCCCTTTGTCTAGATTTCTCCTCCTACTTACTCTCTTTGCCCACCAGTCCCACCTATCCTTCTCTCCTTCAACTATTCATTCAGCTTTTTATTAGACAAATCAGATACCTTAGGCAGGCAAGGTGAAACAAATTCAACACACCTTTACATTGTTAACAAAGGCAGCAGAAGCAAATGTAACCCACCTTCATATAGTTAAAGTAATACTCTAGAACAGAAACAAGCGTAGCATATCTTTGCCTAGTTAAACAAATTTTTTGCAACAAGTAACTGAGGCTAGTATTGCTGTCTTTAACAGGCGGATGAAGCGTATTCCATTGGCCCTGCTCCGTCTCAGCAGAGCTACCTTGCAATGGAAAAAATCATTCAAGTGGCCAAGAGCTCTGCAGCACAGGTAAGAACTGTGAAAAAGTTTATAATGCAAAGCAAGTAAATTTTGTATAGTTTATGTAAAGTTACTTCTGTGTAGGCATTTTCTCTTTCCAGCCAGTTTTTGTGTGTGATTATTGAGTTATCTTTGAAAACTGTATACATTTCTGTATACATTTGTATACATTCTTCTTCCTCAGCCTTTTACTGGGTCCTCTGCACTTGAATTCTTTTGGGAAGTAGATGGAGGGAGAATCTAAATCATAAATTAGAATTGGGAGAGAGTTGAGCTCTTCTTCCTCAAAATTCAGGTGCTTTGAACATGAGATGTTTGGGTTTAGGTCATTTTTGCACAGAAACAATAAACAAATCCCTCCTCCCAGGCTACAAGCCTTTGATGTCCTTAATAGCACATCAAAGTGTGTGGGGTGTTCTAGGCTGAATGGCGTGGCTCATCGAGTAAAGGTCCTTGCTGCCAAGTCTGTCAGCCTGAGTTCAGTGGAAGGACAGAACTGATTCCTCGAAATTGTCCTCTGACCTCCACACGCATGCCTCACCACACACACACACACACACACACACACACACACGGCCAAAGATGCAATAACAACTGTTTAATAACTATTACTCTTTTAACCAAATATATGCCTTAAATTAAAACAGGAAAGCTATGTCTTATTTGTGTTTCTAAATTTAATTTGTATTGAGTAATAGCCACTTCTTGATTTAAGCATTTTTAAAGTTCAATTATTAAAAAAAAAAATAAAAAAAATAAAGTTCAATTATTGAAACTTTAAAAAAGTTTACATAAAGATAAAAAAAATTTATTGTGTATGTAAAGATTGTTCTAGAGATAACCATACAATTCATTAATTCCACTTTAAATTTTTATTTATGTGTGTGTTTGTGCACATATATGTATGTATATATGTCTGTAAGTGTGTGTATATGCCTGTGTGTGTCTGATGTAGGGGTTGGAAACTTGTGAATGTGAAGGTCAGAGAACAACTTTGCAGAGTCAGTTTTCTCCCACCGTTTTATGGCTTCCAGACTCAAACTCAGGTGTTTGCTTTCGGTGGGCACTTTACTCACTGAAATATCTCACTGCCCTATTAATTGTACTTCTAGGTATATATAGAAGAATTTATACTAGGGGCTCATATTTGTCCACCAAGGTTCACAGTCATGTTATTTTAGATAATAAAAAAGTAGAAACAATTCACACATCTGTGAACAGATTTGTGGATGACCAAATCTGGAATATACATGTAATGAAATATTGGCACTAAAAATGTTGAAGCTCTGGTACAAGTTGCCACATGGATGTGAAACCAGCTAAGTTAAATGAGCCACAGACAGACAAGAATTCCATCAACAGAAGATATCTAGACTTGTAAGTTCATAGAAATAAAAAGAAAAATAGCGGCTGCTTGTTCATTATGTCTGGGACGGGGGTAAGATTTTGGAGACAGGTGATGACAATAGGAGGGCATCCTCATTGTCAATCATGTGCTTAGAATTGCTTGAACTGGTACCTCCTCAGCTGTGACTTGTTTCTATAATAAAAGGTACAAGGCTGAGGGTAAACTCCATGGTAGACTCCGTGCCTAGCACACGCGAGGCAACATCAAGTGAAAAAAGAAATAAGCTTTCATGGTGTAAAACAGGCTTCAAAATTCAGCGTGAATGTTCTAGAATCTCTGTGGGAGCATGTCATGACAGAGGCCTTGGTGTCTTGTTGGCCACATCTGGACCTCCCCAGAGGCGGGTGCAATGCCAGCACCAAAGCTCTGCTAGCCAGTAAATTGGTTGTGCTTTCTCTCTTTTGTAGGCCATCCATCCAGGATATGGGTTTCTTTCAGAAAACATGGAATTTGCTGAACTCTGTAAGCAAGAGGGCATTATTTTTATAGGTCCTCCTTCATCTGCAATTAGAGATATGGGAATAAAGAGGTAAGCATATAAGACAAATTGAAGTAGTCTATTTTATTACAACGGGTATTTTTTAAATTAATTGTTCCTTGTGTGTGTTTGTGTGTGTGCACATGCAAACATTCCACCTTTACGTGGGTTCTGAGGACCAAAGTCAAGGCTCACAGGGCAAGCATTTTGCCCACTGAGCCATCTGGCCAGCTCCATTCATAGGCATTCTAAACTATGCTCTCATTGCTGCTCTTCTGGCATGTAGGAAAACTCCACTGAACTATGGCAAACATACGGGTAGTTAGTGTTTTAAGATCTATATTATCTGTCTGGGGTTAGATGATGGTGGGATGAGCTACCACGTGAAGTAAGAAGTAAGGGCCAGGGTGTAACAAGGACTTCGAGTGTGTGCTGTAACATTGGTCTCAGCCTGAAGTCCTCCCTTTACTTGTGCGATGATTCTTTAAACAGTGGTGATTTATTGATACCACGGAATTGGGACATCTTGGTATCTTTACTCTAAAGCACATCCAAGTCCATCATGGCGGCTGCTGGAGTTCCTGTTGTGGAAGGTTACCATGGCGAGGATCAATCTGACCAGTGCCTGAAAGAGCATGCTGGGAAAATCGGGTACCCTGTTATGATCAAAGCCGTCCGTGGTGGAGGAGGAAAAGTAAGGTTGTGGGTACCTTTTCTACCATTTCTGGCTAGAGGTCTGCGATCATTTTGTGGTCACACCATTCTTTCTTTCTTAGGGCATGAGGATCATTAGATCGGAAAAAGAATTCCAAGAACAGTTAGAATCAGCCAGGAGAGAAGCTAAGAAGTCGTTCAATGACGATGCTATGCTAATCGAGAAGTTCGTGGACACACCAAGGTCAACTGCTGGTTTGGGGTTTTTGGCTTTGGGGTGTATGTGTGCAATGCATGTGTAGTCTGTAAGCTATGGTGTTGTAATACTATATGCATTCTTGAAGTTCCCCAGCTCTGCCTCTGTAATCCTGGGTTAGAGGACAGTATGCTTTCATCTAAATATTTTTTCTATGTTATTAGAAAACTCATGTGTAAACACATAAGAATCAAAATATGCTCAAAATAACAGTGAATAGGATAATTTAAAACATAATGTTATTATACTTCCAGGCATCTTTCCGTATCAGTAAACACTAACTCTGTCTTAGTGCCTTTGTTCAAGTTGGAGTGGCTCTGAGACAGTGATGTACCAGAGTTTGTTTATTACTGGTGAAACCAAGGATTTTCTTCCGGTATAAATATATTCTAAGAATCAGTGTAGTTACAGAGCTGCAAGCATCAGTTGAGGAATTTAAAACAACAGAACTTGTTAGTTAACTAGAGCCAGTTATGAAGGTTTTTGTCATCATTCTGTGTTAGCAGGTAGTAGCCCTCATGACTAACACGGACTCTAACATGTGCCAGATTCTATGTTTCAATACTCTAGGTAGTCTTATCGTCCTAATTCGAAAGCCCCTCCCCCCGGTTTCAGTTTGTACATCAGGGCACCAAGCAGTAGAGTGACTGTTGCTGCCTGTGGTCGCCCAGCTACTATGTTGTAATCTGAAATTTGAGTTCAGAATTCATATATATTATTAATATACACACAAATATGTACATATATTAGATATAAATATGTATTTTATATATATATATATGTATATATATGTAAAACCTTTAAGTCAAGTGGAAAGAACAATTCATTTGTGAACCATGCATAGAAAGGCTTTACCTTGCAAACAACGAACTTGGAGCACTAAGTTCTTTCCTTAAAAATAGCCCAGGAAGGATTTTCTTTAACATTATCTTCTCCTTAAAGAGGGCCCTGAGTTGTTTTTGGATTTTTCTTATGCTGTTTAAAAGGTGGAACTGTGGGGCTGGAGGGAGCAGTCTCAGCAAGTAAGAGCACTGACCACTCTTGCAGAGGATCTAGGGTTAATTCCCAGCACCCACCCAACAGCCCATCTGTAGCTCCAGTTCCAGACCTCTTCTGGCTTCTGCGGGTCAGACGTCAGGCGTGCATGTGATGCATAGACATACAGGCAAAACACCCATACACATAAAACAAAAATAAGTAAATCTTTACAAAAATTAGTGGAACCATACCTGAGTGTGATACATGAAATTTAATTGCAGTTTGATAACTAAAAAATAAATCCATTTAAAATAATTAGAAGAGCACAGCATGTGCTTCCTATTAGTGGGAAGGCAGAAACAAAAAAGATTCTAAGTGTTTCTTTTTGTAATAGCTTTCAAAAGAAAATAGAAGAATCAGCATCCTCTTCTGTGAGAACTCTAGGAGCACTTGCTGGACATCCCAGCGAGTGTGACTCAATACAGGAAATACTGATTATCTGATACAGGGTCTCCCCATGTAGCCCTGGGCACATGCTGACCTGGAGCTCTCTATGCAGAGCCCTCGAGCCCACGGTCCTCCCACCTCTACCTCCCAGTGCTGGGATTAGTGACAGTCATCCAGCCATAGAAGTAGGACAAATAGCTTGTGTGGTGGTGGCGCATGTCTTTAATCCCAGCAGTGGGAGGCAGAAGCAGGTGGATGTCTGTGAGTCCCAGGATAGCTAGGGCTGTTACACAGAGAAACCGTGTCTCGAAAATCAAAAAAATAGAAAGTAAAGTAATAGGACGAATAACCAACTATCTGGATAAATAGCTAAACGTATCTGCTCGTGTGTCTGTGAAACTTAACACGAAAGGCAAATAGAAGCCATGGGGCGGAAAGCTGCTAGGGCCTGGAACTGAAAAGCCCGCCCCCGAAGATATGTGTGAAGGCTTAGTTCCCAGTTTGGCATTCACTGGAGGAAGAGACGCCTGGTCTGAGATACTTCAGTCCTGGTGGATGTGCCCTTGGGAGAGACAGTGGTACCTACCCCCTACTTTTCTTTCTTAGCTCTGAGATGTACTTGACTCTGCTGTGCCCTTCCACCTTGCTGAGCTGTCACAGGCCCAGGGTGGCAGGGCCAGTTGGTTGTGGATTAAACACCAGCAATCGTGGACCACAAGCAGCGACAGTACTTTCTCTCTTCCTTTTTAGTATCTATTTTTAATTATTATTTACTTTTAATTTTTGATATTATAATTACAACATTTCTCCATTCCCTTTCTTCTCTCCAAACCCTCCTACGTACCCCTTGTTCTCTTTCAAATTCATGGCCTCTTTTTAATTATTACTACATGTATATATGTGTGTGTGTACATATATATGTATACATACACCTAAATACAGTCATTCTGTATAATGTTACTTATATGTATGTTCTCAGAGCCAACCATTTGGTATTGGATAACCAATTGGTGAGTTGTTCGCTGGGGAAGACTATGTCTCCCTTTCTCAGCATTCTTTAGTTTCCCAGTGTTCTTTGTGTAAAGTTGGGGCCTTGTGTCCTTTCCACCATCCCTTTGGCATGTCTGTTGTCCTTGTTCAGCTCAGGTCTAGGCAGTCAAGTTGTGAGACTTTATGGATGTAGCTTCTGGCATTACTAGGAGATGCAAACTCCTTACAATCGTCCCTACCCCTTTCCTACAGTGTTCCCTGAGCCTTAGATGCAGGGATGCTTTGTAGATGTATCTGTCCATTGGGAATAGGCTCCACAAGTCTGCATATTGGTTGGTTGTGGTTTTCTGTGATGGTCTCCATCTGTTGCAAAGAGAAGTTTCCTTGATGAAGGGTAAAGACTACACTTACCTGTGGATTGAAGGCCAGTCTTTAGTTTCTTGTTAGGGATCATGCTGGTTTAGTAAAGCGGTGCTTGTAGGCTCTTATTCAAGACTCATGACTTTGCCAGCCTGGGTAGTCAGCTAGGACCAAGTGATGTATGAGCCGCATTTGTATAGGCATTATGTATGTTCACTCTCAGTATGACTTGTCAGAATTCTGATAGTTTTTTAAGCTCATTATTAAAGTGCCTTTTTGATTTTTTTCATGATTTAAAGCCAGTACATTCTTGAAATACTAATGATTTATGTGTCTTTTAATTATTTTTAGCTCCTTTATAGATGAGAGGATTTGATTTCAGTCTTCCATTGTTTATAAAATCTTGTTGAATGTGTATGGTTCCCTCAGTCATTAAGTCCCAAAGAAATCACACAGAGGTCTACATTAATTATAAACTTATTGGCCCATTAGCTCAGGCTTCTTATTAACTCTTATAACATATTTAGCCCATTATTCTTGTCTGTGTTAGTCACATGACTCAGTACCTTTTTCAGTGGGCAATCACATCTTGCTTCTTCTGTGTACAGAGGGAATCTGTAGACCAGAATTCTCCTGTTCTCATTGTCCCACCTCTACTTCCTGTCTGGTTGTCCCACCTATACTTCCTGCCTGGCTACTGGCTAATCGGCGTTTATTTAAAATATAATTGACAGAATATAAACCATTGTCCCACACCAAAATCTGACTGTAAAAGTTTTTTATTATTTTTAAAGCTGGTTATTATTGATCTTTTTATGAACTGTAGTTTGTAGTAAATTTTTGTAAACAATTTTATCAGTCTTTGATTTTTTTTCCTTTGTAATTAATGCCTATTTTAGGTCTCCTGAATTTTCACTCTCCTTTCCTACCAGTCATTTCAGACACATAAACTAGTTTTCTGTAGTTTCTATAGTACAAGTGGAAACCATATTACTTGGACTTTACAAGATTGTAGCTGTTTCTAAATCTATAACCTCAACATGGAGTCTAGAAGGTCATATCTTTCTCAGAGAAAAAGAGCAAATCTTGGTCATTTTGGTCAACAGTTTGGGTTGATAAATGTAAAACCTCTGAAACCTTAGTGAAGTATGTTAACACATTGGTTTCTTTTTGAAATAGGCACGTGGAAGTCCAGGTGTTTGGTGATCACCATGGCAACGCAGTGTACTTGTTTGAAAGAGACTGCAGTGTGCAGCGGCGCCATCAGAAGATCATCGAGGAGGCCCCAGCGGTAAGAAACCTGAAAGGGCATTTCTGGGGTTCTCTGGAGTGCAAACCTTGTTCAGTCTTCATGTCTATAAAGACAACGTCTCTCATCCCTAGCATCTGACTAGTAATGCATTGCAAGACTTTGGTGCAAAGCTGAGGATCCATAGGGTTGGGGAGTGATGTGTGGGTTACTGTTCTGGGATCAGACACAGGGGAGCCCTGCTCCTTGTGACACAGTCCAGAAAGATCTACCTCAGTGCAAGTATATGACCAAGAGTTAGCAACTGGGCAGTGATGTGAGTAGACAGTTTAACCTGTAATTAATTAGGACTGATTGCATGAATGAAATGGAATGATCTGGTCAGTTGGACATCACTTTCATGGAGAAGACTCTTGTTTTAACCCCTGTTTTAGCATGTTCCCCAACTGTGTTAGTCATCTTCTTGCCCAACAGTTACACTGGAGGGAATGTAGTCTCTATTTGACAACTTCCCCTTAATACTGTTTCTATCCCTTAGTTGGTCAGGTTGCCAAGAGGGTCAAAGCCAGGGCTTCCTATTTTGAGGATTCTATTTCTGTGGAGCTTACAACTGCCATTGGTGAAACACCAGTGGTTTCTAGTTAACCAGCTCTTACCCTACTCAAAGTAGAATTTTTATTGCAGAATATATTATATATTTGAAGCACATGTCAACAACTTCAGGAAGGCTTAGTTTTTAAGCAGTGATTACTTGAATGTCTATGTGCAGAACCTTGTTGGAAACAGTGCCTGTAGAAGTAGATGGCATCAGATTCCGTTGCCCCCCCCCCCTACAGGTTGTGAGCTGCTTGTTCTGGAAATCAGACTCTAACCCTCTGCAGGAGTAATACATACTCCTAACTGCTGACCCATCTTTCCAGCTCAATCCTTGGTCATCTTCTATATAGTTATGAAGGTTGTTATGCAAACACCAGGATAAAGATATGTAATTGTACTGAGTAATATGTGTGGTTCATAGACATTATTAGCAGAAGCATTCAGTTTTGGTATATTGACAGACAGGTTGGTATATTAGCTTTTAATGCAGTTATTTAATATACACTATTATTTAATGTGCATTTTAATTGTTTTTGCATTCTGGTGGAAATGTATAGAGATCAAGTACTAGTGGGGATTATTTTTACTCTCTCCCTGTAGCCTGGTATTAATCCCGATGTAAGAAGAAGGCTGGGAGAGGCTGCAGTCAGGGCTGCTCAAGCTGTCAAGTACGTGGGAGCAGGTATGTCAAAACTTCCTCACAAAAATGATCTCATGTCAGGAGACAAGAAGGATATGCGTCAGGCTCCTGGATGTTTTTACCGTATCTGCAGTAAGAAATACACTCTTAAGGAACAAACATTTCCTAACCAGTACTTCGCCTAATCAGATATGTGGAAGTTTGGTACTTCTATTTCAAAAGAAAATGAATAAATTGAGCCGGGCAGAGACCTGGTCTGCAGAGCTAGTTCCAGGACAGGCTCCAAAGCCACAGAGAAACCCTGTCTCGAAAAACCAAAAAAAAAAAAAAAAAAAAAAGAATAAATTGTGTTTCTCTTTCAAAATGATTAAGTTTTATTTTTAGAGCGTAGTTCCTATTTGTTTCTTTACAGAGCTGAGAACTTTGCCAGGGCCTCACATGTGCCAGGCAGTAGCTTTACCATGGAGATGCACCCAGAGTCTTTAAGAGCAATTTCAGGTCACAGCAAAGCTCGGTGATAGGCTGTAAGCTGTAAGATGAATTAAACCCTTCCCCAAGCTACATTTGAGCAAACTAGAGTGTCAGTGCTGTGGATTGTCGACCACTTGTTATCCCATTGTTTCATTTGTTCATGGTTCATCTTGCATTCTGGCGATAGACCACAGAGCCTTGAGTGTGCCAGGCAGGTGCTGTACCAATGCACGACATCTCGTCCCTCATTGTTTGAATTTTTATTTCCCTCCTGAGTTATTTGCCATTTCTATATCCACTTTGATAAAGTTTCAGAGTCTTTCACCCATTTTTTTTTTGCTGTTTTTAGTCTTTTTTATATTTGTTTTATAGATACTCAGTCTGTACTTGGCCTCTCACTTTATTTAGAAAGTCTTTTGGAGAGTGTATGTTTTCAATTGTGATGAACTCTTACCTGTCAGCTCTCCCATGGGCTGTGCCTTTGGTGTGTGTGTGTGTAAATGTCATTGCTATACCCCAGTTTGCCTAGATATACCCCAGGTGATCTTGTATGTTATTTTCTAGGGCTGTGGTTTTGCAGTTTTCATTTAGACATATTATCTGTTTTGAATTAATGCTTATGAAGAATATACAGTCTGTGTGTAGGTTCCTTGTTTTTTTCGGAATGTTTTTGTTCCAGTGTCAGCATCCCAACAAGTTATTTGTGAATATCAGTAAACTGACTCTAAAGTTTATATTAAGAGGCAAAGGACCCCAAATAGCCAACTCAGCAATATAGAGAGACTGCAATTATATTGCCTGTACCCTTTGCCATAGGTTAGTATATTTACGTGGTTCTGCGTTTAGGCTTGTTTTTCTAGTCCATTGGTTCATCTCCTCGTTTTGCAATACCATATACTCTTGGTTTAACTTTAGCCTTTATAGCAAGTCTTAAAGTCGAGAACTGTTATTCCTTCATCTTTGCTATTTTCCTGTATTGTTAACTCAACAATTGATTTGGGTATTTTACATTTTTTAAAGATTTATTTTTATATGCATGAATAGTTTGCCTGCATGTATGTGTGCACAGTGTGAGCGTGGTGCTTGCAGAGGCCAGAAGATCATGTGAATCCTCTGGAACTGGGGTTACAGGTGGCCATGATCTGCCATGCGGGTCTTTTGTTGCGTATTTATTCTCTGTGTACGTGTGTGCCCTTTTTTGTTTTTTGTTTTTTTATTTTCCTTAGAAGTCTAACTGGGGTGAACTAGAAACCCTACCATGTTTGGATTTCCCTTTTCTCAGCCTCAGTCTTTTCCTTAGCTACTCGTCTGATTCCTCAGCTTGGCTGTTGTGAGCATAGCTGAGCAGATGGTTGTACCTGTGTTCTCACATGCACATAGGTGTGCCTCAGCACACAGGAGATCAGGGGATGGCGTTTGAAAGTCAGTTCTCTCTTCCACCGTGGGATTGAACTAGGGTCGTCACACTTGGCAGCAAACCTTCTGAGCCATCTCTCCAGTCCTTTGTTGTAATATGTATTGTTTGACTCCTAATTTTTATTTTATTTTTTTTAAAAAAGAAAACAAACTATCTTTTTTCACTTTACATACTAACACCAGTCCCTACTCCCTCCCCTCTTCCCATTCCCACCACCTTCTCCCCTCCACAGCCCCCATCCACTCCTCAGAGATAGTAAGGCACACTGCTTTGGGGAAATCCAAGGCTCTCCCTACTATATCTAGGCTGAGCCAGGTATCCATCCAAACAGAATGGGTTCCCCAAAAGCCAATACAAGCAGTAGGGATAAATCCTGGTGCCACCAGTCTGCCCCAGCCATACAACTGTCACCCACATTCAGAGGGTCTAGTTTGGTCCTGTGCTGGTTCCTTTTCTGTCCAGCTGGAGTTGGTGAGCTCCATTAGCTCAGGCACATTGTCTCAGTGGGTGTCTCAATCATGGTCTTGACCTCTTTGCTCGTATTCTCATTCCTCCCACTCTTCAGCTGGACTCTGGGAGCTCAGTCCTGTGCTCCACTGCGGGTCTCTGCCTCTGTTTCCATCATTTGCTGGATGAAGGTTCTGTGGTGACATTTCAGATATTCGTCAGTCTGACTACAAGGCAAGGCCAGTTTAAGCACTCTCTCCACTATTGTTTATAGAGTCTTAGCTGGGGTTTTTTGACATCTATAACTGGATAGATGCTCGCCCAGTCCCACTGGGCCAGTTTCTTTCTTACCTGCCGGGACCTACAGCCACTTATGGAATAATCACTCAGAGGCTAATATATTAAATATAATTGTTTGGTCAATGGCTTAGGTCTCTTACTGGCTAGCTCTAACTATAAATTAACCCATTTCTAATAGTTTGTATTTTATCATGAGGCTCATGACTTCCCAATAATGTTCCGACCTCTTTCTCCTTTGGTGGCTACATGGCATCTCCTTGAGTTTGCCTACACTTTCTCTGTGTCTTTGTTTGGACTTCCTGCCTAGCTTTACTTTGTTAAGCCATTAGCCAGAACAGCTTTATTCATCAGCCAACAAAAGCAACACATATACAGAAGGACATTCCACATCAACGTCTGTTACTGGATTATTGAATTAATTTGATATTCTTTCTTCCTTTCTTATACATTTGCCATTACTAATCCATAAGCACTGTCTCACTGTCTCTGCTACATCCATTCATTTTAATTATATTTTCATTTAACATAAAATAAAAAGTTTTTTTTAGTTTTCAGGTGTATTTCTGACGTGTGTGTGTGTGTGTGTGTGTGTGTGTGTGTGTATCTCGCTGTGGCTTGGTCATCAGTTGGGGCCTTGGTGTATGATCAATCCCTTGTTAAGCAAAGTATTGCTGAACATGATGGTCACCATCGTTGTCAATTTGACAGGACCTAGAGTCACCGGAGAGACGAGCTGGCTGTGCCTGTGAAGTATCGTTACTTGAGGTGGGAGGATCCATGTCAGTGCTCCAGCCTTCATTGCTCTCTTCTTCCTGCCTCTGGACAAAATACGACAGTCTTGTCACCGTGCCTTACTGCCATGACAGACTGTCCCCTGAGCCCTGAGCCCAAATAAACCCTCTGATGGTTTGATGAAGGATTTTGTCCCAGCAAGAAGGAAAGTAATGATTCGGGGACAACTATGTCATGGTTGGGTTGAGGCACAGTTTCTTAAAACTGGGCTGGGATATAGCTCTGTATCATAATATCCATTCATCATACTTAAGGCACCAGGGTATAACTTTCACCGTTGAGAAAGAAGAAAACAATAGTAACAGCAACAATGTATTACATCCAGATACAGAAACACTGCAGCAACTAATTAAAAACTTTTACTAGCACAATACTAGTAACAAAAGAGGAATAACAAAAGAATAATAAATTAAAATATTTAAAAGGGAATGAAAAATGTAGGAAAAGTTTATTTTTGGAACAAGGTCTCACTGTGTAGCTCTGACTGGCCTGGAGCTTACTGTGTTGTCATGGTGTGAAAGAAAATGACACCTAGAGGGAGTGGCACTATTAGGAGGTGTGGCCTTGTTGGAGGAAGTGTGTCACTGTGGAGGCGGGCTTTGAGGTCCCGTATATGCTCTAGCCATACCCAGCGCGACAGCCCACTTCCTATTGCCTGTGAGTCAGATGCAGAACTCTCAGCTCCCTTCCGGCACCATGTCTGCCTGCATGCTGACTTGCTTCTCACAGGATGAAAACTAAGCCTCTGAACTGTGAGCCACCACAATTAAATGCTTTCCTTTAAGAGCTGTCATGGTGTTTCTCCACAGTAATAGAAACCATAACTGAGACAGAAGTAGACCAGGCCAATCTCCAACTCACAGAAATCTGCCGCCCCTGCCTCCCAGGTTCTGGGATTAATGGTATACAAGGCTAGAAAACAAAAGTTTAGAATTTAGGGGGCTGGAGAGATGGCTCAGCGGTTGAGAGCACTGACTCTTCTTCCAGAGGTCCTGAGTTCAATTCCCAGCAACCACATGGTGGCTCACAACCATCTGTAATGAGATCTGGTGCCTTCTTCTGGGGTGCAGGTACACATGCAGGCAGAATACTGTATATGTAATAAATAAATAATCTTTAAAAAAAATTTAGAATTTAGAAATTTGTGCTACCTGAAAAAAGAGAGAGAAAGAAGATCAAATTAAGTATAAACACTGTAGATCGTGTGTTAGCCTTGGCCTAATCCTTAGCATTCCAGAGAGAAGGAAAGACAATAATAAAAGGGAAATAAGCAGGAATGATCCAGTTAAAACATTTTAGAGGCAAAATTACACGCTAAGAGAGAAAGGGTGCACAGAACTAAAGCCTGCGCAGGCCCCGGCAGGCTGTGGCGTGAGGTTCTGTCTGCATCACAGAACACTGAGTTCTTACCACACAGGCCACGGCCACCTTCTCTCTCCAAGGTTTCTCTCCCACACTGCTGGCCTTGGCATTTCAAGGAATAGCAGTGCAGGGATGGATGGATGCATCAAGAGCTGGAGTTCCGGCTGAGGTCAGGACCGTGACAGTAACTGTGATGCTAAAGCCCAGAATGCAGTGTTGCTGATCTCCAGAGCCTGGGTTTCACCACCTATAGAGGTTGGTTTCTTAATAACTATGCAGTAAGAGAATATTCTCCATGTGTGTACATATAGTACACATAAGCATGTCTTTGTTCATATTTAATATAATTTATATGCCAAACTAAACAGGGATGCCATCGTTTCTTTCCCTCGTACTGTGACGGAACCTAACAAAAGTTACTTAAGAGAGGATTCATTCTGGCTCACACTCAAGAGTACTGTGCACTGTGGCCTGAAAGTTACAGGAGCAGGAGTCCAGCTGGTCACTGTAAATACACAAACAGGAAGCAGACAGTGATGAATGCATGCTGCCAGGCAGTTCCCTTTCTTTGCTTACGTGGTCTAGGATGCCAGGCATGGATGCTGCCACATACAATGGGCAAGCCTCCCACCGCCACTAATCATAGCCAAGCTAATGCCCACAGGCATACCCAGAGGCCCTGTCTCCCTGGTGATTCTAGATTCTTTCAGGTAAGCAGTGAGGGGGAGGAGAATTTACACACACACACACACACACACTTACTCTAATAAGATTCCCAAGTGATCAGCTGAGAAATCAGAAGTAAAGTGCTCTTTATTTTTATATAAGCACATATATGGAAAAATACATAATCACATTCACTGTTTCTGTTATTTTAAACTGTTCATTAAATCAACTAGCAAGCAATTAAAGCAAAATTAGTTCATTCTACTTTTCCTATTTATTTTCTGATGGTCTTCCTTTCCATGGACACGTATTTCTTACAAATCTGGCATAATGATTGCATTCATTTGACAAAAATCAGCTCACCTGTACTTAAGATAATTATTGTATGAAATTAAACCTAATAACCTGAGGGATGTTTGTTGACCATGCACTAGGGTCTGGGGCCCATTCCCAGAACTGCTAAGAAAAAAACTTGGGGAAGTATTGTAGATCTTGATAGATTACCAGTAGACTTGGAGTGGCCTGCAGCTTAGATACTGAGCAGTTAAAAAGTCTTCCAGTGTGTCCCTAGCAAGGACTTTTCTAACCGCGAGTAAGGGACAGAATTGAAGACTGGATTTAGGGCCCAGTGCATCTGAGATAAACGACCTGCCATGCAGCTACAGCCCTGTTCCTCACGAGGACTTTAAGAGGGAACCACGGGAATCAAGGGGGGGGGGGAGTTAGGCCTTATCCAGAGTTCACGGCACGAGGCTCCTGGGGTAGGTATGTGGGACAGTAACTCATAGTCCAAACACGTTCTCATTACTACAGCAGATAAGACTGGCACATAATTTGGGCTCAGCATTTGCTCAGAATTCCAAAAACATTTTCTATGCTACGTTTCATAAAGTTCTCTATTTTAAAGTAAGACTCATTTGTGCTGCAAAATATGGCATTTTCCTCATGAAATACAAACCCCATACCATGAATGAAGTCGGCAGCAGTAAAACTCGGTGTGCTACATCGTAGAAAATCTTTTTAATGAATTTTTAAATTATATTTTTATTTTTCTGTGTGCGTGGGTGTTTTGCCTGTGTGTGTGCCTGTGTACTTTTCCCGTGGAGGCCAGAAGGATGCATCAGATGTCAGTTGGTCCCCGAGTGGGTGCTGGGAACTGAGCCTGTGGGAGGCCTAGTGCTCTTCGCTGCTCAGCTCTTTCCAGCTCCCATCCTAGGAGTCTTGATTTGCTGCTGCCTCTGAACCGCTGACGTGTGACAACTGCGTCTTCCCCGCTAGGAACTGTGGAGTTCATTATGGACGCAGAGCACAATTTTTATTTCATGGAGATGAACACAAGGCTGCAAGTGGAACATCCTGTCACCGAAATGATCACCGGAACTGACTTGGTGGAGTGGCAGTTCAGGGTGAGGTTTGCCTAGTGACGCAGTCTTGGGCTATGGGTGGAGCTCACTGATAGAGTGAGTGATGCCTGGGCTCAGTCCCAGCACTGCCGGGAATAAGGTCAGTGTTGAGAACACATTATGTTGTGAACTACTTTTATGCTACTTAGGGTATTGCTCACCTTTGGGGTTGGGATAAGGACAGGAAAATGTAAGATTAAAAGAAAAAAAAAAACTGGCCGGGCAGTGGTGGTGCACACCTTTAATCCTAGGAGGCAGAGGTTGACGTATCTCTGAGTTCAAGGCCAGCCTGCTCTACAGAGCAAGTTCGGGAAGGCCGTGACTGCACAGAGAAACCCTGTCTTGAAAGGGAAACAAACTGCATGTGAGGCTGCAATGTTATTGGCACTGTGGGAACACAGATTCCAAATGATCAGTTCCCTTCATCTTAGGTAACTGACCCCATAGGCCCTGGGCTGCAGGCAGGTGAGCTGTGTCCTTCTATCTTGTCCCGATCCTGTGGCCAAGCCTCGTGGTCTACCTAAGGTCACAACATTCTGGGCCACGCCACTGTTAGAGGTGAGACGTGCTAGCCGAGATGAAATGACCTAGGGAGCTGGGAATGAAGAGCGAGGGGCAAGGTCTTCTAGCAACAGAGTGATCCGTGTATAAAGTTCATTTGCAGACTGCTGTCAGCCCGTGAGTAGGGGTGCATTTGTAGTGGCCATTCACAGCCAGTGTTCAGTGTTGTAGTCTTTGGCACTGCTGATGTGTCTACTACACACCGAACACACACACACACACCGCACTAGATCTATATGTAAAAATATGAGAGTATTTAATATGAATATTCTTGATTTCTGTGTGATTCTTGGTTCATTTTATGTACTGAGTCTAAGTTATTTTTTTCCGTACTTTGATGATGAACTCATGACATTTGGATAACTTTGTCTTTTCAAAACTTCTGTGGACAATATTGTCATGTTTCTTTGGTGAATGATTGGTGGTTCAGATTGAGCCAAAAGATTCTTAGGGACCTTGGAAGCTAGAGAAAACTAGGCATACTGAGCTACTAAACATTAATAGTGTCAGATAAAACTAGCAAGTGTGTTTGTTTCTAGAATCAAGAAGAGGGATTTTTTTTTCCCCCTGAAGCAATAACCAAGTGATCCCATGGGCTCCTTGCAACTGAAGACAAAGAATTGTAGTTATTTAAAGTATTGTGAGGGTTGTTGGTACTGCTGTTGTTTTTATTCTAACTTCGTTGCAAAGTTCTCAGGCATGAACTTTGTAGGTGACAGCATCGTGTTGCACCGTCAAAATGCTGGACACCTGACGGGTCTTCTAAATCATGGAGGAATTGTGTTCCTAAGCCTTTAGGAATGAGAAAGAAAACCAGGGATGTTTTTATTTCTTTTCTTTTTTAAAAAAAAATATATTTATTTATTTAGTATACAATATTCTGTCTGTGTGTATGCCTGCAGGCCAGAAGAGGGCACCAGACCCCATTACAGATGGTTGTGAACCACCATGTGGTTGCTGGGAATTGAACTCAGGACCTTTGGAAGAGCAGGCAGTGCTCTTAACCTCTGAGCCATCTCTCCAGCCCATGTTTTTATTTCTGAATCTCAGGAAATTGCAGGAGCTTCTGAAAAGGAAGCTAGCTTTAATCATCCAAGGACACACTGCAGAAATGAAGGAACTGGGGCCTCATGTGGGCACGAGGTGCCCTGGAATCATGCATATGAAAAGTAGGGGACCTTGACAGTTGATGAGTCAAGAATTCGAGCTTCAGTCCTGCCTCTAGAATCAAAGACTTGTTAAAATGAGGGTTCAGCGGCTCTCACAGCTGAGATGGGGTTACAGTACAGGGCCAGCAGGGCTCAGGATACTAAGGAAATCAAGGCTTTCGGATGCTTCGTGTCTCTCTGAGAGGGAAAATGGTGCAGAACTCCCAGCCTGAAGGTGTAGCTAGGGCCACTCTCTTGAACTCAGATGAAAGCCAGTCACCTGAGAAAAAAGGGGGGCAGTAAGATAAGCCAGTTTGAAAGTGGTCGTATAATAAGAAATCAGATTATATCCTAGAACATAGGAGTCTGCTGGTGACTCTAACATTCATTTTCATGAGGAGCACTGTTTTGTTACCAGATTGCCGCAGGAGAGAAGATCCCCTTGAGCCAGGAAGAAATCCCTCTGCGGGGCCACGCCTTTGAGGCTAGAATATACGCAGAGGACCCTGACAATAACTTCATGCCAGGGGCCGGACCGCTGGTTCACCTGTCCACCCCTCAGGCAGACATGTCTACAAGGATTGAAACTGGAGTACGGCAAGGTAACATTAAATGAGATCAAAGCATCAGTCTAATTGAACTCGCAATCAGTTACTTTTCTCTCAGGTGAGGCCAGACTATGGTGCCCAGACGGGGCTCAAACTCCTGCCTTTGCCTGCCAATAAGCTAGAATAATGTATCTCACCATAATACCCAGATTAGACTGCATTATCATTGCGTGTCTGTGTGTATTGTTGTTGCTGTTTTACATTTTATTTAATTATCTTGTGGGGTTTGGTGTACGTGTGCATGTGGAGGCCCTAGGACAACATATAGGAATGGTTTCTCTTACCTTGGGAGCTGAGAGTGGAAACAGGTTTCACGTGAGGGAGTCCAGCTTTGCCTTGACCTCTAAAGAGAAAAATGAAAGGAAGATAGGCCTGAGAAAACCAGGTGGTGTCACTGAATCACGTGATAAAGCCTGGTACTCTCCACGGCTAATCCTAAGGACAAGATGGGCAAGTTTTTAAGTCCATCTAATCCTTGGTTTCGGGGGGGGGGGGGGGGGAATAAAACGGCTCAGGGCACCTGCCGCGCAGGGCACCTGCCGCGCAGGGCACCTGCCGCGCAGGGTTGGTGAGCGTGTGCCTGAAGTGGCAGGACGTCCTGCTCTGGCCGCTTCATCCCTCAGGGCTGTGACATTGGCAGGTGACAGTGTCTCTCGATTCTAGGAGATGAGGTCTCGGTGCATTATGACCCCATGATCGCAAAGCTCGTGGTATGGGCTGAAGATCGCCCTTCGGCCCTGTCGAAACTGAGGTACAGCCTTCATCAGTACAACGTGAGTGAGCTGAGGCCAATGCCGACGTCCTTTGTCATCCCCAGAGGCTCTCGTTATCAGACATAAAACAGTTCCTCCCGGGGCTAGGCCCCACGGCCGAGTGTAGGTTCGAGTGCGCTTTGTTTCAGTCAGGAGGGAAAGGACTGCAGAGATAGACTGTTCACGTCAGCACACAGACTAGTGAAATCATAGTTGTCCGTCAGTCCGGCCAGCTGTATGAGTGAGTGCAGTCAGTTTTCTTAAAAAAAGTTATTCTTCGTTTTCATCAATTTGACAGTTTTTTTTCTGTATCACACTAATTTCCTTTTTAAATTATTTTACTTTTTAAACAATCTTTTTTACTTTAAATACCAATCGCAGTTCCCTCTCCCTCCCTTTTCCCCTCCCTCCACCTTTCCCCCACCCCACTCCCCATCCATTCCTCAGAGGGAGTGAGGTCTTCCATGGGAAGTCAGCAAAGTTGATCATATCACGTTGAGGCAGGACCAAGGCCCTCCTCCCTGTATCTAGGCTGAGCAAGGTATTCTTCAATAGAGAATGGGCTCCAAAAAACCAGTTTACACTAGAGATCAAAACTGGTTCCACTGCCAGTGGCCCCACAAACTGCCCAAGCCAAACAACTGTCACCCACATTCAGAGGGTCTAGTTCAGTCCTATGCTGATTCCCCTGCTGTCAGTCCAGAGTCAGATGTTTCTGTGGGTTACCCCCTCATAATCTTGACCCCTTTGCTCATATTATCGCTCCTCCCTCTCTACGACTGGACTCCAGGAGCTCGGCCCAGGCCTGTGGATCTCTGCATCTGCATCCATCAGGTACTGGATGAAGGTTTTATCCTGACAGTTAAGGCAGTCATCAGTCTGACGACAGAGGAAGGCCAGTTTAGGCTCCCTCTCCACTATTGCCTAGATTCTTAGCTGGGGTCGTCCTTGTAAATTCCCGGGGATTTCCCTAGTGCCAGGTTTCTCACTAGCCCCATAATGGCTCCCTCTATCAAGATATCTCTTTCCTTGCTCTTCCTCTCTGTTCTTCCCCCAACTTGAACTTCCAGTTCCTCATGTTCTCCTCCCCTCTCCGCTTCTTCCCTCCCCCGTCTCTTTCCCCTCTCCCTGTCCTGCCATCACATTAATTTTCTTAGTGCAGAAATCCCAAACACCTTAATTTCCCTTCATAGAAGGATTTATAACACATGATTTAAAATTATTGTGTTATTAACCTGCGTCAATTTCTGTGGCTCTCAGCACTGTGGTTCTACTTGCGATTTCTTCAGAGCCCCCATGTGGGGACATGCTTCTACCTCCCCTGTATAGCATCTTTATCTGCTGGCTGTCCTCAGCCCTGCTTACTTCCTGACTCTATTTCTAGTTGTCCCATTTAGAAAAGGACACTTTGATGTTCTCTGTCACCTTGGCCAGCCTCAGTCTCTGACACAGCCTTTAAACGCAGAGGCTGCATCTGTTTTTCCTCTCTCTGTCCCCAGAGCCTGTGTCAGATCCTGGCACCTACTGGATGATTGAGGGAATGCATTCATGGACCCAGAGCCATGGTTACCTTTATCTTTAGTCCCTTTATGTATCTGGGTGTTTGTTTGTTGTTGAGGAGCGGTAAACTAGGGTTGCTGTTATTCCTTTTTTTGAATTTTTATACCCATGAGTAAACTTTGGATTTAGTACTGGAAGGAAGTTCTTTGCAGACTATTATTCTAGTTCCCTCTCCAGTATACACTCGCGCCTGAATTTGCAGACGTTCTATTCTGTGGAATGTTCAAAACAACAACTCTCATCTCTTGAAAATACATTTCGTGTCTGTTTTAAAACATTCATCATTTTTCTAACCTGAGTCAGTTAAATGTTTAACCTGAGCCAATCAGACACCCCTGCTGCACCACGTCCTACATCTTGTTTCTCTTCTTTAGCTGGATTTTGAAGTGTGAGTCCAGATGTGCAGTGATAAATCTGGGGACAGTGACACCTTATTAGGTCACCGAGCAGATGCTTTTCTGAATATGTTGCTTTCCATATTCAGCAGGACCCGGGTTTGCTTCTCTCCCTAGATTGTCGGCTTGCGCACCAATGTGGACTTCCTCCTCCGGCTGTCTGGCCACCCAGAGTTCGAAGCTGGAAATGTACACACTGACTTCATCCCTCAACACCACAAGACACTGCTGCCCACTCACAGCGTCATAGCCAACGAGGCCGTGTGCCAGGCAGCTCTGGGGCTCATCCTCAAAGAGAAAGCTATGACCAGCGCTTTCAAACTGCACACCCAAGGTACAGAGCACACCTCTTCCCTCGCTGTGTCCTCTGAACCAGCAGGCACGTGCTTCTCTTTCTGTGCTTCATTCTTGCCTTTTCTGCTGCCAGTGACTGATCCAATTACTGCAGATGTTTTTTTTTTTTTTTTAGATTTATTTATTTATTATGTATACAACATTCTGCCTTGATGTATGCCCGCACGCCAGAGGAGGGCGCCAGATCTCAGTACAGATGGTTGTGAGCCACCACGTGGTTGCTGGGAATTGAACTCAGGACCTCTGGAAGAGCAGCCAGTGCTCCTAACCTCTGAGCCATCTCTCCAGCCCCCAACTGCAGATGTTTTTCAGTGTGGAAAAGAACTCTCCATATATCCCAAGTGCACACGTAAGCACTGTTGAGTGCAGTGGATGTAGCTCAACTAATGCCCATTTAACACTGTGGCAACTGGTCTCCTTCTACCAAATGTTAGTTCTTTCTGTCTCGTTCTGAGCTCTGGTGACTTTATGCATCCACCACCCCTTGTGGCTTGTGCCCACCGCACCTACGGCAGTGCCCGTGTGCCCGCCGTACCTACGGCAGTGCCCGTGTGCCCGCCGTACCTACGGCACTGCCCTTGTCGCCCAGAGTCTAGGCCACAGGAGATCGAGTCCTTTCCGCTAGCCATATTTCATTACTGTGTTTTTTTTCTCTGTCCTGTAATTCAGTTTCTGTCTGGATAGAGATTTGGGTCCTTGAGGCTGTCAGAGAATGCACTGTGGAAGGGTCTGTTCTAGTTACCACACAGGCTTTCTTCCTCCAGCATGCTGTAGGTGCTTGCCCGACCTCTTCCTGGCAACTGCTTATCCCACAGGCCAGCATATTATAGCCTCAGTCAGATCTGCATTGAAAGGTTCCCCCCACCCAAAAAACTAATACAAAGTCTGCATTCTCAAACTTGCCTCCCCCCTAACCCCAGTATTTACTCAGGATGTTAAACGTTGTATTAAACGTAATTGTAATGGTAAAAATAAAACAGCACCATTCCCCAAGGGGCAGCAGCAGGCAATGAGCCATGAGGCTGGTGAGAGACTTAGGAGGGTCAGCCAGTCCCATGAGGAGTGGGTGAGAGACAGAGACCCATAGTCACACCATGCAGAGAAAGTGGGTATTTACTTAGTGTGTTATGGAAGGGAAGGGGAAAGGAGAGAGGGAGGGAGAAGGGGGAGAGGAGAGAGAGAGAGAAATAGATGAGGGGAGAGGAGAGGAGAGAAGGTACCTCTTCGGGAGAGATGGAAAGGAAGCAGAAGGAAGATCTGCTTGCCTTGGGGGAAGGGGAGGGGAATGGGCGGGGCTTGTCTCTTAAAGGAACTGGACAGACTGGCCTCAAACTCAGAGAGATCCACCTGCCTCTGCCTCCCGAATGCTGAGATTAAAGGTGTGCGCCACCACCGCATGGCAGATTAAGCATAATTTTAAGTCTGTTTGTCTTTTATTGTTAGAATTATTATATTAAATGTTTGTGTTTAGTTTATTTGTGGTTTATGTATATGGGTGTTTTGCCTGTATCTGGGTCTGTGCTCCATATGCATGCAGTACTCATCAGGGCCAGAAGAGGGCATCAGATTCCCTAGGACCAGACTTAATGGATGTAAACCTCCCTTTACTGGGAATCAAGCCTGGGCCCTGTGGAAGAGTAGCAGGTGCTGTTAACCACTAAGCCAGTTCTTAAGCCCCAGGGTCACTCTATGTTCCTGCCTACTGTAGTATTGCTGTTAGCATCTTTGATTTTAGATTTTTTTCAAGATCATTGTATTGAAAGCTTAAAGAATACAACTATATCTTTAGATTTGTTTGCTGTTTCCACTTTGTTCCCTTACTCTTTAAATTTATAAGTGTCGCAGTTGCAGGCTCCACGCTAGAAAGCTTCAGTTTAGTTCCAGCCTCTGGGTGTATCCAGCAGAGCTAGTCCACCTCAGCACATAGCGCTGGGCCAGAGACACGGAGACCCAGAGCAAGGGTAGAGACTGGAGCAGGATGAGGGCTGGGCCAGAGACACGGAGACCCAGAGCACGGGTAGAGACCCGGGCAGGACGAGGGCTGGGCCAGAGACACGGAGACCCAGAGCACGGGTAGAGACTGGAGCAGGATGAGGGCTGGGCCAGTGACATGGAGACCCAGAGCACGGGTAGAGACCCGGGCAGGACGAGGGCTGGGCCAGAGACACGGAGACCCAGAGCAAGGGTAGAGACCGGGGCAAGACGAGGGCTGGGCCAGTGACACGGAGACCCAGAGCACGGGTAGAGACCCGGGCAGGACGAGGGCTGGGCCAGAGACACGGAGACCCAGAGCACGGGTAGAGACCCGGGCAGGACGAGGGCTGGGCCAGTGACACGGAGACCCAGAGCAAGGGTAGAGACCGGGGCAGGACGAGGGCTGGGCCAGTGACACGGAGACCCAGAGCAAGAGTAGAGACTGGGGCAGGGCGAGAGCTGGCTTACAGACACTCAGATTCACCCATAGAAGCTGGGACTTTTCATAGTAAGTCCCTGAGATATAAATCAGGGTATCTTCCTTAAATTTAAAATAGTCAGAGCTGAGCTGCCAATTGAGGACCCAGGGTTTATCTTCGCTTTTGTAGAGTATGCATTTTTGGGGGCTCGATACTTGTAATTTTGTTGTTGCGTTTTAAATTTTTTCTAGATCAATTCTCTCCGTTTTCATTCAGCAGTGGGAGAAGACTGAATATCTCTTACACCAGAAACATGACTCTGAGAGCTGGTAAAACTGGTGAGTAGCGTTCCATCATGAGAGAATACAGTGTAGAAACACAGCACCTTAAACCAAAACCGCCTGCAGCCCGGTCACGCTCAGTCAGCTCTTGGAGTTGATTGGCTCAGGGTCACTGGTTAATGGTGTACATTTTCTCCCCATTTCTGTGCTGTTAAGTGTTCTGAAAATATTCTGTAAAACATACTTAGCAAACAACTGAAGCAGAATGTGACAAAGTATTCTGAGGAGCCCGGGGCAAGGCCTGAGGCACGGGTTCTGAGGAGCCCGGGGCAAGGCCTTTCTCCTTGGCTCTTTGTTCTCTGTATTGCTTGCAGGTTTTCCGCTCTTAGAACACTGCTTTTAGATAAGAAAACAGTGGTCACCCATTGCTCAGGCCATGCCTTGAGATCCACGTGGAATGGGTCACCAGAGCTGTCACTTAGTATGTGTCTCATCACATGAGCACCTGTCTTCACAACAATTTATAAGGAACTAAGGCGTCACTGCTCATGTTCGGATGCTGAAGCTAAAGCTGGGAAAGCCAGCCAGGGCACGGTATTATGATGCCCGCTCTTTTGATACCGACTCCATGGTTTTTCTTTCTTTCTTTCTTTCTTTCTTTTTTTTTTTTTTTTTTTTGGTTTTTCGAGATACTTTTTATTTGGGTAGTTTTGTTTTGGTTTTTAATTTTTTAACTGTACTACTTAGGGAAGGCTCAAAGTAAAGACTAACTCACTTTAAAGTTAGAAGCTGGTGGCACCTAAGGCAGAAAGTGGTTAATAAATCATGACCAGGCAGGATCCAGAGGGTCATAATCCCATGACAGCCAGTGACCGTCCCTTCTGCTACAGGATAGTCAGCATGAGAAGCCAGGGTAGGCAAAGTAGGCTGGATATAGGACGTGAGATAGCCTTGAGCTATGGCAGCTCTCTGAAAAAGCAGGCCTTCTCGTTGGAGTAGCTCCCTGCCCACAGACCAGTAGTCTTCTCTGAGGAGAGCATGACCTTTTGACTCTAGATATCACAGCCCTCACTATTGTGTGGGAAACAGAGTGACTGCATTGTGGTATCATGCCACCCTCAGCCTAGATGGATGCTGCTAGAACCACACTGGCTGATCTCCAGCCTCCACAAAGGAAGTTTGCAGGCACGCCTCTACTCCGCAGCATAACTGGTTGCCTGTGCGTCCTGGGCGGGGTGGCGGGGGGTTTAACTCATATCACCCTGTAAAGCAGCCTCCAGAATCTGAGCATGTCTTATTAGCAACTCCTGCATGCTGAATGCATGCAGCAGTCAGGAAGATTGCAGTGGCCTTTGCAAACTAAATTAAACAGACAAATCCCACGGTCTACTGTAATTCAGACGACGCAACTGTGCTATTTGGCGTGGGTCTTCATTAAACCACTGAGGAGTATTTTGAATCATGCTGAGTTTTATTCAAATTAAAAATGTTTTAAGTTACAAATGAGTAAGTATGTAACTGGAAAGCCAGCATGACTGCTGTTCCACAAAGACAGTCTGATTCCGACGGCGGCTCACTGCGAGTGTTCTCAGAGACTGCTGATGAGCAGTGACCAGGAGAGTGTGCCAGGCAGGAAGCCCCAACACACTTACAAGTCTAAAGGAAAACCAGTTTTCAGTTTTCTTAATGAAAATGAGCGAGTGTTTCAATAGTTTTGTTTATGAATTTTTATATATTATCTTGTTGCTATTGGCCGTGTTCCACAGAACCCCATGTTGGTTCTCAGTAGTAATAATAATAGCTCAAATTTATTGAATGTTCTCAGATACAGTGTTATACATTTCCCAGAGATTATCTCATTTGCATTTTTCAGAACAGGCCAATAAGATTCTTGCTATTATCAGTGCCACCTTTATTATCAACAACTAGTCTTTCTT
The DNA here is from genome assembly GCF_037038515.1 of Microtus pennsylvanicus. NCBI lineage: Eukaryota > Metazoa > Chordata > Mammalia > Rodentia > Cricetidae > Microtus > Microtus pennsylvanicus. The sequence goes on from NC_134594.1 coordinate 7,573,187, forward strand.
GGCCAAGGGCAAAGCTCGGATATCAGTTAATTTTCCAAAGGTCATAGAAAAATAATTCAAGCCAGGGTTCGACCCCACATCCTGAGGAATGTGTACTTACGTAACGCTACACCCTGCTAAATTGCCATGCCTTATTAAATGTGTAACAAGCTGTTTAAGATTCTCTGGTAGGAAACAAAATAACTGGGGCAGGGAATAACAATTCACTCTGTGAAATTATAATCAAACCTTTACTATAATTCTACTTGCATCTATGACACTTAAACACTTTGAATGTTTTGTAATGGGAAGAAAATTGATCTGGTATAATTGGAGGCATTTTCTTTAAAAAATGTAAGGCATGTTTATAATATAGAGGGTGGAGAATTTTTACCCACCCAGCATGTGTGTGTGTGTTCATGTTCATGCGTATGTGTGTAAGATTTTGCTATTAGGAGTGTATATGGGTGTTGGAGCACTTGAAGGTGGAGGCCTTAGTGTTTTGGTGAGCAGTTTCAGTTTTTTAGTGTTTTTTTTTTGTTGTTGTTGTTCATTTTGGGGTTGTTTTTTTTTTTTGAGAGAAAAGTTTCTCATAAATTGGGGTAAAGAGAGAATCGTAAGTGTTTTATAGTTTATAGTAGAAGTCTATTTATGTTCAAAAGAGTGAGTTCAGAGACCTAAACAGACGCTCCCCAAGGACTGTGAACCTGCTGTAAATAGGAGTATGGGGAAGGAGCATCCCTGAGCCAAGAGGCATCTGGAAATATCAACTGGACCATTTTCCCCTTTGCTCAGAGCTGAGCCACACACAGGAAGAAAACAAAGCTGAGAGCTTTGGACCTTACATATTATGAATTTAAATTTTTTAAAGAAAATGCCTCCAATTACAACAGATCAATTTTCTTCCCATTACAAAACATTCAAAGTGTTTAAAGTGTCATAGATGGAAGTAGAATTATAGTCAAGGTTTGATTATAATTTCACAGAGTGAATTGTTATTCCCTGCCCCAGTTATTTTGTTTCCTACCAGAGAATCTTAAACAGCTTGTTACACATTTAATAAGGCATGGCAATTTAGCAGGGTGTAGTGTGATATTAGCATACATTCCTCAGTATGTGGAGTCTGACTCTGGCTTGAATTATTTTTGTAATTCAAAATTCCTGGTAATTGCAAATTACCAGGAAAGTAACTTGAATATGGAAATGAGAGGGTTGAGATGGGAAGCAGGAAGGGCCCCAAGTGGCCCTCAGAGCCAGTCAGCCTGGGTCAAGAAGAGTATCGGGAAGGCAGGGACGAGACTCCGGACAGATTCTGGAAGGAAAGAACTTGACAGCCAAGTGCTGCCCACTGGACATGGAAGGGATAGCATAAGGCGAGGGTGAAATGCATCACACCGGATGACAGATCAGCTGTGCCCGTCTGGAGCTTGAGTCGGGAGGGACAGTGCTGGAACAAAGATGTTCATTTCAGTGCCAGCGGGACCCAGCTGGGCATAACTGATCAGGGTCCTGGAGGACATCAAGATGAAAACACCCAAGTTGGCAGCATCCGATGATGGCCAGGACACCCGGTCCATGAAATGATGTTAATGTGTACAGCTCTGATCACAAAAATGCTTGTTGCTGGGAATTGAACCCAGAGCCTTGTAGATACTGCACCAAAACACCCACATAAAACTGATTTCCAACTTGGAGAATGGTCTTCACCCAATCCCATATTCATGTACACCTTGAATAATTCCTTACATTCTTATGGTCTGGTGCAGTTTTAAAGCACTTTCGCCTTTACTTTGTCGTTGCTAGCATTCCCATACTTAGTGGCGGACCGTGAAGGAACAAGGAGAGAGTAGCTGAGTCAAGACCACAGAGGTAGTCAGATGGGAGATTTGGGTCTCAAAGCAGACCTTCTCTGGTCTGATGCTGGTTGACAGCATTTTCTGACTATCACTGCAGCTTTTTGTGTACAGGTGAAAATATGTCAAATATTCAAAGTCCATTTTCAAAAGAGAAAGGTTTGCCAATCCACCTGTGCTGAACCCGATCAGAGACTTTGCTAAGAAAAACATTGTATCCCCTGGAGTTAAGATGTTGCCTTTTCTTGGACTAGCTAAGTAACTTAGAGCTGAGAGGGAGAATTTTGTCATCTCCATTGTTTACATAATGTCTTTTTTTTTTCCTTCAATTTCCTCCTTGTTCCATAAAGATACAGTCATAGCTGTGACGTATAACCGTGATGGGTCATATGACATGCAGGTAAGCCTTGTTGGTTCTGGTCTGTAGCTCAGAGCCAAAGCCTATCTTTCTCATTCTAAGTAGGGTTGATTTTCATTCTCAAATTCCCCTTAAGCCTTTGACCATTGTGACTGTAATGAGAATGTCATGTGCTTTTATTTCAGAGCAGTTTGAGGCACTCACCCTGTATTGTTTCCAACTTGTTTACTAGGTTTGGCTATGATTTCCTTAAGCATAAAAACCTAGCAAAAAAAAAAATAGCCTTGGAGCTGGAGAGATGCCTCAGCTGGTAAGGGCTAGGCTCACAACCAAAAATAGAAGAATAGCCTTGAACTAAACAGCTCATAAGCCCCTCAGGTATGTGCACACATTTCACCAAAATAGCAGCACTTGGATTTTTGGGCTTAGAAATCCTATACACACTTAAAAATTATTGATAGGTCAGATGTGCAAAGAACTATTAGAAAACTTAAGAAAATTAGGCGGACAGTGTAGTTGCACAGACACCTTCGTGTTGCTGTGGAACCATAGCTCCCACCCCTCAACAGATCAAACCAAAAACTCCCCTATCTCGGCCCTCTATTTTTTTACAATTTCTATCATAAATACAATGTATTGTGAACACCTCTTCCATTGCCCTCTCTTATTCCTCCCCCATCCACAAGACTTCCTTCTTCCCACTAGTCCCCTCCAACTGTCCTGGCTTCATTTTAATCCACTGAGTTAGTTAGGGTTGCTTATGAAAGCATGGGTGGAGAGCTATTTGTCCACCCATAGGCAACTCACCGCTGCTTACACCACTTAAGAAAATGATGCTCCTTTCCCAGCAACCATTAACTGCCAATCGCTCCCTCCCTCTTCCTCCTCTTCCTCCCCTGGAAGGCCTGGGAACTCGTGGGCCTCTCTCCATCCATGACAAAATGTTGAAGAGACCAGGATTATGCGGGCCTTGTGCAGGTGCCGCTGTTGCACAAATTCCACCAGGAGCGGCTGCGCAGTAGTTCTGCAAAGTCACTTAGTTTTTTACGTACATGTCCAAAAGTAGAGTTGCTGTATCATGCACTAATTCTGTTTTTCATTTTTGGGGAACTGGAGCAGTGGCGGCGTTCTGCATTCTCACCAGAGTGCCACAACGTTTTCTGTGCCCTGGCCACGGGGCTTTCACCCCATCTTGTTTAATAACAACCATCCTCATGGGTACAAGTGGTCAGGTGTTGAAGCTCTGATTTTTAGATGACTTAAGGATGATGGTTTTTTGTTTGTTTGTTTTTAGTTACTTGCTGGCCATTGGTATGTCTTCTTGGGAGAAGTCTCTCTCTCTGACTTTTGTGTATCTATATTTTAATGCAGTTATTTTGTTGTTGTTTTTGAGTTGTGGGAAAACTACAAAAAATATAAAATCTAATATCACACAAGTACTCAATGCATTAACCATTGTGTTACATTCTCACAAGTCCAATGGCTTCTAGAGACTTCTGCTCAATACTCAAGAGGGGAAAATGCTTTAAAAGGCAGATAGCATCTTGGTCTTATTATGAAAAGGTTGATTTTGCAGTTTCTCTAAATGGCTGTTGGAAAACGCTAGGAATCTACATCATGTAGCTTCAGGGTAAAGCTTAGGCTAGCCCTTAATTAAAATAAGTCTGTTTGCAAAATGAAATGCTAAGAAGGTTCTTACTGTTATTTATTCTTTTATGTCGGTCTCACTCATGAATAAATTCAGAGAACAATTCACAGAAGTCGGTACTCTGTTTCCTGTGAGTCCTGGAAATCAAACATGAAACTCAGGTCATCAGGCACCGTACACTAAACCATCTTGCCTAGCTCCTAAAGAAGGTGTTAAAATTTTGGCACTGAGCTACAAGTTCAGTAAATATATCACGTTTAATAAGAACTGAATGATTTCAAATTCTGAATGGATTTCCCAGTTACATGTGTTAGACCTCCCAGCGCTTTGAGACCCAGCAGTTTTCTCTGTCTCCGCACCAGCCGCGGGAAGTCACCCACTTTGATGCATGCACCATGCTTCCTTCATATTGGCGCCTCTGCTTTGGGACCCTTTCTTGTTCCTTGATTAGTAAATTGACAGTTGTCCAGTTGGTTTATGGGAATAAATGTACATTTGTGAATTTTTAGACAAAACTTTTATACCCTGAGATTTCACAGATATTCAAATAGCTGTTTTAGTAGCTTGCAGGGTGGAGTAAATGTCATGTTTGACTTCAGGGAGATGAGAATTAATACAACTTCTGCCACGCGACCCACTTCACTTTAGCCCAAACAGCATATTCACAAAGAATAGACAGACTCTATTCTAATATGATAGGAACTGAAAAGGAAAACATGGATTTTCTGTGTGTGAGGGAAGTTTTCTCTTGCGTGTAATTCAAGAGAACACTCTTGGAAACAGGAAAATGTATCCCATTGCCAACGGCCTTGAGACCTAAGTTCTCTTCTGACACAGCCTCTGTGAACAGGACAACCGTAACCAGGTCCTGTCCTTTCACCTGACAGCCCAAACCCGTGGAGTCAGCCTTGTGTGGAGGAATGCCCTCTCTGCGGCCTAGCTCCGCTTTCTGTCACTGCTGACCTCGGCACAGGGAAACCGCGTTAACTTAAGAACTCAGAAATGAATCCCAGCATGTAATATAGCCAGGGGAATTGGATAATTTTGTTTGGTTTCTACTTATTTATTTGTATTTTGAACTATATATATGTAGAGGGTAGGGGTATGTGCATCTGGGTGAAGTTACCTGAAAAGAACAGAAGAGGGCATCGGAGCCCCTGGAGCTGGAGTTACAGGAGACTGAGCTGATGACATTGGTGCAGGGAACCGAACTCAGGTCCCGTAAGAGCTGCATACTCTCGGCACTGCTAAGCCATCTCTGTAGCCTTTTGGTGTGTACTTTTATTTGACATTTTTATGCTGCTCCTTCCATCCTTAAATGAACTTCTTCTGTGGCATTATGCTGATATGGATAACATATATAGTTTTTATTTTCTTTTAATTATCTTACAGCTGTTTGTATTTAAATGTTCTGGTTAGGATCTCGGGGTGGGGTTCTTCATGGTTCCTTGAAAAATACACCTTTGAAACTGCTAATAATAAAGACACTGTGGTTTTAGTAACTCTACATAGTCATTTACTTTAAAGACTTTTTTTTTTCAGATTGGAGATCAGACCTACCGAGTCCTTGGTGATCTTTGCAGTGAGGGAGGCTGCACCTACTTGAAGTCTTCTGTTAACGGAGTAGCCAGTAAATCCAAGTTCATCGTCCTGGACAACACCATCTATTTGTTTTCCATGGTGATGTCTCACTCTTGTCTTGTTTTGATGAGGTTTTAGTCTGCAGCCCAAGCTGGGCTAGGACTCACGGCAATCCTTCTGCCGTAGTTTCCCAAGTGTAGGATTAGGTGTAGGTTACCATGTCTGGGTTTGATGATGTCCCTCTCAGAGTTGGGATGGAATTGATTAACCAGAAGCATTCATGTCCGCCACTGAGATCATGTTTCCCCCTCTGTATTTCTTTGCCATAGTCCTAGGTTTCTAGTTCCATTTATCTGTTTTGTTCTCACAGAGTCTCATTGTTAGACATGACAGTTTTCTTCTCTGAATTCAGAAATGGAGCTTGCACTCTCCTTGAGAGGCTCTGCCCTCAGTGCTGGCATTCTTTACCCGGACTCGTTCCCCTGACACTTGGAATCTGGGGTGGGGGAGAGGTGACCACTGGGAAAGCAGTCTGGACCAGATGGGTTAGTGGTGATGGCTTGGCATTCAGAAGAGAGCCAGAGCAAGCTTGGCTTCGGTGTAGAGCCTGATGACCAGTGAGTCCTCAGCTTCTGGGCAATGGAGAGTAGACTTTTCGTCAGAGACATGGGGCCACATCAAGAGGAGAGTAGACTGTCCATCATCAGAAATGGGGCCATGGAGAGTAGACTGTCCATCATCAGAGATGGGGCCATGGAGAGTAGACTGTCCATCATCAGAGAGATGGGGCCATATCAAGACTACAATGTTCATGGTGAAATGGCTTTACTTCTTACTGTAGAGTATCTTCCCTATGGTAAGGATGCTACTAACAATCACTTCTAGAAGCATCCATCATGTCATCTATAGTCCTGTCCTTTAATTCTCAGTCCCTGGTTAGGCATCTGTACCATTACCTCTGTGTCATAGGAGATGAGACCGAGTGAGGCTTAGTGGCCTTAGGTCACCAGGCTTCATTAGAACCCGGGGGTTGGTGGCACCTAATTCTCACTAGTAGCTTGAAAGCTGTCGATCCCTCAGGTGTACTTGTAAAAATAAAGAGATGAGACCTTGATTCTATGTTCATTGTTTTGTATAGGAAGGCAGCATTGAAATTGGCATTCCGGTACCCAAGTATTTGTCTTCCATGAGCTCGGAAGGAACTCAGGGCGGTGCCATCGCTCCTATGACCGGAACCATTGAAAAGGTGACAATCAGGGGCCACTGATACAATGATGCCGGAAACGGCTAGGAAATGTCTTTTTGGAGTTGGGTGTTTCCTTTCTTTCTCTATTCTTTACCCTCCTAAATTTTGCTCTTTGGAAAGCACTCACTTAAAGAAAGTAAGAAGACTGAAGTATAGTGGTTCAATTGTCAGTGTACATACAAGTACCTGTTTTTTTTATAAAGATTACTGTGGTTTTGTTCTGGGGTGTGTGTGCATGTGTGTGCTACATGTATGGGCCTGAGTTCAAATCTAGAGCCTCAGACATGTTGAGAACTCTATACCCAAGCTCCACCCCACTACTTCTGGGGGAGGGTTGTTTGTTTCCTAATTTTAATTTTGTTTATGTGTGGGGGTGCATGCATGTCTGTGCCCCACGTGTGTATAGTGCTCACAGAGGCAGGAGAGGGTATCGGCCACGGCAAATTGAGGCATAAGGGTCACCTGAATTTGAGCCCAGCCTACACAGCAAACATAGCAGGCCTCTGTCACAACAGAAGTGCAGTTAATGCTGACTGGAGAGTATAGCTCAGGGGGGGCTCAGCGGCAGAGCCGGTGCGCAGCCTCTCGGGGGCTCAGCGGCAAAGCCGGTGCCGGACTTGGCTCCAATCTCCAGGGCTAAGGAAAAGAAAGAGAGCTAGGTAGGAGGGTGAATTAAAGCGCATTTTTCCTTTTCAGTGTCATGTATCCCAGGCTGCTCTTGAACTCCTGGGCCAAGGTGGTCCTTCTCAGGTGCCACCACACCCGACTCGGAATGTAGTTTTAAGAATGAAAATGGAGTGTTCACCAAAGATTATCTAAAGTCGGTGTTGTAATGTGAAGTTTAACATCATACAGTTTTGTCTTGAAATAATGACATTTCGGCTATGTGTTACAATGAGTTTGGAAGGCTGGTATTGGGGGATCCACGTGGCTCAGGGTGGGGTACAGCTTGGAGAGGAAGCTGTTTTTGTGGTTTTGAGACAGAGTTTCATTATGTAGCCGGGCTGCGCTCAGACTTGGAGCACTGGTCTTGCATAAGCACACACCTCCACAGCCAGCAAACCACGTGGTCCGAGCAGTCTACGCATAGTGCAGGGGCATTCGCTCTCTTAGCCCACTTGACTTCCCTACTCCGAGGAATTGAAACTATGTAAGTTCATTCTTCAAGGTTCTGGAGGTTGGGAAAATCTCAGATCACTGGCTGGTGAGAAGCCTGCTTCTTGGTGTTGCGGTGGACACACCATCTCCTCCCAGTGTCCCCACATGGTCGAAGGGCACAGGACCTCTCGAGCGAGAGAGGGAGAGGGAGAGGGAGAGGGAGAGGGAGAGGGAAAGAGAGAGAGAGAGAGAGAGAGAGAGAGAGAGAGAGAGAGAGAGAGAGAGAGAATAGTTATTTAGTCTCCCACTGTTTTCCACTGTGTGTTCACTCAAGCCTCCCACAGTGAGGGATGCCTGCAGAGAATGTTCGTCTTCCATCTGAAGATGGGCACACAGTGGCTTTGGGAGGCTGTACTGAAGAAGTGTCACCAATGACTGGGTGATCTTTGGAGCATCCAGAGATGCTTGTTGCCTATGACTGAGATCTAACTCTCCCGGTGATGCCTTTATAGACTGTTTGGTAACTATTAACTAAGGAGCACTTGGCCTATACACACTCATTAGTCTTGTAGAACTGGAGAAAGGGGTATCTTTTGGTGTTGTGAGAACTATTTACACATTTGTAACACAAACTAGAGAAGTGGTCAAGAGCCTCATCCTCTCCTAGGAGACATTTACGGGTATCCGTCTTTGCCTGTGTCATTTATGTGTGCATTTTCCTGTATCAGACATCCAGGTCTGTCCTGATTATATTTATGAAAAATAAAACAGCAGCACCAAGTTATGTAAAACCCATTGATCTGAATCAGACAAAGCTAGGTCATAACCAAGAGACTAAGCATATGCAGTCAACAGCACTAGCAATGCTGGGTGGACCTGGTGGTCTCCAGTGTACCTGCTACATCTGCCCTTGGCAAACACACAGACATGTGGGTATGTGCTTCTGTTCCATTTGTTTACATACCAATTCTGGAGAGCAAGAAGGACCTGCGTTCTAATGCATCCCTCAATCTCTAGGTGTTCGTGAAAGCTGGAGACAGAGTAAAAGCCGGAGACTCTCTGATGGTTATGATCGCCATGAAGATGGAGGTAGGTGGAATCCCAAGTCCAGGTGCTGAGTAAGCCTTGAGAGCAGCCTGGCCTAGATGTTCTTTGCTTTATTTGACGGGTAATAATATTTTAAATACTAAGTGTCAGGAACTGGCTAAGTATTAATCTCAAGAAGCTAAAGCAACCATCTTTCTGGTAAATACATTTTTGTCTTGTGAAGCCCTCCCTGCCTTTGTAAACTTACTGAAGTATCCTCACTGAACACTCCCTGTCGCTCTTTCCTGTTGAATTACAGTGACAAGTGTTGGTTAGACTGTAGGCCAGCAGCTCCTGGCCCTAGGCAAATACTACATTCACTCTGGAAGCTTTATAGACCTGCTTCTGGAGACAAATTGAACTGGGACCTCCAGCAGGAAGGCCTAGTTGCAGTGCTGGGATTGATCCCAGAGCTCTGCAGCTAGTGGGGTACACTCACTGGCACCCCAAGTCCTAGTACTTCATGTAAGCTTCTCACATGAAAGTGTTGTGTACAGCCTGGTTGAGATTGCTCATTAGACCAGAGATTCCGGGTCACATCCTTGATGGTGTTACTGCGCAATCGTAAAAGTGTTTCCATTTTCTCTGTGGATGGGGTGTGTATAAGCAAACTGAGAAACGACACAGCATTGAAGGTATTAGCTGTGTTTTCATTTTTTTTCTCCCTCTCCTGGCCCCCGCTGACATGACTACCATGGTTTTTTGTGTCTCTACAGCATACCATAAAAGCTCCAAAGGATGGCAAGATAAGAAAGGTGTTCTTCAAAGAAGGGGCCCAGGCCAACAGACATGCACCTTTAGTGGAGTTCGAGGAGGAGGAGTCAGACTAACGCACGCCATAATGAACTGTGTCCATCACAGAGAGCCGGCCGCACAGCGTCTTAGCTGCCTGGATACAGCAAGTGCCTCTTCAATCTAAATCCCGGAAAGAGGAGCTTTATTAAATAAGATGATGGGATTGGATGAAAGCCCTTTCGTACTCACAAGTTATCTCAAAAGGTTTCTTAGAAATAAAACTGAGCTGTATTTTTTTTTTAATTTTGGGAACTAAAGTTTGCCTTAAATCTTACATGTTTACTCTTTTGAGAATGGGGTAGAGGGCAGCTTGATCTAAAGAGGAGGCAGAAGGGAATGCCATGGAAATGAATGGCTTTCCAGTTACCCTGATGAAAACATAGAAACGTCCTTCAGAGGCAGGGTCCCGAGCTGAACTCAACCAAGGGTAACCTTGTGTTTGGAACGTTTCTCTTTAGAATCTTCTGCCTTTATTGTATTTGTGGGGAGCCTGGGGAACCCCGAGTGAGTGAAAGTCTTGACTAAATGTGTGTTGTTGACCTGGGCACAGCCAGGTCAAGGACCTTAGCCTTCGACTCAAGGAAAATGGCACTCTCTCGCCCAACTTGAGATTCCCCTTGGGGGGGGGTGTAGGGAGTGAGGCTCAAAGGAATTTTTGTTTCCTGTGCAGTATATTGATCCTGTGTGCAAAACTGTCCACCATAGCCTTCTACCTGGGGTAGGAGGTCCTTCTGTTTATGTGTTGCCTTCATTGGTTAAAGAATAAAGAAACTGCCTTGGCTTTTTGATAAAGCAGAACTTAGGTAGGCGGGGAAGACAGAACTGAATGCTGGGAAGAAGAAAGCAGAGTGAGAGACGCCATGGATCCTCCACCTGAGATGAACACTGGTTAGAATCTTTTCCGGTAAACCACTGCCATGTGGCAACATACAGATTAATAGAAATGGGTTAAATCAAGATGTGAGAGTTAGCCAATAAGAGGCTAGAGATAATGGGCCAAGCAATGATTTAATTAATATAATTTCTGTGTGGTTATTTTGAGGCTAAGCTAGCTGGGCAGCCGGGACAAACCAGCAGCCTTCCAAGCAGCTCAGAGGCACAAGTGGGCCTCTCCTTACGACAAACTTAGTCAACAGATGGCACCCACATGGACAACTGCATCCACATAAAGCCTGAGAAATGGGAAGTAATTCTAGACATAAAATAATAGAGCTAAGCACTTTCTTGGGTGGGCTCTGCTTGCTAGAGGCAAGTGCTCTCATTTAATAGAGGCTTCCTGACTCAGCTTTAGTTGCAAAACCTTGCAGCTCTTTTAAGAGGTCCTGCCATGAAACACTTAAATGGTGTTGATGAAAAGCTGACTGCGTGCTTTTTGGTTTTCAGCTGTAGCAGGGAAAAAGCCATGCCATTTTAAAATGTTGGCTTTCTGGATTGTCCTGCCAGTGCAAACTCTGACTCTTTCAGGAAGGAGTTCTGGCTACAGAGCATTTGAGTGCGGTTTGTGAGCAGACAGCTGCAGCTTACTTGCTGGCAGGGACCTGGAAACACCATAGAGTTGTGGCAATAAACATGGCTACAGCCAGTACCTTGCCATGAGGTAAGAATCTCAGAAAGCTAAGGAATGAGCTGAATCCAGCTGTCAAAGCCATGACTTTAATCCTCTCCATATTGCTTAGCAAATTAAAGACTCACATGGTCAGAAAAAGAGAGATATACAGTAAAGTGAGATTCAAAGACAAAACCTCTAAATTTTTACAGTGTGTTTAAAAAGATATGTAGGTTTGGGAGAGAAAAGAAAAAAGTTAAAGTTCTTAAAAAAAAAAATAGTTGGGTGTGGTGGCACACACCTTTAATCTCAACACTTGGAAGACAGAGGCAGGCAGACCTCTGTGAGTTCAAGGTATGGTGGCACACACCTTTAATCCCAGCACTTGGGAGGCAGAGGCAGGCAGATCTCTGTGAGTTCAAGGAGAGCCTGGTCTACAGAGGGAGTTCCAGGACAGCCAAAGATATACAGAGAAACACTATCTCAAAAAGCCAAAAATTAAAATAAAAGAAATAAAGGTTAAAATAAAGCCATGCAAAGATGAAAAATACACAGAGAGTCTGGACACTGTATGTTATTATGCTGTCTTTGAACTGTTTGAATACTGAGGAAGGAGCAACCGCTGTTAAAAGATATTTGCTTATAAATGCTGCCGAATTAATCCAAGATAGGTATTTTGAAAATACCTTGACTTCAAAATTGAAGTCAAAAGATATGTTACTTTGGAGAAGAGGTTTTGCTTTTGTTTGCACAGAAAATGAGAGGCTATGGATTTATTCTGAGTTAAGGGAAATTAGATTTGATCAAGGAAGACCACCTGAGAAATCTCTGGTAGGAACAGATAGCCCAGATGTCTGAGTTCTACATCCAGAACAGATTTAACATGCTGCCTGAGATGATCAAGCCTCACAGAATACTCCAGTTCTTGGTTTTAAAAAAAAGGGGGGGGGGAGTGCTATGGGACAATGGTCTGTATTCTATCAATTATATTTTAAATAAACGCTGATTGGCCTGTAGCCAGGCAGGAAGTATAGGCAGGTCAATGAGAATAGGAGAATTCTGGGAAGAGGAAAGCTTATTCTGCAGTCCTGACCCAGCCACAGAAGAAGCAAGATGTGATGGCCTCTACCACAGAATAAGCAAGATGTGACGGCCTCTACAAGAAAGGTACCAAGCCCGGATGTTTACAACCTGCTCTCCTGCAGAGACCACGCCCACCAAGATTAGCTAGCCTGTTGGCCCCCATCCCCCTGTATACCATAAACACTGCCTCCTTGTTTGTACCATAATTTCACCTCCTTGTTCAACTCTATGTAATAGACACTCTGCATATCTAAGGTTCTCCATCAGAGAGTCCTGTCTATCTAAGCCCATGTCTGTCTCTGGAGCTGCGCTGAACATGCAATATTGCACCTGCTAAGTGTGCATTTTAAAAAGTGTTTGTATCATGCTAGAATGTTATTTACCCTCAATTTGTATAAATTAAAAAAAATAGTTCTGCTCAAAGAATAGACAAAAGGGCCAAGGAGATGGCAGAGTGTTTAAAGTGCCTATGCAAAAACAAGAGGGCTGGAATTTTGATTCCTGGAGCCCATGAGAATGCCAGGTAAGCATGCCAACTTGCCTGCAATTCTACCCTCAGAAGACAGAAACTGGATCCTTGGTATGAGCTGGCTAGCAAAACTAGCCATAGCAGTAAGCTCTGAGTTTGGTTGTGTGTGGAAGCACAATTGAGGAAGGTCATGGCCGTCAATCTCTGGCGTCTCCATGCATGGCTGACACAAAGAAATGGGGATGGGCTAGGACGAGGGTTGCGAGGGGCTTGAGGAAGGCTGGAGTGCAGCAAGTTTCTGTGGAGTCCTAAGGGAGTGGAGTTTGGGCAGGAGGAGGAGAGGCACCTGCAAGCAGGCTCCTGCAGGGCTGGGGGATGAGGCTGGAGATAGTTCAGTGGAGGGTAGACAGGCAAGGATTGCCCAGTCGATAGCTTAGTCATGTCAAAAAGGAAGTGATTCCAAAGGCAGTAGTGACCGCGGTGCCAGAGAGTCAGAGTGTGGGTCTCCACGTCTGAGCACACGTCCTAGTTAGGATACCCACACAGTCACCTAAGGTGAAAGCTGGCTGGTATGAAAACGGGCATTTCCCTGAAAGTTATGTGAGCAGATGTGACCAGGGTAAGATTCACTAAGGAAAACCCAGGGCTGGAGGATTTAGACTAAGAAGTCAGGCAGCAGCAGAGCCTCACTGGACAGTGAGCCAGTGTCCTGTGCCTGAGCAGGTTTGCACAACTGGAGGAGAGATGCCAAGCTGGCCAGGCTACATGAGAAAAGTGTGTAATGAAGGCTGAGGAAAAGTCCTGCCAGGAAGTGAAAAATGGATGAGGAGCCAGTAGTGATTGTTACTGTAAAAATAAAATGGTGCATTCCCCAAGTGGCTGCAAATGCTGCAGGTGCTCTAGTGGCGGCAGAGGACAATGGGCCACAAGACCACAGCTGGCCACGAAGGCAGCTGGTCCCAGGCAGGGAGCCACGTGGCGGATGAGAGACAGAAACATGGATAAATACACCATGCAGAGAAAGTGGGTATTTATTTAGTGGGTTTTGGAAGGGAAAGGGAAAGGTGGTAGGAGTGAAGGGGGAAGAGCAGAGAGTGGCAGAGAGAGAGAGAAGGGGGGAGAGGAAAGGAGCCACAGCAGCAGCTACCTCTTCAGGAAGGAACTCAGGCTTGCCTCATTGGGGGGGGGGGGGGCTTGTCTCTTAGAGGGACAGGACAGACCATTACAGTGATTGTATAGAATTATATAGAATTACTTTTTTAAGCGATGAATTGAGGAACTTGCCTGACTCCATTTTGAAGGCAGGGGCTATTATACTGTATTTTACAAAATAAGTTTATTTACTGTGGAGATCAAGACAGTGAGTAACATTTTGGCTGAGCTTTAAAGATCCAGCCATTTGCCACCCAGAGAAAAGAGATGGTAGGTAGTGTCAGGACACCAGGCATCGGGACCAGCAGAAGCTAGAAGGAGCTGTAAGAAAGCAGGAAACCACAGTGTTGGGGGAAGAGTGCTCCACCATGGGATGGACAACAGAAAAGGAAGCTGCTGCCCACGGAGGCAAAGGCTTCTTGTGCCCCTGTCTGTACCTGGAGCTGGGGGCTGATGAAGACTTCCTAACAGCTTACAGTTTACAAGTCATATATTGTGCAAAATTCCAAGTACACCATTGTGTACAGGGTCTCACTTTGTTGTACTAGCTGGCCTGAAACTCACTACGTAAACTGTTATGTGACAAAACATTTCCTGAGGGATGCAACTCATACAACTGCTAACTCCAGATAGGAATCCTAATACAGACCAAAGTACAGAGACCACCAAAGTCAAACTTGGTGAACCAATGAGTTTTACAGGGGTTATAGAAGTATGGTGAGGGGTTACTTCCAGGAGCTGACTCAAAGACAGCTGCACCATCAAGGCCCTTCCCAGCCCACCAAAACTAGGAACCTGGAACACACTGCACAGCCTACAGGGAGTTCAAAAGGCTGGAGAGTGTTCTTTCCAAGTGACTCTGGTCTAAACCTCTCCCAGGCTGACTTTTGTTTTTTGTTTTGGTTTGGTTTGGGGATTTTGTTGTTGTTGTTGTCGTTTTCTAGGAAGCAGGTCTGATGTCAGGGTTTTCTTTGCAGACTGGCTGGTTTGACAGTCTTTGCAGTTTAGATTAGGCAGTTTGAGAGTAACTCTCAGCTTTTATTGCTTACTCTGGCAGGAAGGGACCTTAGTGAATCTGGTCAGTTTCTGCAACTTCCTGAAGCCACTTTGAGTTACGAAACCTTCCTGTTTAAGGAGATTCCCTGGAGGTTGGAATGTTTCAATCTGGAAGGAAACCGTTACACAACACAGACCAAGCGGCCCTGAAATTGCAGCGGTCCGCTGTCTCTGCACCCAAGGGTCAAGATTACAGGTATGAGCTACCATTCTTGTATCTGTTTTGTGACAGGCTCTCTTCAGCCCAGGCTGGCCTTGAACTCATAGCGGTTCTCCTACCACAGTCTCCCAAATGCTGGGATTGCAGGCTTGAAACAATTCTCAGCTACATGTCCTTAATTTAAAAGTAGTTCTTCTGGGTCAGGGCTGGAAAAGGGAGCTAAGTTCAGCCTGGCTGGCTGATCTTGCAAACATCAGGTCCTTGGGTGATAATGAGCCTTGGTTAAACATGGATCAGCCAGTTGCTTCTCTTCCCTCTCTGTCTCTAGTCTATTCCAATGACACCATGACAGCTATCAACCACAGGAGATTATATGTTCTCTAGGAAAACCTCCAATGTTTGCCAGGCTGGCATGCCATTGGAATCTGTGAGCTAAAGGGGTCTCAGAATGTCTACACCAAGGGCAGCTCATCTCTGGCATGAAGACCGGACCTGGATTTGTTCTATCTGCCTGTCAGCTGTAACACGCCCATAGCTGGCATGGGAGGGAAGCTGTTGTGTCTGGCTTCAGTGTGGGGACATCACTCCTTCCTCTGGACAGCAGAGTAGGGCTGGCTTGCAGCTGAACTCCTTGCCTTATTTTTCACTGTCAGCTCTTCTTGCTTTTGCACACATGCTGTGCTTAACCCTCAAAACAAACCCCCCCCCCGGGTATGTCAGAAGTGGTAGCATCACTAGCTTCCTGACCTGCTTGCAAGGTTCATACCAACCCTTGGCTTATGTTGCACCTTTCATCAGAGGACCTCAAGAAGCACTCCCAGATATTCATACAGTGCTTCCAATTTTCAGGAAGACAGGGAAAATGTGGTTTGAATTATGTGCGAGAGGAGAAGAGATGGGGGCCTCCATGTGCTTTGCTTTGTGCCTGCATTAGATACTTCTCTCTGGCTGTAATAAACACCATGTCCAACACAACATAAAAAGAAAAGTTATGTGGGTCTTAGAGTTGCAGAGGAATAGAGGCCACGGCCATTGTGCCGGGGAGCATGGCAGCAGGCAGGTAGACATGGTTGCAGGCGCAGCAGCTGAGAGCTCATCTTTTGATCAGCGTACAAGAAGCAGAGTGAGTCCTGAAATCGTGAGGGTCATTTGAAAACAAAGCCCAACCCCAGAAACACACCTTCTCTAACAAGGACACACCTAACCCTTCCCAAACAGTTTCGCTAACCAGGGATCAAGTATTTAAATATGTAAGTCTAAGATGACCTTTCTCATTTGATCTGCCACAGTGCCCAGTGCAAGGAAGGAACCTTTGGTCATGGCTCCTCAGATGTGGGATTTCTCTGTATGCTGTGGATATCATTGGTTAATAAGGAAACTGTCTTAGGCCTGCACAGGGCAGAACTTAGGTAGGCAGGGAGAACTAAACTGAATGCTTGGGAGAAGGAAGGCAGAGTCAGGGAGAAGCCATGTAGCCCCACTGGAGACAGATGCCAGAACTTTACCTGGTCAGTCACAGCCTCGTGGTGATACGCAGATTAATGGAGATGGGTTAATTTAAGATATGAGTTAGCCAGAAATATGCTTAAGCTATTGGCCAAACAATATTGCAAATAATATGGTTTCTGTGTGATTATTTCAGGGCTGAACAGCCGGGAACAAACTAGCGGCCTTCACACAACACTCCTCTCCTGCTGAACACACTTTTGCTCACACTTTCTCAGGTTACAGCCATGATAGTAGACTTTTAAGTCCTGCAGAGCCCATTGGCTGTGTGGTGGCATCTTGCCCTCTCCTCAGGCTCCTGCGATGTCCTGGGGAAATGTCTCTGAGGGCACTATTCCTCTGGGCTATGGGATTCCCAGATTATCCTCATCACCAGATATTTGTCTCACGGCTTCAGGAATTAGAGTGCCTTCATTACCACAGTATGCACTCGGGCGATAATGTAAATGCCTTCTTTCCCGTATGGTCAACTCAATTATTCATACATAACAACCCTCATTATTGCATTATTAAGCCTTTAGATTAGATTGGAACTATTTCTTGAGGAGTTAGGTAGTGTAGCTCAGTAGGAGAGTATGTGGTTAGTTTGTGTGCTGGGGTTAATCCTTAGCACAAACCCTGACTTAGCTATTTTTCTATTGCTATTTTAAAATACCCAGATAAAAGTAATTTAAGGGAGAAAGAATATATGAAAAGCTATATGGAAACACACGACATCATAAGCTAATAAAAATATTTCTTAAAAAGGGAACTTGAATGGTAGTACACAGCATGAGTGGACAATATTGTCCCCAAAAGACAACCTCATCAGCAGACATGGGACACGCCTTGCAAGCTGTAGATCAAGAAGACCCTAGAGACTTCCAAATCAGCACACGCTATGGTCATTGCTCTTGGCTGCCCACCAGAACTAGAGGGTAAGATCCATAGTTGAAGGTAACACACATTTTGGTTTCAGGACAGAGAAATTCATTTGGAAATGATCACAAAGCCTCCTCCTTACTGGCTAGCTTTCATAAGGTCTGAAGGCCAAGGGGGGGGGGTGAAAATCAATGGTCTTACCCAGAGCTGGACCCTGTATGCCACAATACTGATATGCCAGGCAAGACCTGCTGATGTAACAGAGGCACAACGATTTATAGGAATGGCAATGATTAGAGCATAATCATTTTTTTATTTTACTAGAGTTAAGGCCTGTCCTACAAAAGAGAATTCATTCCTGGTACTGTGTCTTGGGGTTTCTAGTTCTGTGATAAAACACCATGACCGAAACCAAGCTGGGGAGAAAGGGGTTTATTTCATCGTATACCTTGTCACTCATCATCTGGAGAACTCAGGGTAGGAGCTCAAGCAAAGAATCTGAAAGCAAAAACTGATGCAGAGGTCAAGCTTTGGGCCTGTCCTAGAACTAGCTCTCGTAGACCAGGCTGGCCTCGAACTCACAGAGATCCTCCCGCCTCTGCCTCCTGAGTGCTGGGATTAAAGGCATGCGCCACCACTGCTGCCAACCATTTTTCTTATATACCCCAGAACCACCTGCCCAGGGGTGGAACTGCTCACAATGATCTGGGCCCTCCCACATCAAATATTAATCAAGAAAATGCCCTGTAGACTCACCTACAGGCCAATCCTATAGAGACATTCTCGTAATTAAGATTCTTTCTTCCCAGATGACCCTCGCTTGTATCAGTAAGCCGGACAAAATGCTGTGTGTGGCTGCGGAAGTCATAGGCTCTAGGGGAGGACTCACCACTTTTGTTTTGCTAAATGGTCACACTGTCAAACTACCTTTTAATATTTGTGCTTATACCCACAGATCCGTTCTGCTCTCAGCCTCCATAAGAGAAGTGCTTTATAGGGGGCAATAGTTAATGCAGGGACTCACAACTGTCGGAGTGCTGAGAAGAAGTGACCGAGCGATCCATCCTAAAGGGATCGTTTATATCAACTCTGTCCCACAAGGTCAGAAAATGTCCTGGAAGAGAGGGAGGGACACCTAAGAGCTAGAGGATAGGGGAAATTGTGTAAAATGCTACCTGCTAGACACGACATGACAGCGCATTCATGAGCTTACCACAGCCGTAGTTACCTGCACATGTAAGGCAGCGAAACAACAGCAAGGCTAGGGAGGGGCTCCTGAGACCTCACCACGAGCTGAGCGGGTGGCTGCCCTGGGAAGGAGCATGAGATGTTGAGGAAGTGTGTTTACTCACAGATTGCTCGTGTTCCAGTGGATGGCTCCATACTCGTGTGCATGTAGGCACTGATGGGCACACTGGGTTGGGAGGAGAAGGTGGAGGAGGACTAGGAGGTGATAATGGAGTTGAGAAGATGTGGTGGGAAGGGGTCCAGGGAAAGTTCAAATGGGAAGGGGGTGGATATATTCAAAATACAGTGTACACATATACAAACTCTCAAAGAATGAAAATATCATTTGAAATTAAATAAATGTAGGGAATAATCCACCCACCCAGCTCTACTTCATTCAGCGGCTAAGCACTATTGTTTCTTGTGTATCCTGGCATTTCATTACACTCACAAAGCAGGTAGCAATGCAGTCTAACTCCCTCCATTCACAGAAAAAGTAATGTTCTCCATCCCTTCTGATGGGCAAGAGATGGAGTCCTATGGGGATTTTATTCCTTAGCAACTAATGATGAACACTTTTTCATATCCTGTTAGCCATCCAGGTACCTTTCTTGGTGAAATGTCTATTCAACTCTTGTCCATTTAAAGTCTGAGTCTCTAACCTTTTGCCTGCAAGAATTCTTTGCATAGTCTGGGCATCCTTTTTTGTATTTCTTTTTTTTTAATTGATTTTTATTGAGTTCTACATTTTTCTCTGCTCCCCTCCCTGCCTCTTGCCTCCCCCCTACAACCCTTCCACAAGGTCCCCTATGCTCCCAATTTACTCAGGAGATCTTGTCTTTTTCTACTTCCCATGTAGATTAGATCTATGTAAGTCTCTCTTAGAGTCCTCATTGTTGTCTAGGTTCTCTGAGATTGTGGTTTGTAGGCTGGTTTTCTTTGTTTTATGTTTAAAAATCACCTATGAGTGAGTACATGTGATAATTGCCTTTCTGGGTCTGGGTTACCTCATTCAAAATAATTTTTCCTGCAAAATTCAAGATGTTGTTATTTTTTCTGCTGTGTAGTACTCCATTGTGTAAATGTACCACATTTTCCTTATCCATTCTTCAGTCGAGGGGCATTTAGGTTGTTTTCAGGTTCTGGCTATGACAAACAATGCTGCTATGAACATAGTTGAGCACATGTCCTTGTGGCACGATTGAGCATCCTTTGGATATATACCCAAAAGTGGTATTACTGAGTCTTGAGGAAGGTTGTTTCCCAACTTTCTGAGAAATTGCCACACTGACATCCAAAGGGGTTGTACCAGCTTGTATTCCCACCAGCAAAGCAGAAGTGTTCTCTTTTCCCCACAACCTCTCTAGCATAAGTTGTCATCAGTGTTTTTGATCTTGGCCATTCTTACAGGTGTAAGATGGAATCTCAGAGTTGTTTTGATTTTCATTTCTCTGATGACTAAGGATGTTGAACATTTCCTTAAGTGTCTTTCAGCCATTTTAGATTCCTCTGTTGAGAGTTCTCTGTTTAGATCTGTACTCCATTTTTTTTATTGGATTATGTGTTCTTTTGGTGTCCAATTTCTTGAGTTCTTTGTACATTGGAGATCAGACCTCTTTCTGATGTGGGGTTAGTGAAGATCTTTTCCCATTCTGCAGGCTGTCATTTTGTCTTGTTGACCGTGTCCTTTGCTTTACAGAGCTTTTCAGTTTCAGGAGGTCCCATTTATTAATTGTTTCAGTGTCTGTGCTGCTGGGGTTATATTTAGGAAGTGGTTCCCTGTACCGATGCATTCAAGTATACTTCCCACTTTCTCTTCTATAAGGTTCAGTGTGGCTGGCTTTATGTTGAGGTCTTTGATCCATTTGGACTTGAGTGTTGTGCCTGGTGATAGATATGGGTCTATTTTCATCCTTCTACATGTAGTCTGGGCATCCTTTATCTAACAGGATAAAGATAACTCAAGGGAGGTGCTTCCTGTGGTCAGTGACTCATCTTTTTATTGAGCTACTGCTGTCTTTGGAAGTGTATATATATTTTTTAATTTTGGTAAGTCATTTTTTTGATCAATTGTGATTCTGTGTCATTTCTAAGAACTCACCAAACTATGAGCAAACACTTCTGTTTTCTCCTAATGTTTTGTAGATTTAGCTATTACCTTCAGCCTATAATCCATATTTTATTTTATCATAGCACAAAGAAAAATCAAATTCATTCTTTGAAATCCAGTTGTCCCAGCAACATTTGTTGAGTGTTACTTTCCCCACTGAGTTGCCTGGATCCTTTTGTTGAAAATTTATTAAACATAAATGTAAAGGTTTACTTGGGAATTCTCAGATATGGGCAATTGATTCTTGTCTGCCTTTATATTACTATAATGTTTGGGTCACTACAGCTTTATTAGTAAAATCCATGATATGGAAACATAAGTCACTGAACTCGGTTAGAGTTTTTCCAAGTTGTGTTGCTAGTCCAGGTCCTTTGAATTTTCATATAAATCTTTCATAGATTGACCTTATCAATTTCTAGAAATCATACGAAGATCTTGGAAGGAAACTATATGGAGCCAGAAAATTAACCTGGAGGGAATGAACTATGTCAGCATATTCACGAATATGGGATAATTTTGGCTTACATCATCCTTAACTTCTAGCAATGTTTTTTCATTGTCAAATTATAAGTCTTTCACTTAATTTGTTAAATTTATTCCTCAGTACTTTAATATATAGAGTTGTTCTATTAGTTCTTTTTCTCTAGAAAACCTTAATACACTAGCCTTAACTATATTGTTACAGCAATGGAAAATAGATTAATACAAATGGTGATACTAGACATACTTTTCTTCTTGCCATTTTAGGGAGAAGCATTCAGGTTTTTGATGTGGTTTTGTTGTTTTATCCACCAGTAAGTATGATGTTGGTGCTGGGATTTTTTTTGTGTGTGCCCTTTGTGAAGTATGGCATTTCCTTTTATTACTGAGAAAAGTAGCTGTGGTGGCTAATCTTGGTCGTCAAGTTGAATACATTTGGAATCAACCAAAAGCACAAGCGGCTGCCACACTATGGTTGCTTGATTTGAGGTGAGAAGACCCACCCCTTCGGGTACCACAGTCAGTATTAGTCAGGGCTCTCTGGAGGACTGGCACTAACTGAATACACACAGACGCGAGCTGGGGCGCTATGAGAGTGACTCACGGGCTCCATAGTCCAGCTAGGTCAGCAACGACTGACTCCCAAAGGAGATGCCAATAATCCAGAAGTTGTTCAGGGTATGGGACTGAAAGTCTTATTTGTTCTTCAGTCTGTGTTGAAATCTCAATGAAGTAGGTTCCAATGCCCGGAAGTAATGCCTCAGCAGCACGATAGACGAACTTGGCAGTGAGAGAGGGGGGCAAGCAGATAAAACTGAAAAGTTTCCCCCTTCCATGTCCTGTGTGGTCCAGATTTAGGGTTGTTCCTCTTACCTCAAAGGATCCAATAAAATTCCTCAGGTGCATGTTTTAGATGATTTCAGATGGAGTCAAGTTGACAACCAAGATTGGCTATCCCATATAGATTCACTGAGTGGAGATTCTCAATTTAATATAGATGTTCGATCTGCTCTTTAAAGGTGTCAAAAGGTTTGAGCTATTGGTTGGTTGAAGCATTTATCAAAAGACGGCCTATTGAATGGGAGCTTGGTTTAGTATTGATGAAGGGATTTGAAAGCTCCTGGAAACAACAGTGACAATGTGGGTGTGATGTGTGAAACCTTACCCCCCACCAGGAGAAGGCCCACAAGATGTGCCCTTCATTCATCTTGTACGACCCAAATAGTGAGAGGGCCATCTGCACATCTGAAGAGCTTCTGCTGGCGCTTCCTTGTGTCAGACCTCAGGGTTAGAGATACTGGTGCTCATATGGATAAATTAAATACGTCTGATGGGTTAATTGGGCCCCAGCGTAGCAGGGGCCAGGTGGCAGCCATGCGTTGTCAAAGGCAGGATGACTGTAGTTATCTTATTAGGCAGCACAGGCAGAGTGCTATTTATGGTGGCCTGATTCGTATGGACCTTTGGTGTTGGCTAAATAAGTCATGGTGTTTCCAGGAATCGAACAGGTAAGTCCACTATATTTTTGTTAATTTTATAAGCAGAAAAATCCTGGAGCAAATGGAAAAAGACTATACTGGATCATAGTAAGAAAGAATTTGGCCTGTAAACCAATTTCCAGACTTGGGCTGCAAAACTCCTTAAGTGAAGAGATGGCTAGGTCTACCTGAGGAAGAACCTTGCTAAAATATCTAAGAGTTTTATCATTAGCCAAATGGTGGTGGCACATGAATTTAATCCCAGAATTTGGGAGGCAGAGGCAGAAGGATCTCTATGAGTTCAAGGCCAGCCTGGTCTATAGAGTTGAGCTCCAGGACAGCCAGTGACATAGAGACACTCTGTCTCAAAAGCTCTCTACTCCCAACCCCAAAAGAGTTTCATTGTTAGCCTCTCTCCCCTCCTTCCCCATAGGGACCTATGACCTTTACAAGAACAGCTGTACACTTGGGGAAAGGAAACAGTCATTTCCCGGGGTCTGCTGGACACTGGTTTAAAACTGAACTGATTCTGGGAAACCTTAAGGAGCACTGTGACCCTCCAGCTAAAGTGGGTCCTAAGGAGCACCGTGACCCTCCAGCTAAAGTGGGTCCTAAGGAGCACCGTGACCCTCCAGCTAAAGTGGGTCCTAAGGAGCACCGTGACCCTCCAGCTAAAGTGGGTCCTAAGGAGCACCGTGACCCTCCAGCTAAAGTGGGTCCTAAGGAGCACCGTGACCCTCCAGCTAAAGTGGGTCCTAAGGAGGTCCACTGTTTAGTGGAGTTCTGGTTCTAGTGGGTCTCATAGCTAAGCCTGTGGTTATTTCCCCAATTTCAGAATATATAATTGAAATCGATATAATTACAGGTTGGAAAAATTCCCACACTGGTTCCCTGGCCTGTGGAGTGAAGTAAGGGCTATTATGGTTGGAAAGACCAGAAGGCATCTGAGTTTCCTCTACTAGGGAATATATTGAATCTGGAGGAATTGTTGAAATGAGTGCTACATCAAAGACTTGAAAGCTGCAGGGATGGTGGTTCCCAGCACATGCCCCTTCTTCTGTCTGATTGGCCTGTGCAGGATATAAATCGGTTGTGGTGTAGCGGATCATCCCAAACACAGGCAGCAACTCTAACTGCAGCTGCTGCTAGCAGATGTGGCGTCCTCAGTGAACAAATTAACCCCTCTCCAGGTACGTGATGCTGTGGAATAGTAAGATGTATTACATTTGTTTATGCTGTTGAACATCTCTTTTAGTGATGCAGATCTGTTGCATTCTCTTATGTTGCATTTGTTTAACTCTGTGAAGCTGCGATTCTTTGCCTGTCTAAAACACCTGATGGTCCTAATAAAGAGCTGAACGGCCAATAGCGAGGCAGAAGAAAGGATACCTGGGGGCTGAAGTAGAGAGAATAAAGGAGAAATCTGGCAGGAAAACAAGGAGCAAGAGAGAAAAAGAGAGAACAAGAGAGATCAAGGAGAGAAGAAAGGAGTCAGTCACACAACCAGTCACGGAGTAAAAGTAAGATTACAGAAGTAAAAAAGGGAAAAGCTCAGAGGCAAAGGGTAGATGGGACGATTTAAGAAAAGCTGGCTGGAAACAAGCCAAGCAAAGGGCCAGGCATTCATAAGTAATAATAAGACTCTGAAAGTTTTGGAAGCTGGGTGGCAGCTCCCCCAAAAGATAACATGACATGCAACTATTGATCTAGAAGATGCCTTTTTCTCTATACCTGTTTGTACACATCACCAGAAGCAATTTGCTTTATACCTTTATACTTTTACTTCAACAGTATATTAACTCTCTGGCCCTGTGTCATAGCATAGCTTGAAGGGATAGTTATGGTCTCTGTCTCGCCCACAAATATCACACTGGTCCACTGTATTGATGACATTATGATGAATGGTCCATATGAGCAGGAGGTAGTAAGCACTTTAGACTTGTTGGTAATCAGAGCATGGGAAATAAATCCAACTGAAATTCAAGAACCTTCAACCTAAGTGAAATTCTCAGTCCAGTTGTGTGGGACATGAGAGATATTCCTTCTAAGGAGAAGGAAAAGTTATTGCACTTGGCCCCTCCCACTATCAAGAAAGACACAGAACATTTAGGCTCGTTTGGATCTGGAGGCAGCACATTCCACACTTGGGTGTGTTACTCTGGCCTATATACCAGGTGACTCAAAAAGTTACTAGCTTTGTGTGGGGCCTGGAATAGGAGAAGGCTCTTCAAAAAGTCCAGGCTGCTGTGCAGACTGCTCTTAACACTTGGACAATACAGTCCAGTAGATTCAGTGGGACTAGAAGTGTCCATGGCAGATAAAGATGCTGTTTGGAGCCTCTGGCAGGCTCCTATAGATGAATCACAGAAGAGACCTTTGGGATTTTGGAACATGGCTCTACCATCATCTGGAGAGACAACTAGTCCCACTTTGAGAGACAGCTCTTGGTTTGCACTTGGGCCTTAGTGGAAACTGAATGTTTGCCAATGGGCCATCAAGTTATTCTGCAACCCAAGCTGGGTATTATCCGACCCACTAAGCCACTAAGCCATAAAGTCGGATATAAACAGCAGCATCTGTTATTAAATTGAAGTGATCCTGAGGGAAAAAGAAAGTTACATGAATCTATTGCACAGATGCCTACTATCTAACACTCAGAAGTGGTGGGGCCTGGGAGAATAGAGGCAAGAAATGAGGCGGACTAAAGTCTCATGCAATCGCCAACTTTATTCAGAACATCAGACAAGCTGCACTTTAAGGATGAAGAGTCACGTAAGTCACATAAGTACAATCGCAAGGGCAAGCTGACTAATAACATGTTCTCCCGCAGAGGCATGTAAACAAAAACACCCAGCTGTGATGAATAATCTGAAGCAGACTCTCCTATCTGCTACACCTGGGGGGGGAGGGAGGAAAGCACGAAGCATAATACAAGAAACAATTTCACATTTTTAAAGAAATTGAGGTCCTAAGACTCTTGTTTTCTTGGAGTTTTCTCACAAGCACTCAGAAATCTCCCACTACATTCTTGGACCATGTTCCAACACCTATGGATTCTACTCCTGTTACAGGGCCTTCTGCTCCCAACTATGCACCTATAGTTGCATAGGGGTTGACTGAGGGGGAAAAAGGCGAGGGTCTGTTTTATTGATGGTTCTGCATGCCATGCAGGCACCATTCAGAAGTGGACAGATGCAGTATTACAGACCATTTCTGGGACAACTCTGAAAGACACCAGCGAAGGAAAACCTTCGCAGTGGGCAGGACTTTAGGCAGTACACATGGCTGTACAGATGTGCGACTGTTTACTGATTCATGGGCTGTAGTCAATGGACTGGCTGGGGCCATGGCCAGAGACTTGGAAAGAGCATGAATGGAGAACGGGTGAGAAAGACATGTGGGGAAGCAGAGTGTGGACAGATCTTCTCAGTGGGCAAAGGATGTGAATGTAATTATGTGCCATTTAAATGCTCATCAAAAGGTGACCTCCGCTGAGGCGAAGCTCAGTAATCAGGTAGATAGGACGACCCCTTCTATAGCCAGCCTCACCCCCAGTCACTTAGTCATTGCCCTGTTGCCCATGAACAAAATGGTCATGGTGGCAGATGGAGGTTATGCATGGGCTCAACAACATGAACAACACTCACTCAGCAGGCTGGCCTGGCTACAGCTGCTGCTGAGCGCCAGATCTGCCAAGAGCAGAGACCAGCACTGAACCCCAAATATGGCACCATTCCCTGGGGTTAACAGCCAGTGACCTGGTGGCAAGTTGACTACATTGGAGCATTTCCTCTGTGGAAAGGACACCGCTCTGTCCTTACTGGAGTAGATAATTTCTTCTGATTGTTGATTTGCCTTCACTGCATGTCCTACGTCTGCCTCAATCACCCTCTGTGTACTTACAGAATGTTTCTTCCATCATCGTGGTATCCCACACGGTATCGCTTCTTACCAAGGAACTCACTTCACAGCCAGAGAAGTGCCACACGGGACCTCGCTCATGGAATTTCCTGTTTACCATATTCCCCAGCATCCGAAAGCAGCTGGCTTGCTACAACAGTGGAATAATGACCTGTGGAAAACACAGGTACGGCACCATTTAGGTGGCAGTGGCCTGGCGGGCTGTAGCAGGGTCTCAAGCAGGCTGTATATTCTTTGAATCAACATCCAATATATAGTATAGTTTCCCTTCTAGTCAGGACTCATGGGATTCATTCCACTCACTATCACCCCAGTGACCCATTATGAAACTTTTTGCTTCTTGTTTCCATGACCTTGAGTTTGGATGGCCTGGAAGTTTAGCTCCAGATGGGTGAGCACTCCTGCCAGGAAACACACTAAACATTTAATTGAACTGGAAGCTCTGACATCCCCCTGGTCACTTTGGACTTCTGATGCCCTTAAACCAACAGGCTAAAAAAGGAGTACCAGTGTTAGGATGGGGTGATTGATCCAGACTATCGTGGGGAACTGGATTGCTTTTCCACAAAGAAAGTAAGGAAGATTATGTCTAGAATGAAGGCTGTCCATTAGGGAGTCTCTCTTAGTGTTAAAATATCCTGAGATTAAAGTCAATGGGAAACTGCAACAATGTGATCCAAGCTAGCTGACAAAGAACTCAGACCCCAAAGGAATGAAGGGATAGGTCACGCCTCTAAAATCCAAGACCTGCTGACTGTGTTACACTTACACACACACACAAAACATATATTTGTGGGTTTTTTCTATTTCTTTATCATGTAATGTAACATCAATTAATATAATAGCAATGGCTGCCATATTTTAAGTTATAAGACACTTAAAGAATGTCCCTCAAGGGACACTGACACCTGTTCATTTGCAGATGCACATGGGGTACTTTGTGAATGTTCATGGGAGTTGCATCATGTTAGGTGTAATTATGACCTGGTTGTTGTTTCTTTCTGTAAATTATGCATTGCATGACAAAATGTGACAAACTGACGAGGGTGGACTTGTGACAGCTGAGTTTGGTTGTCAGTTTGACTTCATCTGCAATCAACTAAAACACAAGCCGCTGGGAATGCTTCTGCAGAAATTTCCTTGATTGGATAATTTGAGGTGAGAAGATCCACCCTAAATCTGGGCCACACCTCTTGTTGCAGCCTACATAGAACACAGAAGGACATGGAAGAAGGAAGCTTTTGCTTTTTGCTTGCTTGCCCTCACTCTTACTGGCAAGTTCATCTTCCTTGCAGTCAAGGCATTACTCTGTTGCTGTTAGAACACACTCGGGTCTGGGCTTCAGTACAGACTGAGCTGAGACATCCAGTCTCATGAATCCATCAACAACTAGATTCTTTCCTTTCTGTCAGGGGACAGCCAGACTAGCTAAACCATTGCCTGTAAGCCACCCTAATAAATCTCTAATATGTTGACACACACATACACAGAACATATATATATATATATATATATATATATATATATATATATATATATATATATATATATATTCTTTCCATTAGTTTTAATTCTCTAAATAGGATTTTATTAAATGCTGTTTTTGCATGATTATGAGGTTTTGTCTTTGATTCCATTAAAAATCATACATGACCTCAGTTGATCTTCAATGATAAATCAACTTTGAATTTCTGGGTACTTGGTCATTCTGTGTAAATAGTTTTGTACAGTATTAGATTCAATATGCCAAGTTTTTGTGCATGCTAGGTATTCAGTCCAAGACCTCAACAAAGAGAAATGTCTAGCACCAGTAGCTACTACACTCTAAACCGTTTGCTAATATTTTCAAGATAGGACCTTCTATGTCGCTTGGTTGGTCTGGAACTTGTGATTCTCCTGTCTCAGCCTTCCAAGTACTAGAGCTCAAGAACGCACCTTCATGCCAGTCTTCTACTACTTGTGAGGTTATGTTTTGCATGTATATTTAAAAGGGATGTTAGTCTCTAGTTTTATTTTCATATTTGTCTTTTCATTTTGAAGTCAGGCTCTTGGCTCATAATATGGCAGCATGCTTCCACAGACATGTAAACAAATTTTCATAGTTATAATTTATAAATTGTAATGTTTCACTTTCTGTGAGTCAAGTAAGTGGCCACCATCATCATCTGGTGCTGGATTGAACCTAGTACGTAGTGTGCTAGAGTGCCCTGTCGGAACCATCACAGTTACTGCTAAGGAATAAGCCAGATCTCACCAACAGTCTGACCGCCATCTAATTGGTGTGGCATGTCTAGAGTCTCATACTATGTCTTGTTGCACACAGAAGAGAGGAAGATGATATGCCAGGACTTTGTACTCAGCATCAGCTCCATTGACTAGACAGGAGAGGAGTGTGCTGCTTCCTAGTTTCTTCTGTATCATGGGGTGATTAAAAGATACTTCCTGAGTTGTCGCTGACCATTGTTGTCACAGCTTCTTATCCTGAGATCACATTCTCTAGAGATCTGGAGGAGATGTGTGACAATGTACAGATATTTATGAACAACCGGCTAACTCTGCTGTTTAGTGTCTCCAGATGCCAAGAGCCAGTCAGCTGTCAGAAGAATCTATGTGTCAGTCTGGTGTGTCAAAGGATCAGACTGCCCAGTCACGGTTGTCTTCACTATGCTCCCATGATACTTGTTATTATGACCTATCTGGGTTACTGTTAATTTGTGTGGTGTAGTGTTATACGAATATAAGGCCACTGGAAGGGACTGGTTCTTTCCAAATCTTGGTATATAATTCATTAGGTTACTTCAAAAACTTTGTTTTTGAAAATAAAATCACCTCAGTTTGATATTCACTGCTGTTCATTTTTCCAATCTCAACTCACATGTTACCTCTTCTAGAATGGGCAGCCGCTACTTACTGTCTTGTACTGTGTGTCCTGTCTCTTTCTCCGTCACACAGGCTATGTGGTGGACCTCTTACAGATGAAGACCCTGGGGCCCAGAGAGTTTAGGAAATAAGCCATTACCACCTCTACAGTAAAATGACCAGTTTGGGTGACTCAAGCTGCCTCACCTGTGGCTGAGCCAACCTGGCTCTCTGCTCGCCGCTCACCCCCTGCCCCAGCATTTGCAGTTTCCTCAGAGACCTCTCCTCTCACAGATTCCTTTTGGCTTGACACAGAACTCTGGGATGAGTAGCATGGGAAGGCCTTCCAGAATTGTGATTGGTTCTATTTTGTATTTCAAGCATTCTAAAGTGTAGTGACACACAGGAGTTCTGTGTTCAAACGGATGACTTACTGAAAACAGCTATCCATCCAGGAACTCTGACATGGAAGGGAACTGTATTTAATACAGACTTCGCTACCAAAGAGGAAGGTGGCGTCTGTCCAGTCATGCAGCGATGGAGTGGGACATGTTTTCTGTCCATGACTGTTTTCGGGTCAGAAGTTGCAAAGTTGTACGCCAATTTGTAAGTTGTTAAAAAAAAATGTAAAAAAAAAGACTAAAAAACTAAGGGATCTGAACTTAAGATATCAGAGGTGCTGTGGAAAATTCAGTCAGTGACTTTATGCCTATCAAAGCTGTTTATTAGTTCTGAAGAACGGCCCCCACCTGAAAGAAATGGAGGCCTCTCTCAGACCCCAAACCAGCCTACTTAACCCTTCCTCAGTGCTAGTAAACAAAGAGCCTGCACATGGGTCATTGAATTCAGCCAGGGTTCACAGCCTAGCACAGTTGTGTAGACAAGCATGGTGTTCTCCTACTCCACGGCTGTGCGCGGAGTCCTGTGGATGGAGAATAAACAATCTCTCTCTCAACCCCTCCCAGTGGCTGCTCCTTCCAGCTAGGCCTGACCTGCTAGTCCTGCTGTCTTCCCCCCACACCCCAGAGCTCACAGGCCTGCCCAGCCACAGGCCTCAGGCTTCCTATCTCCCCACTCAACACCCATCCTGGCCCATCCCAAGTAGTCAAGGGTATCAAGAAAACCATCAGCGCAGAAAACAAAAGCAAAGACAACCTCTAGACATCAAATTCTCTAAAATTCATGGTTTGGGTCCCACCTAGCGAACTGTGTCACACCTTAGCTCACCGCGCTGCAGGTCAGTTAGAAGCTGCTGTCTCATATTTCCCCGTGAGGAATTCAGCCCAGTCATTTCCTTGCTCAGCTGCCCTAAAAGCATCTCCTAGATTTTCACACCACATTAACGCAGCTGGACTTTGCTTTGGATTTCTCCATTGACATTCCTTTTGTATAGACATGTCCTCAAAATGATCATCTTATAATTTAAACATTTTGTTATTTTGATTATTCTCATTCATTTATGCTCACCCGACTCTGCTATCGGTATTTTCTCTGTTTTCTAATATTTGCAAAGAAAATTTTTCTAGAGACCCTTCTCATTAATCCTAAGTAATTTCTTTGAAGTTATTACTTGCTGTGATGGGGCCAGTTAGGGCTGAGTTTAAAGTCAGGCTTGGTAACATAGGGAGGCTTGCTCAGAATTAAACTGTGAAGAGAGGACTGGGAATGTAGCTCAATGTAGCGGGCTTGTTTGTCTGGACACAGACCTTAGGTTCAATTCCCAGTACCAGATTTACTTTGATTTCTGTTTATTTTGTGAAGGTAAAACCTTTGTGGCTGGAGAGACAGTTCAGTGATCAAGAGCACTGGATGCTCTTCCTGAGGACCTGGGTTCAATTCCCAGCACTCACATCTGTCTGTAACTCCAGTCCCAGGAAGAGTCAGCACCTATCTCTGACCTCTGGGGGTACTAGATGCACACGGTGTACAGACATATTTGAAGGCAAAACTCCCAAACATACAAAATAAAAATTTAAAAACTCAATAATAATAATTTTAAAAGAATACTGCCCACCCAGGATTGTTGAGTATCTGTTTCAGGCCAACTACTGCCCAGGCCTGAGCTAACCGAAGCAGGAGCTGCTCGCACAGACAGCAACTGGGCGGAAATGCAGTTCTTCTGTCTGAGTTAGAGTACATGGAAGGTGGGGTACTCACCTAATGCAAATCCTACCTGGAAAATAGAACATAAAACATCTCTGTAATATTTTATACTGAATATATATTTGGGTTAAATGAAGTGTTAAATAATAAATAATGGTCTTTTAAAAACAATCGGTGGTGGTGCATGTCTTTAATCCCAGCACTTGGGGAGGCAGAGGCAGGCAGATAGAGGCCAGACTGATCTACAAAAGCGAGTTCCAGGATAGCCAGAGCTGCGACACAAGGAAACCCTGTCTTGAAAAACCAAAAACCAAACAAAACAACCAACCAACCAACCAAACAAACCCTTTAAATGTCACTGTGAGGAAACCCGAGAGTTCGCCATTGGCCTGCACTGTGGCATTAGTCAGCAGGCAGGAGTGCCCTGTGATTGTCACACTCGAGACAGAAAAATGAACATGTCTATATTTCCCTGACTTTCTGTTTCGTGAGATGCGGGTCTCAATTGTGTGGCTCATGCTGGCTCAGAACTCAAGATCCATCTGCCTCAGTCTCTCCATGCGGGGATTACAGGGGGGCAAACCTGGCTCTTTCCCTGATTTGGGGAACAGTTACTAGCAATGAATCAAACAGGATTTTTTGTGGACTTTATTAAAAATTAACACAATATTTTCATTTGTACCTGAGACTACCAAGCCCCAGAAAGGCAGTTTTATATACATACTATCCACGTGATAAAGATGGGGCAGCAGTGATAACTCAACAGCGGCGTTCTCCTGCCATCCCTGGAGGAGATGCCTTAGGAAGGTATCACTTAAAGAACCAGGGACATGAGGCGCTCTCCTGCCATCCCTGGAGGAGATGCCTTAGGAAGGTATCATCTAAAGAACCAGGGACATGAGGCGCTCTCCTGCCATCCCTGGAGGAGACGCCTGTTGGAGGCCATGTTCTCTCCACTGACTCCATCCATTGAAACTGAAGGGCTGTTCAGGATGAACACCCGAGCAAAGGGGCACATTTAGGAAGGACTGAGCCTGCTGGGACAGAGAGGTATGTTCACTCTGGGACAGTAGGACATTGTGACATCAGCAGTGATGACCTCTGAGTTTGCTCCTGCTGACTGCCCGTCCATGCTGTTACTTCCGCCAAGGCCATTCCTCTACCATGAGTGTGAAACAGCTAAAATCAGCACATCCGCATGGACCTTGAGGTGACAGACTGGCTCTGGTGAATATTCCTATTTTCTATTAGAAGGTGGCCCTCCACAGTATTACGTGTTTGTTACAGTGGATAGTGATGCCTGATTCCCTGAGGCTTTTCCCTTTGTCCTGATTAAGGATCTCTCTTCGAATGGTTCAGAATGTGGAGGAAAGAGTCCCAGGCAGTCATTCCTTCAGCTTCACTGGTAACGTTTACTGGGGCAGGGGTCAGCAAAGGCTTTTACTTCTAAGCCCACTCTCATAATTTTGGTGCGAATTGGGGCCTGTGTCCCCCATAGATTTCCTAAAATAAAGGGCTCTCCCTTTAAAAGTTATATTTTGGAGGCTGAGGGTAAAGTATAGAGGCACAGGTATGCTCAGCATGTATGAGGCTGAGTTCAATTTCCAGCACACACAGGCACAAAACATGCTACAATTCTGCATCAATGAGCACTACATGGTATTTTATTCAGGCAAAAATACGTTGTGACAAATTCATGTACACATTTATAAATAAGCAAGCGTGGGTCCAATAAACACATCACATGTAAACACCGGACTGAACGGCATGAGCTAAGGGATGAGTGAGAGACTGGCGGCCACATCTCAGACTCATGCCTTGAAACCGAAGTTGGGCATACAGAGCTAGCCCGCAGTGATGCTACGCGAACTACCAGAAATGCTGACAATCTGTCTTTTCAGAGTTTTCCTCTTTCTGCCAAACATGGCTTTCCATGTTTTTCTAAACAGAGTTGCAATGATTTTTATCAGTGAATGTTTGCCTTAACATGAAAAATGTAAGCTTTTACAGCAACATTTTCCAAATTGGTTTACCTCGGAATGTCACCTGTCTACAAATACTATGCCATTATAGCCGTGGGTACACAAAAAATACGAGTATGCATGTATGCAATATTGGATTTTAGCTAGGTGTTTTCATCTGATTTCTTTTTACTTAGCCAAAATCACTGCTATGAAAGTAGTTTTTAAAATTATGTTTTTAAGGGACTGAAGAAATAGCTCAGTAGGGAAGGGAGCCTGCTGCTTAAACACAGGGGCCTGAGTTCAGATTCCAGCACCCACATGCAAAGCTAGGCATGCCAGACAGCAAACCCAGTGCTGGGGTTGGGGTGGAGCTGAGACAGGAGAATCAATGGATGTTGCTGGAAGCTGGTCTAGCTCCAGGTTCAGTAACAGACCCTGTCTCCAAAGAGTGAGGCATAGAGCGCCAGAGCAGGACATCTGATCTCATTGGCTTCCACGAGGGTACATGCACACCTGAAGACACACCACACACATACACACACACACATGCACAAATTCTGTATTTGAAAAAAGGCTAAAGCATTTGGAACATATTAATGAATACCTTTTGTTAATAAAATATTGTAACTTACACTTTATCTTCAAGAACCTGCCAATAAAAAAAACAGGACAATTTTCACAAATATGCTTATCTCACACAATAATAATGACTAATATTCTTCATTTCACATTCAGTTGTGTAGACTGGAAACACAGAGGTAGGTACCACTGCTATTGAATTTACCACATGACCCTGTGTGTAATATGCTAAGGAGCATGAACACCCTACTACAATAACAGACAGCGTGGGTACATTATGATGAGAACTTCCTTTGAGACAGGCTCTCACTGTGTAGCCCTGGCTGAGCTGGAATTTGCTATGTATCCTAGCCTGGCCTGCACCTGCATCTGCCTAACAAGTACTGGAATTAAAAGCATGTGCCACCACACCTGGTCCAGTTTTTTTTTCTTTTTCTTTTCCTTTTTCTTTCTTTCTTTCTTTTTTTAAGTGAAGGGCAAACATTCTACCTCTGAGCTGTATACCTACAATCTTAAGATCCATGGAGACCTGATTTTCCTGTGTAGCTTTGGAGCCTGTTCTGGAACTTGCTCTGTAGACAAGGCTAGCCTTGAACTCTCAGAGATTCACCTGCCTCTGCCTCCTGAGTGCTGGGATTAAGCACTACCTGGCTGATTATTTTCCTTTAATTTATCCAACTAAAATTCTTCCTCCCAGTGTGTGTCTGTGTGTGAGAGAGAGAGAAAGAGAGAGAGAGAGACAGAGAGAGAGACAGAGAGACAGAGACAGACAGAGAGACAAAGACAGAGAAAGGAGAGAGAGAGAGAGAGAGAGAGAGAGAGAGAAAGAGAGAGAGACAGACAGAAAGAGATAAGGACAGAGAGAGAGAAAGAGAGAGAGAGATAGGTCAGCCTCTCACCCAACACTAAAACTCAAAGATAGGGTAAAACACTTGCCTCATAAACCTGAGGACTTGAGTTCAAATCATCAGAAGGTACAGAAAAGTAGAGTACACAGTTCATTGTGTGAAATCCTGGTATCCCTACAACAAAATGAAAGGTGGACACTGGAGAATTCCCAGAGTTCAAGGGTCAGCCAGTTTGGCATATGAGGTAGAAAAACAACAGAAACCCCATTTTAAACAAGGTGGAAGGCACACCTGAGGTTGTCATCTGAGGTCCATGCAAATGCCACGGCATCACTGACTCCACATACAAGCAAAACAAAATTACCTCAAAGATGCATGTGATCAGGTCTCTGCCCCTGTCCAGAGGCAAATGATTATCAGAGGATGTCAAATCCAACAGTATACACTGGGGGGGGAGGGGAGGTATAGAAACACAAAACAAGATGCCCCAATTGCAGAAGCCCAGAGTAAAAAATAAACTGTTGTAATTAAGAGAACACATTATAAACAAATTGTCTGAGTTTAAGTCCTAGCTCTATTGCTTGCTGTGTAACCTTAGGCACATTATTTACTCTGTGCTTTGGTGCTCCCTACAAAATGGACATAGCTCGGATCTGATACATGGGGAGCCCTCATTCTGTTGGCTAGTGTGCCAGGGACAAAATAAAATAAGATCAAGCCAGGAAACATGAAGTATCATGCTTAGCAGGCAAACACAGAAATACGAGCTGCATTTGTGGAGAGTCATGACAAAGGCAGCGGGAGGATGAGGGAGGAAACCCCTCTGACTCCAGAGAGGCTCAGGCTAGGATAGTTCTCGGAGAAGGTGCACTGCAGCCGGACTCCGGCACAGAAGGCGAAGCATAGAGAAGATGGAGCAGGGGTGCACACAGGCCTGGAATTCTCGGCAGCTCAGCAGAACTGTTAGCGGTTAGCCTGGGCTACACGCTCAGACCCCTACCATCTCAAAAGGGACGACGGAGAGAGACTACTGAGGAGAGATAGAGACAGAGGTAGAGTGCAGGATTGTTGATGTGATAAAATTGGCAGGCTAAGGGAAATGAGGTTGAGCCACTGTGGAAGGTTCTGATATTTAGATCGCATGATGAAAAAGCAGGGGGGAAAGGAGGTTTGGGGTAGGGCTTTGACTTAGTCTGTAGAATGCACGGAATGTGTCTTTGTGATCCACCGCTGCAGGATTTCAGTCAAGATTTCGGACTAACTGGGGATATGGACAGGAGTCTAGGAATACAATACATGAAGAGATTCAGGATTGGTTCTGAAAAACGCATCACTGAGAGCCAGAGTTTAGCTAGCAGCGAATGTTCAAGGGGAGGGGAGACTAGAAGTAAACCAAGTCATGGAAAATGATGGAGATTCCAGGAGGAAGTGTTTAAATGCAGGAGAGAAGGAGGTCATGTGGAACTAAGCATCGTCCCTTGGAGGTGGCACTTAGGAAAAAAGAGCTTTAGGCAAACCTACAGGCTCTAGCTGCAATAAGGTCTAACGGAGTGCGGCAAGAGGCAGTCTTCGTTAATATTTTAGGTCACAAGGTTGAGTTCCTAGCGAATATCCACAGGTGTGATCCAGTTTCACGCCTGCTCCGTGTTATTTTCTCAGGCCCTTGCAAGAGCGGGTAGCATCAGCACACACATGCTAATGGAAAGAATGAGGGACAGGTGTGGAGCGCCAAAGCTCTGCCTCTGCGGGGCTCTGGGAGCTCCCAACACGTGGTTAGGTCTAAGCAGTAGTGGGAGGCCTTGAGGAGTGTCACAAAACCGTTCTTTAGTAGGAACTTGGAAGGCTGTTAACTTCTAGGGCTGATCTGGTGTTGGAAGGGAGACCCATGTTGGTGATGAAGAAGCGGATGGTACTGTTGGGTGACATACACAAACCTGGGCAATCTACAACAGCTTTTTTTTTTTTTAAAGTGCCGTACTTGCTGTTTTATTTCCTTCCTCTGCAGGGAGCACTGTGTTTTCTTCTCCTTGCTGCACACACGCGTCCTCTGGACCGCGGCTCAGAAGCCAGGCTAGGTCGAGCTTGGACAGTCCACCATGATGACAGTGACTCTAGGTGCAAAAGTCTCCCGGATTCTTCCCAAAACTTACCAGGGGACTCCAACGTGGAGCTATTAGGAGCGCACGGCGGACAGGACGCGGCCGTGACCTGGGCGCCCTGAGTGGGGGGCGCAGGCAGGGCCCCGCCGTCTCGGGAGCCGACGCACCGGCCGGCACCCTGCTCGCCCGCCGCGCGGGTCTCGGCGCGTGGCCTCAGCCCCGGCGACCCGGCCGCCCGGCCGCTCGCGCCACGGATGCCGACAGGCCAGGCCGCCCACCCCGGGGCCCGCGCCCTCCGCCTCCCGCGGCCCGGCCGCTCCGCGGGCCGCCGCACTGCGCATGAGCGGGAGCCCGGCGAGCCCGTGAGAGGCGCCGCCGCCGCCGCCGCCGTCCATTCGCTGCGGAGCCGGAGGAGGAGGGGAGAGGTCCGGAGGACACCAACATGGTGAGGCACCGCGGCGCCGTGCCGCCCGGCCCGGGCCCCCGACCCGCCCGCGCTCCCCTACCACTGCTCCCCCGGCGCCCGACTCGGCCGGTCCCTTCCCGGCGCCGCCGCTACGCGAGGGCCGGGCAGCGGAGCGCGGCGGGGCCTAGTCGCCGGAGCGGGGCCGGGCGCCGGGCGCGGAGGCGTTGGGGGACGGCCCGCGCCCCATTGTGCGGCCGGGTGGCGCCTGGGCAGCGGGCCCGGCACTGCCTGGTCCCGGCCGGGCCCCTCGGTGCGGCCGGCCCTGGCGAGCCGGCGTCGGCCTTCCCCGTCCGGACGCGCTGGCGCCGGGCGCCCGGGAGTTGGGGTGGCTCGGCAGAGGCTCGGTCCCAGCGAGAGGACGGGGAGGCTCCGGGCTGCGGACGGAAGTGCAGCCGGGGGACCCGAGACCTGCTGCCTTCCGAGCGCCCGCTCTGTGTGCTTGGGGTGGGAGGAGTAATTGCTTTATTATAGCAGTTAGGGGCCATTGGTGATTCTTAAAAAACAGTTTGTCAAGTTGCTCCCCTCCTGGTTTTTGTTCGGGTGAGAAAAAGTCACGGAAGCTGGAAGACGCTGGAGTGAGCTGACTCCTTTGTCATTAAGTACCTGGCGCTGCTGGACACTGTTTTTCAGTTTGGAAGTATACAGTCACACCTTGTTGGAGTTCCGGGCAGGCTGCTGGGTGAATTGTAAAGGTGATTGGGGTTCCTTTGCTCCGGAGAGCAGAAGGGCCTCTTTGGGGAGGAGGGTGTGTGTGTGCTCCCAGTCTTCAGTTTGTGGGGGTTGTTTTCGCTCAGTGACACTTATGTGGCCCCAGCCTCCGGCTGCTTTGGTCTCATGTATTGATTGTGTGGTTTGGTCCTACATATCCAAGATTTCTCTTCTGTGCAAAGTTCGTAAAACTTTGTGTTTGTAAGAAGGCTTTCCTGTAGATTACTGGTTAAGTGTTTGGATTGAGATTAGAGTGTAAGTC
Organism: Microtus pennsylvanicus; assembly: GCF_037038515.1. NCBI lineage: Eukaryota > Metazoa > Chordata > Mammalia > Rodentia > Cricetidae > Microtus > Microtus pennsylvanicus. The sequence continues at coordinate 7,611,768 of NC_134594.1, forward strand.
CAAAGACCCAACAGAGTGTCTGCAGTTTCTTTTTGTACAGGCCTTGGACATCACCCCTGAACTCTTAGTTTGCACTCTCTTACTAAGGTGCTTGTAGCTGGCTGACATAAGGAAGTGCGTGCGGGTCTCCCGGTCTCCGATGAACACTTACCAAGGCGGTGTCTGTAGCTTCCTCCGACAGCACCCTTCAGATTCCCCTCAAATCCAGTACCTGCCTGTGTTCACTGGGAACGTAGGATTCTTGCTGTTTAGATGAGAGCTCACTTTGGGTTTGGGCTTGTAGCCTTCTGTCCCTTTGGTTAATATTAAATTGGCTCATTTTGGAACTTAGCCATAAGTCATGCAGTCGTACTGGTTGTGATAAGATGTCCTTAACTTAAAGCACTTTCTATGCCTTAACTCATTTTTAGGTAACTCGGTATCATCATGTTAGTTTAGAAAGTAAACACGGGCCCCTAAGAATCTAACAGTAAGTGTATTTCATTATAAATTTATAGTTTTTTCTTGGTACAGTTTTAGGTTGTTAGGTGTTTTTTTTTTTGTTTTGTTTTTGGTAGGTGAACCACAGCTAATTTCTACAACATGAAAGACATAAAAGATGGAATATGTTTTTATAAGGAAAAAAATTAAGTTACCTGTCTTTCACACTCACAGAGAGACCAAAAATAACCCGGAGCTGGGGAGCAAACCTAGGCAGGGCCTGATAGGCCAGTGTATTTTAAGAAGTATTCAAAACATCTGAGTTTTTCCTTCTAAGACTGGGAAAGACTGGGTTCCTTAACTTCTAAAGTTCTGCTGAGTTTAATAACTTTATGGTTCTAATGATTTTTTAAGTGTGCAAAATATATGTAGATTGTGTGACCTATTTGATTTCTATAAATGACTGTCAAACTTTAGACCTGTAGTGTCTTAGGAAATCATCTGGCTTGTCTCCTCCCCTTTACAAAAGAAGAAATGGAGGCTCAGGGTTTTGAGGTTCAAGTTTGTAAGATGGTTACAAAAATGTAACTGTTTTCCCAGGCTGTCATTTCCTGGTATTTGTGGTGCATGTAAATAAGTTTTTAAAATCGACTAGAAATGAAATCTAGAAAAGTGGCTGAAAATTGCATTTGAGATTAGATGATACTAGATAGGAAAATAAGTATTATAAATATGTTAGTAGCAAAATTAAAATTAATGGGTAGTCAATTACTGTTTTTAATTACTTTAAAGTATATGGACTTTGAAATGTATATTTTCTGCAAATTCAGGTCCTAAAAATGCAATATGTAAATCCGTTGTGGGTTGTTCTTTGGAATTTGTTGCGCATCTTCTGTATAACCTCAAGGAAAGGAGGGCCTGGCTGCTTTTGGCGTCGGTTAGGTATCTGCTATGTTCCTCGTAGTATTTAAACCTTGAGATTTATCTACATCCATGACAGAAACCTGGAATGTCAGACAGAAATCTAGGGGAAGTCAAGAAGGAAACATTGTATATATCTCCCCACTACTGTTTCCAAGGTGCTAAGTGTTCTGGGGAAAAGACACTAAGGCAGCTCATGATTAGACACATACCTTGCGGTGGAAGTGGGGATACAAAATAGCAAAATAGTGTCTGCCCCACTGAGGAGAGAGAACTTAGGCTAACTGGGGTCGAGAAAATAAGCCTCGCAGAAGTAGGGTGGAGAAGGGTTTGTGAGACAGGTAGCTGGAGGCCACCAGAGTGGAGGGAGGGAGAGCTTGGCTTTTGCCTTGGTGAACTTGTTAAGATAACCAGACTTATATTTCTATGATGGCGTTTCTTTTTGTCTCAGGTATCCTGTTACAATGTATTTTTAGTCTTTTACCTACAAGACTCTCACAGTTTTTTCTTTTTTTCTTTTTCTTTTCTTTTTTTTTTTTGTTTGTTTTTTGAGGCAGGAGTTCTCTGTAGACCAGGCTAGCCTCGAACTCACAGAGATCCACCTGCCTCTGCCTCCCTGAGTGCTGGGACCACCAGCTGGCTAAAGTTTTTCTTGTGTAGCTAATGTATACAAAGTTTTGAATTCTGTTTCACTATATAATGTTTAATACAAAATTTTCCTCTAGCTGTTTTTGGGTTAGTTTTTAAAAAAATTTTTTTTAAGTTGTTGGATGTTTTGGTGATTCGTATATACATCTATGACGATATGCAGAAAAGTGGCCTTGGAGGAGAGAAGAAATTGAGACTTATTGAACAGAACAGCTTATAGCTGTGTATTCCTATTCCTACTTGTGGAGTAGGCAGCACAGCTGCCAACTGTCTTGGTGGTTCTGGGAGACTGGAGCAAAGTGAAGAGCTAGAATGGAAAGAGCAGGGATTACAGACATGGTCCTGACTCTAGCCCTCAGTTTTCCCTTTACAAAAAAAAGAGAGAAAGAAAAATCAAGTAATATTTCATTACTGATATGGAATCTCTGGCTAGTTTCTTATATTGAATGCAACTAAGTTGCTTCTATGTTAAATCAAATGGTCTGATGTAAGCATTAAATATGTAATTTAAAATTAAAACCCTTTGGTGTAAAACATTGGAAATAAAATGAACTAAGTATGGGTTTTGTTTTTCTTAAGTTGTAAGAGAACAGGACTCGTTTGAGTATCTTTAGTATGGTCTCTTAGGTTGCGCGTCCATAGAGGAAATTTGACGCAGCCCCTTTCACACACAGCTCTGAGGTGCCGAGGGCCAGCTCAGGGGCTTGTGCATGGTAGACAAGTACTCTACCAATGTGCTACACCTTCCACCCAAGAAAATCTCTTTGAATTACAGGATGTAAGGTTGTGGGTATGGTGGTACCTGTAATCCCAGCACGCAGGGGGTTAAGGCAGGACGTCACAAGTGGGGGTCAAAGCCAGCCTGGGCAAAGTAATGAGTTCAGAGACAACCAGAGCTATACTGTAAGACCCTACCTCAAAGCTAACAACCCAACAATAAAAGCATAAATAGCACTAGGCGGTGTTGAGGCCATGGTGGAGTCAGCCATGATGAAGAGAAATAATTCAAAATAGGATTGAATTGCTGTGTGGACAGAAACAAGTTGTTGAGTAGTTAAATGACTTATTTACCTTGCTACTTTAGGTTTGTACCCCTCAGCCAAGATAAAGCACCTCCAGAGCCATCTTTCACTACTTTTATGATTTAAACATTTTTAATGATTTATCATTTTTGTTGTTTATCCAATGGTGTTTTGCCTAGATGTATATCTACATTAAACTGCAGGTCTGCACTGTAAACATTTAAGAGATTTACTCAAATAGTCATTTTCTAAAGAATTATATCCAACTATACTTTTGACTCCCTCACTGAGGTAGTGATCAGTTGCTGAAGTCTATACAACCTGTCCCCTTATTAGGTTGGTATGTTTTAGTTTTAATAAACACTTAAGGGGCTGGAGGACTGGTAGAGTACTTGAATAAAGCCCTAGGTTTCCTCCCACCATTATATAAGCTAGCCATGGTGGCATATGCCTGTAATCCCAGCACCCTAGAGGCCTAGACAAGAGGGTCAGAAGTTCAAGGTCATCCTTAGCTGTGTGTAGTACACAGGAGCAGTCCCTATCTCACATTTAGAGTAGTTATTACATTATTAGTGTATTGCTTAAAATTTGAGTAGATAAGAAATCTTAAAATTCATAAAAAGATTCTACTTTTTATGAAACAAATACTGATTGGTTCTTGAATGCTAGGCATTGTAGTTACCTGTGAAACTTTCAAAATTCACAGTTCTTTGGGTTTTTGTTGTTTTAGAATTTTTCAATAGAAAAATGTTTATGAAAAGGGAAAAGCAATTTGTTTCTTTTTGAGGTGAGATTGCCCAGGCCAGTCTCCACCTCCTGGGCCCTGATGGGCAGTTTTGGCTTCTCAGGTGGCTGGGGAAGTAATCATTACGCTCAGCTTGAAGAGCAAAGTTACCTATTAGGACTGCTTGTTTAATAGTAATGCCATAAGCTAGGGAGAGCAACCTGTTAGGACTGCTTGTTCAATGGTCAAGTCATAAGCTAGCGAAGATTAATTGAAAAGTGACCAACAAAAGTAAAATTAAAGGAACTTGTTTCTGTCTTCTTACCGCATCACACTAGAAATTAGCAAAACTTTTAAGTAGTCAAACACTTTTTGTAGAAAATCAAGACATTATTCCATTTTCAACAACAAGCATCTTTTAACTAACTTAGCAATTGAGGAGTAATGAAGAGAAAATTGTTCAAATGTCTATGAATAGAACACTTGTTGAGAATTCGTGAGGATCAGGTGTGTTTGGGCATGCCTCTGCTGGCAGTGGAGAGGACGGGACAGGATTGTTGTGAATTCAGGGCTACTCAATGTTAAATGGTGAGAGGTCTTGGGCCAGCCTGGGCTCCAATATGAGGAAGGCCCTGCTCAAACCACAACAACTACAACAAACCCGTGAGGAGCATTTTCTGGAGCCATTTTGAATGCCATAGATGTACTTTCTGATTGTGTCATTGTGCATAGTAACTGCACAGCATTCTCCACTTCTGCCTCCTCTTCGATGATGTAAACTAGTATTCATGGTGCGGAGAATGAGTGATAAGCTGCACGGGCCTCGTAACTCATTGGTCATAGTTCTGCACTGCAGATTGGAATGCAAAAGAGTATCCTGAGAGTTGTGATTGTTGTAGCTTAGTGGTGGAAGTTGTTCTGGCCAAAACCTGTTTATATTTTTTGCGTCAAGCCTTTTCATTGAAAAGGAAACCATGACTTCCAGTAGCTGTAGGTCTTTCTGTTTCTTCATTAAAACTATAGATTGTCATCTGTTTAAAAACAGACTGCCATGGAGCCATAAATATACTTTTCATCTTGTTTTATTACTTGTCTTAAAAATAACCTATCCCCTTACTCCCCCAGCAAAGCCCTAAATAGATGTTCCATCCCAGTCCCTGTGTTAGCCTGGGGACTAGATGGGGAGCCAGTGTTTAAATGGCGGTTGTAGTTAGAATACTGATATTTGACTTGAGAAGGGAAAAGTCAGTTCTGTTAAAGTAGATGAAGAATGCTGCCCCCCTTCCCTGCACTTTCTGCTGAGTCAGTGGCTGCACTTTTGAAACCTTTGTTTTCATTTCCCATGACCATGTGTGTAGAATAATGGAAAGACTGCATTCTTTGAAGGGTACTGGCTTTGCTCTTTTGAGTGAGTGTAGATCCTACCCTGAACCTTGTTTTCCTTTCCTGTAAGGTGGGCCCAGTGAGGCCTCTCTTCAGAGTTGTGATATGTAAGTCATGATGGTCTGTTGTTATATGTAAGTTATGATGGTCTGTTGTTATATATAAGTCATGATGGTCTGTTGTTGTATGTAAGTCATGATGGTCTGTTGTTGTATGTAAGTCATGATGGTCTGTTATATGTAAGTCATGATGGTCTGTTGTTGTATGTAAGTCATGATGGTCTGTTGTTATATGTAAGTTATGATGGTCTGTTGTTATATGTAAGTCATGATGGTCTGTTGTTGTATGTAAGTCATGATGGTCTGTTGTTGTATGTAAGTCATGATGGTCTGTTGTTATATATAAGTCATGATGGTCTGTTGTTGTATGTAAGTCATGATGGTCTGTTGTTGTATGTAAGTCATGATGGTCTGTTGTTGTATGTAAGTCATGATGGTCTGTTGTTGTATGTAAGTCATGATGGTCTGTTGTTATATGTAAGTCATGATGGTCTGTTGTTATATATAAGTCATGATGGTCTGTTGTTGTATGTAAGTCATGATGGTCTGTTGTTATATGTAAGTCATGATGGTCTGTTGTTATATATAAGTCATGATGGTCTGTTGTTGTATGTAAGTCATGATGGTCTGTTGTTGTATGTAAGTCATGATGGTCTGTTGTTGTATGTAAGTCATGATGGTCTGTTGTTGTATGTAAGTCATGATGGTCTGTTATATGTAAGTCATGATGGTCTGTTGTTGTATGTAAGTCATGATGGTCTGTTGTTATATATAAGTCATGATGGTCTGTTGTTATATATAAGTCATGATGGTCTGTTGCCTCCAAACCCAGCTTGGGCAGCTGAGGCAAGACTATCTCTCAAGTTTCAGGCTAGCCTGTGGCCACAAAGGGAGATCCTGTTTTTTCTCCATGGTTCCCCCACCTTCTGCCTCTCAAAAAAGAAAAGAAAAATTGGCTAGTGTAAGGTCTGACACACAGCAGTAGCTTAAATAAGTACAAGCTGTTAGTTTTAAATTATGATCATTTTTCATTTGCCTTTTAAATAATTTTGTTTTGTCCCCCCTCCATTATTCTTGCTTAATTTATGGACCTATAAAAATTCTTACTATGTACAAGTTAAAGTTAAATTAATCCAAGTTAATTGCCTAGAACTGAAAACTTTGTTTGCTGCAGCAGAGATTAGTTTTCTATGGGTGGAATGGATATCTTGCCAGGTAGATCTGAGAGGAGACGCTTCAGTTTTGACAAACTGTGTGCCTTTACAACCGAAGGAAAAGACATGGGCAGTTTACTCTTCTCTTAGCCTGACTTCCCTGGAGTAGAACTTTGTCCCAAGGTGAAAGTGTTCTGTTGCAGCAGGGTCACCTCATGGAATTGACTTTTCCTGCCCTCTTGACCTGTGATCTGTGGGAAGGCCGGTTGAGTGGTTGGGTACGGGTAACACTGGACTGTGTCTATAGCAGACTCCGTCTTCCATGAGAATACATAGTTTGCTAGACTAAAGCTAGCTCTTATAAATCTCATAGGAATTTAAAAATGCTAATCACATTAGCCACACAGCTTGAAAAAAGGTATGACATTTGTGTATTTATGTGTGGGGTGCATATGTGCCGAAGTGCACCTTTGGAAGTTGGAACAACTTGTGGGAGTTTTCTCTCTCTACTCATCTGGGTCTTGGGGACTGAACGTGGGTCATCAGACTTGGTGGCAAGTGTCTCTACAGGCTGAGCCATCTCAGTGGCATCTATTATACATAGAGCTTTTAGTGAAAGTGACACATGACCGTTAAGGTTGTTTTATTTTGAGTCAGAATCTCACTAACTAGCTCTGGCTGGCCTGAGACTCGCTATGTAGACCAGGCTGACCTGAACTCACAGTAGACCTGCCTCTGTGCATTCTACCTGGCCTCATTAAGACATTCTGAGATTTTGAAACATCGACTTTTGTGAAGTAGGTATTAGCTAACTAGAATTGCATTTCAAGAGGTAATTTCAGAGCTGGAGAGGTGGCTCAGGATGTCAGAGATTAGGTACTCCTGCAGATTAGGTACTGCATGAGAGCTCACTGTGGTCTGTTCCAGCAGATCTGATGCCCTCCCCATCCACCTTCTGTGGGCACTTGCGCATGCACGCCTGCAGGAAAACGCTCAGACTCACCTTTAAAAAAGGAATTTCTTTGAAACTGTAGACCTGAGTGTCTTTCTGGAGTTGAGATTGAAGTTGAAGCTTAGGGGTAAGGTAAGAAGATGGACTTGTGGGTGAAAATAAATGAATGAATCGTTTTTTTTCTCTCACAAGTACTACTTCCTCAGTAAAGTTACTTCTGTTTTGAAAATTTGAGGCGTTAGTTGGCAGGAGGTCATTTTCCATATACATGGTTTTTCTTGGGGAACACGATAGGAAGACTTTCCTGTCATTATTAAGTTTTGCTGTGCTGCTAATCTAGTCACTGTTTTGTTAGTTCAGTGGTCAAATGTGCTTGGCTAGATCCAAAACACTATATTTGAGGTTTTTCAGATAAACTACTTATTTTGGTTCTGGAAATTAAACTTGTATGTACTTTGACTACTGAGACACACCATCTTCCTGGGAAAGTTTTTTTTTTAACTTAATATTTGAATTTATTGAGCTAAAATAGGAGGGAAGATTTAAGTACAAAGAGGCATGTGTTCACAGTCTAGGCATTTTTTATTTTGTAAAGAAAATAGATGAATTTTGTTGTTTAGATTATGAAACTTCTTCCCCCCCCCCCCTTTCTTTCTAACACGGCCTGAGTATTGCATGTCCTTGCATGCTTACTACTCTTGACTTTTCTTGAAAACTCGGTCATGTCCAAGTGACTGTAACACATGAGGTTTGAAGGTTGTACTACTTAATCCCACTTCCCAGCCACTCTGTTATAGTGGGTTTTTTTTTTTTTTTTCAAGACAGGGTTTCTCTGTGGTTTTGGAGCCTGTCCTGGAACTAGCTTTTGTAGACCAGGCTGGTCTCGAACTCACAGAGATCCGCCTGCCTCCCGAGTGCTGGGATTAAAGGCGTGCGCCACCACCGCCCAGCTGTTGTAGTCATTTTTAAAATGTAGTAAAGGAAATTACTGCCAAGTCTTGGAAGCCATCTCATGGAAAAAGGTCTCCATTAGCTTTTAAATAGAAAACCTACACCCAGGCGTTGTGGCGCAAGCCTTTAACCCCAGCGCTCAGGAGGCAGAGGCAGGGGGCTTTGAGTTTGGGGCCAGCCTGGTTTGTAGAATGAGTTCCAGAACAGCCACGGCTACGCAGAGAAACCCTGTCTCCAGAAACCAACTTTAAGAAAGAAAAATCTGCTTTTTCTTCCTCTTCAGTTTTTTATTTTAATCCATCCTCTTGTCTCCTGCTTCTCGGTAATGCTCTGCTTAATCTAGTGACCCTACTCCTGAGGTTGGCTGACTTTTGATGCCACTCTCCCTTGGAATTAGGACACCTTGCCCAATACCACTTGTGTGGCCTGGGAAAGGGGGATGGGCATGTTAGGGTTCTACCCAGCTTGAGCATAGGGCCAGTGTAGTTTGCCTAGGAGAGCCCTGTGTTCTGCAGACCGTCCTGGAGGGAAATGAGAGGAAGGTGACAGCCCATCCCAGAGGTGGAGGTGCTTATTAGACGCTGCAGGAGCAGGCAGGGACCGGGCGCCATGTCGCTCTGTCAGGCCTTTGCCAGGTGCTGCCCAGTCATTTATGAGGTTACAAATGGGCAACTAGTTGCTTTTGAAGAAAGTGTTTGTTTCCCCACAGACTAAAAGTTTATAATTGACCCAGACAAAATAGTTACTGCATTTAAAACTGAGTGATATGACATGAGTTAAGTAGTTAATGTAATGTTGCTTAGTTGGACTAGACAGTGATTTATTTCCCCTCTGTCTTCCAGTATCTAGCTTTCCATCAGGAAGTCTCTAACGCAGGTGAACGAGTCTTGGCTTGTAGAAGTAGTTTAAGCTGTGCTTTTAAGTTTCCGTCTTCAGCAGGGAACAGTGTACTGGGCTCAATACTGTTAGGTTAAAATCCCAGATAAGGCAGACTGTCTTGCCATCTCCAACTCTAGAAGAATGGGGGTGGGGAGTAGAGGAGCTACTCAAGAAGTCAATCAGGGTTAATTCAAAAGTAGTTTCCAGGTTCACTTTCGACGTTATACAGTGGCGGTGGTGATCACAGTGACACTCAGCCACTTTAAAGGGTATGAGTGTGTCAGACCTGTGCTTCTAGGGAGAAAGTATGCTGTGCTTCAGAATCATCTCCAAGGTTGAAACACAAATGGTTTCTTGTTTCCTTTCAGTTAATGAACTTTCAGGGATTTAAATTATTTCCTTTTTGGTCATTTCATTGGGATTGCCATTGAATAGTACATTTCAAAGATAGGAATGATCCTGGATCTTTGAGAGGTGCATCTCACGTGACAGGCTAGGGCAGTGGTTCTCAGCCTGCGGCCCTTTAGTACACTTCTTCATGTTGTGCTGACCCCAATCAGAAAATTATTTTGTTGCTACTTTGTAATTGTAATTTTGCTACTGTTATGAATTGTAATGTAAAATTTTCAAAGCTAGAGATTAGTCAAAGGGGTCGTGACCTACAGGTTGAGAACCACTGAGCTATACTATACTTTGGGTGGTATCTAAGGGTAGGGTTATCAGTGAAGGGAAGCTGTTATATTTTACAGTTTCTGTTTGAGTGGAGGATAGTGGCTGAGGTTGTCATCTGTAACTTCAAACATTGACCTTTGCCAAGAGAGGAGAGAGTGGCAGATGAGGAGGCTCTTTGGCATAAACGTATTTCGTGTTCCAAGAAAGAGAGTTTGTTTTTATACCTGATTTTTGCAGCCTTATTTTCTCAGTGATAATAGTACCTTTGATAGTCCCTCCGAGATTCTCAAAAGCTTCTTAAATATCCACCAAGCAGGGAGATTCCTAGAAACTTTACCAGGACAAGAGGTTGCAAGGCTACTTTTGTTGTTCCCTCATTTCTCCTACACAACTGGGTGAGCTTTGTGAGCAAAGAACTTAGCCAGGTTTGCTCGTGTTCAGTCAGAGGTTGGGTTTGGGAAGGTCAGTCTGGGTCAGGTCAGAGCTTTAGGGGTCTTAGTGGTGTTGCTTAAAAGACAACACTGTATCTTTAATGTGTCTGACCCTCTGTGGACATGGTAGCATTAGAGGAGCCCAAGTATTTTGTTGAGAAAACAGAATTGGGACTTGAAAGGAGGAAGAGTGCAGTGGGCCTTGCCCAGGAGGCTGGCTTGAGTGCGAAGGGAGAGCAGTCTTTGACAGCAGGAGACAGTGGAGAGCCTGGTGGCCCTGTCTCATTATTTGGGTTTAAGTCAGAGAAGTGAATCCTTGTCAGTGTAGGGCAAGTGAAAACTTGAGGCCTCTTAGGCACAAGCAAAGAAAAAGAGATGATTCCTTGTAGGGAAACAGAAGATGCTCTTAGTGAGAAGTGTCTCCGGGACCAGCCAGATGGCTCAGCTGGCAAAGGTACTGCCTGCCGCCAAGTCTGCGGCCTGACTTCTATCCCTAGGACATATATGGGAGAAGGGAGAACCAACTCCTGCAAATTGTCTTCTGCCCTCCACATTAGTATCTTGACATGTGTGTGTGCCCATAAGTATGTGCGTACACACACACGCGCGCGCCCACACACACACACACACACTATAATTAAAAGAACTTTTTAAAAAGAAGTATCTAAGTGGTATAGATTTCTACTTATTTGAGGGGATCCTAGTAAGAATTCTATAGTTTCTAAACACCATGTAAGAGAAATGTAGGCTATTCCTACTCTATCACCTTCCTGCATTTGGTGAAAATAGCACACACTCGGGCAGGTAGTGCTGAACTGAGCGCTGGTTCTCTCCTTCCCATGGGGGTTTGTCTCTGCCTGTGTGTCCTCTTAGAAAAGGAGGCTGAGTACTCTTGTTCTGTCAACACCAGCTACTTTTCCAGAACTGTGCCACACCTTGTGCTTCTGATACTTTTAAATTGTCGTGCTGATTAATGACATCACAAGTAAGTTTTAAAAAAATGCTTTCATGCTTTGTGAAAAAAAACTTTCCTAATGGCGACAACTTAGATACATTGAAATGTGTAGTGATGTGTGATTTTACACAGTTTCAGTTTGTTTTCTGGTTCTCGTAGAACAAGTTGAAATCATCGCAGAAGGATAAAGTTCGTCAGTTTATGATCTTCACACAATCTAGTGAAAAAACTGCTGTGAGTTGTCTTTCTCAAAATGACTGGAAGTTAGATGTTGCAACAGATAATTTTTTTCAAAATCCAGAACTTTATATACGGGAGAGTGTAAAAGGATCATTGGACAGGAAGAAGTTAGAACAACTTTACAATAGATACAAAGGTGAGTGTCATATGTTAAATGTTTTGAGCAAATTCTCCCGAGTTAAAGGCTTGTTCTGAGATGGCAGCTCCGGAGCCTGGAGCAAGTGCAGTGGAGTTCTGACAGAGCCCGGGACTAGGAAGATACTAGAAATGACTCTCTTTTGCTCTTGTCTCCTCCTGGTCTGACCCCATCACGGAGTCTGAGAATGGAAGGTTAGGGGCAGTTTTTTCTAACCTTGTGTTTGTAAAACTTGCTGAGCCAGGTTTTAAGAAAGTCTGCATAATAACTTTTTGTAACATAACACACACTTTTAAAAACTTGAATAGTTGGACATATATCTCAGAGTCAGAGGCAGTCAGATTGAGAGTTCAAGGTTAGTCTGGCCTAAATTGTAAGATCATCTCCAAAAGGGGGAAAAGCAAAAGAAAAAAAGGAAAAGGTTGGAAAAAGTTAACTTTCCCTTCTTCTTCTGAGGATAGCCTATGTTTAATAGCCTAGAATGAATACATGCATGTCTTGTTTATGCAGGCATATATAGAGGTATTTTCAAACTTTTCCACAAATGGGAATCTATTATACGCATAATTTATCTTCCAAAGTCTTGCTTTATTTTTCTATTTATTTTAATAATTAAATCCAGGGCTTTGCCATCATGCAGGCCAGGCAGGTGCTCTCACTGGACCACACACCCAGCCTGATGTTTATCATCGTGACTGCTAGAGTCACCACCAGACACTTTAGATATTTTAGCCGATCGCATTTGGTAGCAGTGTAGGGGAATCTCTTTCTTTTTTATATGTCTTTAAAAAAAAAATTTACGATTTTCCTGTTGTAAACATCAAACTTATACTGTCATGATTAAGATTGAATTGTATCTTTAGTTTTACTAGAATTTAAATGATTGTACTAAAATGAGTTTCATTTTAAGAAAAAAGTTTTCTAATTTAATATTGTTAATTTTGAATGCCCGATTAAATAAAGTATGAGTGTTTTGACCTAAAATCCCTTGTCCTTGTATCAGCATGTCTGATTTTATTTGTGTATATTTCACATTTTTACATGAATAAGTGAGCTGGGTTTGTGTGTGTGTGTGTGTGTGTTAGAGAGAGAGAGAGAGAGAGAGAGAGAGAGAGAGATCATTATGTAACTCTGAATGTTCTGGAACTCACTACATAGACCAGGATGGCCTTGAACTCACAGAAATCTCCCTGCTGCCTCCACAGTTCTGGGACTAAAGGTGTGTGGCTCCGAGCCTGTGCCACACAGAAGGGAGATTTTTAAAAATTAAATGTCTGATACTTTTACACTTCCTTATACACTTAGTAGTGACTTTGATTATTATATGGGGAAACATCTATAAAAATAATATTGCTTTATATCTTTGGTATATTGTGATTTGTTTTAAAATAGAAAGTAAAGCAGTATCTTTTTTTGGTATGACTATATAACATAAGTATGGCACTAATTTTCTATTGTATTGGTATTGTTAAAGATCCTCAAGATGAAAATAAAATTGGAATCGATGGCATACAGCAATTCTGTGATGATCTGGCCCTCGATCCAGCCAGCATTAGTGTGTTGATCATCGCATGGAAGTTCAGGGCAGCCACACAGTGCGAGTTCTCCAAACGGGAGTTCATGGATGGCATGGCAGAGTTAGGGTGAGTATATGCCCTCCATGGGGCATGAGGTCCTAGCCGTGAGGATGATGGAGCTCAGTGCTTTTCATCTGTTTTTAGATGGAAATTTAAGTTTTTACTAGCCTACAAACAGTCTTGAGTCAGTATGTTGTTTCCCTGGTATTTTCTGGGGGTGCCAAATATGTGTATAATTTTGTAGCCTCATGTAACTGCATTGTCCTTTAGTCAATGTGTTCCCAGGAGAGAGTCACTAAGATTCAAGTTATCTGACATTAATATTTATAGCAAGGTGAATGAGCAAGTACATTATTTCCTAATTTGAGGCCATGTGCTCTGAGCTGGTAAAATATAGAAATGAAAAACTAATGGATATTAAATGCTTTTTGCTTTACTTAGTGCTTTGCTGGCTGGTTTAGCTGAATGTGTTTAACAGGTAGATTGAAAAGTCATAGGTCAAGGTCTGAAAGCTGGGCAATGTGGGCAGCCCAGGAATCCCCAGACCTCAAGAGGCAGATGCAAGAGAATCAGGAGTTCAGGTTGTCCTCAGCCACATAGTAGCTCAAGGCCAGCTTGGGCTGCACTGTGAGTGTGAGATCCTGTCTCTAAAATACAACAAAACAAAGAAGCTCATATTAACCAAGCATGGCTTCGTCTCAATAACTGCTTTGCCTACCTCTTCTGCGAGGGAAGTGTTTACTGACTCATAACAGGTGATAAAACCAGGTGATAGTCCAGTCAGGACTAAAATCAGGACTCCACTTACTGAGTCATAGGGGCACTGGAAAACTGGGCCCAGTCTGGATAATGCCTCACCAGTAATTTGACCCCAGAAAGTGTAAAAGAAAACCCTAGGGTGTAAAGAGGTAGGAATAGCTCTTGGCACCCCTGGGGCTGCATGAAGTGAACCAGCCAGGCCGGAATTCAGTCCCTAGGGGAGAGGCAGGGCTGCAGGGGCAGGGTGCCTACTTAAAAGCCAAACCCATGCAGAATGGAACTGTTGGAGGCCAGTGGGTGGGTTCCTGTCAGAGTTGTCACCACCGGTAGACGTGGCTGGGACCGGTCCCACACTCAAACCATTTCCCTCTACTGACAGCAACCTGGGTAAAAATTTCCCTTCCTCCCCTGGCCTTTTAGCCCTGTCAGTTGACCCTGACATTGGGTGAGCTGGCAAGAAAAAAAAATGCCCAATGGTTTGTGGCTGACCACTATAAAGCAGGGCAGAGAAGGGGGCATAATAGAAAGAGGCAATAAATTAATATGTGCTGGAACTCTGTCTTGTAGCCGAACCAACCCAGCTCAAGCCTGCTGGACTTCTCTATGACAATGTCACTAAAACTTATAGAAAAGCAATATCACTGTTTATGGAGAATATAATATAAAATGTGACCTGTTAATATAAAATATGAAGTGTTATAGAGAATATAGAAGGAAGATAAAAAGCAGAAATGTTTAGAGGAGAGAGTGGGTAGATTTGTTTGCAGAATCTTTAAGAAATGAGACATTTCCATCATTATGAGGAAACTAATGCAGTGCATAGACCTTTTTAGCTCGTTTACAATTTTGTAAACAGAGAAAACACCCCAGTCCTGCTTTAAATGATTCGGTTGAAGGCAGTACAGGCTTTAGCTAAGATTTATGAAAAGCAAGTTTTCAAGAAGAGGGCTTCCTTAGCAAGAGACCTTGTTCTAGTCGTTTGGAAGCTAAACCCATGACTAGCTGCGGTGCTGGCAGTGCCCATCACAGTGAGAGCAGGGGCTGTGGACTGACTGTGCATGCTCTTTTTGTTGTTGTTGTTTTCCGAGACAGGGTTTCTCTGTGTAACTTTGGAGCTTGTCCTAGAACTCTCTTTGTAGACCAGACTGGCCTCGAACTCACAGCAATCTGCCTGCCTTTGCCTCCCAAGTGCTGGGATTAAAGGCACATGCCACCACCACCTGACCAATTGTGTACATTCTTATCTATTCACTGAGGCAGAAGTGGAGTCTTTAAGTCAGTGTATTGAGTTTGGAGAATGGATATATATAAAAGGACCAGCCAGTGTCTTTGAGAAGTAGTAATTCTAACTTTTCATCATCCATTGTCTTCGTTAAGCTAACTCTAGACAAGAGTCACCTTTCATCCTTGACTTTTTTGATGTTTTAGTGACTCAAAGTTGATTGTGTTCTCAAATTATTAGTTGAAAGTTTCCAGAAAAAAAAATCCTAAGTTTTAAGTTGGGCGTCATTCTGAATAGAGTGGTAAGATTTTAAACAGCCCCGCTGTCCTGCCTGAAGAATAACTGTCCCTTTGTCCAGCATACCCTCTGTGTGCTGCTTGTCCGGTAGTCACTTAGTGGTTTGCTCAGTTACCGATTGTTACCCCAGTCCTTTATCTCACAGTGGTCCAGCAGTGCAGGAACAGAGATGCTAACAATTAAGATGTGCAGAGGCTCTTCCTTTTACGTAGGTAGAGAATACGTGTGTATCATCTTCATTACCACGTAATTATTTCATTATTAGTTCCCATTAATGTTTCATTGTCTCATTTATAAATTACACTTTGTATATAGCTCTATATATGTGCAAGAAGAAGCCTCATAGACCTGAGCATGGTGCTCACCAAGGTTTCAGGGATCAGTGAGGGACTTACATCCCCTGTGACTAAGGAAGACTGCATTCTTAATATATGTAAAAAGATGAAATCCCATATATCTGATTTTTAAAAATAAGTTCTAGGAAACAAATGCAAGCCCTCATAGAAATAATTAACTTAAGTTTTTTTAATTTATAGTGAAAAGTTAACCATTTGCAAACTTAATTTTATAATGTAGATGTGACAGCATAGAAAAACTAAAGGCCCAAATACCCAAGATGGAACAAGAATTGAAAGAACCAGGACGATTTAAGGATTTTTACCAGTTTACTTTTAATTTTGCAAAGAATCCAGGACAAAAAGGATTAGGTAAGAATATTTTAAAATTATATTTGGTGTTTTACATATATTGATAGTATCACTTTTGCCGTAGAAAGTCATGTGTTTTAAACATAACGTTATGAAAATACCAGTTATCGGAAATCACCGAGCAGTAAACGTTAGTTAAGGGACACTGGGCGCAGTGCAGCAGAGGACCGCTCCGATGTCTCACGTGGATCACTGAGTTATGGAAACACAAAAGACACAGGAAATAAGTAGCCCTTAGTATTTCAGTGACACCTGTTCATGCATTCTTTTGTTCATATATGCTCAAGCCTGCCTTTAGAGCCTTGTAGGACCTGTAAAAGCACTGCAGAGACTGCTGAGCCGGGGGTGCCCGCTGCGAAAGCATGAAAAGAAGCCGATCGTCGGTGTAGAGTGTAGAGCGCCCTCACCTACCTGTGCCACCCAGCTCGTACGAAATGCAGTGTGCATCTGTTTGTTTGGGGGCCAGCTAGTGATAGCAAGGTAAAAGGTGGAATAGAATCTACAAAGTTCGTCAGAAGCTCAGACAGCAGTAGATGACAGGAAATAAATGAAGATAGGGAGGGAAACTAAAGCCAGAGTGGTTGGGTAGGGCTTTCTGGGCTTTGTGAGCCAAGAGTGCAAAGATTGGCTATCTCGCTAGAAAAAGGAAGGTAGTGAGGAGTGGGGCTCCCAAACCATAGACAGAAGGCGAGGCTGCAAGAGAAGGCACTGGAGACACGGCAAGGCTAAACTAATACCACAGACTCCTTTTGAAAATAAAACCAAAATGTTTAGGAGTAGGAGAAATAGGACACACTGTTTTCATTGTGAACTCTTAGTGTGCTGGCTAGTGTGCTAAGTCTTTGGCTTATACTGCTCCAGCAATGCTGAAAAACTGTATTCTTTCAATCAGTAAGTTACTACCTGCTGGGTACCACATACACAGAGAGTCTAGACTTCTTTGTTCTTAATTTGCAAATGAGGACATTTAGGCACAGAAGTTAAATAATAAGTGAGGCTGTGTTATTTTGTGTATTTGTGCTACTGAGGAGTGAAGTAGAGCCTCACATGTGCCGAACGTACCCACTGAACGGCTCTGATGTCTTCTCTTCTTCATTTTGATGGGCTCACTAAGCTGCTCAGGCTGGCCTGAAATTCACTTTGCCCAGGCAGACCTTGAACTTTCAGTCCTCCTGCCTCAGACTCGCAAGTGGCTAGATTAGAAGCTGCACTTCCAGGCTCAGTTCTGCTGTTGTGCATTGCCAGGGACTGAGCCCAGTCCTCTGCTGCGGAGTGCTCCGGCATCTTGCCGGCCCCAGTCAAGACTTCCTTTGCAGGAGGCTCTGAGGCTCTGGTTCTCATCTTGTCTTGTGCTTTAAATTGAACATCAAGAAACAGATCGATTCTGTGACTAGGATTAGACCAGGGAAGCAACTGAAAGCTAGAGAAGACGGGATAAATGTGCGTGTAATGGAGAATTAGCCTAAAGAGAGATGAAACAAGACCAAGTTGATTAAAGATGTTCAAAATATTTGTAAACTGAAATTCTAATGAACTGCTGGCTCAGTGTATGCTGGATTACTCTTTTCTTTAGATGCATTTGAAAGGAACACATCCTTATATAATTAGTAGGGTACAGTGTGATGTCCGTGTACGTCTACAGTACAGAATTATCAGATTGGATGGATTTCATTATACAGAAGTCTTCCCGTTCAGGATGATACAGAAAAAATCTATAATGCATACAATTAGACAGCCAGTTAGTTAGGCATTTCTTTTTCTAGTTTTCTCATTCCTTCCCTCAAGTAAAGACTTGCTAAAGCTTTTCAGTTTGAATATTAATTTGTGGTATTTAGAAATATAACATTTTGATAAGATAACATAGTTTTGTGGATGTCAAATTGATTTAAAGGAATCGGTTTCTAAGTTATATTTCTGCCCCTTACAGAATATATACATATGTAGATGTTTATATATCTAAAATTTTGAGTAAATAATATAGTTTGATATGAAGATGAAAATCAACATTTTCTGGTTATTTGGTATAGCAATATGCTGATAAATTAGAATTTTTAGATTAGAAAAAACAAAATTATGTAAAAACAGATTTTGAAAAATAGTTGTTCTCTATTATGCTTAAAAGTACATTGTTCAGGGGGCTGGAGAGATGGTTCAGAGGTTAAGAGCATTGCCTGCTCTTCCAAAGGTCCTGAGTTCAATTCCCAGCAACCACATGGTGGCTCACAACCATCTATAATGGGGACTGGTGCCCTCTTCTGGCCTGCAGGCATACACATAAACAGAATATTGTATACATAATAAATAAATAAATATTAAAGAATACGTTGTTCAATGGTTATAGAGTTTGTTTCATAAAGTGAGAATTCAGGAGATTGCTTAATAATGAGTACGTCACACATTTTACTTCTAAAGGTAGAGGCAAATTCTGTGTTGTGTATTTGCAACCACAAAAAGTTATTAAGAAACTCCACGCAATGTAGCCTTTATAGTGAAATGAACCCTAACGTAGTGTGTGGGGTTTGTTAACAGTAGTTACCTGTGCGGATTTATCAGTTGTTCCGATAAATTTATCAGCCGGGACTGAAGAAGGAACTCTGTAGGAGGGAGAAGGGCTGCGGAAGGGCAGGGCTTTCCACCTCATGCACTGTGTTAGGTGGCAGGAAATGTGGCACCGAGAGCTTAATTAACAAGGAGAATTTTCCTGACAGCCTTTCTGAGGTCTCACAGAGTAAAGTGTGTGAGGGTGGGGGCACCGAGCTGTGCCGGCGCGGTCAGAGCGGGTCATCTTAGTTCATTGTCTGCGTCCTGCCTTCCCTCTCTCCCACGTGCTCCAGGTTTGGATTAGTCTGTATATCTTAAAGTTGAAAGAGTTTTTGTGAGCCTGCATGAAGTCTGATCTACCGGAAGTACCAGCCCTGCTTAGGAGCACACTTTAATTTTCCCTTTGTGTCTGTGGTGTGCTGTTTCAGGAAGTTGCCAGCCTGTCCCAGAATGCGTTTACTGTTTATTACATTGTTCTTTGTTATTATTAAGCTGCCCTCCTGTAGCCACGTAAAGACTGGCACCACTCAGCCCTTGTCCTTTCCAGGTCGGCGGTCCAGCTTGTTTAACTGTCCTGAGATGCGCTCTACCAGGTCTTTGGTGTCTTTCAAAACTGAGCATTAAAATCTGGACCCACTGTGGGAGACTGTGATTCTGCTCATTTGGTCAGAGATTATATGCCTTCTGTAACAGCCCTGTCATCATAAGGACCATATAGGTTCATTGTTAGAATAAAGTCTCCGGCCAGTAAGACGGCTCAGCCGGTAGAGGCACTGAAGGGCAGAGGCGTTGGCGTTGGATCCTGACATCCCACAAGGTGGCAGGAGAGAACTGCTTTCAAGGTCCTCACAACTTCAGACTAATTTTTTAAATGTTTTTTAAGTCAGTAAATATATTATAAATATAAATCTATTATTTGGCAGGCACTATTATAAGGGCTCTGTGTATATTATATTAACTCAGTGCTTAACCACACCTCAGGCAAGGTCAGCATTGTTGATTCCGCTGTTCTAGTCCATGACCGCTGCCTTCTGGATCCTAAGGATCCTCAGGCTTGATGGCAGGCTCCACCTCAGCAGCTTCCAGTTGGGACGTTTTTATTCCTACATGACTCTACATGCTGAGGAGAATAAGGAAAGAAGAACTTTGCTTTATTGCGGTGGGAGTGCCAAGTCACAGAACTGTTGTGAGTTCAGGCCGGAGGTTTCTCAAAAACTTAAAAGTACTTGCAGCACGCGATCCGCTGTCCCACTCCTGAGCATGTACTCGGAGGAGGGCTCATGCCCTGCACTGGAGCTGATGCACATCTGCAGGTCTTGCTGCCCCCCTTCAGACCACATGTGAGACATAAAGAGGTAAAGAGTCTGGGGTAGCAGAAGTCATGAGGGGAGCTAGGGTGCTAAGAAGATGGGGGAGAGACGAGGAAAAGAAAATCTGCCCAAATATATTTTGTTTGAAAATGTCATGATAGCTACTGCATTATATGCCAGTTTAACAAATAAAAGGCTTGTATGTTTAAATGGTTATATTGTTTTGAGTTATTCCCTTATTCAATATGAATTGATTTCTTCTAATTGTGCTTCAAAGTCTATTGTGTTAGATATTACAACAATTATTATTGAAGGGTGTGTATCTCCCCTTCTCCTTTTTCATGTTCTTCATTTGCTTATCTACTCTTCTATTACAGTGTTTCTTTCCTGTATCCTCCTGTGTTTTTCTTTTCAGTGCATAGAACTTGTTCAGGTATTTTCTGTAATACTGGCTTAGCTTTCATAAGCTGTATCAGTTTGTTTGTCATATAAATTTCCTTTTTTATTATCATGCTAGATAATTTTGCAGACTATAACAATCTTAGTTGGCAGTTACTTTCAGAGCATAGAATACATTTGTCTATATTCTCTTTGAATTTAGGTAGTTTATTTGTATCTTCTAGCTTCACTAAATGTTCTTATAATTATTCCTTTAACACTGTTTGGGTTTGTTCTGATTCAGTCCTATAGGAATCCCCTATCATTGCACCTAGGCTGATTCTGCACTAGAATAAACATGGAAGTGCAGTTGTTTAATTTTCTTTGGATATCCAGATGTTGCCCTAGAAGATAGATGAGTCATATGGTAGATCTTTTTTGTTCGTTTGTTTTATTTTTTAACACAGAATATTTGTCTTAAGCTGGCTTCAAACTCTTTGGTGTTAGAGATGAGTGCCACCATGCCCGGCTTCTAGTTTAATCTCCTGAGGAGCTTTGTTGTGTTTCTGTAATGGCTGAAATAATTTATAGTCCCACAGTTCCCCCTTTCTCCACATCTTTTTCAATATTTGTCCATTTCTTACTTTTTTAAATGAGTACAAGAATGTGGGGGGAAAGAAGAACTTTAATTCATTGTGGGTAAGAGTACAAAGTTGTAGAGTTATTGTCAGTTCAGTCTGGAGGTTTCTCAAAAACTTAACCCATTTACTGCACCTGAGAGGGGCACAAAAGTACATCCCAAGAGTAACCGTGTTATAGAGGAACAGAGGTTAGAAGACTTTTTTCTTTCTTCCTCAGAGCTCTCAGAATTCTCCTTATACAGCTTCATTCATGAACGCTAATCCGACACTCAGTGTATTATTGCTGTGAAAGACACCATGATCATGACAGGTCTTATAAAGGAAAACATTTAATTGGGCTTGGCTTACAGTTTGAGAGGTTTAGTCCACATGGCAGGAACCATGGAGCTGTGCAGGCAGGCATGGTGCTGGAGAGGCAGCTGAGAGAGCTAGGTCCATCTGGATCCGCAGGCAACAGGAAGAAAGAGAAACACTGGGCCTGGCTTGAGCATTTGAAACCTCAAAGCCCGTCCCCAGGGACACACTTCCTCCAACAAGGCCACACCTCCTAATCCTAGTCAGGTAGCACCACTTTCCAATGCCCAAGCATCCAAATAAATGAGCGTATGGAAGCCATTCCTATTCAAACCACCACAAGTCCTTTGGGCATTTGCTGAAGAGTAGGTCATATGGTAGACTATTTTTAGGTCTTTGAGAATTCTCACAGTGCAGTCCTATAGACAGTGAATGAGGGTTCCCCTTCTTCCAGGTATTGCTAGCGTTTGTTATACATTGTTTTCCTAGTCTTAGCTGTTCTGACTGCAGCAAGTCAAAATTTTAAAGTTGTTTTAATTTGTATTTCTCCAATTACTAAGGGACCCTGTCTCAGTCGCTTTTCTACTGCTGTGATGTGACACTAAGACAGAGGTAACTTAGAGAAGAAGGCATTTAATTTGTCGTGCAGTTTGAGAGGGTGAGTCCATGGCCCTCATAGTGAAAGGCGTGGCAGCAGCAGGCGGGGCCCTGGAGCAGTAGCTGAGTGATCACATCTGGTCCTCAGGAACAGAGCAGACAGAGAGCTAACTGGGAATGGCATGGGTAGTTACCTGAAGTGGCACACCTCCTAATCCTCAAACTTTCCCACCATCTGGGGACCAAATACTCGAATATATGAGTCCACGGCAGCCATTTTCATCCAGACCACCACAGATCCTTCCAGTGTCTAGTGTTTGTTTTTAATTGATTTCCTGCAAATTATCTGTGGGTTTTTTTTTAATTAAATCACTGCTTGGCCTATTAGTTCTAGCTTTTTATTGGCTAGCTCTTACATATTAATTTAACCCATTTCTGTTAATCCGAGTATCGCCACGTGGCTGTGGTTTACGAGGTAAAGTTCTGTCTGGTGTCTGTCTCTGGTGGGGCTACATGACTTATCATCATCATCTGTGGTTTTTGTTAGAGAATAGCATTGGATTTCTTTTTGTTATTTTTGAAAGTCTGAGCAGCATTCATCCGTCTTGGTCTTTCCTAGTCTTCTGGGCTCCCTTAGGTTGTCTCCTCGTTTCGACTTCACAACTTGAAAAGGTCCTAAGGTTCCTGCATGTGATGGCCTGGGGTATGTCAGTCTCTGGAAAGCCAGGCAGCTTCAACTGCTTGAGTTCTCGAGGAGATCCACTTGTCCTTTGTGTCACAGAACAGGTCTAGAATTTGTCACAGTGGATGTTGATCAGATTGCTTCTTTAGCTTTCTTTGACTCGTGTTTAACTAAAGAATTTTTTAATATCCTTGGCAAATTAAAAAGAAAATCATAGATTATTACTATTATTATTACTTATTTTTAAATTATTTTCTTTTTTCTTGGTGCTGGGGAGCGAACCCTGGGATGCACATGCGTTGTATAAGATTATAAGATTGATGCACGGAGCCAAAGAGCAACAGACTGCTTAGAAAAGGACACTAACTCAAAAAACCCACACTGTTTTCCTGACCTCTTGTAATTCGGACAAGCTAGATGTCAACTGTTGAAGTTTAAGATTTTTAGAATTGGGAATTGAGCAATCCTTTGCATTTCAACCAGTTGGTGTGCATCTACTGTAGCAAGTTTGCCCTCATGAATCTCTTTGGCTATATGGGGAACATATTGGTGTCCAATGATAAAGGCTTGGGTACTACTAAGTGGCCCATATTGCATACACAGCCCCTACAGCAAATAATTATTTGTCTCAGAGTGTTGGAAGGGTCTGTGCTGAGCCTGGGGACTCCACACATTAGTACTTGGCAGTGGAAAAGCACACGACTACATCCACTTTCAGCGCCAACACCCTGCGAAGGTAAGTTGCGTTATTCTTACCCCAGAGGCTCTGAGAGCTCACTGGAAAGGAAGCAGGTTACAAATGTGGACTCGGGTCTTTAAGGAAAGTTTAATCTATAATACTCAGAATGCAATTGGCTTTCTTTGTTTCAGTTACTGTTCTTTTGCAGAGACATATATCCAAAGCATTAAAGTTCATAACTTATTTTTAATATTACAGATCTAGAAATGGCCATTGCTTACTGGAACTTAGTGCTTAATGGAAGATTTAAATTCTTAGACTTATGGAATAAATTTTTGTTGGTAAGTTAACATTTTCTGCAGTTTCTGTTTTCTCTTAAGATTATACTCTACTTAAATATTAATTTATTTCAAGGCATCATTAATTTCAGAGCATGTCATGGACATAGAGTGAGAAATTTGACTACCAAAATTTTATTATGCAAATGTTACATTTTCCCACATGTAGCAACAGCTGAACCAACTTTCCCCAAATGTTCAGAAGGTTTAAAGGCTCTTTGTTTTTTGATGTTTTAATAGGAGCATCATAAACGATCAATACCAAAAGACACGTGGAATCTTCTGTTAGACTTCAGTTCAATGATTGCAGATGACATGTCCAATTATGATGAAGAAGGTAGCAAAAATATTTGCCTTACCTGAACTTCCGTCCACTGTTTCCATGGAAGGGATCTTCTTTTCTGAACTTTTGTTCATTGTCTCTCTCTGTGTATGCTTGTATGTGTGTGTGTATAGTGTATGTGCATGCGTGCTAGAGACTGAACCTATGCTTTAATTGCTAAACACACAGATGTAGACCCAACTTTTCCACTTTGCCAAGTGCCATGGAGGAGGCCTGGGTGAAGCTATAGCTCAGTTGCAGAATGTTGGTGGAGCCTGGGTCCTCTCCACAACACTGCACAATCCCGGGAGCAAAATCTTACCAGTGTTTGTCCTCTAGAAAGGCATAGGAAATGTTCAACTGTATCTAACATGTTCAGTGTGCTCTAGAGTTATATTCTCTTAATGTGTTTTATATTCCTTTGAAACCAGTGGGGTTGGTTTTTGTTTTTGTTTGTTAGTCTTGTCAATAGACTCATGAAGTGTGCTGGATTTGTGTAGTCTGAGATGACATCAACTGCCGGGTGGTTTTCGTTGCATCCAGCCACTATCCATTTAACGCTCTTCTCCATTTCTCCATCTGTGTGGACAGCGTGCTCCCGCCCCCAGCAGCATCTCCAGTTTATTCTTCACGCTTACCTAGTCCCTCATGAGAACCAACTGTTAATTTTTTGAGATTGTTGAATGTAAGATGTTCTTTGGAAAATCTCCCCCACGTCCTCCTGGGACCCGTTGGCTTATTCAGCCATAGTCTCTCTCCTGTCCATTCTCACCGTCATCCCTTCACTGGGACGGGAGAAGTGCTCAGAGGGCGCTGTAGGACTCGGTGCCTGACTTAACAAAGCCTTCTGAGGAACCACACTTAGTACTGCTTTATTGCCCAGAGGAGTTGTTTTCATTGATCAAGCTATAACCCCACTGTAGAATAATAGAGAAGACAGGGAATATATTAATAGAAAACATAGAGATGGAGTCTTTTAAAGATCTATCAGTGGGAGGAAATAAGAGTAACAATTTTAATTCATATGAGGAAGCTATTAAAAAAAAACAGGATCTATTGAAATATTAGCTTTTATTCTGCCTTTCTCTATTCCCTTTCCTCCCGTATATTTTTCTTTTCTTTTTCAGGAGCATGGCCTGTTCTTATTGATGACTTTGTGGAATTTGCGCGCCCTCAAATTGCTGGGACAAAAAGTACAACAGTGTAGCACTAAGGAACCTTCTAGAATGTACATAGTCTGTACAATAAATACAACGGGAAATACACAGTCAATTTCTGCTGGCTGGACCGAACTGAAGATCAATCCTCACAGTTCAGACTGAGGGTTGAGACCAACTTTAAGGATACATCTTGGACCATATCGTACTCATTCTTCTACTGGTGGTTTGGGCTTGTCTTCTAGTCTGGGCCACTCTAAACATTTATAATTCCAACATTGTGGATGTCATCTTATACCTGTGGACCATCTTAGTTTGTCTTCCCATAAGTCATAGAAGCTTGATGGTGATTATTTTGAGGTTTCCATTCTTGCATAAAGCACAATGCTGTCTTCATCAGAAAACAGTTTGGCATAAGAATTAAACATAATAATGAACACCACAAACAATTTATAAAAACTTCTTAAGTATATGCTTTGGGCTAGTTGCAAAGACTATGCTGGTAGCCCTTCAAAGGAGAGGGATTTATCTGAGTGTACCGGATCTGGAATGGTGTTTGCTTTGAGGGAATTTTCCTGGCAAACTACATGTACTGTTGATGTGAGTGGAATAGTTGATGAAAGAAATGTCAAAATAACCCACATATGACAAATTTAGAATAACTTGGTGACTACCTGAAATATGTCTTGTGTTTCAGACTCTCACAAAGGTTCTACAGAACAGTCTGTGGTTGTCCTACCCATGTTTGTATGCAGTGGTCCTGCAGGGAAGTTTATTTAAAAACTATTGTACTGGGATATGATGTTAGATTCCACTCGTCTGCATCACAGCACAGAATCGGATTTCATTATGCTCTGAAATACTTCTACGCCTTTCGAATAAGTTAAACTATTTTGTTTGTTTTGAATGTTTTGGATTGCTATATAATACAATGTTCTAAATTTAGGCATGAGGGTTTAGTTTTTGTTTTTTTAAACTTTTTTGTCATCGCACTATGGAACACAATGCAATTCACTTAATTTATAAGAAGATAGTAGGATTTACATTTTCCAAGTGGTTGTGATGAGCCGTGAAGTTCAATGTTTATCATATCGGCACTGCTCTTTCGGGCGATACTCCAGCCTTTATGACCTCTTGTGTTGAAGTGGCTGTACTGCTAAATCACTGTGGTTGCCAAATCTTTCCTCTGAGAGCAGAGGTTTCCAAAGGAGCGAGTGCTGGTGCAGAATACCAATGGCTTCTGTTGTAAAAATTATTTGACTTTTGATTGATTTCATCTCACTCGCCTATGCTATGTCCACACAAAGCAGATTGTATGTTATTTTTTTCTTGACAGGACCCATGACTTGCTCTCCTGATGAACATGCTTGTTTCTCTGGTAACATACTGACATGTGAAAAGGGCATACTTTAAATATTTTCAGGAAGTTAAAATGACCAACTTAAGTGTTGGATGCCTGGCCTTTGATAGGGACAGTTTGCTCCACGTGTCCCTCTCCTCTTCAGGGCGTGAAGGATGTGCTTCGGGAGAGCAGACCATTTCATGCAGATATGAAAATGATTAAGCTGCTTTTAGTTACATGATTTGGAAACTGCATAGAAAGATTACCTTATAGATATATCATTATTCCAATCATAACTTTAATTTAGGAATACATTTCAAATACCAAAAGAAGGCTTAGAGTCAATTTTTATTCACGTTACAAGAATCTGGTTATTAAAAGAAAAAAGAATCTTACTGTTTTCAGTATTTCTTGATTTCAGTTTTGTAAATATGAAGAACTTCAATTATGAAAAAATTATTAAAGATATATATGTATACACACATATATATCTTTAGGATAAAGATATATAGTATACACACATATATCTTTACAATAAAGATATATATGTATACACACACATACACATATATATCTTTAAAAGTTTTGCAGGCATATATTGCTTATTCCCTACATGGACCGTTTTGAGTTCTGCTACTGTCTTCAGATTGATTGAGTCATGTGTGGTTTGTTTTCCAACAAAAGCCTGCTGGCCTCCCTCCTCACCTCAGACCTTTCTCATGAGAATCGTGATGTTCATTTGTGGCCTAATGCTTTGAGTTTGACAGATTTTATTTTTGAATGCAAGACTTTTCAACTTTGTCATCAGTTTGGTACTAAACATTTACAATTACTGTGTAATTATAAACAAAAATATATAAAGCTTTAATATAATTATGTAGCAAAAGAAGTCAAGGTTGTTCACCATGATGGCATCTTAGCATTAAACAAAACTATCAGTAGGGCTCAAAAGAGAATCTGATTTAATGTGTTTATTCCGAGGATAAATGTCTGCTTATAGGGAATGTTTTGTACTAAAAATGCTTACACTGTTGGGGGAGGGGCATCAGCAAGTTTGGAGAGAAACAGCCCACGCGCACACAGCCATTGCAGCTGCTCCGGGTCACGGGCGTCTGTCTTTGTGGGCGTCTGTCTTTGTGGGCGTCTGTCTTTGTGGGCGTCCGGCGCACACAGCCATTGCAGCTGCTCCGCGTCACGGGCGTCTGTCTTTGTGGGCGTCCGTCTTTGTGGGCGTCCGCCCGCCATGCTGATTCCTTTTTTTTTTTTTTCCAGACAGACCCATAGGGAGAGTTTACTTTTTGCCAAATGTCAGAACAGGTACACATTTTTAAATGTAATGCTTTTTAAATAGTAAAATGTATAAAATGAGAAGTACCCACATATAAAATACTTGAGATCAAGGTTCTCTTCAGTGAATATCATCTGCATATCTCTGTAAGTTCAAGTGTCTTTTACGATCCCTGTCATATTACCAACAGAGGCAATAAAAGCTTCCGTGAAATTGCCATGACTAAATCTTCTCACATATTATTTCAGTGCTTTAGTTTTTTTCCAAAACTAAAATAGACTTGAAGACTTTTCCAGGAGGAGTAATTACTCACGGAAGAGCACAGGACCGGCACATTGGGGGGAGAAAAGACAGTGTTTACTATGTCAGTGTTTCCGCGATCTAAGTGAAGTTATTTATTGTTTCTTTGATGAGGAGTCTGACTCGCTTTGTGCTCACCCTGCTCAGCTGTTACTGCTAGGTTGTTGTTGACGCGCAAGCAGGAGCAAGTCGATCTGGTAGATCACTTTGTGAATTAGAAAGGAAAGCCGTGCTGGGAAGTTGCACGCGTGCTCACAAAGTGTGCCTGCGTGAATCTGAACCAACTCTTAGACTTCGTGCGGCTCTGAACATTTCATTGTGTGTTTATTAGGACCCCTCCAGGGTGGGGTTTTTTTTTTGATGTTATTGTTACCTTAAACTTTAAATAATATGGTTTATATTGGATGCTGAGATGTTTTGATAAGAGTATATCAAATTTGATAATGTAATGATAAATGTTTTTAAATGTGAACGATTTATCATATAAATAACTGAATTGTGGTTTTTATATAACAGATGATGAACAGGGTCAAATTATGGCTCATCGTTTAATTGATTATAAACTTGAGTGTATTTCCAACCCTTTTATTGCTTCCATTTTTATCATCATAGCAATAATTTTTATTTCTTAGGACTTTAGTGGAGTTAATTTCCGGTTTCCATTTATTCAACGTGGTTAACGTACTCAGTTTGTCCCACACTTTGGAGGCAGATGCAGGCGGGCAGAACAAGTGGTTCCCTCCCAGCGCTCTTGGCAGCCTCTGCATTATCTGTCTGGAAACGCATTTCCTGCAGACCAGCTCTGATAGCTGTGCCCTGGGCTCAGTAGTTGGTGCGAGTGCAGGTCTTGACTTCTCTTTGGTTGACTTTTTTTTTCATTTAATTATGTGACTGCGGGGAATGTACTCGTGGGTGCAGGTGCTGGTTGAGGCCAAAAGAAGGCATCGGATCCTTAGGAGCTGGAGTTGCAGGCAGCGGGGAAGCCACTCAATATGACTGCTGAGAACTGACAGGACCAGTAAGCGTGCTTTAATCTCTCCAGCCCCAGGTTAATTAAAAAAATCTCATAAATAAGTAAATTATGGTGGGAAAAAAACACAGCCTTCATCACCACCTAAAAGGTAATGGTTTTATCTAGGTTGATTTAAAGAGAATTACTTTGTAGTTATTCATTTTTGCTTTTGTTACTGTTTTGACATGGGGGTCTCAGGTGGCTTTTCTCAAAATCACTATGTGGCCAAGGAGATCCTTGAACTTCCTGTCATCAGCCCCATCTCCTGGGTGCTGGAATTACAAGTGTATACATCACACCAGGTGTATTTGGGGCTGGGGATCAAAGCTGGGCCTTGTGTGTGTTAGGCAAGCCCTGGACCAACTACTGAGCTCTACCCCTACTCTTTGATCCCGAGATTTCTAATGTATGTTTAAGTGTATGGTTTCTCTTCATTCACAAACAAGTTGTATCAGTTACTTTGAGTTTTTGCAGTGATACTGTTCCAAGATCACCAAGTAGTTCATACTTAGACCTTGCTTTGTATGCGATAATGTAAGGTGTTTGAGCCATCAGATACAGGTGTCCCCGGTTAATTCGGAGATTTACACTTAACTTTATCTTTTGTTGTTGTTGCTTGTGCTGTTAGTATGGGTTCTGTTCTGAGACTGGGTCTCCCTGTGTAGACCAGGCTGCCCAGGAACTCAGAGATCCACCTACCTCAGCATCCTGACTGCTGGGATAAAGGTGTTTGCCCACCTGCTGCTTTTCTCTTTTATGAGTGCTTCGTATGAGATTTGTTAGGATTGGATTTTTTAACTTTGTTTTGGCTTTGTGTTTTTGGAAATGGGTCATTGCTATAGCCCAGTGTTGCCGCAAACTTTTAATTCTGCCTCTCAGCTTCCCACATGCTGGGAGTAAAGGTAGGTGGTCCTGTGCCTAGTTTGGGTTGTTTTTCTTCCCCCCTTTTATTTTTTGTATGTGGTGTTTTGCTTTTATGTGTGCCATGTGCAAGAAGGCAGAAGAGGGTGTTGGACCCCGTGAGATTGCAATCAGGTGCTTAGGAGCCACCACGTAGCATCCACGAATGGCGCTCAGATTCTAGGGAAGAGCAACCAGTGCTCTTAACTGCCCGGCCGTCCCTCCAGCTTTTGGTTGGTTTTACTATGTGTGTTTTAAAATGTTTTGATTTTGCTTTTGAGTTGGTTTCATATAACCCAGACAGGCCTTGAACCTACTGTGTAACTGAGGATGATCTTGAACTCCTGAGCCTCCGTAGTGCTGGGATCACAGGCATCAACCCCCATGTCTGGTATGCAGTGCTGGAGAAGGATCCCAGGGCCTCCTGAAGCTTGACCACCCTGTCCCTATGATGTGTTCTCCGTTGGCTTTAGGGAAAAGTATCTCTACCTCTTTGACAAAGCTGCCAACCAGGGGAAAGACATGAGACTAAAGGAAAGCAGCCTCTGGAAGAAAGAATCTGTCCAGTTCAAGGAAATAGAAGAGTTTTGAACCAAACTAGTGAAAACGAAGTTTGATTTGAAGCAAGTATTTGAGGCAAACACGGAACAGCCTAATTAGCCCACATAGAGGAAGGAAGAACAGTTGCTTTACATCGAGAAAGTATGTTTGCATTTAAAGGCATTTTCGATATAGATATTAAAATTTTGTTTTGGTTTATGAAATACTCAGAAAGCTTTTTGTCTAGTGAAAAAATTGGGTGATATTAAACAAGACATTTTTCAAAAGAAAATAGCGATAATGATTGGGGATGAATTTTAGAGCGGTACAGTAGAGGAAAATGGCCGCGGGAGATGCTGTGCTGTTGTGAAGGCTGGAGCAGGGTCTATCGGCTGCCCTGTGGCTCAGCGGACGGTAACCAACACCATGAAGGACGTAGAGACGGGCCCTTTACGGGCAGCGTGCTTTCAAGCAACTGTGCTTGTTTCCTGCGGTCCTTAGAATTCATGCGGCCAGCCAGAACTGTGACAGTCTTCGCGCGCTTTTCTTTTCTCAGCTCTTCAGCCAGTGGTGCCGACACCAGAAATGGCTCCGTCAATGCATGATCCACACGTTGAAAAACTCAGTCACTTGTGGGTTGTAGGCCTCGGCATCGTCCTTGTGGTGTGCTGCTTCCGGACCATGTGCGTGGTTAGCTCCTCAGACAGCTGCAGGCTTCCACTGTGGAGCAGACTGGCCTCGGTCTTTGTGCTCGATTGTGGTAGACGTGATGTGTCTACTGTTTAAAGAGTGATGGCCCTCTGTTGTCCTTGTGTGGATCCATTTTCACCCCTCACACTTTTAGCCTTGGAATTGTTCTACGCTGCATAAATATTGCTGTTTCTGCACATCCTCGTCAGTCCACACATGCCCATACGGGGGTATATTTTTCAAATGAGCATTCTTATCTACAAGATGCGCTATCCGGGTGACTTCAGATGGCCCGGAAATTGCCCTGAATTGTCTGGGCTATGCTCCTCCTCCACGAAGCAGGTGTTATCTGAAACCAGTGCGGGACAGTGTTTGGGGAGATGAGTTCAGTGAGGGTTGGTGCTGGTGGCTGCTGCTGTGGCTGACGGGTGAGGGACATTAAAATGACATGAGTACTGCAATCATCATTAAGGTCTTCGCATCTTTTACTTTTGAGGTAACAGATTTTTGTTAAATTCTTAAAGATTTATCATTTTGTTTCAGCTGCCAGTGCAGCCTCAAAAGTTTGCTTCGGCCTAAAGTGGTCCCTGGTTACAGGTTGAAGGGCAGCGTAGCAGGGGGGACCAAGCTTAGCCTGCAGACAGTCCTTGTCTAGCGTGTGAGGCCCTGAGTTCAGAGCCACCACTACTAATGAGCTTTTCTATGCAGTTGTGTCTTTTCAATTTTTAATGAAAATTTTCCGAAAACAGATAGTGTAACAAGTCCATTTCAACATGTTTGGGTCATGGGCAGTCCTAACATGGGCATGCCACCTGTTTGGACCTTGATTTATTTTAAAGCAAATTATTTAGCTGGTAGTTACTTCAGGGTAAGGAATTTTTAAATATCACCACCTTCTACTTTTCCACTAGCAGTTTCTTGTTGTTGGTAACCAGTCAGTGTATAAACTACATTCCCTACACGTTTCAAGTCAGTATGTAGATAAACTACATATCTGTGCAGATCTCTTCACCTACACCTTAGAAAGGTATTTGAGAAAGCTACCATGGCTTTAGTCTTTTATGTGCAGTTTCAAATTTATGGTAAAATTCTGATGTATAAAATATGTATCTGAATTTGGACATACTTGGAAAATTAATGAAATGTAACATAAGAAGCTAGCGTAAGAAGCTACTGTAAAGCAAAGGGCAGGGTCAACAAGACAAAGCAGCAGCCTACAGAATGGGAGAAGATCTTCACCGACCCCACATTGGACAGGGGGCTGATGTTTAAAATATACGAAGAACTTAAGAAATTGGTCATCAAAAGAACAAATAATCCAATAAAAAAGTGGGATACAGAACAAAACCAGAGAACTCTCAACAGATGAATCTAAATGACTGAAAGACACTCAAGGAAATGTTCAACATCCTTAGCCATCAGAGAAATGCAAATCAAAACAACTCTGAGATTCCATTTTACACCCATCAGAATGTCCAAGATCAAAAACACTGATGACAACTTATGCTGGAGAGGATATGAAGTAAGGACAACACTCCTGCCTTGCTGCTGGGAGTGCAAACTGGTGCAGCTGCTTTGGAAGTCAGTATGGCGATTTCTCAGAAAATTAGGAATCTATCTACCTCAAGACTTAGCAATACCACTTTTGGATATTCACAAAGGATGCTCAATCGTACCACAAGGACATGTGCTCAAGTATGTTCATAGCAGCATTGTTTGTCATAGCCAGAACCTGGAAACAACCTAAATGCGAACAAAGAATGGATAAAGAAGATGTGATAAACATTTATACAATGGGGGTACTACATAGAAAAAAACCAATAATGACATCTTGAAATTTGCAGGCAAATGGACGGATCTAGAAAACATATTGAGTGAGGTAACCCAGACTCAGAAAGACAAATATCATATATACTCAATGTGGATGTTAGATATAAAGCAAAGAAAAACAAGCCTACAATTCACAATCCCAGAGAACCTAGACAACTAGGAGGACCCTAAAAGAGATAATCATGGCTCTAATCTATGTGGAAAGTAGAAAAAGGACAAGATTTCCTGAGTAAATTGGGAGCATGGGGACCATAGGAGGAGAGAGGAGAAAAATATATAGCTCAATAAAAATAAAAATGCTTATGTGCAAAAAAAAATCATAAATATGTGGTTTAAAAAAGTGTAATAGGTCAGCAAGCTTTGAACAAACAATATAATAGATCCAGAAAATAGAAAAGACTCTTAGATCCTTAGAATATTGTTTATGTGTGTGGGGAGGGTATGCATGCTGTGGTATATACCTGGAGGTCAGAGTACAACCGTGGAGAGTAAACTCAGGTCATCGGGCTTCTATCAAGAGCGCCTCCACTCACTGAGCCCTGTTGCCAGCCCAGGGACTCTTAGATCTTAATAACCCAGTTTCTGCCAGGTGGTGGTGGCGTAAACCTTTAATCCCAACTCTCAGGAGGCAGAGGCAGGTGGTTTTTTATGAGTTCAAGGCCAGCCTGGTCTGCAAGAGCTAGTTCCAGGACAGCCAGGGCTATTACACAGAGAAACCCTGTCTCAAAAAACCAAAAGAAGACAAATAAACAAACAAAAACCCAGTTTCCAAATAAATGAAGCGGACATTTCTCTAATGTTCTTTAGTCTCTAAGTGTCAAATTAGCCTAAGGAAAGTATTCATTAATATTATAATGTAAACAAGTCTGCGGAGAGCCTGCTTCCTTCCCAGCACTATCAGAGGAGGACAAGAGCTGAGTTTGTAGCTCAGTGACAGTACTTCACACATGTGTAGCCCTGGGTGTGATTCTGCATTGAAAAGGGAGAAGGAGGAGAAGGAAAAGGACCATTGTTGCTGAGGCCATGTAGAAGTGAACCTCTGGACACTGGGGTGGGATTGTGAACTCTTATTGCACTGACTTGAGGAGAAAGATGAGTTTCTCCTGAACACTGAAATACAGAATTACATGTGATCTAAGAATCAAGGAATACTCAAGAGCATGGGAAGCAACTGTTTCTCTAAAACCATACGGAAATGCTATCACAGTAACTACAAAAGCAGAAGCAACGCAGGTATCAACTGACTGATGACAAGATACGTACCTACAGCGTTCAGGGGTGTTTGTCAACAGAAAGGAATGAAGTATATAAGATGCTAGTAACAAATTTCAAAGTCTTTAAAAACTCCCTTAGCCTTCAGAGAGATGGAAAGTAAAGCTACTTTGAGCTCCTCACCCCCGTTCAAACCCCATCATAAAACAAACTGCAGTAAGTGTTGGTGAGGTGGTGGGGAAGCAAGAAAAGAACCCTTGTTCGCTATTGGTGGGAGCGTCAGCTAGCACAGCCATTATGGAAATGTGTACAGAGGGTCCTTTAAAAAGCGAAAACAACTACCGTGTGAGCTGTGTCCTAACACAGGAACCACCACACAGGAACCACCACAGTGTCTATTACAAGAACAAGTCAACGGAGCCAGCCTAGACACTGCACATATCCACAGATGAGTGGATAGCACTAGAAAGGGGACCATGAGAGGGCAAGGGGAAGAGGGTGATAGACCATGTGATGTGACAAGGAAAAGGAACTACAGGGGCGGGATCGAGATGCTGTAATTACACTAACTACTTTGCGAATTAAAACAATGGAATAGTCTCCATGGGTGATCTTGAAAACATGGTAGGTGAGAAGAGCCAGTCTTAAAGGGGGGGGAAGACATGTTAGAGTAGGCAACGCCATGGAGAAGGATGTTGGCCTGGCACGCGTGGTGGAGAGTGAAGACCATCTGCTAACGGGCACAGGCTTATTTGGAGGATGGCGATATTCTGAAATTAGATAAATGTCCACACTGAATTGTATGCTTTAGAAGGGCATATAAATTGAACATCGTTAGCTTTTTTAAAATGACAATATGTAGGATTGACGCACAAGGGGCCTCAATTTCCCCTTCAGAATGTTTCCTTTGAGAAAGACCTGACATTGTGATCTGAAGAAAGGAACTTGGTAAACGCCTGCAGTGGGAACCAGCTGATGAGCTCAAGTCTGGTACTTGTCTTCCGGTCTTTGGAAGAGGCTGGCCTGGGACAGGCTACAAGGAGGCTGCCCAGTAGATGAGAGCCACCGTCCAGACATTCACCTACACTCCACTTAGGGGTCTCCCGGCTGCATCGCTGTTGAACAGCAAGGGAAGTGGTTGGTATTTCCTATGTCCTACTATTACCTGGGATTGAATGATAAACTGTCTTGATACCCTACAGTGTCTCCAAGAGAAGCCGCGACGTCTACATTAAGAGAGTTCTTTGAATTAACTTTGAATTCTCATGGCATTGTGATGTCTATGCGGGAGGGTTGATTCTGTGTACTTCCAGAGCACAGCATGGTCAGTTAGAGTGAGTCCTGTCTTCTCTGCTGTAGGCAGGCCAGTCTGGCTGGCTCTATGCCAGCAAAAACCTGTACTCAAAAGCCGAGTGTCTTGTGGGAGTGAAGTACCCTTGAGTTCTAATTACTGAAAGGCAGCATTTCAACAAATTAGTTACATAATCCAACAGGTTTTTGTTTGAGCTTTAGGAATGGGTAGCATCTCGTGCAATAGGAGGAGCCTTGGGCCTGGCAGCACAGCTGGGTTTTGTAAGGTGATGAACAGGCGGGAGCAAAGGAAGCGCTGGAGCGGGAGCAGGCGGCTGAGCAGAGAGTTCTTTCAGGCCGCTCAGAGACCACTCAAAGGCTGAAGCCGGTCAGTCTGTACGGCCTGAGGACTCAGACGCTCACTTGAACAGTGCAGTGTGGGTTTGGTCTGTGGGTTGATTGTCGGGGCTGAGTGCAGAAGCCCAGAGCGAGAACTTTCAGGTGTCCTCTGGTCTACAAAAGCAGTGTTTTACAGCCATGGCAAAGATTCTGTTTCACTGCAGAGGGATGAGAAAATCACTGCAGTCAGTACTAAGGTTGGTTTCTACGTTTCCCCAGATCCGTTCAGAAAGCCTGTTTCACTTGCGCACAGAGACAACAAACGGCTCAGGTTTTGATGACGCCTGGAGCCTTCTTCTCATTCGAGTTTCCTCATTGGCACTGCACATTTAAGAATCGTTTGGTTCTGAATGAGATCTCCACTTTGGCGAACATTTCCATAAAATAACAATGCATCCAGAGTTGGGTCCTTTTGAGACGATTTCTGCCCCTGAAAGCGGCTGGCTCTGCGTTTCGCACGGGCAGATCTTCACGTCAGCATCCTCCCTGGCGACTTCTAAGGGGTGCAACAGCTCACAGGGCTTTGTAGATAACTTCAAACTTTTGTTGAGATAGGTTCTTGCTTTGTGGCCCAAGCTGACATTGAATTTTCTATCTTCTTGCTTTATTTCTTAGTTAAGTTATAAGAGACTTTTAAAATAGGTTCTGGCTGAAGTCCTTTAAACAGATATATTTTGTACGTAACGTTCGCATCTGATGTCCTTATGTGTGTGTACTGCTGGAATATCTACACTTTCTTCCTCTCTCCCACCCCTCACTCCTTCATTCCTTCCCTCTCTTCCTTCTCCCTCCCCCACTCCCTCCCCTAACCAAAAACTGATATAGTTCAATTGATAAGTTTTGTGATGTATAAGAAACTTTGGGCTAATTGAAGGTCGCTAAAACTCCTTCCTACTTTTCTATGTATTTTATAGTTTAGATCATTTGAGTTTCATAGCCCAATTTAAATTTGAATGTGATGTAAGGGTCTAGATTCCAGTTCCAGTTGATCAGGCTACCCCTCCATCTAATTATATTAATACCTCTGCCGATAGGACAGCAGCCCACTATGTGGGGTTTATTGTCCAACTCTGGTGTCTCATGATTCTGTCACGTTAAATAAGAACAGAAGTGGAGGCTGGGGAGATGGCTCGGCGGTTAAGAGCACTGACTGCTTTCCTAGAGGACCCACGTTCAATTCCCAGCACCCTCATGGTAGCTCACAGCTGTCTGTAACACCTTTTTCAGGGGGTCCGTCTCTCTCACACAGACGCACATGCAGGCAAAACACCAATGCACATGAAATCAAAAGAAATAAGTCATAAAATAAGCGGAGATGTCTTTCCATACACTCTACTACAACCAGAGAGCAGCGTGTGCCTAGCCCCGAGTGGACAAGGGCAGACGCACAGCGCTATGTCTTATAACGAGGCGCCATCTGGTGCCTGGTATCAAAGTAATGCTGTTCCAGAAGCCCCGCTGTAAATCTATGCATTTATATGAAGACCATTATCATTTTAGGAATAAAGAGAATTTTATCTCAGAAGCGTAACATGTATAACTTGCTTAGATCTTTACATTCCGCTGGCTGCAGATTTTATGACTCCCCTTATAAATACTGCACTGTTTCAAAAATTATTTTTGATGTCATTGTGAATGTTTTAATTTCATGTATGATTTTTTTGTGAATAGTATGTAAAAATAAAACAGATTTTCTCCACTTATCTTGGATCCTGTGATGTTGCTAAACACCTTCATACACCCTAGTCTTCAATGAATCCTTTACAATATACTACAGACGTCATTTTGCCATTTGTGAAAGAAGACAACTTCTTTTTAATTCATGTGGGTTTATCTTTTATTGTCTTATTTTACTAGCTAGTATAATGTTGAATAGGGGTGGTAAAGGGGCCTACCTTTTACCCAAAAGAGAAGACATCTATTTTTACTATTAAGTATGACAAGTACTTTGAACTCCAATTTTTCCTAGTTAATGAAAGATTTTTTTTCCTGAGTTTTTAATGTCTATTTAGATAATTATTTCATCTGTTCTTTTTTTTTCATATGTACCACACTGATGGACTGTTTTGGTTTTCAAAACACTTGCATTCCTGGACCAAACACATTTGGTTGTGGTGTCTTTTTTGTATATCGTATCAATTTGCAAATATTTTTATTATGATATAATTTAATAAGATTCATTTTCTTAAAGTGTACAATTTCAACAGCTTTCCATATTTTCTTGAGGCTGCACAGTTATTTCTGCGGTTGAAATCTCTGAGCATTTCCTCGCAGGAAATGCTGCCTACTGTCCATCCCTCCACTGCCTTTCCCTCCGTTCCTAACAATGACGAATGCATTGTCTCTGCAGGTCCCTCATTCATGAACATTTCACATGAATGAGATCATAAACACGTGGTCTTTGGGGATTAGTTTATTTTGCTTAGTACAATGATGCTAAGGCTTATAGTGTACTGTGGCAAACATCAGTACTTCATTCCCTTTGAGGACTAAATTATATTTCACTACAGATCTACATTGTTTATTTATCTGTCAACTGATCAATAATCTGAATTTTATTTTTGATATTAGAATGAATAATAGTGTGATCTACATTTATGTACGAGTGTTTGTTTAAATGTTTAGAAATATATTTAGGATTCTGTAGTCTAGTAAACATGTTCAACTTTTTAACATTATTATTATTATTATTGGATTTTTGAGACAGGGTTTCTCCGTAGCTTTTTTGGTTCCTGTCCTGGAACTAGCTCTGTAGACCAGGCTGGTCTCGAACTCACAGAGATCCGCCTGCCTCTGCCTCCCGAGTGCTGGGATTAAAGGCGTGTGCCACCACCGCCCGGCTACATTCCATATTCTTGGCAGTATTTGTTGTTACAGATAAAGTTTGTAGGTAATTTTTATTTGCATTTTCCTGATGACTAAGGATGTTGGACATTTCTTTTTCTCAGCCATTTAAGTTCCTCTATGAAGAATTCTGTTTAGATCTGAACCCCATTTTAAAAAATATTTATTTTTATTTGCTTTTGTGTTTTGTCTGCATGTATATGAGGGTGTCAGATCATGGAGTTACAGACAGATGTGAGTTGCCATGTGGGTGCTGGTCTGTAAAGAGTTGTGTGGGAATTTTGATTGCTTTGAATCTGTAGACTGCGTTTGGTAAGATGACCAGTTTTCCTATGTTAATCCTACCAATCCATAAGCTTTCCATCTTCTGCTATCTTCTTCAATTTCCTTCTTCAACTTTATAAGTTTTTTTAATCATACAGGTCTTTCATTTGCTTGGTTAGAGTTACTCCAAGACATTTTTTTGTAGCAATTGTGAAGTGTTTGTTTCTTAGCCCTTTTATCTTTTGCATATAGGAGGGCTATTTTTTTTTTACCTTGTATCTAGCCACTTCAATGAATGTGTTTATCAGCTGTAGGAGTTCTCTGATATAGATTTTTTTGGGTCACTTATATATTCTACCTTATTTATCAGCTGCAATACTTTGAAATCTTTCTTTCCAATTTTTATCTACTTGATCTCTTTAGTTGTTTTATTGCTCTAGCTAGAACTTCAAGTACTATATTGAATAGATGAGAGAGTGGAAAGCCTTGTCTCATTCCTGATTTTAGTGGAAATGCTTTGAGTTTCTCTCCATTTAATTTGATATTGGCTATAGGCTTGCTGTCTGTGGCTTATATTATGATCAGGTATATTGCCTTGTATCCCTGTTCTCTTCAAGACTTTTGTCAGGCAGGGGTGTTAGATTTTGTCAAAGGCTTTTTCAGCATCTAATGAGATAATCCTGTGGTTTTTTTCTTTCAGTTTGTTTGTATGGTGGATTACATTGACAGATTTTTATATGTTGAACCATCCCTGAATCTGTGGAATGAAGCCTACTTGATCATGGTGGATAGTCTTTTTGGTTTACAAGCATTTAATTGAGATTTTTGCATCTTTGTTTATGAGACAAATTGGTCTGCAATTCTTTTTTTTAAAAATATTTATTTATTTATTATGTATACAATATTCTGTGTGTATCCCTGCAGGCCAGAAGAGGGCACCAGACCCCATTACAGATGGTTGTGAGCCACCATGTGGTTGCTGGGAATTGAACTCAGGACCTTTGGAAGAGCACGCAATGCTCTTAACCACTGAGCCATCTCTCCAGCCCTGGTCTGCAATTCTTTGTTGAATCTTTGTATGGCTTGGGTATCAGGATGACTGTGGGCTCATAAAATGACTTTGGCAATGTTCCTTCTATTTTTATTCTGTGGAATAATTTGAGTATTGACATTAGGACTTTTTTGAAAGTCTGGTGAATTTAATGCTAAAATCTTCTTGCCCTGGGTTTTTTTGGGGTGGGGGTAGGGATTGGGAGATTAATGACCATTTCTATTTTCTTAGGGGTTATCCATCTATTTAAATTGTTTACATGATCTTGATTAGTGTTGCTAAGTGGTATGCATCGAAAAAACATCCATTTGTGTGTGTGTGTGTTTCCATATGATGGTGAGAATTGTCCTTTCATGATCTGTGAAGAACTGTATTGGAATTTTGATGGGGGTTGAACTGAATTGTTTTTGGTAAGGTAGTCATTTTTACTATCTTAACCTATCCATGAGCATGGAAGACCTTTCCATCTTCTAATAGCTTCAATTTCTTTCTTCAATATCTTGAAGTATTTGTGTCTTTCACTTGCTTCATTAGTCAGTCCAAGGTATACTACTTGAGGCTATTGTGAAAGGCGTTGTTTCCCTGATTTCTTCTCCAATCCATTTGTATATATGGCGACTAATTTTGATGAGTTTGTGTCCAACTACTTTGCTGAAAGTGTTATGTCAGTTGTAGGAGTTTCCCAGGGGGATTTTAGGGTCACTTATATATACTATCATAGAATCTGCAAATAAAGATACATTGACTTCTTCCTTTCCCATTTGTATCCCCCTTTATCTCCTGCAGTTGTCTTATTGCTCTAGGAATGACTTCAATGTTGTCTGAGTTTTTCTGTCCTGCTCGGTCCCCACAATCGTTAAGTCCCAAAGAAATCACACAGAGGTCTAATTTAGTTATAAGCTGATTGGCCCATTCGCTCAGGCTTCTTATTAACTCTTACAACATATATTAGCCCATTATTCTTCTTGTGTTAGCAACGTGGCTCGGTACCTTATTCGGCTGGGCAGTCACATCTTGTCTATATTCTGCCAATTTTATTTTAAATAAATGCTGGGCAGGAAGTATAGGTGGGACAAGCAGACAGAAAGTAGAGGAGGGTCAAGGAGAACAGGAGAATTCTTGGAAGAGGAAGTCCTAGTGTGCAGTCCTGACCCAGCCACAGAAGAAGCAATAGGACATTTGGATTACAGACAGTTACTAGGCCTGGCTCTAATGTGGATTCTGGTGATCTCAACTCAGATACTCACACTTAAACAATAAGTGCTTTTCACAAAGTGCCACATCTCTAATCCCACAGTTACTCTTTTTAAAAAGCATTATTTTATGCCAGGCATTGTGACACACACACCCTTCCTCAGGAGGCAGAAGCAGATGAGTTTCAAGGTCAGCCTGTTCTATGTAAGTTCCAGGCCAGCCAGGCTACAGAGTAAAACCTTATGTCAAAAAGCAACCCCCACACCAATACAGCCAGTGAAAGCCATGATATTTCTATATAATAATGGAGAATTAACTTGGGAAACTAACCTGAAGCAAGCTTGGCACTGCTGGTTATGATGAGAAGACAAAGGATGAATTCAAATAATGGAGAAGCACTCAAATATCAGACAATTTTTATTTGATAAGTTTCATAAATGTGAAAAGACTAGAGATGTACAGTCAGTACAGTATGGTTATTGATGATCAGACACTGAAAGGATGACCCTAGACGCCACAGAGTCTGCGGCCAACACTCGACACTGCTGCCATGTCTCCAGCTACTCACTCCTCACAAGAATCTAGCACTTGTCACCACAAACATATTATCAGGGATGGTTTATTTTTGTGGAATATCATTCAACCTAGTGTGACATCAATTTTATATAAATGATTCATTTTAAAATAGAAATAAAAATGCCTATAAAGGGAAGTCAAAATTAATACAATATATATCTCTTTGGTTGACTAATTTATACCTGCTTATATTCCAAACTGGACAGGGTATACACAAATATAGAAGATTCCTTTTCCCCACAGGCTCCAATCTTACTTTGAGGATTCTGGTTTTAGTTGTAAAGTTTTAGTAGCTTTAACCTCTGTCCAACAAGAGTCTCAAGCATCTCAGAAAAGTTCAGTTCCTGAATATTGTGCAAGAGAAATAACCTCAGTCCATTAGTATTAACTAATGACAAGGCTAACCATAGATTTTTCCATAGGGCGATTTGTGTAGTTACAAATCTCAGGATAGATTTGTCTCAGAATATTGCTCGGGTTTAGGTCAACTCTGGGAGCTTTTCTGCATTCCAGATTTCAGACCCAAATAAGAGGTAGAGGCAACAAAACCATAAACTGTGCATCTCTCCGACCCCACAGCAATCCTTGACAGTTGCAGTTCTCACTGGCTCACA
This sequence comes from Microtus pennsylvanicus, assembly GCF_037038515.1. Classification (NCBI taxonomy): domain Eukaryota; kingdom Metazoa; phylum Chordata; class Mammalia; order Rodentia; family Cricetidae; genus Microtus; species Microtus pennsylvanicus. The sequence continues at coordinate 7,654,162 of NC_134594.1, forward strand.
GCTAACTCTGGGCAAGTCTGTGATGCTAAAGCCAGGTAGGGTGCTGACTGGCAACTGTGCCAACTAACTTGATGCTTGCCATTATTTCTAGGTCTAGCCTTCAGATCTGAGACCACTGGGAAACTAACAGTAACATTTGGCATTTACTGTCCTTTGATAGAGAAAAGAAGTTGGTTATTAGTATTGACCTATCCAAAGACTTGGACAGAAATATGCAAGGGGAGCTCTTCTGGCATTTTGTAGTAAACTTTTATCATATAAACAATAGCACCAGAATACTACAAAACCAAAAGCAAACCAAAGCCTCCACTGCATTATCACATTCTTAAGTGACTACAAGAAAACCATGTTTTCGAGAGTAGATAATATTCCTCCCTGAAAGCAGTTGTTCTGAGCTACAGAGCAGAATGAGTATACCAGTGGATGTCTTATTTGTTTACTGTGGTGTTGGGGATGGAATCGAGGACTTCAAACACGTTAGCCAAACATTCTACCACTAAGCTATCCCCCAACCTATCCACTGTTATGTGGAATATAAGCTGGTGTAGGCTTGTGCTGGCATTTGAGCATCTCCTAAGCATGCATAAAGCCATGAATTTGATCCTCAGCACCACTAAAAAAAAAAAGAGGGCTGAAGAGATGGCACGATGGTTAAGAGTACTAACTGCTCTTTCAGAGGACCCAGGTTCAATTCCCAGAATCCACATGGCAGTTCACAACTGTCTGTATCTCCAGTTCTAGGAAATTCAACACTCTCACAGACATACACAGGCAAAACACCAATCAATGCATATAACATTTTAAAAAATTATTAAAAAAGAATAAAAAAGGAAGTCTTCTTAACCAAATAAAAATGATATAATAAAAATTACTACCACTCAATGCTAGGCCACATGTTGGCCAGCTGAATGCTGGTCTTCTCATGGTGACTTTGTAGTATTCTGTCAATAATCAACCATAAGACTTGGAAGGCATACCCATTCAATATCATTTTGTTGCATGTATGCTCTTTATTCTAAGGGATAAAACATCTATTATCTTTCTATCATCTATTCCACTGAAGGTATATGGTAATATAACATCTCTAGAATATAAATAAGAGTATTTTCAGAACAGGTCATCATAAATATAATTCTGTAATGTCTAAGTTAAAAAAGGCTATTTATGAAAGTTAATATTCAGATAACATGGATAATAGTCTTGCATTAGTTAAACAGATAAGCAAACAGTTAATCTGCAAACAGTTCTCATTACTCTGCGCTTCTTGCCTTCCCAGCACAGGCCCGAAGTCCCACCCACGTGAGGAGCAATGAGTGGAGAGCCGCAGGACAATCTCAAGCAATCACCATCTTCTCAGAGGAACTGACAAAAACTCACTGTTCTGTTTTCTATGACCTCAGGTGCACACAGAATCACATGCTCAGAGCTAGATGCCAGTTCTCTAGTAATCATTCACAAATCTTAAAACACTACTTCTACATAAAACAATTAATTCTCAGTGATAGAGATCTGCAAACTAAAATTTGAGATTCAAGAAATTAAGAATAATATATTCGATTAATCATCCATAGCATACTGACTTATTGCTGATAAAATTCATTTTTTGCTGACAAAATTTAGCATCTTAGACTTTGTTTTCTTTTCATTCAACAACCATACCATACAATGAGAATGTAAGCATAATTCACTTTATTGTGGCAGTCTGCTTTAAATTAGATAACATACAATAACCTAAAAATAACAAGATTCTTAACAAAAATCCTTTATTCTAAAGGCTGGTTTACAGAAAACCAAGAGTAATCCTAAGTGGGACATGGAAAGATTTTATGGCTTATACTTTAATTTGTATAATTCAATGTATTTGCAATATATAAACATTGTTCAACTTGTTTTTTTATTGATACATCTGAACTTTACAACATTGTTATAAAATTATGAACAGACTCTTTGGAGAGGGAGCAGGTAATTGGGGAGGGGGTGAAATATATTAGCCAGTTGAAGCATGCAGAAGATAGGACAGATTCAGTAAATTAAATGTGAGACAATGGTATCTATCTACCCACTACAGACTTTACAAATGTGACTACAAAAATGTTAGCAAACACCAATTTGAAGTGTAGTGAATGGCTTTACCTCTGACTTGGACATGAGATGTCAAACTCCCTGTGCCCTTCTTAGATTAGCTTCCCTGGCTGTGTTACAATTTCATTAAAGAAGTCTGGGGTCGGTCCAAGCTTTCAACCAACACTGAAGAAGACAATGGTTAGAAATGTGTTCTCCATATTTGCTGTGACTTAAGAAGCACAAATGAATTAACTACACAGGTCACTGAAGGACCAAATTCCTTAATATTCACATTAACTTTTCCCATGAAAAGCTTCAAATATAATCTAATAAAAAAAATAGAGTTCTCAAGGCAAATCTTTAGCATAATTTACAGAAGCAGATTTAAATAGAAGAGTCCCAAACCATACTAATCCTAAAAATACACACACCCAGGAGTTACCCTTTTCTTCTATCTTGATATTAAAGTATAGTGGCTCCAGCAAAGGCTGTAATGCCACCAGAAGTCCCTTGAGTGGAAGGGACAAACCAAACAAAGAGACTGGAAGTATCTCTTTATTTCCAAATTTTAGTAAGCTCACATTCAAATGAAAGAGAATGGAGAAGGCCTGTCCTGTGGAACTCCAAGAAGCTCTCAACTCCTCCAGAGATTTCAGACAATAACTTCAGAGCCAGTGTGGCCTCTTATAGAATGACCCCAAATCTGAGGACAGGGGAACTTGTCCTTTAACAAGTAGATGAGTCCATTGGGGAGAGAGTCAAGATGCTCCTGTCATTGGTATAGAAAGGATCCGATGCACTCCACAACCTTAAAGTAATAACAAGAGAAAAGTTTGGCTCACCATACCCACGGTTAGTTGAAAACAAACAAACAAACTAACAACAAACCAGAACCTAAAATGTGGGAACAAAATACAATTTAAATTTTAAAATAATCACCGATTTATTTCTAAATGCTAAAGAGTTCTTCAAACTAGCACTGAACCCTACTCTAGATTATACAAATGCTGAGAAAAATTATGCTGTTTAGTTAGCTATCATACAGAAATTAGCCCAAATCTACACATTCACTTTCAGCACATTTCTATAGGTAGTAAACATAAGGCGCTTTTGAAATCTTAGTAACTCAGTACGTAGTAAGTATACTATTAAGAATTTGCCGGGTGATGGTGGCGCACGCCTTTAATCCCAGCACTCACGAGGCAGAGGCAGGCGGATCTCAGTGAGTTCGAGACCAGCCTGGTCTACAGAGCTAGTTCCAGGACAGGCTCCAAAGCCACAGAGAAACCCTGTCTCAAAAAAGAAAAAAAAAGAAAAAAAGAAAAAAAAAGAATTTATACACACCCAGGTGCTAGAGAGATGAATGCTGGGGAACTGATAAAGGGTCTGCAATGCAAACACAAGAACTTAAGTTTGGAACCCCAGCAACTACATAAAAAGCCAAGCATGGCCATGGGAGCCTGTGATGCCAGCACTGGGCAGAGATAAGCAGGTTCCACAGGCTCACTGGTGAGCAGCCCTGGCAAACTGTGGGTACTGGGTTCAGTCGTGACCCGCCTCAATACACACGGGGAGGACAACTGTGGGAGGCACTGACATCTACCTCCGGGTTCACATTAACTTTACCCACGGAAAGCTTCAAATAATAAAAGTCTAATAAAAAATAGGTTTCTCAAGGCAAATCTTTAGCGGAAAAATTTACAAAAGCAGACTTAAATAGGAGAGTCTCAAACCACACTAATCCTAAAAATACACATACCCAGGAGTTACTCCAGTTACCCCTTTGTCTGTCTGTCTGTCTGTTTGTCTGTCTGTCTCTCTCTCTCTCTCACACACACACGCATATACACAAACACACACAAATAGCAAAAAGTAAAAAAAAAAAAAACAGCAGCAACAAAACCCCATACATTCAGTTTTACTGAAAATCAAGTCAGCTTATATTTTGACATTACAGAAAAAAATAATTACCTACTAAAAGCCTAAGAATGAAGCATTCATATTATTGGTCACTTTTGGGTATAAATTCTACTCTAAGGATTTCAGCTTAATCAGCCTGAATGTCATAAATGGTTAGTATCAGAAGACACTTGTAGATTCTTTACTAATCTGAAGAATTAATTACTGGCTGACTGTCAAGGCCTTAGGCTAAGCAATTCAATATATAATATTCACTTGCAGATGTCACTTTGAATTAGCTGGAATTAACCTAAAATGAAGTAAAAACTCCACAGACAATCTGCCATGCTTAAAACACATGCCCTTAGCCCAAGGACAGTATCAAAATAACCAAGTAATTTTATAAAAACTGAAAGCGTGTAACTTTAAACACACAGCATGCACCTCCTGCCAGGGTCTCCACCTCCCCTAGACAGGGTTAAAGCTAGAAGTCCTGACTCGTTTGTATCCAGCATCTTGTTTCCCAATGACTGACTCAGTCAGTGACTGACAGAAAAAAGCAGAGTGGAGACTAACAGTAGTCTCATCTTCATGGTATTTAGAGAAGCCTGGGACCTCACCTTGACTGAAGGAGAGTCTTGTTTACAACTCTCTCAAACACTGAGAACTCAAGCGGGCAGGTATTAGGCAGCCAACAATTAGAAAGTGAATAAAAGTGAGAACATGAATACGTCTCACTGAGTATATGGGAAACAGTATCCCTTTAATTCTAACTGCCTACACTCCAATGCAGGAGAATGTCCAATTCTAATCTGCAAGACGCTAGCATTTGTTTTTCCTCTTTTCAAACACTACAGAGAAAAACTATCAGGCAATGTATCTTTTGTTTTTCATCTTTTCAAAGCACACGTGCACTCACTTTAACAAAATATTAAACACCTGAAACATCTAGGAACTAATAACCTCTTCCTTTCCCTCACGCCCCCTTCCAGGTCCACCAACATGTTAGGCAAGTGCTTTGAAATTAACTATACCCTATCCCTCTATTACTTTTGAATTTTGACACAAGGTCTCTCTAAGTCATCTAGGAAGGCCTTGAACTTGCAATCCTTCTGCCCCAGCCTCCCAAGTGCTATGATGGTTAGTATTAAACCTTGATCTTCTGGAAGAGCAACCAGTACTCTCAACCACAGACCCATCTCTCCAGCCCTGAGATTCTTATTGCAATAAGAAAGTTGCCAAATATTTTGTTCTTTGAAAGAGAATAATACTTTCATAACACTTATAGAACATGTCTTCCATATCAGGTTCTGGTCGAGTTGTCAGAGGTGTTCCAGGCCCGGAAATAAGTTTACCCCGTTTCGCTGGGTAAAGCCAGCGGACTCACTGCTATCTGCAGCTGCAAGTCTTTCTGTCCTTTTACAGGACACTCATCTGCAGTGAAATGTCGCACCTGCTGATATGGTTGGGACTACACCTTCCTACGACTCGCTCCAGCATTCTTCCAACAGACGTGCACGGGGTCTCTCCTGGGAAACAGCACATGGAGTCCAAGCACTTGACACCTGAATGTGCTTCAGCAAGCTGCAGAAGAACATAAGTTAGTTATTTGTAGATCTGGACTTCACAAAACCATTATGAAATCAGAACAAGCATTTCAAACAAAGTGACTGATACAAACATACATGGCTTACTACAATATGGAAAGTACAGAATTCTTTGGTGTACACTCATAAATTTAAACATTTAAAAGCCTTGTGTCCTAATCAGAAACCCAGTTAAATAATGGTATAAAGATGAGTAGATAGGTGTTTAAGTCTGTATAAATTTATTATTTTGTCACTTAATTTGCTATGGTCAATTTGGCTTATATCAACTACAACTCTAACTCATACTTCAGTTTGCTTAGGTGAAATGTTCCTGCAATTATGATTACAGAACAAATGTCCAGCAACTGAGAACAGTGGAGTATCAACTACTGTGAAGACTGGAAATTATCTGGCAGGACGTACGTCATCTGTTAAGAATAAGATCAACAATACTGTAAGAACTTCAGTAGTGTTTCTTATATGCCAGGAACAAATACCCAGCACACAGTGAGTCCCATTTGCCCTTTAAGGTTTTAAGCTGTGCTGAACAACTCGAAGGTGCCATCCATGCTGATTATCAAGTTATCTTTTTAGTACGGAGTAGGTGGCACATGGATTGAAATCCGTCAAGCAAGTTACTAGGACTAATAAGATTTAAAGTTGAATTTAACAAATTTTAAGATTTATATTGATTCAGGAATAAATAGGCTCAGCAAGATAATTCAACCCATACTACTAACATTAATTAATTATTAAAATGAGGGTAAATGGTCCGACTATATGGCTGAATGAATCCCAACCCTGTTGTAGAGTATTTTTTTTTCTTCTGTTTGTTCCTTCTGTCAGGATCTCATTAGACAGCTTGGAACTCAGTGAATAGACCAGGCTAGCACTGATATCACAAAATCCATCTACCTCTATCTTTTGAGTGCAAATTAAAAGAACTTATTTGAATTTATTTTCCTTTATGTATACAATGTCCTCTATGAGGAAAAATAAAATAAATTTGGTCAAGTTCTCCTTTACAGGGTTGGGAATCACCATGTGCCATGTGAGGCATGGTAAAAGAAGACACTGTGGAAACTTACAATGGACAGAGACACACATATGAAATGTAAATAACCTGATATTCTGAAAGCAAGCAAATGGTGGAGTCCTATAATATCCATGTGTGGAGTCCTACAACATCCATGTGTGGAGTCCTATAACATCCATGTGTGGAGTCCTATAATATCCATGTGTGGAGTCCTATAACATCCATGTGTGGAGTCCTATAATATCCATGTGTGGAGTCCTATAACATCCATGTGTGGAGTCCTATAATATCCATGTGTGGAGTCCTACAATATCCATGTGTGGAGTCCTATAATATCCATGTGTGGAGTCCTATAACATCCATGTGTGGAGTCCTATAACATCCATGTGTGGAGTCCTACAATATCCATGTGTGGAGTCCTACAACATCCATGTGTGGAGTCCTACAATATCCATGTGTGGAGTCCTACAATATCCATGTGTGGAGTCCTATAATATCCATGTGTGGAGTCCTATAATATCCATGTGTGGAGTCCTATAATATCCATGTGTGGAGTCCTATAATATCCATGTGTGGAGTCCTACAATATCCATGTGTGGAGTCCTACAATATCCATGTGTGGAGTCCTACAATATCCATGTGTGGAGTCCTATAATATCCATGTGTGGAGTCCTACAATATCCATGTGTGGAGTCCTACAACATCCATGTGTGGAGTCCTACAATATCCATGTGTGGAGTCCTACAATATCCATGTGTGGAGTCCTATAATATCCATGTGTGGAGTCCTATAATATCCATGTGTGGAGTCCTACAATATCCATGTGTGGAGTCCTACAATATCCATGTGTGGAGCCCCTGCTCAGTCCATGTGGAGGGAGCAGGACAGGGTTTCCTGTTTCCCAAGTGCCTGGTCACACCCAAACCCTGGGCTCTGCTAAGCACTGAGAGAGCAAACCTCATATATTCTTTAATTAACACATTGTGGTTTAGGACTTAGTTTAATGCACTACTACTTTAATTGTGTTCTGTGAGATATTTACATAAACACTTCATTTTAAAAAGGAGAGGTGTTCCTTTGACCAAATAGGTAGCTTGAGAAACACTAACCCAAAGAAGCTTCAAACAGACTTTAGAATGTCACAAATGTGCTTAAGCCTCAGCTGGTGCAGCCTAAGCCCACCATTCTGATCATGTTCTTTCTCCTCCCCCAACTCCTCAAAGATCCTCCCCCACCTCCCTACCCACCCAACTTCATGATCTCTCTCTCCTTCCCTCTTTCTCACAAAAAAAAAAAAAAACCAAAAAAACCCAACACATCACAAACCCAGTAGGGCAAAAAATACCAAAACAATACAAGTATACAACATACACATGTACACACACACACACACAAACCATGGAATCCATTTTGTGTTAGCCAACTACTCAAGGAACTGCTCCATTACCCCCGCAATGTACCAGGAAGCACTCACTACCATAGAAGTACAATAGAGGAATCGGGGTAATGCCGGCTTAGGTAACAGGTTCTCATCAGTTTAGGCTTTGCTGACTCCTGTGCTCCCACACGATCATGCTGAGGCAAAGCACTGGACTCAAGCTTCTTTTCTGATGGGAGGATGTCCCTCCCCTCCCCCCACCGCCATAAGCTCCTCACCAGCAGAAGTGGGTGCTGTTCATCCTGTGGGCCTGGTTAAATGCTACTATCTCACTCCAATGGGAAGGAATCTCTCTGGATTCTGTTTACTGGTTTGCAGTATCCCTTGAATGGTAGAAACCCTGAAAGTCAACTGAGAAGGCACCATGGCAGTTCTGAGATGAAGCAACCCTGCACTCATCTAGTGAGGTGAGGGTAAGGGAAAGGGAAAGGCGAAAGGTCAGCACAGCAGTGTGAGGCACAGCGAGACTGGCGACTCAATGCTAACCCGCAAAGACTGTCACCGGGTATGAACCAAGTGTTTCTGACCTGGGAGAGACAGAGTTAAGAAAATTTGGAGCATATTTAATCACAAGCATAGCATCATTTTTATCACAGGCTTAACAGTATTGGTACTAGAAGGAAAGGATATTTTAAAAAAAAAAACCTAAAACTTGATCTTTGGCACTTTATTTAGGAAGTACCGAGCTATCCCAAGAACTGGAGAGGAAGGGTCTTGTCCTACACTTTGCTCATAGCTGCTATTGAGCCAACTGACAACGACTCCCCGAAAGCCACAGCCACGGCCCCTTGCATGCTGGTGTCCACCTGTGTGCAATACAACGTTTGGACTTGTATCTGGCTCTAGGAATCTATCCCACATCACATAAACCTACGGCCAAATGTTAAATCCTACACATCCAAGAGAGCCAGTGTTTCAAAACTAGTACATATAATGCCCTTTTCAGGTTGTCTAGTAAAAGAAATAAAAGCACCCTCCAAAGAAACAAAACAAACAGTAACGAGAAAAATTCAGGTGCATTGTAAACACTGAATACTGCACAGCTCTCCACAGAAAGCCCTCCCCAGCAAACCACCATTGCTTTATCACTTTGCTAGAGGGACATCTCCTATCTCCATATCCAGGAAGAGCTCAGGGGAGAACCTAGAGTTACAGCAGCCAGTAGTTCATTCAATGTATTAAGAGGGGAGATATATATATATCACAAATATTAATGGTGTGAGATCTCATCTGGTTGCACCAAGAATAAACTCTGAGTATAGCAGACATCTGATCATTAATTAGTAGGTCACACTGTTCTGTTACACCTGATTCCAGGTTCCTAGGCAACATCCCTTGACTTCACCCCACGGATGCTCATCATGGCTATGGCTGCCTAGTGAAAAATATCCATTTTTATAGATTTTGACTTCTGATATAAATTCTGACTTATTATCCTTGCTTCCACATCAATGGAATTAATATATATATATGTATAAACAAGCAACATATATATGTATATATACATATATATCTATATGTACCTTGTCTAGACTTAAGGTTTGTTTTTAGAGAAATGTTCTCTTTTTGATATGAAATCAGATAAAAAATTATTGCTGAATTTCAAATTTTGTTAAAAATCACAAATTTTCTAAAAAAAACCAAGAGCGTTCTCTTTTCATAAGAGAGCTGGCGATCTTATTCCAAAACTCCTGGATCCGGAACCTGTTTCCAGCTTACAGTTTTCTTAGTCACCCTTCAGTTCTCCCCTCTAAGTGAAACAAACAACTCCAAAATGATAAAGCTTTGAAAGACATTTACAACATAAATGAAGTATCTCCACGTTGTCTTGGGAGCTTTCTAGAGAGGTGTTTCTATACATGTTGCCTCATTTCAACACAAAAATAAGCATATAATTAAAAACTACATTGACTGGGAGCTGAGGAGAGAGCACAGCAAGCAGTTTGCTGTGCAAGCATGAAGACTGCACTGGAGCCCCAGCGCCCAGAGAAATGGCCTGGGGCAGCACCTGTCTGTAACGCCAGCACTGGCAAAGTGGACAAGGGCGCCTTTTCCTAGAGGAAGCTGGCTGGCTAAATCAGTTGAAACAGATAAAACTGAGAGAGAGAGAGAGAGAGAGAGAGAGAGAGAGAGAGAGAGACCCACCCTGCTGAATAAAGTAGAAACAGACTGAGGATAACCACCAGGATTGATGTGGGCCCTCCACACACGAACATGCCTAAACACCCCCAGACACATGCACACATACTCCACATATGCACACACACCACAATATGCAAAAATAAAAATATAAAAAAACTGTATTATTATATAAACATTTTAATAACTGACTTATTACTAGTTTCAGAGGAGACTGGAGAGCTCTTTTATATATATGTTTATTCAACTCGTTCTTTAACAATATATGCTGGGAATTTAGGTTAATGGAGAGCATCAGTATTTGTTAAACATTAAAATTCCCCAATATAATGGAAAGAGTAAGTTCATATCTTAGGTGAAAAGGAGAAACTTGACTTATAAATTCCAGGGTCTCACGGATCCCAGGCTGACCTTGAACTCTTTCCTGACCCTTCTGACTCCATATCCTAAGTGTTAAGACTGAAGTACATGCCACCATGCCCAGTTTATGCAGTGGTGGGACTGCGCTCAAGGCTTTGTGCAAGCTAGGCAAGCACTCTACCAACTGAGCTACATCTTCAGTCACCTAACTATAATCTCTTGAAACATAACAAAGTGAAAATTTAGAATTCATTTAAATTTCTTCTGAATTACTACTGCTACTGGTACTATTACTGATTGAGAACCAATTAACTGCCCTCATTGAGGGCTATTTGATAAAGGAATTTCACTTTAAGTCTCATGGAATAATTCATATTTTTCAAATTACTGTTTATGTTCCTTGATCAGATTTATATTCTAAGTAGCTTTGTCTTCAGGTTTCTTAATTTGCTTATTCTAGATGAGCTACAGTATCTTCTTAAACAGAAATCACAATAAAATGACAATTAAGGAAAAAGAGAATGACTGGTGTAGTATTTATAAGTACTACAAACCGAAATGTTCATATCCTAATTATACCTAGAAGTAGCCTGGATTTATTGTTCAAAAGAGGAGCAAACTATTCCCATAAAAATCAATACTTTTAAGATTTACTTATTTCATATGAGTGTTTTGCCTGCATCTATGTATGTGTGTGTACCATGTACATGTCTAGGGATGGTTGTGAGTCACCATGTGGGTGCTAGGGACCAAACCTAGGTCCTCTGCAAGAACAGCAAGTGTTCTTAACCACTGAGCCATCTGCAGCCCCAACAATTAATGTTTCTATAGAAATACAACTAGGAAAATATATGGAAAGACACCTCTGTTAAATGCTAGTTAATGGAAAGCCAGTCACTCAGTCTAAGCACACTTGCTCATTTGATTATTCAACTTCAAGAGAGGAGGACTTCAGTAATTCAGTGTCTCTATTAAAATGTATAAAAATTACACAATTACATCTTCAAAGGAGGTAATGATTTCAAAATGATGAGGTATGACATACTTTCAAAAGAAGTGGAAAGGAATAACTTTTGGACTGAGATAATAGGCTGTGAAAACACCGTACTATGACAGAATCTGAAGTGAAGTGTGATTTATCACTGTAGATCCCAAGAAACATGAATAAGAAATTCAGGATAAACATGAAAAATGAAGGGATACAAACAAGGAAAAGAACTAAGCCAAAACAACAGAAGAGGACCAGGGAAAAATCAGTACAGTGGAATGGAAATGTGATGCCCATTCTCCATGGCATACCCCAAGCATGAGAATACAGTACAGGAGTCCCCAAGAAGGCCCAACAAAGTACTACCTAGTGCACGCAACAACTGTCCTGCTGGCTGCAAGCCTCAGCTAGCAGGTGCCTACTGTCCTCCCCTCTGTGCTGGCTTTCAGCAAATTCATATGCTGAGCCGACTGAACCCTTATCTTCTTCCATCTAGAAGGACAGAAAAGCAGTAAGTCTTATATTCAGAATAATACTCTCACAGCAGTTTAAAATCAAAGCAGTAGGTTGGTCTACAATCTGTGGGGCACAGATGTAAGTTCACACAACAGCACAGTTACTGTCACAGGACAGAGAGAGCCAAGGAGCTTCTTGGAGAATATAGCAAAACATACCATATAAAGACAGTGCAAAGCTCTGAGAAGCACACAGCCTAGTAAAAGCCAAGTTTCCTTTGGTTAAATTCTATTTCTTCTGTAAAACTCAGTGTCACCAAGACTTAGCATTTGTTTTCTCATCTGCACTCTCATTAGGTCACTGCTCTACTCTTAACTGGACTGGAGAGCAGAAGGGTCACATGACCATAAACAGCAGCTGTAGAAAGAGGGCATAATTTACTTGTTAACAAAATTAAGTTGAAATATTTCTTTAGGGAATGTCAACTTACAAACATAGATTTAATTTTTTTATGTGTGTGAGTGTTTTACTTGCATGTATGAATGAGGCTGGTGCCTGTGGAGCCAGAAGAGGGTGTTGGATCCCCTGGAACTAGAGTTACAAATAGTTGAAACAACAGGTGAGTGCTGGGTACTGAACCCATGTCCTCTGAAAGAACAGCCATTGCTCTTAACCACTGAGCCCTCTTGATATCAAGCCCAGCAAAGGTCAACTTGTTTCTGTCTGGATTTGGCTGAGAATAGTATCTTCTTATTGTTTTTCTTTGCTGCTGATTTGAAGTGAACAGTATAAAACATCATGTGCTCTGTAACGATCCTAGACTCCTAGGAAGGGGAACATGCAGAGATGCGCATATTGCAACACACTAGAAGGAGCAGAGTGTGGCACCAGCGCTCAGGCCAGCTGTGAGGAGAGCAGTAGATTCTTCTTCAGTGACATCTCACCCAAAGGTCCTGTTTTCATGGCAATCTTTCCGAGGAATGTTAATGTTACTAGTTTATTACAATATTATAATACCTGGGCTCTCATTGCATTTTGCTTTCCTCATTCTTTTATGTCTAGTATTGCTTTTTAAAAAAGGGGTTGTTTTAAGACAAAATATGTAAAACTACAAATTCACAACAATATGACTAATCACAGTGTAAGTTATCATCCTTTAACAAAGGCCTATGTTCTTTTATATAATAAACTCTTCTATTGGCAGGTCTTTAATATAAGATAGATAGCCATTGATTAAAAATTAGCTATTCAAAAAAGTGAGGGATACATATTTGCCTCAACCAAAAGTAAAAATCAAACCTTCATTACAGATCTTGTAAATATAAAAAATGATTTACCATTCATTTGCTATACATAATTATTGTAGCTATCATTCAAAGAAAAATATCTGAAAAAATTTAAAAGTAGGAATAAAAACACAAAAAGGTTAGTAAAACTTTAAAACACCTTTTAAATTATAAACTCATATCACCTGACAGTTAAATGGTCTTATATCAAAGCTATTCATTTGATCAAGTGAATACACACAAATTAGAACTTCTGAGAATAAAAAATAATTTAAAATACACATAATTGTCAGACTGGTGGCATGTGCTTTTAATCCCAGCATTCACGAAGCTGAGACAGGTACATCTCTGTGAGTTTGAAGCCAGCCTGGTGTACATAATGAGTTCTAGTACAGCCAGACATCCTGTTTCAAAACAAACAAAAAGCAAACAAACATATTTTTTTGACATTTTATAATACCAAAAGTTCTAGGAGTTCAGCTTGCATTTCCTTCTATCAAAAGACATCTTGAGGCTAGTTTTTTTTTTGTTTGTTTTTTTGTTTTGGTAAACTTCCAAATTGGCATGGCTGTGGAGGTAAGAGTTAAATATAAGATATAAAATATATATATTTCAACTTATAGATGCAGTAAAGAACAGCCAAGATGTAAGATACTTATGTAGCCACTGTAGTATACAAAGACACACACACACACACACACGTATTTATATTACAGATTAAGGCAAGACAAAAACATAGGCAACTCTTACAAGTTATTACAACTTAGGTTTAAACTTCGTGATGACTTTTTAAGTACCCGACATGCAGGAGCACACGCATGACTATGACAACATGCAGGAGCATACACGCATGACTATGACAAGCAGAAGCATTAGAATTATGCTAGAAAAAATAGGTGTGACATATGTAACAAGGTACAGTTCTCTGTCCTCATGTTTAATTTCCATCTGAATTTTCTTTTTGAAGAAGAATGAATGTCATTTTGAAATTTTAATATATGTATTAATTAAGGTCAAATTAGAGACAGAGCTGTGCTAACAAAAATACTTGACTCTTTATTGATGCATCTGCCCATCTTTTGAATATTATTTAATTGACCTTTGCATGCATAAGGGTTACAAGGATCTACTCCTACTCTACCTAAGTTTGCTCAGCTGATTCCTTGCCCTCGACAAAGGCTGCAGTGCGATGAACTCGTCACTTAAAGCAACTGTGTTGGAGTACATCTATAAGTGGACAGAAAAGGGATGGGACACACACAAGTCAGTGAGCTGTATTCATCACCTGGGAGACAGACACAGGACAAGCTTTGTAAATACCAAACACCTGTTCCCACAAGAGCAGAAAATATGCATGGTATGCACACAACTGGTATTGTAGAATGCATGCCTTAAAAAAATTCTTATTCTGAAGAAAAAAGCACTTAGAATAAATGCTGGCAGCCCTCCCTCTGATGTGACTTTTCTTGTTATATCTGATAAGCAATGAGGCATCTGACAACTTAGTAGCCATTTCTGCATCATTTGAAATCAGAAGGGAAAGTAGAAGCTGAAGTGAATACTGCTTACAGGAAAGTAGTAATATCACATTTGTGATATAAATGACATTTACTGTCACAGCATCAAAAGGAAAGAGAAGAAAAAACACAAAATGACAGCAACAGGCTAGAAGACCCATGAATAGAAGTAAAACTTTCCTTCCTTTGCCCAAATGAGAACAACCAGAAAATCTCATTTATCATTGGATACTAATTTATATAGAAAAAAGGGAAAATTATTCTGCTTCACATATGATAAAATAATTTAGTGTAAATTCCCTTTTTAATAAATTTTAACTTATGTTAAAAAATATATATATAATATTCTTAACATAAGTAATATCATACCTTTTGGATCAGTAAGCAATCCCTATGAAAATACACTTGAAACTTTCAAACCATAGAACAATTTAGGACAAATGCAAATAAATGTTACTATGTTGTTACTCAACTTTTTGGGGAAATATAATATAGATTACAGGGTGAGACAAACTATCCTCCATAAAAATCTAGAAAAGTGGAGCTGGAGCAAAGGTTTAAGCACACACACTTCTCATGCTGAGAAGCTGAGTTCAGTTCCCAGCACTCACTCTGGGTAGTTCACAACCACCTGGAACTCCATCTCCAGGAGATCCAACTCTCTCTTCTGGCCTCCACTGGCACCTGAAATCATGTGCGCATACCCCCATACATATACATACAATTGAAAATTAAAAACAAAATCTTTAATTTGAAAAGCCTAAAAAATACAATAAAATTTTTAAAGTAATACTTTGACTATATTTATGTCTAAAGATTAAAAATAAGATAAATCCTTCAGATATAGATTTAAATAACATATTGTAGAATGGAATTCTGTCCCTGCTCATGCACATATACACACAGGCAGACACAAAAATCATGTAACTTTTCTCAGCACCATTCAGAAATCAGTATGACAGAGTAATATCTCATCCTCACCATTTTATACTGCACCAAATACACATTCACTAGAATTATATTGCCAAACTAAGAAAATGATAAGTAAATGCTGAAGTGACCAATGGAACCATTTCTTTAGCACTTACTGTGCTTAAATATACTTTCATTTAATCCTCACTGCAAAAGAAATGAAGGATATTTCTATCATAATTTCACTAATGGTACTGGTCCCCAAATATCATATCCCTAAGCATTACCATACTTAATGTCTGCTGGAGTTTAAGGACATGCTAGACACCTAAGCCATAGCTAGCCGATGTAATACTGTGGCATTTGAAGTGGATTTAGTACTATGATCATCTGGACATAACTTGATAGTTTCGTATTTAAATTATAATTACTAGCAGCCATAAAAATTAAGAGAAAAATAAGAAAAAATTAAAACAACAGACTTAAAACTACTGGAGGTGCTTTGCTATAGGAAGAAGCACTCTGTAATTGTAGTTACAGCGCTTTGTTCCCACAGGAGTACTGAGTATGAAAGTGCGTACCTGTGCCTTTTCTGTACTTGTTGGATGAAGGTGTCGGTCAAACACTTTCTTCACAACATCAAGGAACAGACAAGTAACAACCATGAGGAGTATGGCAAACCACACCGGTCCACTTGACAGGAGCTGAATAAATACAAAGTACATATTCTGGGAGCCCAAAAATGGCCTGCAAAGAAAGATAGTGGACTCATTAAAAGCAAACACTGGCTATGCATAGTATCACATGCCAGTATTCTAAACACATGCAAGAGTAGGCAGAACCCTGGGTTTGAGGCCTACACACAGTGAGATGTTGTGTTAGAAACAAACAAGTGAAATAAAAATTTAACAAGTTAAATCAAGACATCAGCAAAACTTAAATAACTGAAAGTAACAATTTTAAGAGTGCCAGGAAAATTTTCTAAATTGAAACTGGAAAACTTAAATAAACTAATGAAATATAGACTGGATTGAAATGTAAAATCCAGTTTAATTATTTTTAACAATTATAATTTTTATTAATAAGGGAATGGCAAGCTATTAACTAGATCACCCTAGTTTCCTGGCAAGTTATAAAAGGAATAATGAAGACTAGACTGATGTAGACTACAGAAGTAATGCGTGAGGAAATACTTTCCACTGACTACAAAGGAAACACCGGGACAGGTAAAGCGCTCGCTGTGCAATACTGACAACCTGACTCTCCTGGAACCCGGGAAAGGTAAAACATGAGAACTGCTGCAGAGTTGTCCTCTGATGTCCACATGGTTGTCATGACAACAACGGTGACGATGACAACGACGACAACCACTACCACCACCACCCTCCTCATTATCCAAATCTCAGACCGAATGCTAAGTTTTTCTTTAAACACACAGAGATGCTACATCATGGCATTATAAAGGTATCCTTTTTGGGTTTTTGTAATTATCAACTTCTAGAGACTATAGGGAATATAGAAACAATTAGGGCAAGGTTTACAGACAAACAATATGCATATGTGTGCTCTTTTGTGACCCTTTTATGGAAGGTAATGATCAGTCAATTCAAGTTGTTTGAGCTTACCTTTAAAAAGTTTTGCCTGGTAAGTGGACCTAAGGTATAATAGACACATGTAATGTATATGCTTTCCAAAAGAAAGGTACCAGTTGACCATCACTTACCAAAAAATCTTAGAGAAACATAATTGTTAATCTTTCAAAAAGCCTACTAATGATCTACATTTAATGAAGATGAAGCATACTATTAACCTTTGAAAGAGATGTTATCAATAAAAAACTAATGGGTTTTTATGACATTATACACATGAGAAAATAATTTAAAAATAATATGATTAGCATAAAGAACATTACTAATGAAGTCAGACAAATGGCTTATGGCCTAGCTTTCTTCTGTTTTCACCTTTGTGACCAGGAGGCTCAGTTTTCATGTAGAAAAATGAGGACAATAGGATTATTATGAAGATCAATTCAAAGGAATGAACTTACCAGCATAGTTTCTAAGAACTATTAGGATCAGAATTTGGTCATCAAGGAACCCACCATAATAAATGTTCACTATAGTTAAATCAACATAATTAAGACATAGTGTAATCACTCACCAGAGAATCCCACCATAAAACAAAGAAAATATAAAATAAAATATAATAGATCCCCAAGTGACAAGATGGTTGATCCAGGTCCAGAAATGAGTTTCCAAAGCCATCTAAAAGAAAAAAAATGTTTTAGCAATATAAAGTAATTTAGTTTAACTTCCAGATAAAACTTAAGAATTACACATATCAATTATAGATGTCTAGAAGGTCCTATCCCCATAGCACAGTTCCTTAGAAGGCACAAGAGTCTCATAGGAAATAGTGTAGTATTTTCCTTCTGAGGGAAAGCAGGATTAAATATCATGTAATGATATTACCTTAACTCCAAGGCACAAAATACACTGTACTATTTTAGATGATACACAAAGAAGCAAAATTAGCAACTGAAACTATATGAAGCTTTCAAACAGAGAGAAGAATTTATAGCAATATTTAAATGAATGATTAAAATTAGTGAAACCATATACTGTAAAAAATCAAAAGGGAAACTATATATGAGATATACAGACAAAGTCTGCAGTTCCCTAATGTGGTGGCATACCTTTACTGTGACCGTAATAACCATGACCGTGAAGACCAGAGTACCAAACGTCCAGTTCCCAAACATCTAAACACAAGGAACAGAGTAATATGTTATATATATATTAGCATGATATTAATTCCACTGTAAGATAAAAGTAATTTTATTCTTTATAAAAATTATCTGACTTATTTCATATATATATATATATATATATATATATATATATATGAACTCTGACAATATTAATAAAGTTACAAGAATGAAGACAACAATAATGAGGCTTTATTATGTATGGTAACTATTCTGGATAATGACCCTTTGGGTAATACCAGAAATCCAAAGATGGTTCAGAATTCAGAGCTGTGTATTAGATTGTTTTTACTTAGGATGATATAGTTGTGATTGCTTTATTCCTGTGCCCCTGCAAAAATGGTAATAAAACCTTGCTTGACCCACAGTTATTTTCTGAAACATTTCTAACCAGAAGTTAAAATAGGAAGTTTGCTATCATGTGTTTGGATAAAAAAAATCTTAGTAAGCAAAAAAAAAAAAAAATCTTTAAACTTTAACCAGTACCTGAAAAAAAAAATGGCCAGTGGAACTATTCTTCAAATGATTCCATATAAAAAATGGAATTTATCTGTAAGTAATTCAGTCAGAAGTATATTTTTGGTCTTTATAGACCAACTTACAAAGTCCATCAAATGCAGAATCCCAAAGGAATATCATTATCTTATTTCTATATTAAGACCGTAAGTATGCACTTATATGAATTTAGTTTACGAAGCAGTGATAATCTTGACACTCATTTAGACCTATGTAAAGGCTGACTTGTTCTTTAATGTGCATATGTCTATAGTGATTACTTGACAAATTACTTAAGCTCCCTGACTCCTTACATCATTTGTAAAATGAGGGTAAATCTCACAGATGTTAGTAAAATTTAAAGTATCCAAAAAGGATAAAGTTTCTAGAACATAAAAAGTGAATGGTAAATATATATGATTAACAATGAAGGAGCAATTAGCATTCCTTTATTTGAGGGTACCTTGTCATCCACCAAGAAGATACAAAATGTAGAAATCCTATTGAATCAACGCTTATTTCTCAGTCTTTAAATATGCAGACTTGGAAATGCTAAAGTCAATGGTATCAGATGGAATCCTCGAGTGGCAGTGCCTTCAGGAATATGGCGGCAGGGGGCAACTTTGACCTCCAGTAAGAAGTCCATTGTTCTAATCTGAGGGTCTGAGTTTACTTAAGACATGCTATGCTGTATTTCCCTAGAAAGAGGGCAGACAGCATTTTGCTTGTGTAAGTCACACTTGGTGACTTCTTCGGAGGGTGAGGAGTAAGCTCATAAAGACCAGCTCTCTGCACGTTGGCATCCCATTCAACTACAGGTGAGGTAGAAAGCATTTGGGGGTCAGGCCAGGGAGAAGTGATTTAAACATTCATATTTATCAACATTTTAATATTTTTTAAGCATTCTCACTTTTTTTTTTACCTGGCCATTTCCAAGCAGAGATGTATCTTTCCCCAGGAGAAAATAGGATCCAAAAAAGAAAATGAAGGCGTGGCTGAAACCCAGGATGGTCCAGTAAAGAAATGCTTTAATGCTTAAGAGACGGTTTTTACTAATGTCCCTACAATTATTTTTTAAAGAAAAAAGAACACATTAAGATTAATTTTTTAATCTTCTAGGCAATTAATTTAAACTGATAATTTAAATAATAGGATTTTAAGATGACTAAAATTATCAGCATAAAGAATAAACCTAAATTTGCAAACAATCATTTCTAATAATTTATAACAGCTGAGAGTTCATATAATGGATTCTAATACCTTTTCATTTGATAATAAAACACAACACAGGCACAATACTTCAGTGTGACTGTGAAAAACCTGATTATCTGTATCATAATCTGCTCCCATTAAGTCTCTGCCATGATGATCTCTTAGTGGGACAGAAGCTCAAGTCAGCAACAAGGTGCTCATTATTTTCGTGGAGAAGTTAACCGTTCTGGGAATAACCGACTGCCATGGGTTTCCTGGTAAACCAGAGCAAGTTCCTCCACACCATAACTGGTTATGTCTCTGACTGGCAGCTTTATAGCCTCTACAACAGTTTATGAGGATCAGTGGCTGGGCCTGACAGACCCGACATCTCTAGGACCACTTAGTTTTGGGGGAGTTCTGAAAAAAGCTGCAGTTGTTCTCCTTCACTTGCATTTAACACTAATAAATTATCTAATAGTAGAACATAAACAATTTTTAGGAACTTTTGATGCTATTAACAAGCGAGTAACTTCTCTTGTGTATATGGAGTAGAATACTGTGGAAAACAGTCCAAGAGTTGAAGTGTTTACTCTTAAAAACACCAGAAACTTATTGAAAATTTCCCTTTAATATTGAAACACTGTAAGCCATGCAACAATTATGCTTTAGTATTTGTACCAAGATACTCCCTGTACACATCGACATTGGGAAATACATACCGATAGAGGGTAGGCTTGCTCTGTAACACATGAGGGTCTATATGTTGTTCCAAAAGACTATATATGAGAACAGGCAGGGAAGTAAAACAGATATTGTACAAAGTCAGGTACACGCTGTCATACAGTGTCTAAAAGAGAAATAAATTGGAGGAATTTTGAGATTCTAAATTATTATTTCTATTACACATATAATAATGGAATACTAAAAATATGTACCTTAATTTTTCAATTTATGCTAAAATCCATTTTAAAGAGTTTCAATTAATAAATGTGATTTGTTTTAGTATAGAACCTATACTGTTCCTAGATTTATATCTGTGGAACTGAAAAATTTCACTGATAAGTTTTCATAATGTAGTAAATTGGATCTCCATCTAAGAATTCCTCAGTTTGGTCAGTAGGATGCAGTTTTACAGTCCTCCTATAAGCATTCTAGGATCCTGGGGTGTCTCTATTGGGCTATACATCATTTTCCCACCTACCTTCATCTATACAGCCTGTAGTACTGAACTCCGCCGCCTTCCATGGAACCTGTTTTTTTTTTTTAAAGTGGCTTAAGTCTTCCATCTCTTCCTCTCAAGTGTTCTAGTTGCTGCTGCTGGTACTAATGCTTTAACTCTTTACTTAGGATCCACACAATGTTCCTACTGTCATTGTGCTGATGGGTTTTTGTCAACTTGATACAAACCAGACGTATCTGGGAGAAGGGAA
Source organism: Microtus pennsylvanicus (assembly GCF_037038515.1). Classification (NCBI taxonomy): domain Eukaryota; kingdom Metazoa; phylum Chordata; class Mammalia; order Rodentia; family Cricetidae; genus Microtus; species Microtus pennsylvanicus. The sequence goes on from NC_134594.1 coordinate 7,675,732, forward strand.
GCTTAACTGAAAAAAATGCCTCCATAATGTTGACCTGTAGGCACTATTGCTCTGATTAAGGACTGATGTGGAAGAGTCCAGGCCACTCTGGGCGATGCCATCGCTGGGCAGGTGGTCCTGGGTTGTCTAAGAAAGCAGGCTGAGTGAATAAGCCAACAAGCAGTGCTCCTCCACGGCCTGTGTTTCACTTCTTGCCACATGTTCCTATTGAGTTCTGCCCTGACTCCCCTCAGGGATGGAGTACGGCCTGAGAACTGTAAGGTGAAATAAACACTGTCCTTCTCAAACTGCTTTCGGTTATGATGTTTATCATAGCAATACACACCTTAATGAAGACACTTATTAATACTACCTCTGAAAACCCAGTCAAAGTATATCTGGTTCCCATTGTCATATGATCTTAAAGTATTTAATTCAGGTAAGCTATTGCTAGTAATCAATGTCTATGAAGGCATTTAAAAGTTAAAGCTCTGTCTTGTAAATAGGGGAAAAAAGAAATTATGAAAAGGAATGATTTTTTTTCCTTTTCTTTTTCTATTTTTTAGGTGCATAAAGTTTATTGAACAGACCATATAGAATTATTCCTCCCTAGAGGCATTCATAATCTTCTGTGGTTCATAACTGGGGTGTGTGCACACTCAGGGCCCTCACTGATATCAATACCTTGATGAACTAAAGCTCTGGGAAGTTATAAAACTAATAGACCTCTTGGGAAGCTGGGGGTCTCTTCCGGCCATTACAAATATGTGGAGACCATCAAGCTGGCAGAGCTGTATGTTACGGGAAATGTGCTACTGACAGGAGCTCCTGGATGTTTTAATAAGTGCTATGAAACCTGTCCCTGATAATAAAATGGGAAAAAATGAAAAACTGAGTGGGGAAAAAAGCATAATGCATGATCACTAAAACGTGAAAATCACGTAATAGGCATGAAAGTACATTTTCACATTTACCTACTCAGTACATAAAGTTATCAGAACATAAAATGTTTTCTCAAGCAAGTTAAAGACTGCTGCTTTCCACTTCAGAAAAGAAAAGGCAAATGAAAACAAGTCAATTTTTTTTTTTGAGACATTGTTTCTCTGTAGCTTTGGAATCTGTTCTGGAACTAGCTCTTGTAGACTTGGTTGGCCTGGAACTCACAGAGATACATCTGCCTCTAACCTCCTGAGTGCTGGGATTAAAGGCGTGCACCACCATTGCCTGGAGGAACTAATGAATTTAATCATAACTGAAGATTGTGTAATGTAGCGATCATTTTAAGATACACAATGAGCTATGTGAAAGGGTGATTATGGAAAGCCAGTTTCTGAGGTGAGATTTATATAATCCCTGAACCAAATCACTAAGGCTATGCCCAAATTTTTAAGACTTCAGGATCAGGAATCAAACAAAACAAAACAAAGTGAACCTCTGTTAATTCTTTGTCACAGATAGTTTGTACAAGCATTCAGTTATTAAGGTCGGGAAGTTACTAAGAGTATTTGATGGACCTAATACTTAGCATTACTGGAGGTGGCAGTGATAACTCTGACCTGTCATCCTACCACTTGGGAAGTAGAGGCAAGAGGACCACTCGTTCAAAATTATCCCTGACCACACAGTGAGAGGGCATCTGGGGTACATAAAACCTTGCACAAACAAACACACATACAAATAAATGAAGAGAGACTTTAAAAAAAAAAAGTCCACAATTAACATATATTTTGGTATTAATAGTAGTTTCAAATTAAAAGCCAGAATAAATATTATGACTGTTAGGTGAATTAAGTAAATATTCCTACTTATACAACAACAAAATAAATGAAGTCTGTTTAAATACTTCTCAAGATTTGAACAAATTACTTTTCTAAAAGGACAAACACAAACTTTTATTTTACTTACTTGCTGAGAAAACAAACAGTAGAACTGATATAAAAATTGGGGTGTGATAAAGCACACATTCTGAAAAACAAGACAAAATGGGAAGTAATTTAAATATTTACAACCAAAGAGAAAGAAGTCTTACAATGGTTAGTAAAGAATCTAGAAACAGAGTCTCAGTTGACACTGTAAGATGTCTTTTCTCTAAAGACACATCCATGAAAATGAATTCTCATTTTATTAAATCATGTCTAAAATCTGCTTAAGGAATCATATAGACATTATAATAAATATTCTTAGTTCCCACCAGTTCTAAGCAGTGAAAGTTATGTTTTTAACTTCTAATTTGTACCACAGATATTATAATATGTAATAGTTGCTCATATTTCAGGGCTATGAGAATTTGATATTGCTGATTAAGGCACGTAAGTGGCACTATCATAACATCTTTTTACCACAAGTGAATCTTTCTACCACAATATCTTTAATATCACAAGTGAAGCTAGAACAATAGGCTAGAAAAACTGTCACATCATCTCAAGGTAATATGACTTTTTATGTTCTATCAGTTTGCAACTATTAATTACACAACACATACAAGATATTCTAGTATGGTAAATGTTTATAAGCAAGGACTCAACACGGGTTCCACTGAATCTCATCTTTCTTGAAAGGGTCCAATGAGAGAACATTATTTCAATATTATAATCTGTTTTATTATACAAATAAACTCTCTGTAACTGAGAGGATGATATTATACATTAAACAGGGCTACCCTTGAAACAAAAAAAGGTTAAGGAGCTCTGCTATGAATCCATGAAATTAGAGAGAGGTTCAATTAGATTTACTAGACCAACATAAAATAGCTTTAAGCAAATTACATTTTTTTGCAGTTGAGTTTACAAAGGATACATTTAAGTGTAAATTTTGATACTTGATAAATTTATATAGCATAAGATTAGAGAACTGTCTCAATGGTGTGTTTGTGAGCTCTCTCAGTTTTGACATTTTACTGTGTGTGAGAGAGACGGGCAGACAAAGAGAGCGAGTGAGTTCACACCATGGCACATATTTAAAAGTCCGAGGACAACTCACAGGAGTTCTCTCCTTCTACCGTGGGGTCCTGGGTTTGAATGCAGGGTATCAGGCTTGTTGACAAGAGCCTTCATCCACTGAGCCCTCTGACTGACCCAAAAATACTCTAATAGCCCTCCCTTTCAAGCAATCCTACTCATGTCTTGGTGGAACAGACGACCACTGACCTGCAGTTGGAGCAATAATCTATTACAAAATGGTTATTTTTGTTTAAAGAAACTATTTTAAGAATAATTTGAATGTCTGTATCATTCTTAAATTAGAATTTTAAGTTGAAATATCAACTAATCCTTATAATCCAATGAAACTCACCTTATAAAAAAAATACTGTACAAGGGTAGCTATTCTAATATAATAAAAATGACCATGAACAAACAGTAATTTGGAGAGGAATTTAAATCTAGCTACTGCATAGTCACTGTTCCTTGCAGCTTGTCTTCCTTCTTTACCCATGATTCCTGGAATAAAGAAGACAAAAAAGGGATGTGTGAGAGTTCTTTGTCAGATACAAAATGGGAGGTAAAAATAAAATTACTTCTATTATTAAGGAGAATAAGCAAAGAAAAAAAATTCACTATTATGATGCGCTTCCTTTAATAATTAAAATAATGTAAATAGTGGACTAGACAATAATTGGTTTCTTATGGGGGTATACTATTATGTACTGTTATATTGTATTTGTTTTCACTCAAACACTAGACATTGTACTTCACAAAAAAAATTCAAAACTACCAAATAATTATACCACTTTAAAATTCAAGGAAAAGTCAGTCACCTATGCCAACATGTGCTTCTTGTATCATGCTGACATCATTAGCACCATCACCAACAGCCAATGTTATCGGTTTCTCAGGTGAGATTTTTATCAGTCTTATTACCTGAAAAACACACAATGAATTTATTCTTTGTGATAAGGTTTCAACTCTCTTGTATTTGTGTAACATCTTTCATCTAAGTTTAATAATAAAGTAGTATGGTGGTGAAGACGTCTGAGTTCATGCTGGAACAGTAACACTAAAGTAAAGTTCACTCTTCAAGTGGCATGGAGATTAAGGGTTTAGGAATGTCTTTCACAAGTATTATAACAAAATCCATGTTGTTTTGCATTTTAAGAAAATTTTTAAAATGCACTCTAAAACCTTTAATAACTTATTTAAATAAATAACTATATTTCACGGAAGTATCAAAACAAAATTCTCAAGAAGGAAAATACTCAAAGAAAAGACACCTATTTAGTCTGTTTGGCTAAGTCTCAAGTTTTAAAATATATTAACTCAAGTGAAATTAAACATGCTTCTCTGGAATTTTTTTTTTTTGATTTTTCGAGACAGGGTTTCTCTGTAGCTTTTGGTTCCTGTCCTGGAACTAGCTCTTGTAGACCAGGCTGGCCTCGAACTCACAGAGATCCGCCTGCTTCTGCCTCCCGAGTGCTGGGATTAAAGGCGTGCGCCACCACCGCCCGGCTTCTCTGGAATTTTTTAAAAATATTTTTAAACCTGTGTGTGTGGGGGGTGCACATGAGATGGGGGTCAGAGAAGAACTTTGTGAAGTTCTAGGTAGTGAATCAAGGTCACTGGACTTATCTGATAGTACCTTTATCTACTGACCCTTGGTCTCAGATTCTTGGATGTGTTTTTATAACAGCAGAGACATGTCTATCCTATTTTAATCTCCACAGGCTAGACATACAAATACTATAACAAAATTCCAGGAATCTAAATAAACCTGGATGTCTCTGTGCAAAACAACCAGTTCTTATATTTGTATTGTTAAGGACAGTGTAAGATATTCCTTTAAAAAGTTTATGAGATTATATTTATTTGTTTGTGTATGCATGTGTTCTACATGTATGAGCACACCAAGAGAAGTCAAAGAACAACTTATGGGAGTCTGTTCTCTCTTTCTTCCATGTAAGGCCTGGGGCTGGAACTCAGGTAGTCAGGCTTAGCAGTAGGTGCCTTTACCCGATGAGTGAGCCATCTTGTTGGCCTACTAAGAACATTTTTTGAAGGAAACAGTCCTAAACCTCAAAATATTCCAAACTGTAGGTTTACAAAAAATTGTTTGAGTGGGTTTTCAGTTGAATTCTAGGCATCTGAAATTTAAACATTTCTTGCATACAGCTTTACATATTTGGATGACAAAAAATAGATTGGATTTTAATTTTCCTAATTTATAACTTGACAGCTGCCTCCTCTCCTTCCTCCCTCTGTTCCTCCTCTTCTTGATATTTTGTTAGCCAAGGCTGGCCTCAAACTTTCAATCCTCTTGCCTCAGCCTCTTGGATGCAAGGATGTACAGGTGTGTTGTGTGCCAGTATGCAGAGGTTGGTAACTTTTAACAAAGAATTGTCTTGTTTGGTCTTTCCTTCCTTCCTTTCCTCCCCATTCCTTCCTTTGGAAACTATTTTCAAGGAATTTTTTATGACATATACTTACTTTTGCTTTCTGTAAAGGTGCCATGCGGCAACACAACACAGCTGAGCAGTTTCTGCAAACTTCCATAAACAGCTTTTCATGCTCCCTGAGTGCAAGAGATAAGCTGGTCCCATCTACTACCAGCCCATGCTGAATCACATGGTCTTCTGTAATTCTAGAAAAGAATACAATTATATTCTCTATGTCATACTCTGAAGTCAGATTACTTACTTAATAAAATAAGACTCTTATTGCAAGACAGACAGTTCAACCAGATGAATGATTTGTGTATAAGTGAACAAACTCAGTTGTAGTATCTGAAAGGTGATGAAATACAGCTTTTGAACAAAATGGGAAATGCATACTAACGTTTATAACACATTTACCAAAAAAATATATAGAAGACCTAAAGAAAACACAATTAATGAACGTTAATACTTGTATAATATTATCAAAACTCTATCTTCTTTATGATTTTCAGTATTTTTAAGTAGACATTAATTTTTAAATATTTTTACTATGTTTTATTTACTTATTGTTTATATATATGTGTGTAGAGACAGAGGACAACGTGAAAGAGATGGTTTCTCTTGAGTCGCTGAGCTCACATAGTCAGGCTTGGTAACTGGTACATTTACCCACTGAGTCATCTCACTGGTACAACATAACTTTTAATAACCAAGAAATAATTTCAGAAGGTATATATAAATTATCTTGAGCAGTTAATTTCTCCCTGACAATATTCTTAACTACTAACTCACCACAAAGGTGTTCACAGGCTCTCAAAGTTGAAGGGTCTAGTAATAGGAATAAACAATATAAAATTGTAAGCCTAAAGAAATGGGAACAGACCATCGTCAGCTTTGGATTAACTTTCAACAATTGTTTCCTTAGCTTGTGACAGGCAGCTCAATAGCTCTCAGCAGCTAGGGGGTTAGGCTTTTTTTTTTTTTATATGATAACCGCTCTGCCACTTACAGCTGACAACTGCTGTGGACCAAAGTTAACTTTTAGTAGAAGTTTGTACATGATTCTTGGCATCCATTCCATCCTATAAACTCTGAGCAAAAGCTCCTCTGTGACTTTACATTTTGCATGATTTCGTATCCTTCCCTGCTCTGGGAAACTGGTTGTGACAGAAAAAGCTGTTAAGTTGTTGCAAACACTATTAACTGTGAAGGAAATCTACAGGCCTATGTAAACTGTTATCAAAAATTGTAAATCTTAAATTGCAGTATGTCTCTGAGCTTGACTTCTAAGTTATAAAAATTTATTTTTCCATTCCTAATGCTTAGTTCTTGTTATAAAAGGGGGCCCCAAACAAATCCCATTGCCACAGTTTCAGAAGCCCACACTCAGGCTGTGGTCCTAAGTTAACTGGTAAGCTTTTTGTGCCCTACAGTGACTTTTTTTTTTCTTTTGGAATAAGTTTGTTTCTGGTTTCACAGACTTTGGTGGTAAGTACCCCATTTTTTTGCATGCCTCTGACCCAACAAAAATAACAAGATTTCCAAGATGACGTGCCTTCTATATTTAAGCAAAGATTTGTCTAGAAGTTATACTGGTGGCAATAAAGAATGTGAGCTCTCAGCTTCCTGCTGCCATGCTATCCTTGCAATTATGGACTCTTACCCTCTGGAACCATCAACCCAAATAGCCTTATTCTCCTATATGGCACCTTGGTCATGATGCTTCATCACAGCAATGGAAAAGTAAATAGGAGAATGGGATGTTGCTATGAAGAACATGACTATGTTGGATTTTTGTTTGCTTGTTTTTGAAGGACTGTGAAAGACTTTGGAACTTGGGACTAGAAAAGCAGTTCAATGCTGTAATCAGAGCTCAGAAGGCCTTCCTACTAGGAGCCTGGAAGATGGTTCTGCTGAAAGCAAAGCAGACTAAGGGTTGAATCAAGAGGCTCCAGATGGAAGCAAGGACTTTAACAGCAACGTGGCTAGAGGGTACACCTGTGTTATTTTGGCAAAGAAACTGGCTGCCTTCTGTCTGTGTCCTTAGAAAATATCTATGAATAAATTAAAAAGTAATGGACTAATTTCTTAGGTGGGGGAAATGTCAAGACTGAATAGCATGAGTCTGTACTATGGTTATTAATGATAATACATCTACAGATCAACAATGAAAAAGAGTCAAGTGGGGCAGAAAGGAACACAAAATGTAGAGTTTGGAGAAAAACATTAGGAAGCTTAATGTTACAACAAAGACATTTAATGGAAAAGAGGCTACAGTTATTAAGGAGATTGGTATCATTAAGGAGAGGCGTGCTATGCACCGAAATAAAGAGAAGGTGCCCTCAGGGTGAGAACCCACCCAGGTAAGCTTCAAACCTATGAAAGATGCTTGAGGCACTTTCTGGTACTAAGAAGAAACTGAATAAGCAGCTGCTCTGTGATTCAAGGGAGTCAGGATCCACCTCAAGATGGCTTTGGAAGTTGGATTTGTAGTGCATGTTGTTATGATTATGCTGGGAGTGGATGGAGCTTGTCTCTTAAAGGGATAGGGTACTGACAGGGAAGGCCAGCATAATTATAACATATGTAGTGTTAACTTTAGAGGCACAATGCATTCAAGAGTGGAGGAGTTATAGATTCTTTCTCCATGGTTTCTGAGATGTCCTGGGCCCAGACAAAATGTGGCCTTACTTGCAAGAAGGCCCTGAGAGGACAAGAGAATATGTGACTTCACTGCATGAAGCTGTGGAAGCAAAACCAACATTGCATAGGAGACTCCCAGATGTTGGAGGTACCAGAGACATAGGATATCTGCCAAGAAGAGATGTCTAAGAGGAACAGAAGCAACCCCAGAGAGAGATTTATGTTGTATGTAGCAAAGCTGAAAGCGTAGAGCCATCTAAGTCCTTTGAGATCAGAATAGTGTTACAGGATTAGGAGCTTGCCCTGCTGTGTTTCAGTCTTGATTTGATCCAGTATTTCCTCACTATGCCCCACTCTTCCCTTTGGAATGTAAACGTATATTCTGCGCCACGTGCTAGAAGTATGTAATTTGCTTTCTGAGTTTTATAGGGGCTTACAATTAAAAAGTTTACCTTGAGTTTCAGAAGAGACTGGACTTGTAAAGAGTTCAGACTACGAAAGACTATAGGGACTTTTGAAGTGGGACTAAATGTATTTTGCATTGTTTATATGGGGATCAAGGAGTGAAATGTGGTAGTTTGAATACAAAATGTCCCCCAAAGGCTTGGGGATTAACGAACTGGGTCCCCAGATAGTGGCCCTATTTGGGGAGGTTTAGGAGGGGCCGGCTTGCTCTATGAAGCACATCATTGGAGACAAGTTAGAGAGGTTAATGATGTGCACCATTCCTTGTTTTCTCCTCCTTCACGCCTGCAGCAAAGGATAGGAGTACTTAGCTTCCTGCCTCGGCTGCCATGTTGTCCCCACCATTATGGATTCAGCCTGTGACACTGTAATACCAAAATATTGTAAGCCAAAATATCACCCCTCTCTCTGCCCCCCCCCCAAAAAAAAAGAAAGAAAGAAAAGAAAAAGAAATTTTATTTGAGAAAATCATCCTGGTATTGTCCTGAAAATTTTCACTCTGTTAGCTAGCTTTCATCGTGCTAGAAGGTACCCCGTAGGCCAGTACAGGAGAAAAGCCTTTAGTGGTATTGCCCACCTGTATGCTATAATACTGACATACCAGGGAAGACGTGTTCCTGTTAACATGACAGTTATGGGGGTAACCAACCACTTTTGGATTAGAGTTGAAGTCTTCTCCACAAGAGGGACTTGTACTGTGAACCTGGTCAAAAGTCCTCCACTTGAGTGGGGATGGTGGGATTGACACAGATATAGTAAGCGCTCAGTGGTCACCTCTTCTCAGCACTATGGCCACTATGAGTTATGAGTGTCTGCATTAACTAACTTCTGACCACTGCAGAGAGAAGTTTCTATTTTCAAGGTTGAATGTAGTGTTAACCTGAGGGTGTAAACAGATATTTAGAAGGCAGTTTGACCTCCCTAGCTGAGGACATTTGGCCCAGATATATACCACTGTTAAGAGTAAGGCTGATCCAAGGCTCTCTCAGGGCCCTGTTGAAAGGACAAAGGGAACCCTAGTTCTGTGTCCTTGCGTGAATTAAGGTTTTGTTTCCTGGGAACTTGGCTCCCTCCCCATAACCTGCAAGAGACTGGAGAGTTACCAATTCCATGGTCGCTGTGTGCTCAATCTGTGACACACTTGAGAAATCCTGTGTTCATCCCTTTTATGCAAGTTTCTACTGACCCTGTCCCAGCCTCCACCACTCTCCTTCCCCCATGCCCACAAACTGTATAGAAGAGGCTGCACTTCTTAATAAACTTGCTTGGTATCAGACACAGCTTGTGAGAGACTTGACCTCAGCTTTCCTGTCTTCTCATCTCCTGGTCATCCCATTTGGAACCATTGCTGAAGAACAACCTGCTGGTCTAAGTCATATTGCTCCTACATTGATAGAAGACTTATTTCCCATACAAGTACACTACATATTCATCCATGTTCATTGCTGCTCTATTCATAATAGCCAGGACATGGAAACAGCATATATACCCATCAACTGATGAAAAATAATGAAAATGAGGTAACTATTTACAATGGAATCTTATTCATCTTTAAGAAAAATTAAATTTTCCTCTATAGAGAGTTCTCTTAAGATCTGTAACCCATTTTAAAATTGTATTGTTCAGCCGAGCGATGGTGGCGCACGCCTTTAATCCCAGCACTCGGGAGGCAGAGGCAGGTGGATCTCTGTGAGTTCGAGACCAGCCTGGTCGACAGAGCTAGTTCCAGGACAGGCTCCAAAGCCACAGAGAAACCCTGTCTCGAAAAACCAAAAAAAAAAAAAAAAAAAATTGTATTGTTTGTTTGATATCTAGTTTCTTGAGTTATATATTTTGGATATTAGTTTCTATTGGTTGTGAAGTTGGTAAAAAAAAAAATCTTTTCTCATTCTGTAAGGTGTCACTTTATCCAGTTAATGGTGTCTTTTGCCTTACAGAAGCTTTTCAATATTAATTGTTGCTCTTAGTGCCTGTGCTACCAGTGTTCTGTTCAAAAAGTTGTCTCCTGTGGCAATGCATTCCTGTCTTCCCCACTTTCTCTTCTAACAGGTTCAGTGTATCTAACTTATGTTAAGGTCTCTAATCCATACACACAAAATCAAAATTTAAAAGTGTTTTTAAATTACAAATTAAATTAAAAATTTTTTTTAGCTATGGGTTGATGAAAGCAAGAAGTGGCAAGCTGGCCTGCAGACACTGCCTGCCATCTTACCTCCTGGCAAGCTGCCTCAACTGTTCAGCACATCCACTGTCTGACTTCTGGTTGATGAGTTCGAGGATATTCATAGCTCTATGAAAATGTCCGCATGATAAGCTCACACTAACAGCTGTTTCATGTTTGTCTCCTGTAAGCACCCATACTTTGATACCAGCCATTCTCAATGCTTCAATAGTTTCTCGAACTTTATCTTGTAGTCTAAAAAATAAAAAAACAAAAATGGTAGAGAAAAATACTCCTGTAGCCTAGGTTAAGTATAAGCTACGCAGTACAGATAAAGTATACTCTTTATAGGAATGTTACAGTACATCAACATGACTGAGATTTTCTTTCATTATTCAGGAAACAAGAATAAACTACTAGCAGCCATCAAGTTAGAAGAAAACCAATGAGTTAAAATAGTCCTCATAAACCCATCTTACTGGGAAGTGGTATTGGGAGGAGCCTGAACTGAGGCCTGGAGCATGCGAGGCAAGAAATGTGCCACTAGTAAGTCTAAAATTTTAAGCAAAGATTTCCTCTCACCCCACCCAGTAACAGAGGAGTTAAGGAGAGGTAAGCATGCAGCATACACAGAAGTCTAGGCATGACATCCTGAATTCAGGGCTTCTGCTTTTAGATGAGTCCCTACAGTTTTCCGTTTAAACATCACACTCTAAAATCTAATGAAAATCCCCATTTAAAATATTAATACCTTTGTAGATACAGGGGACAGAAGAAAACAACAGGTTTAATTTATAAAAATCCATTTGACTCAATAAAATTAAATTTAAGAAGCTAAAATTGATACAGATACTGGGTTAAAAAAAAGCAAACAAGTTGCAAGGCATTTATATGCTAATAGAGGAGAAAAATGTTTAAACAAATAATTTAATATAGCATCAAAAAGTAGGCAATAAACAGAATGTTCATAAAGAAGAACATTTTCAATCATCTTAGCTGTCAGAAAAGGCCTTCTTGGATGAGGGCTTGTTATGAGTACCTTATTCACAAATGCCCTGGAAAAGAAGAATCATCCAGGCAGAAGGCAAAGCCTTGCCAAGGAACAAAGGCATGAACACAACACTTTCAGTTCGAGGTATTCAGGAGCCCAACAGTCAGTGTGGCATTATTGAAGCATAGGGCAGACTGGGCAGTAGTGGGTGAGGATGGAGAGGTAAGTGAATGTTTGAGGATGGCATGGCACACTGACTAAGGAATAGTAAAACGGAAGAATAATACAAGTGTTCCCTGTATCTGTTTCAAAGATCTAATGATGGAATAAAACAGCATTATTCTGAGTAGAAAAATGAAAGCTTTAGTTTCTACTTTGTTACAGAATGGCAATTAACAGTATTTATTTTATTATATTAGAAGCATTTGACAAAACATTACAAAATGCTACTGCCTACTTCTGATACTTGCCTGTCTTCCACTGCTGTAGCTCCTAGCAGTATCAGGTCTTTCTCAATGTACTGGAAGGCATCAGCCAGCTTCTCTTCCCGTCGCTGCAAGGCAGTCCTGGCCTCAAACAGGCGCCTATCTATGTCATCATACTCTTTAGCGGTAAACTGTCTATACGCTATACATAGTGTCCGCAGTCCTTTCTAAAAGAAAAGAAGATTCACAACCCGACTTTAAAGACTGTCATTTTATCTTCACCTATGAACTGGAACTACACAAACTTAGGAATCTGTATTTGACTAATGAAGTCTGTACTGACTACTTGATTATATGGGCCTCAAATTTTCTTAATCTCTGAAAATTAGTGCCTGAATCTAAATACTTCTCACTATTTATTTTCCTTAGAAAGGCCGAAAATAAATGTTCTAGCAATAAACTTGGAAACAGTGGATTTTAAAATACCATGACTATGTTTAGCAAATTTCTAAATAGTACCATTTCCTGATTTGTAAGTAACTCTCATAATTAACATTTAAGGCTCCATCAGATACTAACATGTACTAATTAATTCCCTCTACAGTAAGTATATGTGGATACTACTCTAGATAGTGAAGTCTTTGCTGCTGGATATTACAGTGGATAGGTCACAGGCAACTGCAAACCAGCAACAGCAGTAGGTGAGTATGCAGCAGGTATATAACTAGGTCAGATTTTAACTTCATTTTTATCTTTTGAAAAGTTGCCAAATTGTTCAAAGGCTAATGATTTATACCATGTGTACAATCTCTAGTTTCTCCACACCCCTGGAATAACTCCTATTCCTTTAGTAGGTCCCTTTCTGTCATTCTAGTATGTCCTCAACCACTGAGACATACCCTCACTTTTTTTTCTTTAAAAGTCAGGATCTAAAAAAAAAAAAAAGTCAGGATCTAATGATGTTGTCCCATTTGCTCTTGAATTTCTGGGCTCAAGCTTTTGTCTGGTTTCTGCCTCATACCACTGGCCCAGGATAAACTGTGGACAAGGGGAAGGGAAGGAGCGGGAAGACAATGATGGGGAAAGGAAAAGAGAAAGAATAGAGACAAGCCATTCAGAGATGAAACCCAAGGATTTGTGCCTCACTCCAGGCGCCAAATACTCAAATTTTTTTTTCAATTTTTAAGGATATAGTTTGAGTGGTACACACAGCCAGAAGTTCCTAAAACATCAGGTTGGAAGAGAGTTACGTGTTACCACATTAAAAATCAGTTTTTACAAGAATAAAGAGTCAACATTTAATGCAAAAGAACTAAGAACTATAGAATTTCCAGAACATGGATGATCTATTAAAGAGACAAAACCTCAACCATTTCACAAACATATTTTTAAAGTTTGTTTTTAATTTTTTTATGCTTAAATAACAGCTATCTCTACTTACCAAAGCAAATTCATCTACATGAATTCTGGTTTTTGCTATTTCTCCACCTATACATTTAGGGAGAATTGAAGATTCTGCTCCTTTAGCAAATAAAAGCTTCTCACCTGAAAGAAAAAAAAATTTCCAGGAGAGAATTCTATAATGATATGTAAGCAATCAATGTTGTAAGTTGACAACAGGCTCCCTCATAAACATGTCTTCAGAATGGGCCTTACTTTTTATTCTTTGGTAATCAAGTTCTATATTAGGTAAACAAATATTCATAAAAGCTTAGATTGGTTACCTGAAGGTGCTTGAACAATTACACTCATTCTCCTACGATCTGAATCAAATTCCAGAATATGAAGCAATTTGTACCTGAAAATTAAGAAAGATAATCCTTAATTTTTAGAGTAATAATGTGACCATTTGGAAAGAATAAAAGATAAAATACGAGTTTAAAGTAAGAAACTAGAACTGCATTTTCATGAGGATAGGCTCTAAATAGTCGATAACAGTACGAGACATGAGGGAGATGACATCATGTACTCAACAACTAACATCTACTACATAGACTTTGGGTCTGTAATTAAATCCCACAGAAGCCAAGACGAAGACTACTAGAGAGATTAATATTCAAGAAGCTGCTGTGCAGCAGAGAAGAACTGGGACTCACATCTGCCCAGGTGACTGACTCGCCATCATTTCCTGTCCTAACACATCTCACCAGGTCTCCCTTTATGCAGTCTTTCAAGTTTGTCAGCAATGATTCTGAACTTGGGCAGGTGTGAGGGTGGAGGTCAGGCAGCAAATGCTTCTAGGGAACTGAGGGAAAACTTATGAGGATAACTGAGTGGGGCTTGACAATTTTTCCAGAAGAGAATTCTATAATGATATGTAAGCAATCAAAGTTCTAAGTTGACAACATGTTCCCTCATGAAAGTAGCTTCAGAATGGGCCTGACTTCTTTAGTGTAAAAAAGCAGAGCAAGGACTGAGGTACACAAGCAACGGGAAAGAGGACGAGTAGATTGGTGTCCTGAATGCTTGAGCATAAGTTCATAGGCAGCACAAGGGAACTGGGGTGTGCTAGGGTGCAGCTTTATGGCACAGTGTTTGCTTAACATTCCTGAGACACTGGTTTTGATCCCCAGTATTACAAAAACAAGGATAAAAAAAAAAGCTTTCTTCATCCGATGACCTATGGAATCACAACCTCAAGAGTGTTTAAATATATAAGCAAATTCAGTAAACAGTAAACTAAAGTACAGTATACGGTTGCAATTGTGATGAGATAGAATATAATAATGCCATTACTCTAGAGAAGTGGTTAGCAAGTGTTTTAGTAGAGAATCAGATAACTTTAGACTTTACAGGCCATATGTATCTCTCTGCTGTATATTAGGACTTATTCTTGCATGCAAGGCAAACTATATCCCCAGCCTTTCTTTTCCTTTCTCAATTTTGAGATAGGGTTTTACCAGATTTCCTGGGCTAGTCTCACTGTGGCCTATGCAGGTCTTTAACTTGTGACCATCTGGCTATAGCCTCCATTCTACCAGAGTCATTTTATTCTTTCTCCTTCTTTCCCTTATTGGAAGACACAAGTTTCTGTCTTGCCCAGTTCCACAGCCATTCAGTCCCAACAAAACACACAGAGGCTTATATTAATTATAAACTGTATGGCCTATTAGCTCAGGTTTATTATTTTTTTCATTTTTGTTTGTTCTGAGACAGGGTTTCTCTGGAGCCTGTCCTGGAACTAGCTCTTGTAGACGAGGCTGGCCTCGAACTCACAGAGATCCACCTGCCTCTGCCTCCTGAGTGCTGAGATTAAAGGCTGCACCACCTCTGCCTGGCTCAGGCTTATTATTAACTAGCTCTTAGAACTTAAATTAACCCATAATTCTTATCTATGCTTAGCTATGTGGCTTGGTACCTTACTCAGTATGGCATTTTCATCTTGCTTTCACTGTGTCTGGATGGTAAAGTCTGCATCTGGGAAGAGTACTTCCTCTTCCCAGAATTCTCCTTAGTCTTGTTATCCCTCTTATACTTTCTGCCTGGCTACTGACCAATCAGCATTTTATTAAACCAAAACAAGTGAAAAATCTTTACAGGGTAAAAGAGCTTTATCTCACACCCTTGCTCTCTTTTTCTTTCTTAAACAACTCTAAATGTAATAGATCATAGGCTATCCAAAAACAGACTGAGGGACAAAACTGGCCTATAGGCCATAATTTGTTGATTCCTATCCTATAGTTATTATGGACTATAACATATTTGAAAGAATTTACCTTTCCAGTCTTCCAAGTACTTTAACCTCCATACTTTCTTCAGAAATGCCTATAAATATGATACCAGCTCTAGGAATAAGAGGAACAAAGAAATTATAATACTTAAAGGAAAATATTTCATATTTTACATTATACCTTTATAATTTGGCTTGAATGACGGTACATGAATTGAAAGTTTAAGGAGTATTTATGGTACTGCCTTTGAATAATATGACACTATTCTTAAGAACATGACACGTCAGACTATATCCAAAATAATGCAAAGTATTTTTACAAGTTTTTCAAGTAGAATTCATATTAAATACTTTTTAAAAGATCATTTAAAACAACCTTAAATTTACATTTGAGAACTTTATATGACATCTCTAATTTTCTAGCATTTATTTCAAGAGTATTCTTGGAGGATCAGAAAAATCAAGCTCAGTCACCTTGCTGCAGCCTCCACTAGAGCCTTTTCATCTGGTGAAGATGCATAGTACTCCAGCTGTGCAGGTGCTAGGTTGGACTGCCAGGGACCATCCCCAATGCCATCAGTTTGAACACTGCTGATCTGTACAGTATGGCAAAGACTGACTGCTTTAAAGAAGAGGTCATGTTCTTTCATCTGCAGAAACATAACATTCATGACCAAAGCACATTTCCAACACCATATAGGAAACCAGACATAAAACCTTGTGAGCTGAAACAAGATTGCAAAGACCTGGAATGCCTGAGTAAGAGCCGCAAACTTTGCATTTCAATCTCACACTGTTTTAGGAGCCCTTGGTTAAGTGCATATTTTTAGACAGCCTACACAAACTGCAAGCTAGGGAGACGATGTCCTTGTGAAAAAGTAAGGCCTTAGGAAGAAAAAAATACATTTTTCCCCCTCATTTTACTTCTAGGTAGTAATAACATTTACTAACTAATGAGCTAAGGCATTGAAGATGCTCAATAATGACAAACTAAACTGGGCTGTAACTACGGTCTCAGAATAGTGTTTTGTGGTACTAAATCAAGACATCTATTTCAAATACATGCTTCTTGCTTCACTGATAGAAATTTCCCGCGTCCACCTATTGAAGAGAATTAATTCATATAAAACCCATAATTACTAATTCGAAAGTTGCTTACTAGTTCAGTTTCACTTTCAGGACTGGTTCTAAAAGAAGAACTGGTTGTGACATGTGTTGAGTTGTTGAGATGCGATAAACTACCAAGGTAAGATAAGCTTTCTTCTGCAGAGTCTGGGGTTGGTCCTTCAGGTACAAGTTTACCATTGACTTCTTGGTATTTCAGGCCATTAATTGAACATTCTCGAAACTGCATTTCATTTTCTGTCAGTGTCCCAGTTTTATCTGTAAACACATATTCCACCTAGAGAAAGAGAACAAAAAAAAACTTTGTGATCATGGGTCAGTGTTGAACAAGAAAACTTTTTCCTGTTTTCTAAAGTCTAGTTTATTAACATCAATATACCAAAGCCAAGATTCTTACAATCTAAGAAGTTATTATTGATGTAAAAATAAAACAAATGAAAATATATAAAATTTATACATACTTTTTGATATATGTTGATTTGCAGAGGTGACTGAGAGTAAGGTTGAGAATTTCACATCTATCTCTCGGTTGAGCTACATTTAAAATAGTATGACTTGACACTTACACTGAAGTAAGCGTAGAAGGAATGCTTACTAACCTAGACAATAAACAGAGGCCAGGAGAGATGGTATAAAAACAGGAAAGAAAATAATGACAGCAACACAAAATGTTGGAGATGAGAAGTAGTTTATAAAGGACAGAGGAAGTTAATACTGAGGACAGGAAACAGAGTGAAAAAGATAAATGTTAAAAATGATGTGTTTCAAAAGGAATGCAAGACAAATTATATTACTGCTCTTGGGGGCTGATCCACGAAGATGAACTCTGAACGAGAAGCATACATCAGTGAAGTCTTGACAGCAAATTAGTGGTGAGGATTTGATTACTATAATGATGGGAGAAAAGTCTTCTAAAAAGACAAACAGTGAAGCTGGAGAGAACAACAATTGCTGCTCCAACAAGAAGAGCGACGCCCATGCATGACAGCAACCCCAGCATTGAGGGAAACAGGGAAGATCGGTAGGGCTTGCTGACTGCCAACCAGCTGAAAACCCCAAGCTCTAGGTTCATGGGGAAAGGCTTGTCTCAAAAGGAACAAAGTGGAGATTGATAGGGGAGGACCCTCTCTAGCCTCCATATGTACACACAGAGAAATGCACCCCCAATCTCTCTCTCTCTCTCTCTCTCTCTCTCACACACACACACACACACACATACACACACATATTCAAAACAAAAATAAAAATACAAATAAAAAGTAGAAAGAGGCAGACATCACAAGAAAACAAAAGCAAAGCAAACTACAGACCATTATTTCTCATGAATATATATGCACATACATTTTCAGAATGTATAAAAAGGATTATATATCATAAGTATATGAGACGTCTCAGAAGTCCAATTATTACCTTGATATGTACAAATTACCAGATTGATGTGTTATTTATTCTATTAATAAAATGACCATCTCAACAGATACAGAAAAATCACTTGATAAAAATCCAATACTCTTTATGATAAAAACACTTAACATACTATGATAAAAGCTTCTTCAAAACTTAGTAATATCATACTGAGTGATTTCTTCCTATCAGCAGAGATATAAGACAAGGCTGTCTGTTCTCATATGTTTTATTCAACATTGTACTAAAATTTCTAGTCAGGAAAAAGAAGTGAGTTATCTGATTGGGGAAAAAGAGACAAAGTTATCTCCATTTGCATATCAAATAAACTTACATATACATCATCCAAGGGAATTTACTTTAAAAAAATCTATTAGCACTAATAAATAAGTTTAATGAGATTCCAGGATAAAAGATCAACGTGCAAAATCAAAGAATTAAAGTGAGAAAATTGTTTTAACCAAGAAATAAAGAGTAATAAGAAACTGTACTTTAATGTCTATACTGTTGGGGACAATAAAGGTAACACAATATTTGAGACATAGGAAATGTCTACTACATAAAATAATTTATTGCACATAGGCCACTATCAGTCTACATATATAATTTTAGCTACAGGGAAGGCTGAGACAGGAAAGTCATTTGGCTCAGGTTTGTTTGTTCGTTTTGAGAAAGGGTCTCACTATGTAACTCTGGCTGTTTTGGAACTCATTATGGAGAATAGGCTGCCCTCGAACTCACAGAGATCCTCCTGCCTCTGCTTTGGTTAAAGGTAGTGTAAGATGAGCTCAGAAGTTTAAACATAGATTGGGCATCAAGAAGTGGGGCCCCATCTCAAAAAGAAAACAAAAAAGGCAAACCCAAATTATACATGGGGACAGGGCAGGTAGATTCTAGATTAACTGACACCTTTGAATACAGAGAGAGAAAAAATATATTTATGAAGACTTGTTTGAAGTATACAAAACTAAGCAAGGAAAGAAACAGCAATTAACTCCAGAGGAAATAAAATACATAAAGAAAACATAATTATAGTACTACAAAGAAAAACTAGAAAGAAAGGTGTTTGGAAACAATATTATGAGTCATAATGTAAATATTTATTGGATGTCAAATTGTAACAACACTAGAGTAGGCAAAGTGGGCAAGGTTTTGGATATGTGTACAAAATGGTAAAGTAATAGTTTCCCCCTGTTGTCCCTCCCCTCTTAAAAGATCGATCGATCTATCTATCTATCTATCTATCTATCTATCTATCTATCTATCTATCTATCTATCTATCATCTATCTATCTATGAGATAGGGTTCCCCTGTGCAACTGTCCTGGCACTCGCTCTGTAGACCAGGCTGGCCTCAAACTCACAGAGATCCACCTGCCTCTGCCTCCCGAGTGCTGGGATTAAAGATGTGCACCACAACTGCCTGGCAAATTAATTTTTTTAATGATGCATATGCATGAGAGTGTGTGTGATGGAGGAAGGTCATTGGTTAAATAAAAAGAAACTGCTTGGTCCTCATTGGTTAGAAGATAGGTGGGAGGAGTAAACAGAACGGAGTGCTGGGGGAAGAGGAAGTGAGCTCAGACTCGACAGCTCTCCTCTCCGGAGCAGACGCCTCAGAGAGATGCCATGCCCCAGCTCCGACCCAGGATGGACTTAGGCTAGAATCTTCCCGGTAAGACCGGTGCTCACAGATTATTAGAGATGGGTTGATCGGGATATCAGAATTAGCCAGTAAGGGCTAGAGCTAAAGGGCCAAGCAGTGATTAAAAGAATACAGTGTCTGTGTAATTATTTCGGGGCATAAGCTAGCCGAGCAGGCGGCTGGGGTGTTGGGGACGCAGCCCCGCCGCCGCTCCTATCACTACATGTGTGTGGGGATAGTGCACACGACTGCAGGTGCTTGTAGAGGTCAAGGGCATTGCATCTCCTGGAGCTGGAGTTAGCGGTATAGTTGTGAATCTGAACTCACACCCAATGTGAGTGCTAGGAGCTGAACTTCCCTAAAACTGTATGCTCTTGACAGCTAAATCATCTCTCTAGTCCCAGCTATAGCTTTATATTCTATAATTGATGCCTAAAAATTTTAAATCATGATAAAATATCATATAGACACATACTGGTAAATAGTGGAAAAAAGCCGTTAGGACATAAAGTGGGAATAAGAATTAGCTGGAGGAAAGTAAAAGGTGTTTTGGCCTAAGTTTTATAGTATTTTCTATTATATCAGTATCTTTACATATAATTTTCTGAGAAAAACAAAATATCAGGATCATCTTTACCTGTCCAAGCTCTTCATTCAGGTCAGAAGTATTGACTTGAGCTTTCTGATCTGACTCTTCATGGTATAAATCAAGATCCCAGCCAATAAAAAACGATCCAAGAAATTTCTGCATCTCAACAGTCACATACAAAGAAATTGGAATGATGAAATTGTAGAGTACCAAAAAAGCAAGGAAATCAGAAATAAATCTCAGAATCTAGAAAAAAGAGAAATGATTATTAGATAACATACATGAGAATTATCAGAAGGTTCTTATCTAAGTAAACTATCAACTATTATTCTGAGGTAAACTAATATGAAATTCCTTGACTAAGTTGTTTTAATATTGCATTTCCTCTGTTTACTTATATTCCTGGTTAAGGTAAAGATTAAATTTCCACAGCACAATTTGTTCCATTTTGGAAGTTACCTGGCATGATGTGAATACCCAATTATCATTATACTCTGTGCAGTGGTAGCCTTCCTGCCACGACTCTTCAAAGATCATGGGTGACTAAAATGTGAGTGTAACCTAGACATAATTCCTCAGGAGAATTGTTAAAAAACAGAAACTGAAGAACACATACTACACAGACAATAGCACAGCAGAGCTGCCTTTCAAGATGTCCTCTGTTGAATATACATGGTACTGGTAACAGGATCCTATACTGATCTGCTTTGTTGTCTCCTGGATCAAGATGTTTTCTAATATTTTCCTATTAATTTAAATGGAAATTTAAAGAATAATTATTTACCAAAATTGCAGGTTTAATTCTCTTGGTACATCAAGACTGTTATGACTTCTTCAATTATTCAAACATGAATGAAAACAAATATATTCTTTAATTCATTTATATGGTACAATAAATGATTTCTAAAGCCTTGAATTTATAATACCGAAGTGGAATGCACATATAAATTTTTGTGATCTAATTATTCAAGCCATGCTACTAGAACACACAAAAAGTTTAGGCCTTAAACTAGGGAAAGTACACCACTGCTAACATGCTGATTGCTCTTCTGCAAAAGCATCCTGTCAATACCAATGCTGTGATGAGATCACTGTGGTCTTTCCCATCTAAGCATGAATAGTCCCCAAAGAGTTTCCTCAAAGTTGAATTATGAACAACACATAATACCTTACTACTGTTTCTTTGATGTTCTGTTTTTTGGTTATACCAAGGTTCATCCCATTTTTCTTCTGCTTGCCAGGTATATTTCAAGATAGTACTGATGATGGCCTCAGAAATAAGGATTATTAGATAAATTATTAAAAATGTGTTCATTGATCTAAAGTAAGAAAAAGAATAAAAACATATCAATATATCTTATGTTCATATGCTTACAAATTAATATTTGTACTGAATATATAAGATTTTATTATAGCTGTTTTAAAGGACAGCCTTTATTTTTTTGTAATGACCATGAAATAAAACATAATTACCAGAAAAACCCAGTTGTAAAGCCTATAAATCATAACAGCAAAGCAAGATCTATCCAAAAGTACCATGGCGATACTTCTATCTTGGGGGTTACCAGCAAGTATCTAATTGGACCTCAGACCTGCTCAGCAGGAGGGAATTCATATCTGGTACTGTAAACATTGCCGTCTGTAGCTAGTGAGGTCATGAGCCCTAGAGAAGAACCTACTACTATCATTTTCGTAAGCCAGTGTAATTTCCAGCTTCATTCTAAATACCTATCCTTACATGCAAAGATAAGTGTAGTTAAACTTATTAAAGAAGCTTCCTCTGGCAGCAGAAATCTACAACTGATCAAATGCTAAGAACAACTGACCATGAGATAGCCAGCTCCAAGTGGTACACCTACAATACAACCCCTACATCTAAAGCTCAAGGAACATTGCAGAAGGTAGAAAACAATTTAAGAGCCAGAGGACCAGGACACCTGCTGTGAGATGGTGTTAGGTAACAGTTTACTTTGAGACTGAAATAGTCCATACTGCAAGGAAGCTCCTTAGGCAGGAAAGTAAACAACTCAGAAGACTTGAGAAAGTCCCTGAATCTGCCCAGACTCACTAGGCCTCTCCCTGCCAGAGTAAGCATTAAATGCTGAGAGTCCTCAGAAGAGTAGAGCTGAGCTACAAAGAAGACTCTCAGATAAGAACAGCTGCCTACAAGTTCAGAGCAAATGAGTCACTTGGAGAGAGCACTTTCCAACCCGGTGAGCTCTCTGCATGCTATGCAGCGTGCTTCAGGTTTCCAGGTGGAAGCTGTCACCTATGCTGGGAAAGGCTTTGGTGATACAGCGTTGAGTCTTTTCTGCTCCTATAAGTAACCCCAATAAAACTCATTGGCTCACCAAGTTGGATTTTTCTGGGTTTTGTACTTTGGTCTGTTGTGGGTTCCCTATCTGGGATGAGTAGACATGTGTGCTATATTTTCCCAGGAAAAGTTTTGTCACACCAAAGATGGTGTCTTCTATATGACAGGGACCTACATCCATGAAATCTTAACAATATGGTTGCCTAAGCAAGATCTGAACAATGACAACACCAGTTGATACGCCAATATGGATGGGGAAACCTCACAAGGTCCCTCTCCTAGATAAAGAGCTATAAACAATTAATTATTGCCTGTGAAAAGAGGAAGAATCAGTCTTCTCTGGAGATGTGTCCCATTATATGCTATCCAATCTGAAGTAGTCAGCCCTAAACAGTAAGTTTTCTTAGCAAGTTGTATAAAAAAGACATTAAAATGTCTTTTAGGACATTATCTCAGGTCAAACTGGGATTCTTGGCTCTGACACTAAAAATAATTCAGGACTAGCCAGTATAAAAGTAGATCTGGAGATTTTATTAAAGATATTTATTAAAGACTTTACTAAAGTTAGTCTTTAAACACAAGGGTGAAGACAAGAGTGTCCAGAAAGAAAGTCTTAGTATTATCTAATTTTCACTGTGTATTAGTTTTAATTTCCAGTTGAACTAGAAAGTCTAAAGAAGGAAGATGGTATCTCAAAAAACCTAACACATAACAGATGCACACTTTATATATATTTCTAGACTCAGTTTTCTCAAGCAGAAATCTGTTAATAGTTTCAAAGAGTCTTATGGTTCACAAGTAAGACTTTGGAATAGAAACAACTATAATACTAATACCATGGTGAATTTTAATAAATAATAAAGCCCTGGCAAATTCCCATTATGATGATATTAACTCACTAATACTCCCTCCTCTGTGTCTATTACTGTAACAAGCTTTCTATGTCATATTTCATATATCAAATGGACTCTTTCAGGTTTTGGTCTAGTCTTGTATACAGGTGATGCTCACCTGTGCATTGCTACAAGGCTGAGTAGTACTGCTAAAGCATACAGATTCGACTTTAAATTTAAAGTCTTAAATTTAAAAACAAATTTGTTATGAAGAAACATTTTATCACCAAAAACTTCAGAATACTATAATTATAGCATCTGATACATCTGCAAACTAATCTCTACACATAAGGCACAGGGAACATTGAACAAGGGTAAGAAAGTTCTAAGAGCCGTGGGACCAGGATGTCTGCTGCTAGATAGTCGCCCCAACACATGACAGGGAAAATGTGAACTCTCAACAATACGCTGCCTGAACAAGACCACATAAGAACATCAGCTGACATTCCAACATGGATGAGGAAAGTTCCACATTGTTCTGCTCCTAGGTGAAGAGTTAGAACTGGTCATTGGTTGTTGCGAGGGGAAAATCAGATTCTTATAGAGATGGGCTCCCATATAGGTTATCCAATCCCAAATGGTCAGCCCCACACACATGTACATATGGGTGACACTACATGAACTCAATAGGTAAATACATATATGTATAATTAAAGAAGATGAGTTCTCAATAATGAATCTTCATGTGCACCACATAGCTTCAACAACGGTCAACATGCTACCATTCTCAGTCCACTTACACTTTCTTCCACTCCAATTACCCATTTAATTTTTTGGTGGTTCTTTTATTTCATGAATAAAATTTTAAAGAACTTCTTGATTTAATGTTTGAAACTGTAGACTCACAGAAAGCTGTAAAATCAGTACAAAGAGTTTCATCAACTCCTCCGTGACTTTGCAGAGAAGCTAGATAATAAGGAGTACTCTAAGACGGACACATGGATTGCTCCGGGAAAGGAAAATAGATGATATCTCCTGGACAAATTGGGGGCAAGAGAGATGCAACTATGAAGGAACAGGATGATGGTGTTGGGAGAGGGACGGACAGGGAGTAATGAAAGAGATACCTTGATAGAGGGAGCCATTATGGACTTAGGGAGAAACTTGGCATTAGGAAAATTCCAAAGAACTCACAAGAATGACCCCATCTAAGAATCCTAGCAATAGTGGAGAGGGTACCTCATCTGACCTTCCCCTGTAATCAGATAGGTGACTACCCTAACTGTCACCATAGAACCTTCATCCAGTAACTGATGGAAGTAGCTACAGAGATCCACAGTCAAGCACCAGGCCATGCTCTGGAGTCCAGTCGAAGAGAGGGAGGGGCGATTTTATTAGTGGGAGGGTGGTAGTCAAGATCATGACAGGGAAACCCACAGAGACGGCTAACCCGAGCTTGTAGGAGCTCAGGGATTCTAGACCGACAGCTGGGGAGCCTGCATAGGACCGAACTAGGTTCTCTGCATGTGGACGACAGTTGTGTAGCCTGCTATGTTTGCGGGACCCCTGGCAGTGGGACCAGATCCATCCCTGGTGCATGAGCTGGCTTTTTAAAAGCACTTCCATATGGTGCCTTGCTCAGCCTTGATGCAGGAGGAAGGAGCTTGGTCCTGCCTCAACTGAATGTGCAAGGCTTTGTTGACTTCCATTGGGAGGCCTTACCCTTTCTGAAAAGTGGATAGAGTCTGGGTTAAGAGGAGGTAGGAGGGGAGGGGAGGGGAGGAGGGGAAGGAGAAGGAACTGTATTTGGTATGTAAAATGAATAAAAAAAATTTTAAAAAGATAAAAAAGGAGTGAAGATAGGGATCAAACCCAGAGTCTTATGCTATGCAACATACTCTACCACCGAGCTACGTCCCCAATTCAATGGTGGCATCTTATTCAGCTGTAGCATATCAGAACCAGAGACATTACAGAGAATTAGATT
This sequence comes from Microtus pennsylvanicus, assembly GCF_037038515.1. Taxonomy (NCBI): domain Eukaryota; kingdom Metazoa; phylum Chordata; class Mammalia; order Rodentia; family Cricetidae; genus Microtus; species Microtus pennsylvanicus. Next base: position 7,701,327 of record NC_134594.1, read on the forward strand.
TGATTAAGATTAACATTTACAAAAACCTCATCTTACTAGTGTAAAAGTAATCCCACTTACAGATTAGCTGCCATTATGAAGAATTGTTGCATCGTCACTTTTAAAAATGCATTCATCTAAGGACCAGCATGGTAGCACATGCCTTTAACTCCAGCACTTGAAGGCAGAGGCAGGTGAATTTTTGTGAGTTCAAGATCAGCCTAGTCTGCAGAGTGAATTCCAGGTTGTTGTAGAACATTACATTTTAAGGTGTGTTACTTTTGTTTATGCTCTGGAACATTTGTTTAATGATGCAAAGATGAGTTTGATTTAAAAAAAATTTACCTGTGGACAGGAGGCTGCATCAGCAACTAGCTGACAGGAAGTGGTAGGGAGGAGCCAGGCGGAGAAGGGTTTTTAAGGAGGGGTGAGGAGAAGCATGAGAGGCTTTTGGAGAGACACAAGAAGGAGAGAAGGTGAACTACTTGCTATTCAGCTTCTCTGAGGAACAGAATTCCACCTCAAACCTTGAATTTTCAGTTCTTTAGAAGAACAGAGATTTAGATAAGTTCCCTTCATAGCTTTGAAAGAGTTGGTGCCTGAGCTCAGGAACAGATTTCCCTCAAGCTGAGGCCCTCTAGGCCCAACCACTGCTGATAACAGCGAAGTTGCAGTTGTTGATTTGAACAGCCATGGATTAAAGGGCAGCAACAGGTCATACAGGGCTACATAGACACACTCTGCCTCAAAAAAATAAACAAAATTTAGAATTTCTATTTTATTGTATGAGTGTTTTGCATGCATATTATGTATGCACACCACATGTGCGACTGGTGCTTGTGGAGGTTAGAAGAGGTCAGATCCCCTAGAACTGGAGCTATATAGATGATTGTGAGCCATAATGTGGGTGCCAGGAACCAAACCCAAGTCCTCTGCAAGGTCAACAAGCGTTCTTAACCACTAAGTCAACTCTCCAGCTTCCATCACTCTTTATATTTACTCACCCCATACCGAATCTGTCCCTTGGCAGCAATAATCTTTCACCCAACCTATACAGTTTTATAATTTTGAAAATGTTCCACAACTGGAAACATAGTATACAATCTTTGAATTTGATTTTTTTCACCAAATGTAACTATTTTTGCAGCCTGTTCTGGCTGAGCATATACTATAAATCCTTGTTCTTGCTGAATAGTGCTCTATGACATAGCTGCACCAGATTTTCCTGTTCAACTATTACCCATGTATGCACAATGGGCTGTTTTCCAGATTTTTGCTGTTATAAATAAAGCTGTTAAATGAAACTGCCAAGTTATCTCCCAAATGGGAATGTCATCATCTGACATTCTTCACAATAATGTGTGAGATCGAGTTCCTCTGTCTCCTCCTAGCACGTACTATTACTACTCTTTTAACCTTGTTCCTCCAACAGTGGGCTAACCTCACTGCGGTTGTGATATGATATTCTCCTAACAATGGTGCTGACTGAGCATCTGTCTGCTCACCTGCGACCTACAACTCCTTTCATGAAATGTGATTCATGTTTTTGATCACAGCTACCTAAATGTTTGTGTTACTGTTTGGTTGAAATGTGAACTTTGCAAGCATTTCCCCCACTCTGTAACTTGTCTGCATACTTTCAAGATGGTTTGAGAACTTTTTTAATATAGATGAGAACATATTTAAGTAAAATTTAATTTATCTTTTTATTTAGGAGTTATGCTTTTTGCCTGCCTAACAATCATTTGTCTAGAGTGATCCTGACTTCTTTTAAAAGTCTTTACAATTCTGTTTCATATGTATTCAATCATCATTATTTTTGGATGCTGAAGACTGAGCCCATGGCCTGGTGCATGCTTTCATATTGGCAAAAGCTCTCTACTCCCTCATCTTTATTAAAAAGTTCCCGCTGGGTATTATAAATAATGGGTCCATAGTGTTTCATGTTCTTCAGAAGAGTGTTGACTTTTTGTTCTAGTGGGCAGTTGACTTTAAGTACCTAACATCACTGCAATTGGTCAAAGTAAAATCCTCTCTCTCTCAGCATTCTCTGGGTTCTACTGTTTGTTTCTTGACAATTTGCACCTACAGAGTTTTATCAGCCATACAGGAAAATTTGGGCAGTTTTTATGTACACGCTTTCAGGCCCAGCCCATTACTTTCTATGCTGGCTTACATATTTTCCCTTAGCTTTCTAGGTTCTCTTCTAGTTTTAAACTGTCCTCTGATATTTCAACTCAGTAAAGAAATAACACTTTCCCCATCTTATTTCTTCGACTACCCTCTATCCTTCCTCCCCCATTTGTTTTCAGGACTGGATTCACTGCCAGGTTTGACATGCTTTTGGTCACTTGCCTCAACTCACGATCTTCCTGTCTGCCTTCCAAGTATTAGGATTACTGGAGTGGCCTCACCATGCATGGTCTGACATTATTTATGTACTTGGGTGTGTGTGCCTGTATGCGGGTTTGTATGCCTAAAAAGACAGGTGTGTGTTATGTAGAAGCTTAAGGTTGTTATCTTGTTTTGCCTTATATTTTGAGACAGGATTCCACACTAAACCCAGAGTTGACTATTTTTCCTACAATGGCTGACTGGCAAGCCTCTGGATCTTCCTGTCTCCACATAGCAGCAGATTACAGGTACATACCACCACGGCTAGCTTTCTAAGAGGGCGGTGATAAGGATTGGAACTCAGGTCCTAATGCTTGTACAGCAAGTATTTTACTCAGAACTACCTACATGCCTCATACCCTGCACTAATTTTAGTCATATATTAACACTTACAGTCAATGCTAAGTATATACAAAACCAGAAGATATCATCTTTATCCAAAAAGAATATCACTTTGCATATGTAATATGAAATGCCCCTTTAAATGACTTATTTTTAATTTTATGTGCATGAGTGTTTTGCCTGCATGTGAATAACTGCACTGTGTATATACCTAATGCCCACGAAGATACCTTGGAACTGGAGTTACAAATGGTTGTGAGCCACCATGAGGGTGCTGGGAACCAAACCTGGGTCCTCTGTAAGAGCAACAGTGCTCTTAACCACTGAGTCATCTCTGTAGCTCCTGAAATATCTATTTTTATATATGTTACACATATATGAGTAAGATATACATAAAATTACGTGAAAAGGGTTTCTTACTTTTCTACTGCAGACCGTTTCTGTGACTTGCTCTTGTAATTTAATGCCATCTTCGTTTCCATTCCGGTGTACACAGCTACACCTATAAAATAGAACTGCTATTTTAAATGTACTTGCTAGCATGAAAGCTTCAGTGAAAAAGCACTGCCTGAGAGTTTGTATAATTTGAATTTTTCTTGAGTCTTTTACAGTTTTTCCAGACCTGCTAAGTCTAAAATTTTGCTGATCTAGACATTCAACCTCCATGGAGTCTCATTTCTCAGTTGCAACAGAGTTGAGACTAACGGAAGAAAGGGGTAGGAATACCAGATGACCACTGCATATGACGCTAAGGATGCTATTAACAGTAAAACCCTCCTGTTAAACTGGAAAATATGGATTGGGCTAAAAATCCAGAATGCCAGAATCTGGAGTCTACATGTCATTCCATAAGTACTGAAGAATAATATTCATGTCTTTCAGAGTAAATGAAGTAAGCGCAAAGAACCGCTTTGTGAGACCCTGAGACGAGAGCACATGGTCTTAGTAGTGGGACTAACACTGCTGAATGAAACTAATTAGGCAAGACCAAACTTTAAATGTTCCTTCAAATTCCTACATACAAGATTAAAGAAACAGGGTAGGACAGACCAACTATGCCCTTTTAATAAATATTTGACTTAGAATTTTTAAAATAAAAATTATTCTTTAAATTTAGGGGTAATAACTAAAATGAAAAAAAGACACTAAAACCATGCAATTTGAAAAAATAAAACAGAATGAAATAATAGCGAAGAAGATGCTGAGGCAAACAGCAGACTCAGCTAAAAGCATTCAAATACACAATTGCTTCTAAAACTGCATAATTTGGAGCCCCATTTTAAAGTAACAAGAACAAAAAGTATTACCCTTAGGAAGTCATGTAAGATTCAGTGTCCCATGAGAAAACTACACTGTGGAGGTTTAGTCTGGTTTCTGATATCAGAACATTATTATAATTTTAAAAAAATAGTTGCAAAATACATGTAACCATCTAACCATTTAACATGGATAGTTTAGTGGGGATAACATAGTCACAATTTTTTGAAGTCATCTTTTGAATCTATCTAGAGAATACTTTAATCACTTTAAAAAAATGCTGGGCCCATTAAATATCTATCCCACTTTCTACTCTCTAAGCCCTGGAAATCACCTGCTGTGTCATCACTAGGGTACACCCATGAGAGGTATTTCAAACCAAAGGGAGAATATAATCTGTGGCCTTTCTGCCTGGTCTCTACCAGGCAAAGGCACTACTACGCTTCCACTAGAGAAATAAAGTTTGCCCCCAACAGGACTGGTTCAACATTCAGCGCGCAGTAAGATCCTGTTGCATAGGTAAATATGTGAATGAAAGAGTCAGGGGTTATCAGCAGAACTGAAGGGGGTGGACTGCTCTACCGCCAGGGCACTGAAAAGCGCCGACTTGTACCCATGTTATTGGAAGTCTACTAGAGTCGTTTTCTTAGTGCTCAGCTTCACAAGTATCCACAAACACAGGAAGAGGAAGACTCTAGCACTACTCAAAAGGAGAGCAACAACAACAAAACACAATATTAAAATAACTTTAAAAGAAAATTATCGTGTCTTACATTGAATAAAGTAATATTATGTAATCAAAGGACCATGAAATGCTAAGTTTTTAAAGCTATGTTTTACAGAGGTTGGGGATGCTGTCTAGTGCTATACAAACTGCGTGCCTACTGTGTGTTAGACCCTGAGTTCAGTACCCAGCACCTCAGAAGTAACAGCAAAGCTTCATATAAAGCACCAATACAAAACATACAAACAATTAAAAAAACTTAAGTGTGTACAAACCAAAAATTTCTTTTGTATTTTTTAATCTGGCTCCACGAAGCAAGAGACTCTCTGGTCCCAGAGGTCTAAAGAAAAAAGAAACCCAAAAGGCACTAAATATTCAATTAAATTAAAAGGCATCTTCAGTCAGAGGTACTTAACCTATAGTTACAACAGTTTTCATATAAAATCAAAACCCTAGCTGCTACTGGAATGCTACCTGGGTTAATGTCAGTTACTAGGACAACCAGCATCTGCTTTAGCATTTCAGTCATTTTAAGATCAATGGCAGGACTAAAGAGATAGCTCAGCAGTTGAGAAAGCTGGCTGATTTTGCGAGGATCTTGGTTTGATTCCCAGCACTGACATAGCAGCTCACAACCATCTGTAACTCCAGTTCTGATGGATCCGACATCCACTTCCGACCTCTATAGGGCACTAGGCACTTAAGTGGTGCTCAGATACATGCTGACAAAACAGCCATACACATAAAAATAAAAAATTTAAATTAAAGTTTGCAATTTAAAAAGAAAACTAAAACTATAATAAACTTGCAAAGCCATCAATGTCAAAAATTTAAAAACAAAATAATCAATGATTTAAAAAAATTTAGCAGAACACAAAATCTAAATTTTGTTAGCAAAATTAACCATCAGTTTAAGAAAGAAAAACACAGAATTAAAATGCAGTGCAAACATAAAATTATCATGAGAGCTGTATAATATAAATGCATGAGTTCTGCATAATTAAAATTATGTTAGGCTGTAAAATATAATGTACAAAATATGTTAGTGTTTTGTAGGCAAGATCACAAAACACCAGCTGACTACTTGTACTGCACATGTCTCATGTACAGGCCTTCTTGCTGCTTGGATTCCTCTCCTTAAAAGAGATATAAAATGACAAGAAATAACTGCAAAGGAAATTGTATTTTCTTAATCATAGCAAGATGACTAAAAGTTTGTTATAGTCCTCTATTTTGTTGAGAGGCCTTAAGATTTCTGAAATATAAAAAAACTATTCAAATCAAACAAAACTTGGCTCATTTATAAAAATATCAGCAAACCCAAATACTGTGGTGGAAAAATGCACTGAACCAGGAAGGTCAGAAACTTGGGACATGTTTTCCAAGTATGTTCACTAAAGAGTCCTGTTTGGTGACTCCTCATCTCTGCTACCCCAGAACTAGTGTGGCGGCTAACTACTCAGCGCCTACAAAACACATGTGTCACTGAAAATGCTTTCAACACTAAGCCACGTGCCCCTTCAACACTCATTCCCTACTTCTTTCTACTCCCTAGCGTGGTGTTGGTTCCAAAAATGACATGAAAGGCATACAAAACTGGGATACCATGACAGCTTCCAAATCAAAACAATTCAATAGTTAACTGCTGCTGTTTCAGGAAAACACAGTTCATTCTTTCAGGCATGCAGGAGTGGGTATTCTGTACTGCCAGGGTTCCTTTACCAGACACAATACTTTAGAACAAAATTCAGACGATATACCCACAAATTTTTCACTATTTCAATGCAGAAATGAAAATAAAACTTAGTCACAGTTATTGATCAGGGATTGTGCGTGTGGTATTAAAGTTTATTGAAGGTGCTTCTATGATAATGTTTATTAAAATAAGAATCAGGGCTGGCACATGACATTTTGATGGCATATCTTGAAGATCTACTTTTAAAATACTCAACTCTTTTTGCTACTTATTTAATGTAGTCAGCACACAATGAATGTGTCCCTACAAAAGAGTTGACAAAGTCATATTAAAATAAAAGTTTAATAGTTGATTCTATGATTGATTTTAAAGTAAGCCTTCAGGTCATAAGTTAAAATGTGATCTTATTCTATTAACAAATCTTTAAACGGACTCAAAGTCTCTTTCTTATTTAGATGCCAAATTATGTTGAGAAAACAGATCAAAACAACCAACCAAAAAAGCTAAACAGAAGAAAGACTGTAACAGTTCAGAATTGGTCACTAAATACTATAATTGTACTCAGTACTAAGCCAACCACGGAATTTACATTTGCTAAACAGTATGTAAAACATGCATCTTTTTAAAAACTTTCTTGTAGGAAAACTGAATCCTGGACTTCACACATGGTACACTTGCTGTATGACGAACTGAACCCCAACTTACTTGACTTTAAGAGTTATGACTTAAATGTTTAAACATCTGAATTAAATCAGCAGTGTTTCATTTAAAGTTGCTACCAAGAACTATCAAAAAATACAAATATTTAAACCTAAACAATTGCTTTTATGTCATTATATAGAGTGCATCATCTTCACTTAATGCTGCTAAAACCTACTAGCTGTTTTTATGCTTTCTCATGATATGCTGATTATTTACTTAATCCTCTTTAACTTTTGGTCTCTCTACCAGTTTCCAAAAGTAATTAGATAATGTGATTTATTCTCTTACCTTACAATTTCTTCCATTTGTTGAGTTATTATCATTCGTCCCATAAATCTGTGGGAAAATGTATCATATCACAAAGATAGGCAACATGAAATCAATGGATAAAATACATTTAGCACTGTCAGCCAAATGCAGTAAAATTCCTGTGTGCGTGTGTGTGTGCAGGGGTGCAGCAGATGTCCTCTGTGTGTGTGTGCAGGGGTGCAGCAGATGTCCTCTGTGTGCGTGTGCAGGGGTGCAGCAGATGTCCTCTGTGTGCGTGTGCAGGGGTGCAGCAGATGTCCTCTGTGTGCGTGTGCAGGGGTGCAGCAGATGTCCTCTGTGTGCGTGTGCAGGGGTGCAGCAGATGTCCTCTGTGTGCGTGTGCAGGGGTGCAGCAGATGTCCTCTGTGTGCGTGTGCAGGGGTGCAGCAGATGTCCTCTGTGTGCGTGTGTGTGTGCAGGGGTGCAGCAGATGTCCTCTGTGTGCGTGTGCAGGGATGCAGCAGATGTCCTCTGTGTGTGTGTGCAGGGGTGCAGCAGATGTCCTCTGTGTGCGTGTGTGTGTGCAGGGGTGCAGCAGATGTCCTCTGTGTGCGTGTGTGTGTGCAGGGGTGCAGCAGATGTCCTCTGTGTGCGTGTGTGTGTGCAGGGGTGCAGCAGATGTCCTCTGTGTGCGTGTGTGTGTGCAGGGGTGCAGCAGATGTCCTCTGTGTGTGTGTGCAGGGGTGCAGATGTCCTCTGTGTGTGTGTGCAGGGGTGCAGCAGATGTCCTCTGTGTGTGTGTGCAGGGGTGCAGCAGATGTCCTCTGTGTGTGTGTGCAGGGGTGCAGCAGATGTCCTCTGTGTGTGTGTGCAGGGGTGCAGATGTCCTCTGTGTGTGTGTGCAGGGGTGCAGATGTCCTCTGTGTGTGTGTGCAGGGGTGCAGCAGATGTCCTCTGTGTGCGTGTGCAGGGGTGCAGATGTCCTCTGTGTGTGTGTGCAGGGGTGCAGCAGATGTCCTCTGTGTGTGTGTGCAGGGGTGCAGCAGATGTCCTCTGTGTGTGTGTGCAGGGGTGCAGCAGATGTCCTCTGTGTGTGTGTGCAGGGGTGCAGATGTCCTCTGTGTGCGTGTGCAGGGGTGCAGCAGATGTCCTCTGTGTGTGTGTGCAGGGGTGCAGCAGATGTCCTCTGTGTGCATGTGTGTGTGCAGGGGTGCAGCAGATGTCCTCTGTGTGCGTGTGTGTGTGCAGGGGTGCAGCAGATGTCCTCTGTGTGTGTGTGCAGGGGTGCAGCAGATGTCCTCTGTGTGTGTGTACAGGGGTGCAGCAGATGTCCTCTGTGTGTGTGTGCAGGGGTGCAGCAGATGTCCTCTGTGTGTGTGTGCAGGGGTGCAGATGTCCTCTGTGTGCGTGTGCAGGGGTGCAGCAGATGTCCTCTGTGTGTGTGTGCAGGGGTGCAGCAGATGTCCTCTGTGTGTGTGTACAGGGGTGCAGCAGATGTCCTCTGTGTGTGTGTGCAGGGGTGCAGATGTCCTCTGTGTGCGTGTGCAGGGGTGCAGCAGATGTCCTCTGTGTGTGTGTGCAGGGGTGCAGCAGATGTCCTCTGTGTGCATGTGTGTGTGCAGGGGTGCAGCAGATGTCCTCTGTGTGCGTGTGTGTGTGCAGGGGTGCAGCAGATGTCCTCTGTGTGTGTGTGCAGGGGTGCAGATGTCCTCTGTGTGTGTGTGCAGGGGTGCAGCAGATGTCCTCGGGCACTCTGGCACTGTCTTACTCCTCTAAGGCAGCTTCTTCTCCAGACCTGATGCGGTCAGTCTTTTAAAGCGGCTACCAGCAACCTTCCATCCTATTGTCTCTGTCCCCATAGTACTGGGGTTACAAGCACAAGAGGCCACACCAGGCTTGTTGCTTGTTCAAGGCCACAAATTGAAGTCCTCATCATGTGTTGCAAGCCCCCACTGAGCCATCTTTCCAGGCCCTAATCAACCTTTTATGGAAATTTTGTTGTTCTTATTTTGGTGCTGGGGACTAAAGCTAGGTCTTCCAGATGCTAGGAAAGCACAAACTAACCGAGCCACAGCTCCAGGACATCTTTGATATATACAAACCATCCGGTATTAGTGCTACACGGTAATTTCTTTAAAGTTAGACCTTAAGTTTTAAAAATTGATTTTTATTATTATTATTTATTATTTAATAAGTTTATTACTTACTATTATATATTTATTATTCTATCTGTGATTGAAGTAATTAATGAAATCTTCTCAAATTGACCATGTAACTATCACATGTCACTATTTATTAACCTACTTATCATAATTTCTAAATTACTACATAAAAATGCTTACATGACTTAGCCAACAATGAATGTTTATATATTTCACTATAGTTTACCAAATAAAGTTCCCTGTGACCTACAGATATTGGGCCCATATGAAATATTTATTTTATCCATTCAACAAATGTTCAATGAGCAACCACCATGTACAAAATAAGCAGGGGAGGTAAAGTAGCAATTTCAAACCTGTAGTACAATCCCGAACTTCTCTAACTCTATGACCCTTTGTGGCTAAACTCTAGGGTGAATGGCCTGCTCCTATAGTGCACTTCCACAGCCTAGATTTTCAGCTCCAGTTTCCACATCTGAAAGTAGCACCAAGTATACAGCTGATTCAAGAGAACAACTACCTAAGTAATAGTAAAAAAAAAAAAAAACACCTCTAGACAAAGCTTCAAGTTAATCTTTAGGTAAAGACATTTCTAAAAAATTTCAATTTATTATTTTTTTGTGATATATATGGGTATTTTGCCGGCATATATGTTTACATACCACATACATGCATGCCTGATGCCCATGTGGTAGATAAATTTTAGCATTCCCTTCCAAATGTCTCCTCTACTGCCCTTCCCATTCCAGGCCAAATCTTTTATCTGCTGAAGAATTTGGCTTTGTATTTCTTTCTGATTTCTCATTTTTACTTCAGAGAGAGTTGTTTTTAATTCTCCTTGTTCCAGAGAAGTTTATGTATCCTGACTCCAGCCTAGACTTTAAATTTAGATCCAAATCTGCCAGTGTTTCCCTGCACACCTTTAAAAACTGATATCTTAACCAGTTTTTGTTTGTTTTTTGTTACCAAGCCAAATCCAGAAAGGACTTTGTTTTCTTTTTCCATATGCTGTTAACCTTGTTTCTGACATTCTAGTATGTGTTCAGGCCAGTTCTATGTTGTACCAAACCTTTTTGCAGTCCCTCGTTCTTTCTTCAAATCTGTTTTTTTCCAAAGTAAAAACAACTGTATAATTCTTATTTTCTGATCAGAAATATATACTATATACTGGCACACACATATATATTTTATAAACTGATTCAGATGAAATAAGATGGCAAAAAATTAACATTTTGTTGATGATTTTATTTGTTGTTGTTGTTGTTTTTTAGTCATAAAAACACAAGTTAGAGTCATCTATGAAGAGAACCTCAACTAAGAAAATGCCTTCATCTGGCCTACAGCAAATCAGTGTAGCATTTTCTAGATTATGGATTGATGTGGGAGGGCCAAGCCCACTGTGAGCAGGTGGTACTTGGTTGTATAAAAGCAAACTGGGAAAGCTATGGAGAGCAAAGCAGTAAACACGGTTCCTTCATGGTTCCTGCTCTCACTTCCCTGCATGGTGGACCACAGACTGTAAGGTGAAGTAACCCTTTCCTCTTCAAGTAGCTTTTGGTCATGGTGTTGAAAGCAACAGAGAAGCAAACAAAGTAAATAACCACTAGGAATCTCACTATTTAACACTGTTAATGTTTGGGAGTATATATGCATTCTAGACTTCACATACACACATTTGAGCCCTTATATTAAAACCACAACCAGGGTCACGATGTAAATGTTTTTGGTAACATTTTCCTCTTAATATGTCCTATAAGAAGTATTTACTAGGCTGAGGAGATGGCTTAGTAGAGTTTGCTATCAAGCATGAGAATCAAGGTCCATCTTTAGTGCCCAGATAAAAGCTGAGTGCAGCAGTGCACACCTGTAAACCTGATGCTGATGAGACAGAGACAGGCAGAACTCTGGAGCTCACTGACCAGCAGTCAGTCCTGCCCAATCTATGAACTCCAGGTTCAGTAACAGATCCTGTCTCAATAGGAGACAAGAAATAAGGTGGCAAATGATTGAGGAAGGCATTGCATATTGACCTTTGATCTCTATAGGCACGCACAAAGGTGCACACAGCCAACATGCCCACATACATAAGCGCTTGCTCTCACACACACAATCTGATGTAAAATTTTAATTGGTACCTTTTGCTTAGAATTCTAATAAATTCTGCCTTTTGTTTTTCACTTTAATTTCAGGGCTCACAAATATTATTATCCAATCAGAGTTTCATTTTAAAGGCCAACAAGATGTCTCATGAATAAAGGCACTCGCTGCCAAGTCTGATAACCTGAGTTCCCCAACACTCACATGTTAGAAGGAGAAAACAGACTCCTGAAAGTAGTCCTTTGACTTTCCTATACACACAGTGGCATGCATGTGCCCAAACACAAAAGCACACAAAATATATAAAATGTCATAAAATTAAAAAAAATTATTTTATGTTTATGGTTACAAAAACAAGGTCTTGTTAATAGAAGCTAAGCTTCTATTAGGATTAATATAAAATTAATAAATTTTATAAAATAATTTTATAAAAATAAATTTTATTATTAAAAATTTAATAAGATTCTATTAGAATCTTACTTCTAATAGAAGCTGTTAAGTGAGAATAAACTCACCAAAGAATACCCCGTACCTGTATAAGTCTGCTTCTGGCTGCTGGCATTCTATCACAGCTATGAGACTGTCCAGGTTGGCAACCGTTTGTAATACTGCTGTTTCTGGAACTGACACATGTGTCTGAAAAATGAAAGTTGAAGAGGATTAACGTGTACCTAAGTATGCCCTCAGGTATCAACTGCTTCAAATATCTTCTAGATGAAATCATGGCCTAGACTGTAGATCACTCTGCTAAGGTAACAGAGGTGAATCAATGAGATATAAGCAGGGACAAATGGGTTGTTGCATTCACCTGTATATGGAATCCATTAGCAATCACAACTGTCTAAAGACTCATTACATCCTATTTAGTAGGAGAAATGTGAATTTTCACACCTCTTTATTAGCCTCTGAAAACTGGGCAAATTTATACTTGTTTCTCACTAAAAATACATTAAACTGGGCATGGTGGTTCATATCTATAATCTTAGTATTGCCTGAAGTTTAAAGCCAGGCTGGGTTAAAAAAAATAGGGAAAAATAGTATCAAAAGTATTAAAAGATTTTATTTTTCTTAAAGCATTTTTCATTTCCACTTTCAACATGAACACAGCCAGGGTGAGATTGCCCTTAAATACATAACTTTTTTTTTTTTACTTTTAAAAGTTATACTTGTTAAAATTTAAAAACTTACTTGCATACATGTGTATGGAATCTGTGCAGATAAGTATGCAGATGTCAGATGTGCATGTATGTAAAGAGTCCAGAATTGACTTGGGAGTCATCTTCAATCTTTCTATCTTCCTTCCTGAGATGGGGTCTCTCACCAAACATAAAGCTTACCATTTTGGTCAGACTAACTGGCTATCAAGCTCCAGGGATTCCTGTCTAAACCTCCCCAGTGCTGCTGGGTTACAAGCATGTGCTATTGTGCCTGGCCTTTTTATTGAGTAGATGTTAGGATCCAAACTTAAGATGCCAGTATTGTGTAACAAGTGCTTTACCAACATAGCCATTGTCTCAATCCAACAACTTCTGAAATTTTTTTAAAAAGTTTCAGTAACTTAAAAAAACAAAAACAAAACAAGTGCTTTACCAACATAGCCATTGTCTCAATCCAACAACTTCTGAAATTTTTTTAAAAAGTTTCAGTAACTTAAAAAAACAAAAACAAAACCACTTTATTAGGACAACTTGATCACTTCACCAACAGAAAAAATATTATAAACATGAAATGTTATATCCACACAGAACAATACTGACACATATATATGAGCAAACCTTCAGGTTCGTCTCTCCATCCAAACTGGCAGTTGTAACATGACATGAACCATCGAGTCGATCTGAGGACAGAAGCACCAAATCTGCAGGGAAAATTTCATCTTTGGCTATACGGACAATATCACCCACCTAGGAGATTAGGAGAGAAGGGATCACACATGCTTTAAAAGGCAAGGATTTGTTTTCATTAACTTTTTATGTAGTTTTTGAAATGTAGAAGACACTCAGGGGCTTGAGCATGTGAAGTAAATACTCTGCCACTGATACACACACAGAGGATTTTATTTTATATATATATATATTTAAATTAAGACTAAAACTATGACACCAAATATAATTCTACACAATTTTCCATCTACATACCCGAATGTTTTTTGATCTAGTTTTCACAAGGCCACCACTTCTAACAACATAAACAGGAGCTCCATTTACTTCATTATCTGAGTTATGGCGTAACCAGTCTTCATATCCCTGTAAATAAGCACAGAAGAAAAATTACCCTATCAGAATATTTTTAAAGATACTTTATCAAATGAGAAAACAAATACCCCCCCACAATTTCCCTGAAACATTCACTAGAATTCTATTAGATTACTTAGATGCCTACAAAAATAATGACATTTCTGACATTATTCTTACCAGAAACATTATCTCTCTGTTTCCATTACATACATGCTCCTAGTGTTCTGAGATCTTGACCTTCCTTGTTTTCCTGTGAAGGTTTCTCCTGTTACCTTTTTGAGTTTTTCCAATAATCTTAGCAATAAAATTATTCTATTTATTTCTATGTGTTCAAATAATATAAAATATGCTGGTAATTCTAAAATATCTTTTCTCCAACTCCTACTGCTTCTGTAGTCCAAAAGTGAATATTTAACTGCATTACTAATATCTCCACTTGAGGACTCATAAATATCTTTTTTTGATACTCTGACATAAAACATGTGTGTGTGTTTCCTAGTCATTTTCACCCTCACCCCTAGAAACCTTCCTCTCAACAAGCTCACTCCTGTGATGACTTTTTGTGTGTATGACCCATTCAGTTTAATTTTGGTTGCTGGCATGGGCATGTGTGTGTGTGTGTGGGTGTCGGGTGGTATACATTTATCCTTTAATCTACAAATAAATGTCACCTTCAACCCTCATCAAAGAACTTCTCTTTATAACAGAGATCACTACAGAGAACCAAAATCAATCAAAATGCAAAGTTGTAGAGCCAGAACTCAACGGATGTACAGAATACCCACACACCTAACACTCAGGAAACATTGCAGAAGAGGAGGCAGAGAGTGTAAGAGTCAGATGTTCAGGGAACTTGGTTGACACTGTGTCTGCTAAGCAATACCAGAAGCTACACCCATGAAGTCTCACCAATATGACTGCCCAAACATGAGCTAAGCAAGGAGGACACCAATAAACATGCCAAATTGCATGTGGGAAAAGTCCATGAAGTCTCAAGCCTACACAAAGAACTACAGGCAACTGTTTAAAGCTTGGAGAGGAGAGGTAGTACTCTCCAGGAAGAGCACACCCGGTTGCTCAGTGCCAAACAGTCATCTCTGAAAACACACAAACAAGTACCATTACATGGACTCAAACAGGTTATATTTAGAAACAAACAAACAAACAAACATATATAAATACACATATGCATGCAATAACAATTGATGAAAAAGAGGCCATGAATTTGAAGGACAGTTGGGAGGCATATATGTAGTAGGGTTTGGAGGGAGGAAAGGAAAGGATGAAATGTTATAATTAAAATACAATCTTTAAAAAAATGGAAGAAAAAGAAAGGAAGTAAGAAAGAAAGAGAGAGACACACACTTCCTCTCAGTATTCATTAACTCATATTTCCTTAGTAAAGTGTGGGGCTCATAAATATCTTAAGGATATTCAGAGCTGATTTTGGATACTATTGCATCCTAAAGTCCATATTGACAAATGCCATGGCTAAACATGCCAAAAGCCCAGGATGACATTTGTGACTTCTGTATTTTCCTAAAACTATTCAATCATTAAATGACTTTTATGTACAAATAATGTTTTAAGTCATACAGCATACATTCACTCAGCATTGTTGCAGGCAACAAACAGAAGCAAAACAAAACAAAAACCAACCAAACTTCAAATCTGAAGTTGATTTCTTTTCCTTTCTTAAAATATAGACCACAGAACTAATTATAATTTAAAATACAAAACTTTTTAAGCCCTGGCATGATATGACAAGGGAAAAATTCCACATCTTACATCACATGTAAAACATTATTTTATATATAAAATATTAGAAACCAATGCATAAAATTACCTTCAGGGTAAGGCCATAAAGTACAATAGGGGAACCCCCCACCCCAGAACATCACAGCTATTACTAAGGCTGTTGGTTGCTCTCCACAAACTGATGGTAAGGCCCTATTCTGAAGATAAAACTTATGGCACTGAACACAAAGATGTAGAGTTGGTATCTAACTAGAAACCTCACTCCTACTGACTAGACTTTATGGTACATGAAGATACTTTGCACACTGAGAAAGTAATCAACAATATTGTCCAGGTACAAGCCCTAAGACATACACCAGAGACCTGCCCATAAGATAAACTAGTACAACAATGGCATATTATAGGAGTAACCAATAACTTTCTGATTGGATTTAAGGCACACGCCATGAAGTGGGACGTATACCCAGCACTGCTAAAGTAGCCAAGAACCTGAGGAAAACCTAATACTATTATTCTGGTAAATGAACATAGCAATAAAATGACTCCTAATGACATACTGCTATACCTATAGATCAGTGACTTGCTCAGCCCTCATTAGAGAAGTTTCTTCTTGCAGTAAATGGGAATCAACACAAATACCCACAACTAAGTAATATGCAATAGATGAAAGACTGTGTAGCACTAAGTCCTAAATGGGTGTTTTCAGCAAAGCCCTCCTGTCAAGGCTCAGGGAGCTATGTAGAAGAGCTGGCAGAAAGCTTATAAGAGCTGGAGGTGATAAATCAAATTACTGATAGTTGTTTTTTGACAGTCTACTTTTTTGGGAGAAAACATTTTGGAAAGCACTGTAAGACATCTAAATTATATTGGTCAATTTTAAGCCACAATATGTCAATTTTAGAAAAAAGCTGAGACTTAAAATATCATTTCTGAGGCTAGGAAAAAAGTTTACTTCCCTTTATAGTCAGATAAAAGCAAAGCAGTAACAATAAATGCATTAACCTTTTAATATAAGTTCATAAATTCTAATTCATTTTGCACTTTATTGCCAGATTCATCCCAATTCATTGTTTTAGTTGAGTAGCCTGCTGAAAACCATTTCACTGAATCTCAGTGCTTACAGCAAAGAATCTTTCAGTTACCTTAAATGTTATCACCATTTCAAATATCTTAGCATTTTTCTAAACAAGCTCAAACAGATGATTTTCCTCAATAATCTATGATTTACCAGAGCAATGCTGTGGTTGATACTTTGTGATCTGACAAAGCTTGCCTGAAGATCAGAGTGTAGAGCTTGCTACTCGTTAGCCATAGAGGCCAGGCTGTGATGGCACACACCTTTAATCCCAGAGGGGTGCAGAAGTATACAGAATTCTGTGACTTCAAGGCCACACTGGGCTACACTAGACTAATCCAGTCTAAAAGAGAAACAGAGCCAGGCGATGGTGTCTCACACCTTTAATCCCAGGACTAGGGAGGTAGAAACAGGAAGGAATATGGCTGGGCAGAGAGGAATGTAAGGCAGGAGGAGCTCAGCCTGTTTGGCCTGAGGATTCATGGAAACAGGATCTTTCCCCCTTCAATCTGAGGATTTGGTAGAGGTAAGAAATCTCTCTAGTGACTGACTCCTTTACTTCTTTGATATTTCAGCATTTACCCCATTTCCGACTCCAGGTTTTTATTACTAAGACCAATTAGAATTCGTGCTACATCTGGTGCCCAATGTGGGGCACAAATTCAGGAAAAAGCCACTTGCCTGTGCTTTTGCAGCCACCGGCACAGGCCGGAGCTATACTTGGTTGGAGTCACTGCCCTGCTGGCTAGGTTTTCCTCTCTCACAGTGGGTTCTGAGCTTTCCCTAGACCCCTCTTCTTGGGCTACTGCAAAACTAGCTGCCTTGAAACCACTCATGTTTCTACTGTTCTACACAGCAGCAATCAGCCTTACATCTTCATTGTCATCAGCAGCAGATTTGGTGAGACAATTGGGAATTCTTAAAGACAGGAATTATTTAAAAGAGAGTTTTTTTTTCCCCCATGTTAAAAATGGAAACACTATTACAATGGAGAGTTAAGTCTCTGTATGATTACAAACTACATGGTTTAAAATTGGAAAAATTAAATCAATTAAATGAAGAGATAATTAACTTAATCTGCATTGAAATAATGTTAATTATCATTTTCCTTATTGTTGGTTTGATAATTATTGGTTTATTTCTTAAAAAGTTGGTTGATATGAGCACAAAGACACAGGTCTTAGAAAAACTTATTAAAAGAGATCATAGAACTATTCAGATCCAGACAGAGGAGTTTACAAGAGAACCAATTTCAGCCTTACATTATAAGGTTAGAGAGGAATAGCCTAAGGTTTTCAAACAACCAAACTTAATTTATCCAGTCACCTTATAAGAAATGACAAATGCCAAATATCTATGTCTGTCTAAGTGTTCACTGGAATTCTGTGGAAATGCTAGATTTAAGGAGATTCAAGGAAGCAATAGCCTCATATGGCATGAATTCACCTTTTGTGAAGCAGATGTTATACTAATAGTCAACTTAAAATAGAATTATTGCTCAAGAGTGGAGAGGATTGGTTATAGCAGTCTTGGAGCCTAGTCCTCAATTACGATGGAGGACCTGGTGGAAAGATGAGGCTAAAACCATTGAACAACAAAGTAGGGCTAGAGGTATTGAAATTTCCCAAGACCAACTTCTTGGAGAGAGAAATTATGCTAATGTACAAAGTTAATCTCTGTATCATGAGCACACCCTAGTTTTATGCCATCTAGCAGCTTTGAATGCTTGGGATAGAATTGAAGAGGTAGGAAAGAAAATTGAGTCATTCACTAAAGTGATATAGGGCCCAAAAGAAACCTTAGCTGATTCCTTATAAAGATTGACGTCAGCAGTAAATAGACTAATACCAAATTTAGAAGTCAGACAAATAATAATTGAATCCCTGGCTTTTGCAAATGCTAATTCACAATGCAAATGGATAATCAGGCTGTTAAAGGCAAGATCAGCACCCTTGGAGGAATAGATTAGCTATACAATCAATATTGAATCTCATGACCATGATGATGCTTGGATAAGAGAGATGATTTATTTCCAGAGGTTTGAAGAAAAAAAAGGAAATGCCAGTGTTTCAATGTCAGTAAACAAGGTCACCTAAAAAGGGATTGTAAACATACATTCCTAGAAACAGTGTTTTTTCTAAGCATAATTCAAACAGAACTCTCTCTTTTGGATAATGCAGAAGGTGTGGCAAAGGCAGACATTGGACTAATGAATGCAGATCAACAAGGGTCAGTCAAGGTAACCCTTTGCCATCAGAAAATGCTTTGAAGGGCCTCTCAAAGGTTCCCATGTCAAGTTTGGTTCCAATTTCCTGTCACTGTTGACCAGAGCAATTAAAGAACCTAATGCTTATTGTAAAAAACCATACTGCTCTGGATAATAAAACAGCTTTACAAAATAAAAGTTTAAGGAGAAACCATAAACCAAAATTGATAAAGGCCAGATTTGAACAAGATAAACCTCTTAATGAGAAAAAATTGATAGTTCATCAAACGGTGAGACCATTCAATCTAAACTAACTTACATAACTTAACAAATTCTTTTCATTTGATCAGGTGTAACTTGCCAAGAGGGAATCTCCCCCAAAATTAGGGTTGGAGAAGGGTTTTGTTTTTGTCTTTTCAAGAGAATGGAGGAATCCAGCTAAGGAATCTGAAGACCACTGGACAAATGAGACATGTGAAGAAAAAGAACAAATTATCTAAAAAAAATTTACCAAGAAAAAGAGTATATTGACCTATTAGTGTATCACATTTTCAACAGAATAAAATGTCATAAATCTTCCCAATTGTTTGTTTCTGCTATTCCCTACAGACATATAATGCAAATGATCTTTATGGAGTCACAGTCCAGTTAAAGATTAAAGCTGGCTTTGGAGTTGAAGTGTGACTCTCTCCTTCTCTAAACCCAAGCATGCTTATTAAAGGAAAATCCAAAATCTTTGTCTCAAGTCAAAAGAGCCATCTGATATGGAACATAAGAAAGACAAAAATTTAGGGACTATTTTATTGCCACTAATCTCTTAATTCTTTGGCTGTATTTTGACTGTTTAAAGCTTTTCTTAGGGTATAAATATCTCAAAATTTATAAGATTTTAACTTTTCATCACGATATTAATGGTCATATAGAGTATTAACTGATTCATCTTGTTTTCTGTACATGATTTTGAGTTTCAGTCTCTATCAGTTTTCTGCAGTGAACCATGACCATGCCTACATGCAACCTTTGAAGTCTCCAAAAGGAGGATGGGGCCCCACAACAACAATTCTACCAGGACTACAATAACAGCACTAAGCTGAAAAATACCACTTAAAGATTGGCTTGGACTACAAACTGCTCAGGACAATGTTGAGGCAGATAGTTGAGATGATCCATCCTCTCAATTCTAGCCAGGACTTGACAAGTTCTGGACTTTCCCATTATGCAGAGACAAGACAAGAAATGATACAGTTACCTCTCCCAGGACTCGACAACCCCAATTTTTCTTCCAGAGTTCTCTAAAGATGCTGTTGTCCCAAGACAGCAGAACATAAATTTAAGAACACAACACCCACATTCCCAAGAGGTAGAGTGGTGGGTTTTGGTTTTTCATTGTGTTATGGATATCTGTCATTATTTGTGGTGGTTGGTTAGATGTTGTTGCTGGTAATGGTCAGGAAAAAAAGTTGAACATAGATTCAGGGTTCTTGTTTTGAAAAGAAAAAAGGAGGTATATAGATATGATAGGATAAAAAGTAGATTTTTTAAATCTACAATGAAAAGGAAAAGGTGGATATAGAAATAGGATAAAAAGGTAGACTTCAATATTGAAGCTACTTTTAAACCAAAAAAGTAACTTATAGCCATAAATATTTTACATTGATATGGATTTTTTATATTGATATAAATTTAAGATTTTTGTTAGAACATACTGTACATATGTTTCTGATCTGGTTCAATATATTGTACCTACCTATACAGTTCATTTAACAATGTAATGCAAATTTCTAGTCCTTGAAAGTTATTATTACCAACTATCTAGGATAATAAAGAAATACAGGTTAGTAATTAGTCACCTATTACAATCAAACTTGTAATCATGTCAGGAATGTTTTAAAGATCAAACAGAGATTTATTTTATATAGACAGATCATCTTCAAATACTTAAGAGATCTACAGAATATGGCACTTTAAAATGTTTTAATAACATAGGTTCTTTTCTTTTTTTTTTTTTTTATGACATGTCTGCTCCTGACAGTAGCAATCTACTTTAGAGAAGATGATGGGTATGGAAGAAACTCCATATGGAATTTACTTTGTGAAAAAAGTTAGCCACTGGGCAAGAAAGTACCCTTGCTTCAACTGCTGACAGAATGCTGTACAAGTTGGACAAGCAGGATACATGTAAGCGGAGACTGCTCTTACATTTCCTGGCTGCCCAGACCCAAATCATCACACAGAATCCTTTTCTGACCAGGAGAGTTTCTTAAAAAGCTAAGTAGTGTGGTTAGGATTACGGCTTTGCCTTTTGACTCCATCCAGTCCAACATGGCAGAGGTATATTCACCACCAGCTCTGCAAGCCATTCTCACTGCCCCAGCTCCAGGGACACAGTGGATTTATGTTGCCGCTATTAAACAAACAGTGGGTTTATGTTGCCGCTATTAAACAAACCCATTCAAGTGCTCTATAACAGAACTTCCAGAAAGAGCCAGAGCCATTTGTGCCACCAACATGAACCAGGGAGCTGTTTCTTAAAGGAGCCATGTAGTTTTTTGCTGCTAACAGAGTCAGGAAGCCTTCTCTTAAAGGATGTGCACCTCTGCTTGCCTCTAGCAAGCAGAGCCCACCCAAAGTCATACTTAACTTTGTTCTTTTATGTCTGGAATTCCTTCCCAAGCACTCTCAGGTTTTATGTGGATGTAGTTGGCCTGATGTTGGGCACCAATTTGTAGTTGTACCAATGAGTTTCACAATAGCATGGAATGGAGTAGTATAACAAAAGGTTATTTATTTGGGTATAAACTCAAAGTAATAGTAGTGATCCGCAGTCCTCTGTGTGTGCAGAGAGCTGGAACCAAATCCAGAAGAAAAGGGGCCATGCAGATTTTTCATCGGCACTTAATTAGTACATGAGATCACGTCCAAAGTGGGCTGGTATCTTAAAGGCTATTGGCTGAAGGTGTTCCCACAACAGATACAAGAGAAAGTGACTGCCAAACTTTGCCAAGATAAGGTAGGATAGCCCTTCAGAATATCCTGCTTCACACAAAAGTCTGTCAGATATGCTAGGCCTGTAGGCCAAAGATGGATGCCCCAATGTTGCAGAGAAATTGTGACTATCCAGACAGCTAGTTGTTTCTGTCAGTGCTCACATTTTTTTGGAAGTTGCTTGTTTGCACATCTTGCTTACTCAGTTAATATTATTTCCTTCTCAGGTGTCTGAGGAAGTTGAAGACTAGATTGCTATAATTTTCCTTGTTCACAGATTCAGAAAAAACATTCACTAAAGATGTGTAAAATGTATAAGATTGAGAAACATCAAAAGATAGTTTTAGATGGTAATACAAGTTAGGTTAGAAAGCAAATTAGGTACAACCTTTTGAACTTACCAAAATAGGATATATATAGAGTATTTTCTCTAAATTTGTCAAATGTTTATGGACTAGACATTGCTGGTGAATTTATTGCCTGTATATACTATATATCATTATTATACTTATTGTATATAGTTTTTCTTATATTCGTTATAACCTTTTTTATTTTAGACAAAAAAAAGGGGAGAGAAATGTGGTGATATTTTGTCTGTGATCTAACAAATAAAGCTTGCCTGAAGATAGGAGTGTGGAGCTAGCCATAGAAGTCAGGCTGTGGTGGCACACACCTTTAATCTCAGGTAGAAGCAGACAGATCTCTGTGAGTTCAAGGCCACACTGGGCTACACTAGATTGATTCAGTCTAAAAGAGAAACAGAGCCAGGTAGTGCTGTCTCACACCATTAATCCTAGTACTTGAGAGTCACAGGTCTTTAATCCCAGCACTAGAGGAGGTGGAGAAGGAAGAAATATGTCTAGGCAGAGAGACAAATATAAGGTGGGAAGAGACAGGAGCTTAGCCCATTTAGTCTGATGATTCATGGAGACAGGATCTTTCCCACTTTGATCCTAGGATTTGGTAGAGGTAAAAAGTCCCTCTAGTGGCTGGCCCTTTTACCTTTCTGATCTTTCAGCATTTACTCCATTATCTGACTCTATGTTTTTATTATTAAGACCAATTAGAATTCAAGCTACACAATGTATCTCACAATACATGATTAGAAAAGACACAATATACAATACAGCTGGAAAAAATTAAATTTGATAAGTGGTAATAGAGCATTTTCCTTACAAACCAGATTAAAGAGAAGAGAATAAGGAAACATTTACTTGGATAATTTCTCCAAATTTTGTCCGATAGATCCATAGTGATAGATACATAAACTTGAACAATATATGAATGCACCTGTGTGTTTATTAAATGAGTAAAACTTTGAAACTCTTATTATACGAGTAAACATAGGTTTCTGAAATCTAGAAAGACCAATAGAGAGAAGAAAATGAATGAATTGTATCAGAATAAATATTCTCTTTGAACATTTGCATTTTACCCCCTTTGTCTTTACTGTCTGGCTTTTATTTAAACTTATTACTCATCTGTAGCAACCATATTAACAGAAGTGTGAAGTGTTTGCTTCCTCCCTTTAGATTATATATATTTTTAACCAATTTTGGAAAGTGAAATGTGGTCAATTATCATTACTAAACTAATTTTACAAAGATGCATCCATCAAAATGTTTTCAACTTAGTTAATGGTATCATTTTCTAGTTAAATGCAGTCCACAGTTGGCCAAATATTTATTGAGAGTTAAGAATCAAAATTACTATATTTTCCTTTGCTTTAGTAAGTATTCAACAGGATTATTCATTCATTTATTCAGCAAATGTTTATCAAAGTCCCCACACATGAATGGTTTTGGTCTATCAGTCACTGAAAACACAAGGCAGTCTCTGCCCTGGCTGTGCTAAACATCTGAACAAAAAATAACAGAACACAAGTTCATGACAAATGATATGAACAGAGAATATTTAAAAAGGAAATGGAGAAAGGTAAATAGCCAGGAACAGTCAAAGCTTAATATTTGAAAAAAATCAGGGGCTGAGTTATGCAATTATGTGGAAGAACCTTTCAAGAAAGGTCGATGACAAGTCATAAAGCTGTGTAATAGAAGCATGCTTTCTGTGTTTGATAACAAGGTGAGGAGTGTGGTCAAAGACAGAGTAGCAGTAAAAAAAAAATGCAGGAAGCAGGAACTACACTGTGTATGTCTCCATTAATGACTAAAGACACTGACATTTGAAGAGAATTCCCTCTACAACTTTAAACAGAAGGGTAGCATGATCCAATGTTAAGAGCTCAATTCAGCTACTACAAGAAACAGGGAGGTTAAGAGTAGAAGTAAAAGATTATTGAGAGAATAACACAGTGGTCTAGGAAAGGGATGCTGGTTATTTAAACTAATTAGGTACATTTAAAAAGCAGAGATAGAAGCAGTCAGAGAACTGTAGAATCATTAATAAGCTAGGGAGCAGTAGGAGCAGAATGGCTTCACAGGGGAAAACAGTTCTATGTAAGATTTTTGTGAGGTTTCAAATGGAAGTATACAAATGAGTGTGTGTGTGTGTGTGTGTTTATATGGTTCTAATAGTTTTAGGTTGTAAACTTGAGAACATCAACATAGAGACTGACCAGAAATCACCTAGTGAAAATATACAAGACAAGGCCAAAGGACAAATGTATGTTACTCTGATGAAATAAATGACACTTGTAAAACTAAGAAAATATGTAACTGAAGTGATTCAGATGTTTACTGAATAACACAAACAAATCTTAGTCTCCAATAGGAGAAAAAGAGAAATCAAATTTGGTGAGAGCTAAGGCTACTATTCTGACATACTAGTTATATGACATAATTGATAATCTATAGACACTTATCCTTTATTTTTCAACAAAAATAAAACAGTGTTGGTGGAATGGCTCAAGAGGTAAAGGCACCTGCTACTAAGCCTGATGACTTAGGCTCAGTACTTGGGATCTACATGGTGATAGGAGAAAGAATTGACTCCCATGAGTTGTCCTATGGCCTTCACCAGCAAATTATGGCGCGCGCGCGCACACACACACACACACACACACACACACACACACACACAATGTACTTAATTTTATATAAACAGATAGAGAAAAGTAAAGGTAATTAAGTAATACACTTCATCCCAGAACCGCAAATTATTTGTTAATTTTATTTCTCCATCACTCAACATGTTATCCTTAAATATTATAAAACAGAAGATTTAGGTAAGACAACATAATGAACTCTCTGTCTAGTAGAAGGAAATCATTTCTGTATCACGAGACCATGGCTAGATGTTTTTGAGAAGTGATAGCAATATCAATTTGACATTTCAAGGGATTTATTTCTTAATTAGCATGTTGATCCAATATTCTATTTTTATTTTCCTAAATCTTAATGTCAACTTATAATCTGGTTGAAATTATTTCCATTAGGATACTAGGATACACAAAAAATAATTATCAAGGAAAACCATAAAATTTAGGGAAGTTCCTGTCAAAAACAAATGTTCCATTCTATAAACTTACTTCCTTTGAACTATACTTCTTTTTAAACTTCACTAAAATCACAAAATGATTATACTAATTTACTTCTTAAATTAGCCTATATATATATATATATTTATATATTTAAGAAGTATATAGATTAGCCTACATATATAGGCTAATTTAAAAATACACACACACACATATATATGTATTTGTGTGTATGTATTTTTAGATTGATTCCTATGTCAAGACAATAATATATTTTAAATACTGCAATCATTCATGAGTCACAAGGTACCTGAAGTATAATTTTTATGTACTAAATAAATCTGATGCATTGTTGTATAAATTGTTTTCACAATAATGTTAATTTGGAGTGGGACTACTTAAGGTTTCTGAATGAATTTTGGAAGAACAAAGGCAAGAAGTATTACATACCTGTTTTATGGCAGTTACTGTTATCACAAAGAATAATGGGAGTCCACTGGTAATTGGACTGGTAGGTGTGTCAATCATAAGCTAGATTTAGAGAAAGAATGAAGAACATTACATATTTATATTACACATGATATAGCTAATATATCATACTATTGTACAATGTATATAGTTTGGTTTACAACTTTGCTCTCTTGACTACTTCACAGGTGTGGTAAAGTCTTTCAACCGTACATTCTCATATACTGCTACACTGACCTCAGTTACTCTGCTTTTTACTGTTGTTTTGGTTTTTGAGACAGGATTTTGCTATATGCATCCCTGCAAATCTGAACTACTGTTGATCCTCTTGTCTTTGATGCTCAAGTGCTCGGATATAATCATGTACCACCATGTGTAGGCACACTGCTTTAACAGTTCTTAAGATCTTCAATGTTTGCCTATGATGGGTCTTTCTTCATTTCATATTTCTTTGTACATCATACTATATGCTGAAAAGTCTGTTTGCAATTTTAACCCAAGATTTAGGATAAATGGACCCTAGAAAAGTGGAACATGGAAAATGATTTTTCCTACAAGTGATTTTGTTATACACAGATGAATCAGAAGACGAGAGCTAGGAAAATGGTGCTGCAATTATGATGTAATCACATAATGAAGTCTCTACAAGTTGCTGAAGAATACTTACAGTAATTACACAGGTTAGTAAGAACACAAATCTTATGATTTATTAATTTCCCTTGACTTTGAATTGGCTAATTGAATTTGCTCTATTCTATATACATGTTGATCTTAGCAATTTGAAAACTGCATGTGAATATAGTTAGCATAGTTTCATTTTCCCAAGAAAACCACTAGATGCTCTAGTGATATAAAATTAAAAGTTCCTTCTCCATTCGTGCAGAAAAGCATTTTAAACTAAATGTTTCCTAAAGCTTTAAAATGGTTACCTGAGTAATTTTAACTTTTCTTTTGAAATTCTAGGCTCTACTGATAGACCAGTTTAGAGCAAAAACAAACTTTTAACATTGAAGATAAATTCTAAGGTTTTATCAGAAAAATAATAACTATAAGGAAGTGATAATCACGATATTTAAAAATTGACTTACACTTGAGCTTCAATTTACATTTTGAAATATATATGTAATATATATATATATATATATACATACGAAAAGAAAAGCAAAAATATTTAGATTAAGAAGCTACTGAACAATTTATGAAAAACTTGTAATTAAGCCCAGAAAAGTACTCTTGTAAATACTTAAGAATTAAGAAAAAAAAAGAATTAAGAATAATTGATTAACTATGGTAGTAAACATCTATAATTCCAGAAGTGCAGACACAGATAGTGAGCTCATAGCCAGTCTAGGCTACATAGTAAGACTCTAAGGTACATTGTAAGCATTACAGCTCAGATGGAAAGGTATGCTGGCAGCTGAGAGCCAAGGAACCGCAAAACAAACCTCACACAAGAGATTTACTGGAAGGGCAAAAAATTATGAGAGTGGTTGTCTCTGTTCAGGAGAGTAACAGTGGAGTAGTTACTGAACAAGATACGGGCCGTACACAGTTTCCTGGGAAGGGGGTACAGCTGTCCTGTGGCCTGGACACTTGTGTGGCTTGAGGGCTTACATCTCCTTTAGAGCTGTAGGTATCCTTGGCTTCAGCTGCTATCAGAGTTGTAACACTTAGGCACACATGCAAACACACATATGGACGAATAAAAAAAAGAAATGAAGGGAGAGGGAAATATTAAAAAAATTTTAAATATAAATACAATTTATTGGGCTGAGGTTTTGCTATGTTGTTAAATTAGCATCAAACTTCTGGGTACAAGCAATCTTCATCTGCCTCAGACTCTTGAGTATCTGTGACTGTAGACTCATGCCATATCTGATTAAAATAAAATTTAAATAAACACACATACACACAATCTTGTATGATGACAATTCCACAGGCAGACATGTGCAAATGACGCACTACATGGCAACAGCCAAAACATGTATACTCCAAGGCAGGTGTCTGAAAATCACAAGTAACATTCCTTGACTAGGTTACAGTTTTCAGTACTATGGCACACTAGTAAAGAAACAAAATGAAACTGATCCTAAGATTTATAGCATATGTTTTAGAAATCTAGATTTGATTTAGATAATTTATTAGTGAATACAATGGTGAAGTTACAGGATAAAAATAAATCCCACAGTCAAACAACTAAGAATACAATGTATTTTTCCCTATTGTAAAATATATGCTTAGGCAGTGAGTTTATAAGTAATCCACTGAGTGATAAAACTTACCTGAACCAAAAATATAATAAGAAAATAAAAGTTTGCCACTCTTCTGAATTGTTCAAATAAATTTTTTGGAACAAAATTCCATACAGTATACTAGGGAAAAAAGAAAAGAGAAATCAATAAAAAAAATATTCAAAAACAGTATGTACTACATAGATGCAATTATAAGAAAAGTATAATTGGATTTACAAATCTCTTAGGCAAATTAATGTAACTTGATGCTACAAAAACTATCTGGTTTCTATAATTTAAGACTTTTATGCTACTTTCTTTCACCCCTTTTTATTTATTGGCAATTTTAGTATACTTTTAAAAATGAGATATGAAACCCTTTAATTTTGCATCCAGTTTTTGATTTGTTTTGTTTTGTTTGTCGAGACAGGGTTTCTCTGTAGCTTTTAGAACCTATCCTGGAATTGGCTCTGTGAACCAGGATGGCCTTGAACTCATAGAGATCTGCCTGCCTCTGCTTCCTGAGGGCTAGGTTTAAAGGCCTGTGCCACCACTGCCTGGCTAGTTGCTGGTTTTTTTTAGAAACTAGAGATAATGTCATAACACTTTAACAATACATTTTGGATTTGGTTACATAAAAGTGAAGTAAAAAAGATGAAGAAGCATTGGCAGAAATGCTAACAAAACTAAAAGCATTTTATTTTACTATCAGTGTCAGAACCAAATGAAATGGCCTAGTCAATTATTCTCTTTTTACATGAAATATAGAAAAATGACCTAGAATGTGAAATAATTAGACAAGCTGGTGTAGGAGGTTCTTCTATCTATGTGTTGCTTTCATTGGTTAATTAATTAAAAAAAACTGCTTGGCCTGATATGGCAGAACATAGGTAGGCAGGGTAGACATAACTGAATTCTGGGAGGAAGAAAGCAGGGTCAGAGATTGCCGCCATGGAGCCAGCCACCAGGTCAGACATGCTGAATTTTACCCAGTAAGCCACGACCTCATGGTAAAATACAGATTATTAGAAATGGGTTGAATCAAGATGTTAGAGTTAGCCAATAAGAGGCTAGAGCTAATGGCTAGGCAGTGATTTAAATGAATAGTTTTCTGTGTGGTTATTTTGGGGGGTAAGCTAGCCGGGCAGCAGGACACGGCCCACTCCTTCCTACAACAACAAGCAATCAATGGGATAAACACCAAAACAATTTATGAAGGATGC
Organism: Microtus pennsylvanicus; assembly: GCF_037038515.1. NCBI lineage: Eukaryota > Metazoa > Chordata > Mammalia > Rodentia > Cricetidae > Microtus > Microtus pennsylvanicus. The sequence goes on from NC_134594.1 coordinate 7,730,548, forward strand.
AAAACTGCCACAAAGTCCTAAGAGCAAGACAGCTGAGTATAATGGTCAAAAGCAAAGATGGATGAGAGTAAAAATCCTGTGACTCAAAGTTGTAACATTTGTTGGCTAAGCTTAGACTTAATCTCTGTTCTAAGTATCCTCCTGTGTCTGACTCCCCAGCACTGGGATTGCAAGTGCAACTCAACTCTACTTTATGTGGGTGCTACAGATCCAAACTCAGGGTTCTCAAACTTTTGGCAAGTCCATTACTGATTGAGTAAAGTCCAGGCATAATTTAAGTCCTGATCAATCAGGCTCTTCTGGTTAATCCCAGCTGGAGTAAAAAGCAACTGTTCTATAGGGGTCAGAGTGTCTCCACAGAAATTTCTTGATCACCTTATTGAATGTACAAAACTTTCTAAGAATTAAGTTGGCAATGCCCTGTGTTTTCAAATATCTACGTAGACTATGATACTAACAATATTTTTCCTCCTATAACTTTAAAGTAAACAATGATATAAATTGGCAGTGCAAATGGTTTCAAGATAGTTCCTTTAAAGGGAATGGACAGAAGGTTACACAGTTAAGAGTGTGTATACTGCTCTGAGAACTTAATTCTCAGCACCAAAGTCAGGTGGTTCACAGTTGCCTGTAAATCCAGCTCTAAGAGCTGAAGCCTCTGGTCTCCACAGGCACTTGCACTCATATGCCTATATTCACACAGAGACATACACAAATAACAATAATAAATTATTTTAAAATTTTATGTAGAAGAGTCTTTTATATATGTGTGGACAACCATATGTGCCCGGTACGCGCAGAGTGCAGAAGGCATCAGGTCCCCTAGCACTGGATTACAGATGGTTGAAAGCTGTCATGTGGATGCTGGAACTATGGCCACTGAATTAAGATATATCATTATCCAAGCTGGGCATAGAGGCACATACCTTTAGGCCAGCAGTTCTCAACCTGTGGTTTACAACCTCTTTGGGGTCAACTGACCCTTTCACAGGGGTCTCATATAAGATAGCCTTCATATTAGATATCTACATTATGATTCATAACAGTAGCAAATTATAGTTACGAAGTAGCAAGAAAGTAATTTTATGGTTGGGGGTCACCACAACATGAAAAACTGTATTAAAGAGTTGCTTGCAGCACTAGGAAGGTTGAGAACCACTGCTTCCCAGCTCTCGGAGGTAGGCACATTTCTGTGAGTTCAAGGCCAGTCTGGTCTACACAGTGAAATCCAGGACAAACAGGACTACATATTGACACCCTGCCCAAAAAAAAAAGCAAACAAATAAGATTTATCATTATACATCTCCAACATATCAGATACACTAAGATGCTTAAAAGTAAAATAAAAAGATTAAGAGTTAAATATCAACAGTTGTAGTCAAAGATGAAATACATAAATGAATATATAACACAAAAGAAAAAGCAGCAAAGGTCCTTGTGGATTTGTAGAAAGTGTCTCAGAGAACAATACAGGACTCAAAACAAGAAGTATATCATGCCAGCCTCACTGAAGCTTGAGAGAACAGTGTCACCAAACATCTACACTTTTAACTGACACAAACTCAACATTTTTAAAGACAAATCTACACCCTTTTGTCGTTAGATTTTTGTATTTTAAAAGCCACAATAAAGCAAGAAATCCAGCCAAGCTTCAATGGTAAAAGAGTTCACTGAACTGAGACAGCCAGCAATACATTACGAGGTTCCAGAAACAATTGAGACACAACAGTAGGGAAGCAATATAAGGAGACGTTGACTTATGCTAAAATGTTTTAAAGAGAGTGCTTATTTAAACACACTTCTGAAACTTTGGTTAAAAACATCAAACCTAAATGGCTGCAAAAGAAAACAGCCATATAAAAAAAGCACTTATTTAATCACAGCATTTTTGGGACTCTCAGTTTCCAACAGCACCTAAAATGTTTTATGTGGACCTGTGAAGTCCTAGCAGATGAGAATTTTAAATATTAGAATTTAACAGAACTCAGAGGATCTGATCTGAAAGCCTCCTCCTTGAAGACTAGCTTCCATAGTATTGGAAGGTGCTATACAAGCTGCCAACAGAGGGAAGCAACCAGTAATCCCACCCAGCTGAGATGCCCATTAGTCACAACAATGACCCACATCATAATACTCCTAAAAGTTTATCTTTATCAGTGGTAAATCCATATTTATATCTATATCAGTTGCAATCATATTTTATCAGTAACCAACATCTCTCTAGTTGGACATAAGACCCACTCAATTGGAGAGAAGTCATGTCTGGTACTGAAAACCTACCCAGGGTTAGAGAGGTCATGGATCTTAGAGGAGAACACGATACTACCACTTCTCTAAACCAACATAATTCCTAACTGTACCCTAAATTCTTTTCTTTGTTTCCACGAATAAGTGTAGCTCTCGCCCACCATCAAGGAAGCTTCTCCTTGCAATAGACAGAGATCACTGCAAAAAGCCACAGTTAGTCAAACTGCAGAAAGCTGATTATGGGGTTCCCGGTTCCAATGGATATATCTATAACACAGTTCCTGAACCTAAGACTCAGAAAATAGCATAGAATGGGGGGTAAAAAGGCTGTAAGAGCCAAAGAACCAGGAAATCGGTTGTGAGACTGTGACAGGGAAATATGACCCAAAATACCTCAACAGTATAGATACTTAAACAAGACCAGAACAAAGCCGGGGGTGGTGGCACACGCCTTTAATCCCAGCACTCGGGAAGCAGAGGCAGGCAGATCTCTGTGAGTTCGAGGCCAGCCTGGTCTACAAGAGCTAGTTCCAGGGCAGGCTCCAAAGCTACAGAGAAACCCTGTCTCAAAAAAAAAAAAGAGAACCACCAACAAACATGCTAACACACAAGGAGGAAATCTCAGTGGGCTTTTCACCTAGACAAAGGCAGGTAGCTGAGAAAAGCTAAGAGCAGTAGAACTAGTCTTCCCCAGGGGTCAGTCATAAAGTCACAAACATACAAGCAACATTAAATGGACTCAACAGGTTGTACTTATACATGTAAAAGTAACAAAGAAAAATGGGTTATAAATTTGAGACAGAGTGACAGCTGGGAGTGGGACGTTAGAGGAGTTGTGGAGGGGAATGGGAAGAGGGAAATGACTAAAATTAAATTTTAAACATAGAAATTAGACTTAAAAATTAGGCTATTTTAAAACCTATAAAATGTTCAAAATATAGATGAGAATGGGAACACCGCACAAATGATCTACTATGTTAGCATCATCGTATACACAGACTTAATGTGACAGCAGAAAGAAAAGGACAGAGAAGAGGGACTGTTGAGCTAAGGTAACATCCAAGAAAAGATGAAATCAGTGTTTGAGGAAAAGCATTAGCATTGTAGAATATTATTTTAAGATGTGCTACATTTGTTTTTGCTGGGGAACATTTGTTTAATGACGAAAAGATGCACTGCATTCTTTTATGTTGCTTTGTTTAACTCTGTGAAGTTGTTATTTTGCCTGTCTAAAGCACCTTATGGTCTAATCAAGAGCTGGATGGCCAATAGTGAGGCAGGAGAAAGGAGAGGCGGGGCTAGTAGGCAGGTAGAATAAACAGAAGGAAAAATCTGGGAGAAGGGAGATCAAGGAATGAGAAAAGGAGGAAAGGCGGATTCCAGAGCCAGCTATGGAGTAAGAGCGAAAGGAAGAATGCAGAAGTAAGAGAAGGATAAGAAAGTCCAGAGGCAAAAGGTAGTCAGGATAAATTAAGTTAAGAAAAGCTGACAAAAAACAATTCAAGCTAAGGCTGGGCATTCATAACTAAGAATAAGCCTCTGTGAGTGATTTATTTGAGTGCTGGATGGTGCCCCCCCCATAAAAGCCAAAAGAGTAAAACACCACAGAACAATGACAGGTAAGCATTCTAACAAATGAACTACGAATATATTCCCAGATCCACATCTACAGTGTTATAATAAAATTGTTTATCCTTACCTTAGATGAAATGATCCGGTTATCTATAAATCTCTGAGGTGTGTAAAGGCCATCCTGAGGAAATCTGTTGGCTATGTAAATAGTTCTTGTGTCACTTTGATGTGGTGGGTCAAAACCCTAAGACCAAACAACAGAAAAAGAATACTAGTCAACAGGCCGGTTGGTATAATATTTTACTATTGGTTTAAATAACTGATCAGATTATACATATTATTGGCTGTAAACTGCACGTCAGCTGAATCCCCTTAAGTACTACAGTTAAGTCACCAGTGCTTTTCTTCAAAGGTGAACAGGCACATTACCTTCAGAAATAAATGAACTAAGTCATGCCTTCAGTAAGGAAAAACAGTTTAGACTCTCAAATATGCTACAAGAAAAAAATCAGATATGAGAGCTATGGAAGCTTTCTTTACTGCATTCCTTGCTTTTCATTCCTGTGAGTACCTTGCTTTCTGCTGTGACAGATTCTTACTGACAGAAAGAGAAATATGTCTAGCTTATTTGACTACCATGCCTGATAGCCTGATAGATTATTTTTAGCCTCTTCTATACCCAGAGATCAACTTAGTTTCAAAAAGTTTTACTCTCAAAAGACTACGATTCATGTGATGGATTATGCCACCCAACTTTTTCTTTATACTAGTTAACAGGTAGGATTTCCTGAAATATAGATAGAAATATGTTTATAATATTTCTTGAGGAACAGATACTCTGCCTTTAAATTCAGAAGACTATCTGTGTTGGTTTGTGTTTTGTTGACTTGGCACAAGCTAGAGATAACTGGGAGGAGGGAAACTCATCTAACAAAATGCCTCCATCAGACTGACCTGTAGGTAAGTCTATGGGTTATTTTCTGGATAAATTATTGATGTCCCAGTGTGAGAGAGAGATTGAGAGCAAGCCACAGGGGGAGTAAGCCAGTAAGTATCACACGTTCCTCCAAGGCCTCTGACTCAGTTCCTGCCACGAGCTTCCTGCCATGACTTCCCTTCATAAACGATGGGCTATATACGTTAAGATAAAGTAAGCTCTTTTCTTGCCAAGTTGCTTTTGGTCATGGTGTTTATCACAGCAATAAAAAGCAATTAGCATACCATCCCTGCAAACACAGTAGTAAAATAATCTTAGCAGAGGGTCTTAGTTACTTATCTATAGTTTTGGTAAGACAGTGTGGCCAAGGAAGGTAATTTTCAAAAGAAAGTATTTCATTTGGAGCTTGTTGAGAGGGTCAGAGCCCATGATGGCAGAGCAAAAGCAGGGTGGCAGAAAGCTGAGAGCTCACGTCTTGTCTGCAGGTCAGGAGCAGAAAGAGAGAGAGTGCTAACTGGGAATGAAGTGTGCATTTTAAACTTCGAAGCCAGGCCCCCAGTGACACACCTGCTCTAGGCCACACCTCCTACAAACAGTCCCACCAACTGGGGACCAAACGTTAATTAACATTGGCAATGAACTAGTGTATCAACTCCCTTTAAATCTGCATTAAAGAACTTAAAGTTTAGGGGGGCAGGAGTCACCTGAGACCATTGGAAAACATAGATTTTTGCATTATGTTACATAACAGTAGCAAAATTGCAGTTATGAAGTAGCAGTGAAAATAATTTTATGGCTAGTGGTCACCACAGCATGAGGAATGCAACATTAGGAAGTGGTTCTGGGACATCCAGGGCTACATGGAGAAACTGTCTCAAAAAAAAAAAAACAGAACATAAATAACTCAAATAATACTCAAATAACTATAGGCATAGCTAGAAAAGAAAAACCATCATCTATAGCTATAAATATTTATTAAAAGTCTTTGAAATTCATTTGATTTTTACTTTGTGTACTCCCATAGGGGAGGGTGTCAGCAAGCCATGGTATGCACACGGAGGTCAGCAGACATGGGGGGGCTTTATCAAGGAAGAAAAAATACAGTATTATAAAAGGAGAAAGGGGAAGGGGGAAATGGAACAGGAAAGATGAAATGGCTTGAGGGACGGAAAGACAGGGTAGAAGAGGGAATATAGGGAGAAATAACTGACCCGGAAGAACTTTTGAAAAAGTCACATAGAAACCTATCATTGTGGAAGCTTCTAGTTTAAACTGAGTGACTCTATAGTGACTGAACAATAATCAGATCGCATCCATTACTAAGTGAAGCTCCTAGTACTAGGAATGAGTTACCTTTCTGAGTTGTCAACCACCTCCTGCAATTACAGGCTATTGCCAATGCTATTTGTTACTCCCAGGAACTTGACAGTAAAACCTACTGCTGAAAATACCATAAACTTGAGTTATAAAACATGTATATGTTCAGCTGGCACTCAACTGGCAACGTATCTCTACTGACGAGAGTTCATAGTGCTGCACACTACCAGAAGAGAAAAGTAATCAACAGTCCCATCCAGCTATGAACACTGAGAACTACAGTCACAACCTGCATGGCAAGATATGCCCACTGGCGCAACAGTACTGTGACTGTTCTGGGAGTAACCTACTGAATTAGCTTTAAAGCCTGCTCCATGAGATATGAGACACTCTTAGTGAGGCCAAGAACCTGTGGCTTGATAGATCATGAGCCCGAGGGGAAAACCCACTACTAACCTGCTAAATGGACATGCCAATAAATGACTCTTAATGACTTGTAGCCATCTCCATGAATCCCTGTCCTCCCACCCCCCAACTGAGAGGCTTCTTCTTGCAATATACAGCAATTAGCACAGAGACCCAAAAGTGGTCAACATGTAGAGAACAAAAGACTTCAGAGTGCTCAGCCCTGACTGGATGTCTGTATAAAACCTTTCTCCTCAAGGTTCAAGGATCTAAGTATAAGAGGTTGGACAGATTTTAAGAGCCAGAGGTGTTAGATGACTTCAAATAAACTTTTCCAGATACAACAAGGCAGATATACATACAAATTCATAGCAACTGTGAAAATATAAATACAAGACCTGCATGAGATTAAGCTAGAGAAAACAGAATCTCAGTATGGAGGCGGTGAGTTAGATGTGAATTTACACCCTTCCCTAAAGAGCCATCTGCATTTGATTGTTGCCAAGGGAGGGGAAAATAGGTTTGCTTCCATGGTGTGACACCTGGTGTACTGGCCTTGCTCTGGGGAAGGCCTTTAAACCCAGGAGCAGTCAGCCAACACAAATTGGCCTCACCCATTTCTTCAGAGGGAGAAAAAGAAAAGGAAGGAGAGAAAGAGAGAGCAAAGGGGGAGAGGATGAGGGAAGAGGGAGGAAAGGGAGGATCTGGGAGGAGTTAAGGGAATGAATTTGAGCAAAATATATTATATGAAATTCTCGGGGGCTGGAGAGATGGCTCAGTGGTTAAGGGCACTGACTGCTCTTCCAGAGGTCCTGAGTTCAATTCCCAGCAACCACATGGTGGCTCACAACCATCTGTAATGAGATCTGGTGCCCTCCTCTGGCGTGTGGGCATATATGGAGGCAGAATGTTGTATACATAATAAATAAATAAATCTTTAAAAAAAAAGAAATTCTCCAAGAATTAATAAAAAAAACTTTATTAGAAAAAGAAAGTATATGGGGAGTAAGAAGTAATCTGGAGAACAGGCTAGGACACAGATGAAAAGAAGGTAAGCAGAGCCCTGGGGAGGCTGCAAACAGAGGTATTACAGGCAGGACTAACATGTGAGATCTCTCTGGCTGGCTACTAACTGACAAACAGACCACAGGGCCACGGGGAAGCACTATAGCAATCAAGAAAAGAGGCCTAAGCCTGGTGTGTGTGTGTGGGGGGGTGCGGGGCTGGCAGGGAGAGCAGAGAAAGAAGCAAGACTGCTTTAGCCTGGGGGGAAGAGGGAGGGGAGAGAATGGGTTTGGTTCATCCTTTTTAGAAAGGAAGACAAAAGCATGACTTGCTCCCTCGAAAATTAGAAGTGCACATATTCTTTTCATATTTCATATCACAGGCAAAGCATTTTAAGTGACAAGTAAAAACTACACAAGTTCAGGATATACAATATGATATGCTGAAGCAAGATGTTTTTAAAATTCATTTGATCTCTATAATTTCTTCTCCTTAGACACTAGCACAAGAAAAAGGCAGTATACTTTAAAAAACTGCTTTCTAAAATTTGAGACTAGAAGGAAAGAGAGGAAAATGGAAATACATAGAATATTACAGTAGTCATATACTTAAGATTTCTTTTCTTTGGAGATAGAAACATAATTATGGATAATAATGTCTAAGGTTTGATTTAAAATTAGTCAGTAAGTAGAGACAGTATGCGAGGGGACCCAGTAACACTGGCTCGAGCTAATAATTACCAAGTTGGTTAAAGGATAAATGGGGTCTCATATGTCATTTTCTGTATTTTTATATATACTTGAAATTTTTCCTAATACAGACCATAAGTAGCATATCATGAATGCCTGCTTCACATAAGCATTAACTGCATACGCACCGCATGCATACATATAATGTGTTTTGTTCATAACCTTCGTAAAATATCGGAGAATGACTGAGTTAATGTATTATGAACATTAGCCTATTTATTCCTTTCTTGGTGGTATTTTACTTCCAAACGAAATATGGAAATTTGGCATATGATGTAAATTTTCCTAAAGAGAAATTACAGTTTAGGATTTTCTGCACAGGTTAACTCAGACAGAATGTAGTACTACTGTGGTCCATATGTAGACTCAATCAACTGAGAACTTAAACTGGGCACGGTGATACGTGACTGTAATCCCAGGATTTGGGAGGTTGACAGGGAAGAGAATTCAATCTGTCTGCCTCAGCCTCCCAAACTCTGAAATGATAGACATACCACACCTACGTTAGACTTTGTTCTTGCTGCTGTGCTGTTCCCTAAATAATTCACTATGACATTTGTGCTGCACTTCCACTGAGACTATAGAAATAACTTTAAGTGAGCTAGTCAGCATTAAAAAACAACAGCATCCTAAATGTCTCACACAGCCATTTTCAAGTGATAAGAAGCCAGCAAAAGAAACATGTAGGACTTATTCACAACACTGGGGAAAGCTTACTTGATCCATTATAATCATATATACAGAAGAATTAAAAGTAAACATACACTTACAATCCCCAAACTAAAGTAAAAATAAGCCATAATATCTCCCACACATTTCTTATACTGAATTTGATAAAGAGATTCCAGGGGAAAAAGCAAAGCAAAGAACAGCATCTACTCTGTACATGAACTCATTTTTTAAAAGTTTTGCATTTTGAAAAATAAGGTATTCCTTATTTAGATAATTCTGGAAACAAACTAAAGAACAAACACATGAATAAAATCAAGAAGTCCTTAGAACTGAAAATTTTCTTAAATTTATTTATAAGAGAGGCTACAGTTACCGCAATGTAATAAAACAGAAATACCCAAATATGTTATTTCCTTAGCTTTCATATTTAAAGGCTAATAAAAGTAAACATGTAACAATTTAATAAAATATATTTTCATATTTATATATCTCAACATAATTTCAATTAAAATTATTATGTGATATTTAATCCTAATTTCCTCAACAAATTAGGTTTTCAAAGGCCATTATGTACTTACAAACACACATCACAAGTCATATTTTTTAAGTCTTTCATAGTCACACGTGAATACTAGTATGGACTACATGAACCTAAAAGGCATTTAATGACAATAATGGCCCTCACCAGGCTCTGATGTGAGGTCCCTGAATGAGCCTGGGAATACTTAGACACCTTGAACACTTCACCTTGACCAAAAGAAAACCTTCAGTCTTACGAACATACTTTCATAATTACTACATTCAGGAGATCGAACAGGAAGGCCATGAGTTAAGACCAGCCTAGGATATTGTAGTGGTATTTCATTTGTATTTTAATAAATTAAAGCTTGCCTGAAGATTAGAGAGTAAAACAGCCCCCACTGGTCAGCTTTACAGACCAGGCAGTGGAGACACACATCTTTAATCCCAGTAGCCCTACTAATTTGCCACAGAAACTGGGCGGTGCATGTCTTTAATCCCAGCGTTGCACACCTTTAATTCCAGCCCTAGAGAGGAAGCCAGCTCACAGACTCAAGTCTCATGCAGGATCGCCATTTTTGGACTGAAGTTGAGGTAAGAGCCAGTGGCTGGCTGCTTTGTTTTCCTGGTCGTCAGGTTAAACCACAATTTCTGTCTCTGAATTTTTATTAATCGTACTTCATTTGGCAATCAACTTTTGGGATGCACATTTATAAAAAAGCAGTTTGCCTGGAGGCTTTTTAGCCATAGGCACAGGCCAGAGCCTAACACAAACCTAGTCACCCAAATTCAGAAGAAAAACCAGCACTCCCAGATCTCCTCTGCCCCGGCTTAGCTTCCATGTAAAGATAGAAAATACACAGAGAATCTGGACACTATATGTCATTGTGATGTCTTTGAATTGCTTGACTGCTGAGGAAGGAGCAACAGCTGCTGAAAGTCATTTGATTATAATGTTGTTGGATTAATCCAACCTATATATTTTGAAAATGCCTTGACTTCAAAATTTAAGTCAAAAGGTATGTTACTTTGGAGAAGAGATTTTGATTTTGTTTCCAAAGGAAGTAAGAGGCTATGGATTCATTTTGGGTTAAGAAAAATAAGGTTTGATCAAGGAAGACCTCCTAAAAAATCTCCAACAGAAGCGGATGGCTCAGATGAGCCAACATTTTAGAGCACCTCTGTTGCAGTTTCCTCTGAGATTTTTGTTTGTTTTTTAAGACAGGGTTTCTCTGTAGCACTGGTACTTGTCCTGGAATTAGCTCTTGTATATCAAGCTGGCCTTGAACTCACAGAGATCCACCTGCCTCTACCTCCCAAATTCTGGGATTAAAGGCGTGTGCCACCACCATCCCGCTTCCTCTGAGTTCTCTCTCTTTTTTAAAACAAACAAACAAACAAAAAACTTTCTCATCAGAGGTTAGATAGTTCAATAGCCCAAGAGACCTAGGATAGAAACCAAACATGACCACGACCAAAAAATAAAATAAAATAAAATAAAGCCAATGAAATGATTCCTAATGATACTTCTGGGTTGAAGCTTGGCATAATTCTTTATCAGAGAGGCTTCATTCAGCAACTGATGGGAACAGATGCAGAGATCCACGGTCAAACATTAGGCAGAGCTTGGGGCATCCTGCAGAAGAGGTGGAGGAAGAATTGTAGGAGCCAGAGGTGTCAAGGACACAAGAAAACCCAGAGAATCAACTAACCTGGGCTCATAGAGACTGAACTGACAATCAGGGAGCCTGTAGAGGTCTGACCTAGGCCCTCTGTGTATATGTTATGGTTATGTAGCTTGGTGTTCTTGTGGGTCCCCTAACAGTGGGAACAGGTAAATGCTGTCTCTGACTCTTTTGCCTGCTTTGGGGACCCTTTCCCTCCTGCTGGGTTGTGTCATCCAGCCTTAATATGAAGGATGTTCCTAGTCTTCTGACAACTTGAAATGCCATGTTTGGTTGATATTCCCGGGAGGCCTGTCCTTTTAGGAAGGGAAATGGAGGAGTGGATTTAGGGGAAAAGAGAGGCTGGGGGATGTAATCAGGGCTTTTTCTTTTAGGCCACCAATCAGCTACCAAATCATAACATGGAGACTTATTAGTAGTTCTGAATGCTCAGCCTAGCTTAGCCTTTTATGGTTAGCTCTTTTAACTTAAATTAACCTGTTTTTCTTTATCTACCTTTTGCCTCAGAGCTTCTTTCTTTTCTTTCCTTCTTACTTTCACTGCATCTCCCTTCTGGCTGGCTAACAGCTGCCTAGCTTCTGGCCTCAGGCATCTTCCTCATTCTCCACCTCCTGTGGGATTCCCCTCTGTATGCTATGAATATGTTTTATTACCACTGGTTATTAAAGAAGCTGCTTAATGGCTTAATTCCAAACAGATAGAGAGAAAAAGTAGGCAGCGTCAGGGAGAAGCCTTGTAGCTGCCAAAGGAGAAAGACACCAACCAGAACCTTACTGGTAGGCTATAGCCTCATGATGATTCACAGATTAATAGAAATAGGTTAATTTAAGATGTATGAGTTAACTAGAAATATGTTTAAGCTATTGGCCAAACAGTGTTGTAATTAATATAGTTTCTGTGTTATTATTCGGGTCTGGGTGGCTGAGAACAAATGAGCAGTCTCTGCCTACATCCTCCTATTTATTCTTTCTGCCTACCAGCCCCACCTATCCTTTCTCTGCCTAGTTATTGGCTGTTCACCTCTGTATTAGACCAATCAGGTGCCTTAAGCAGGCAAGGTGAAACAAATGCAACACATCTTTACATAATTAAACAAATGCAACATAAACAAAAGTAACACACTTTTACACAGTTAAAGTAATATTTTGCAGCATAAACAAATCTTTGCCCAGTTAAAATAATATTTCACAACAGGGGGAAGGACTGGGAGGAGAGAAAGGAGGGGAAACAACTGTAGTCAGGATGTAACATATGAGAATAAACAATAACAAATAAAAAAACCTTTATTAAAAAATTAAAAAAATAAAGATACAGACTTAATGTGCTCCATAGAAACCAAAGTTACTTTTGATGTCATATATAGTGGTACTAGTAAAAATAAAACATGAGCAATGGATACAAGCCACATATGTTACTTTTAAACTTAAGATAGCCACATTTTAAAAATAAACAATTTTTTATTATATTTATAGTTGGGGAGTGGGTACATGTTACCACACAAATGTAAAAGTAAGAGGACAAACTTTCAGGAGACAATTCTCCTTCTACCAAGTGAGTCCCAGAGTTTATCAAACTGAGCACATCAGGCTTGGTGGCAAGTATCTTTTCCTGCTAAGTCATCTGACTATCACAGAAATAGATATAATTGAGATATGTCACATTTTTTCTGTCCTTATAAACCATTATGTTTTATATTTAAAATTTCAACCAAACCACATTTCAAGTATATTAGATAGAATTATTATGCAGGATAAACCTTTTTTTTTTCAATTTTATTCAATTAAAGAACATTTGGCCATTAGGTATAGTGCAGGGAAAGTTAACAGAGGGAAGCTTAATTGTGTTTACAGGCAAAAGGAAAAGAGAAAGGACACATACTCTTATAATAACTGACCGGGACTATAAAGAATTATGAAGAAAAGCAGTATCAAAACCACAAGGGAACTGGTAAACTTGGAAAAAGAGGGCTTCACTTTCTCTGACAGCAGAAAGAAAGGAAGAATTAAGCACAGATACAAGCAAGTGTGGAGAAACACTAGATAATAAAATCGAGGGAGCTTTGGCTAAGAGCTTGCCAATGTTCTCAGTGAAGCCGAAGACAATAACCAGTACAATTCTGAAGGGGCCTTTACGAACAATTTAAGAACTCCACCCTACCCCAGCTCACAATTCTCCTTCCTCCACCTCCAGATGCTGGGATTACAGCCTCCATCACCAGGTACAGAAACACCTGCCTGCAGGTTGTGCTTGTGTATAGTCACAGTCATTTTCTGTATTCTGGGTCAGTGAGACTTAAGTTTTGTCACTATATTGCGAAATACAGAAATAATATTATTTTCTCCTCTATTCATAAAACACACTCCGCACTAAGCCTACACTCAGCATAGGGTGCTGAGAGTGTCATGAGTAGAAGCCTCATCATGGCTTCCACATCCATCGCCAGGTTTAGCATATACCTCCACAGCAGCTCTGTGAAAACATGAGCTATGTTGTCCTATAAAGAACCCTTATACTATCTATTTCCTGACAAGGACTTTTGTTTAAAAGTAGAAATCAGCATTGTATGCATAAATATGCTATTGAAAACATTCTTCTCAGCCAGGCAGTGGTGGTGCATGCCTTTAATCCCAGCACTTGGGAGGCAGAGGCAGGAGGATCTTTGTGAGTTCAACGCCAGCCTGGTCTATAGAGTGAGTTTCAGGACAGTCAGGGCTACACAGAGAAACCCTGTCTTGAAAAACCAAAAAAAGAAAAAAAAAAAAAGAAAACATTCTCTGACATAAATTTAAAATTTTAAAGACTGCATGTGGTCAACAGCTACCACTAGCATGCGTAAAGTGGTTTGACTGCCAGTACTGGCAAGATAATAGTTACTAACAATGATAATAATAATATACCAGGCACCTAAAGGTCCTATGTTATTATAACTGAGATGCTGTTAATAATATAATAGTTATTGAAAATGTTATTGAAAAAGGATATACTATGAACACAAAATATACCATAAATATGTAATAACACAATAACTTTTAGCATAAATAATTTGAAAATTGGTGTGAAATATTAATATGAAATTCACTATTTTCATTAAGGGAAAATACCAGATTTTGTCATGATTTTTCATCATGTCAGGCAGAAAAATATTTTATAGAGGTAAGAAGTCAATCATTTTTCAATTGCAAATAAGTAAGTAGAACATAGAATTGTCTCTGTAATAAAATGACAGAAAGGTAAGTGAGATGTCTCAGGAGGCAAACGAGAGCGCCACCAAGCCTGAGGACCTGAGTTGTACTCCTGGGACCCACAGGTTAGGAAAGAAATGACTCCCACAAGTTGTCCCGACTTACTTATTTACACACACACACACACACACACACACACACACACAATAAGCAGTAATAATAAATTTAAAAACAAAACTATCCTTTTTTGGTTCAAGTATTAGTTGAAGTCAGGATTCATATAGTGTTCTGTAAATGCAAAACAATCTGTTCTTCTGATTTATCGATTTCCTCAAATTTTTCCATTTATTAAGTTTACAATTAACCTCCTGCTTGTGACTCAACCCAGTGAGCACTTATTAGAATAATCTAGACTTTTTGAACTGAATTATGGGTGTAGCAACTAGAATGGCCATTTATTACTGAGTCGGTGTAAAATATTTTCACTACTCTGTACACACTGTCCTTAATTTGCCATTTAAGTAATTACACAAACTCAGCCTGCAATGCAAAGTCCTGCTTTGGCACAGGTCTTGAAGACCTGACTGTCTTCAAAGAAAAACCAAAGACAGGCAGCTAAATATCAGAGATAGCGTTTTTTTGTTTTAATCCAGGGCAACTTGTTCAACTTGTTTTGTTCTTCAGTCCAGTAAGACAGCTGATTTGTAAATGATCACAGAGCTTCTGGTTCTTCCTTCAGCTGTGAACATTTAAAGGCATATTCCCCAACATTACCAGATTTCTGTCGAGCTAACACAAGTACCTCACCCTGAGACACTCTGTCTTATCATACTGGGAAATACTTGAAGAGACCCACTTAAAAATGATCTTCCTGCCACACAAAACATCAGACAAACTGTGTTAAGCCAGGCGTTCACACGAAGTCTGGGAAATCAAAAGGCACGTGGATTTGGAATAATTATCTTCCGTACTGTACTTCCGGCTTACCGAAAGGAAATCAAGGCAGCCAACAGAGTGGATCAAATGACATCATTAGTTTGGATTCCCAATAAAGCTGGAATACTTCAATTTGCAACAGTTGCTAAAAATAAAGCCCCACCATTTGTAGGAGGGAGTGGCAGGCAGTTCTAGGGTTATTTCTGAGACTGCTTTATTTAAGAAGGATTGCCCACTGTAAAATAAACAAGAGACTTGACTGAAATACATACTTGTTAGTTTTTACTTGAAAAGCTGTTCTAGCGCAGGGGAAAAGAAGTATGAATATTTTGGTCTCAAAGCAGTTAAGTTTCTGCCTCGCTAAGATGTATCACTGCCTTGAAATCTGCAGTTGATGTGGCATTGAAATTTTAAAAGTATATAGGTTAGCGTTCCTCGCACTGAACTGACTGATGTCTAGTCTGTCACCGTGGCCTACGCGTTGTATTTCCTGGGCTGCAGGTGCCAGGAGGCATGAGAGGTTTTCATCCGTGAATCATTTCTGGGAAAGGTGACCATTTTTAGACACTTAAGTCACCCTGAGGTTTTCTTTCTTGCTCCAGGTAACCCAGTAACGTTCAAGAGTTAACTCCCCAATGGTTCCAGCCCCGTGCATTCTAACCGCCTTGAGGAGGGGTGACAGAGTCACAGAGAAGTTGCAGGGGTGTGCGGTGAGGACCTTCCGGCGCTCCTCCCTCCTAGGCCCAGGGCTGGCTTCCGCCAGGAGGCCGAGAGGACTCAGACCTCCTCGGAACCTGCACGAGCCTAGTTCTGGGTCCAGGAGGGCCGCCTGACCCGTGCCCCGCGCCGCAGCCTCAGTCTCCCCGGGACCCGCGCCGCTCGCGACCCGCAGCGGCCGCAGGCAGCAGCGCATCCCCGAGCGGCGGGGAGCCCGGGCCGAGGGAGAGACGCGCGCCCCCGCCGCGGCCTAGCCCGCGCGGCCCGGCCCCAGCCCTCACTCACCAGCTGCTGCCGGACCCAGCGCCACATGCCCCCGCCGTCGCCGACGCCGTCGTGGCCCGCCGGACGCGGG
The DNA here is from genome assembly GCF_037038515.1 of Microtus pennsylvanicus. NCBI lineage: Eukaryota > Metazoa > Chordata > Mammalia > Rodentia > Cricetidae > Microtus > Microtus pennsylvanicus. The sequence continues at coordinate 7,746,846 of NC_134594.1, forward strand.
GCCCAGCGGCAGCAGGTGGAGGAGGTCGCCGAGTCTGACCGGAGCAGGCGAGCCCCTCCGGCTGAAGTTCCGCTCGCAGGCGTCTCACTACCCGAGTCGGGTCCCCATCCCGTCACCCCGGCCCGGGGGTCCTACAGGCGCGGCCTGGCTGCCAACCGCGCTCCGCGAAGCTGAGCTTCCCGCTGCGCCGCGGCCACCTTCATCCCTGACCGTTGTCACCCGAAGCACCGCCGCCCCCACAGCGCCGCCCCGCCCTCGCCGCCATGGCCCCGCCCCCAAACCCCGCGCCCCGCCCTCGCGGGCCATAGCCCCGTCCCCAAGCCCCACCCTTTCCCGCCGTGGCCCCGCCCCCATGAGTTGCGTCCCACCCTCGCCCGTCGTGGCCCCGCCCCCAAACCTTGCTTTCCTCCCCCCCCCCTCGCCCGCCGTGGCCCCGCCCCCAAACCTTGCGTCCCAGCCTCACCTGCCGTGGGCCCTCCCCCTACGCTCTCTCTTCGCGGTCCTCCTTCTCCGTTTCCGGGAGGGTTTGCCTTTCTCCTTTCGGGTACCTGGTGTGTGACGAAAGTATGGTCGCTAGCGCAGCTGCGCCCGCCCGCGCTCGGAGCCTTTCCCGAGTCCCGGTCAGCCGGCGGGCGAGGCTGCCGCACTCCTCTCACCCGGGAGTTGAGCGGGCAGCTCTTCCGCTCTGCCCTGTTGCAGGTCTGTCCCCCAACACGCATCCGCACCAGAGAATGGGACCAGAAGGTTCGTTTCCAGAAACCATGAAATTGTCACAGGCTTTCTTTTGGGAGATAAATATGATCAAAATAAATTGTATAAAATTCTCAAAGAATTGGTGGAAATATTATTTTAAGAAAAATGTCAAAGGCATGTAATTGCTTCACACATGACCGCAGCTGGTTTTTCATGCCAGGGGGAAAGGTTGAGATTTCTCTTTGAGAATCCAGCCTGCGCCTTGGTTTCAGGGGGGTATTCCTGAGGTCCTGTCCTGCTGAGCTAAACTGCAAAGGTTACTGCAAAAGCTTTCTGTGGAAAGCTAATTCCCCCTAATCGCCACACATGCAATGAAAACTACCCTGAAAGTGACTTCGCTAACAAGGCTGTGGGTAACTGGTAAGAAGGAACAGACAAGCAACTAGAACGAGTTTATGCTGTCCAAACGCAGCTACCTGGACGTCTTCTGTCCATGTGTCTACACAACGTGCTTTCTTTTTTCCCCAAGTCAAAATACTTCAGCATCAGACGTTTGTAAACTGAAAAATAACACTGAATAAAAAACCTTAATCTAAGCTACCATGATTAGGCAAATCAATCGGTTTCAGCAGGAATTCTTTATATAACCCGGCTCTAACCTTTCTTTCCAGTATCTATGGCCTATAATATTATTCAACTTCAAAAGAGAAAAAGTAACCTTATTTTTGTTCCAATGACTGAGCCTTACTTTATCAAAGCAGCATGAAGTACGGGTGTGTTTATTAAAGAGAATAGGTGATAGTTCTGTTCCTAAGAGTGTGCCAGAACCTACTGCATCAAAGTCTACCGAATGTTCTAATTTATCCATCAGTTCTTTGAATTACATGCTATCACTGTCGTGTGAATGGAGAAATGGAAACTCAGGTTAAATAATTTGGCAAAGTTGTGATTCAGATTATGGATCGCCAGGCAATAGAACATGTGTTTTTAAACTGCATCCCCAACAAGCTTATTTTTCATATTTCATTTCCAAGAGATTTGGTTATAAATTAGGCCTGGAAATTTTTATGTATATGCCACCAAAATTGGCCCGGACGACCCGTGAAGCAGCTATCTAGAGAATATTGTATGTGTCATTGTTGACCTGGGTTCCAATTTTCTAAAGGTAGAAGTAGGCAAGGGGGTGGGAAATCTGGAAGGAGTTGGTTCTAGGTGTTATGAGGCAACACGGTAGAGCAACTCAAGCATGTGAAGGCCATAATGAAAGTTCAGTTCTCAGGTACGAAAAAACCCAGCAATATAGCAGCATTTTGCTCTGAACATTTTCTACCAGGACCATAAGCCAGGAGAGTATTTTTAAACTATAGTTATTATTCTTTTTTTAAAGTTCTAAATGCAATATTTTATTTTTACTATTATCAAATTTTTGTAAATATAATTATAGGAAAATATGTAATTGTTCTTTATGAGCTTTTTTATTTTATTTACTTATTAAAAAAATTTCTACCTCCTCCCATTTCCCTTCCACTGCCCCCATTTCCCCTTCCCCTCCCTCTCCAGTCCTAAGAGCAGTCAGGGTTTCCTGCCCTGTGGGAAGTCTGGTGGTAAAAATCCTCTACATGGAGAATTATCAGTGGCTTTTTTTTTTTCATTTAATTTACTTATTGAATGTTGCAGGGCTGGGGCCACTTGTTTGTCCCTGCTGCTCCGGCTAGCTTAGCCCTGAAATAACCACGCAGAAACTGTGGTTTATTATTGGCCAACTCTTCCATCTTAATTTAACCCATCTCCATTAACCTGTGTATCACCACGAGGTCATGGCCTACCAGCAAAGTTTCAGCACATCTCTAGAATCGGATCCATGGCGTCTCTCTGACTCCGCCCTTTCCCCCAACATTCAGTCCAGTCCCCCTCTGCCTAAGTTCTGCACTATCAACAGGCCAAGGCAGTTTCTTTATTCATTGATGGTGATCACAGCACACAGAGGGGACTCCCACATCAAGTGGAGGTAGGAGTGTATGCCATGGTGGGTGTGTGGAGGGCAGAGAAAAATTTTTAGAGATCAGTTCTTTCTCCCCACCGTGTGGGGCCCAGGGATTGAGCTCAGGACAACAGGCTTGGCAGTAGGTGCTATACTGCTGAGCCATCTTGCTAACCCTTATAGGTATTTTGTTGTTATTTGTTTCTTTTTAAAACATTAATTAATTAATTAAAACATTGGGAAATATAGGACAATATAAGTAATATCTGCTGTGTGAAATCTTGGTTTCAGTAGTATGTGTATACATATACACACATGCCTTCACACAATACAAAAGGGAATTTCATCCTGTTGCTAGTGGTTGGGAAGGTTTGGGGGCAGGGGCACACAACTAAAGAAGGCAGGCATCAGGTATAAAATGAAAACGTCTGGAGTTAGTAGTATTCATTTATTCCGCAGCTGTTTCTTCAGTGTTCCAGCATCAGATGGTTGTGTGAAGACTACCTAACACTGTGAATGGCACAAAGCCCACGTTAGAGTGACCCCTCTGCTCTGTGTGAGTTTATAGTCCAGATGGAAAGAGAAGTCACAGGAGCAAGTCAGTCAAGGAACCGTCAGTCCTGAAGTACTACCCTGATGATAGCCAATGATTCCAGAAAGCCGATGCAAGCACTAGCAATTGGGGAGGGTTTCAGGAAAAAGCTATCACAGATCATTTACTTATTTATCTAGAGCCAGGCGGGCGGTGGTGGCGCACCCCTTTAATCCCAGCACTTGGATGGTAGAGACAGGCGGATCTCTGTGAGTTCGAGGCCAGCCTGGTCTACAAGAGTTAGTTCCAGGACAGGCTCCAAAGCTACAGAGAAACCCTGTCTCGAAAAACTAATTACTTATATATCTAGGACTCTAGGCAAGCATTTTTACCACTGGGCCACATCTGAATTTAAACTGAATTTGAAATGGGAGAATAAAGTAGGGATAAGAGCTTCCCAGGTCGCCATGTGGAGGGAGCCTGCTCTCTAGTCTTCTCTTGTCTACTCTAGCTCTCCCAGAGCCCACATGCAAATGAGGCAGAGTTGTAGGTGACAAGAAGGGAGCAGCTGGATGCTCAGGATAAGGTCTTCCGGTCCTCTTCAACCGCTTCTGAGGTGGAAACAGCCAATGAACCCAGCTGAGGTGATGATGTTTTGCAAGTAGGCAAAGTTGAGCGGCCCAAGATGGCAGTCGCTCGACTCAGAGGAAAGTTACTCAGAACAATGAGGAAATCCCGGAGTCTTCTAAATAAGAAGACAGAGGGATTTTTCTCTAGAGTGTTGATCCACAAACATTTTATGGGGTATATTGGAGGGGGAGAGGGAGGCCCGACAGGAAACTACGCACTGGTAGAATGAAGCATTGCATAGAAAGTGCTGGACTGGCAAAGGGTCAGAAATAAAGCTGGCTGCTGTGCAGGAGTGTCCTGGAAACCTGAAACTTGAGCCATTCCAATGAGGTGACAGACACTCCAAGGCAGTGATTATCAGTGTCATTTAACGGCCACTACATTAATGATAAATATGGTTCCTTCATATTCATGTGCAAAATTATGTGCTAGCTATGTTTGTGAGATGTGTTCATTCTCAGGGGGAAAAATGCCAAATATCTCCTAACTTGGTATGACAAGCATTCTTAGGTATAACAGACAAAGATATTCTTCTTGTACAGATTTTCTTGGTTGTGAGCTTGTTAGGTTGAAAGTCAGCGTTAATTCATTTTGGTACTCATGGTGTCTAAAGAATATCCAATCTGTTCAGGGAATCAGTAGACCAATGACTGAGTAATCAAGGAAAAAATTATCTAGATTCATAATATCAAAACAATATAGAGTAAAGCATAGCAAGTGACGTAAGTAGATCCCAAGCTATGGGAAACCAATGGTCTCCATCCTTTAAGGTCAACGGCAATTTCTACAGTGTGCCTCCTTGAATCTTCTTGAGTCATTCTTCCATGAAGGACACTGAGCCTGCCTAGTATGTGGCCTCAATTATTTCTATATTAACAGATTCTTTAATATGCTAGGAAATCTTTTTAAATCTTACTTTTGAAAAGGGAAACTTCCAGTTTTCCTTGAAATCACAAACCCAAGTTTGACAGATGGTTCTGAGAGTAAAGGTACCGATGACCTGGCTTCAATCCCAAGAGCCCACATAAAGGAAAAAGAGAACTGACCACTGCGAAGTGCCCTCTGACCTCCAGGCGTGCATTGTAGCAAGTGTGCTCACACCGCACATACACACACACACACACACATACACACACACACATACACACACACACACACATACACACACACATACACACACACACCACATACACACATACACACACACACACATACACACACACACACACCGCACACACACATACACACACACATACACACACATATACACACACACATACACACACATATACACACACACACATACACACACACACATACACACACACAATAAATAAGTAAATAAATATGCAAATAAGAAAGAGATTATAAAATAGTCCACTTAGAAATAAATTCTCTCGGACTAATCATTTTTCAAGAGTTCTAGACCAGACTCTGCACAGAGATAAAAGGAATGAGGCAAACTTTTCTGGACCTGCCTAGGGTTAGACACATTGTGATGCTCCAGGACAGCGTGCACTGTGTAGTTTTCTTTCCATGTGCTGTGCATCAGTTTCCTCTGAGATCGAAGCATTATACCCTGGAAGCCCTTTAGGACAGATGGTAAGCAACTCAAAATAGCTTCAGGTAGTCCTTGAAACTAACCAGATTCACTAGGCCCCTCCCTCCCAAGAGTAAGCAAAAAGGACTGCTGGGAGTCACTGTCGGACAAGCTGAGACTGAAACTAGACACCTGGACGAGGCTTAGGCCAGCTGAGGAGCCTGGGAAGGACAGTCTCTACTCTGCTGAGGTCCCTGCAGACTGTGTAGTGTGCTCCAGGTCCCAGCTTTGTGTGCTTTTTCTTATGCTGAGGTAGACTTTGGTGATGCAGCTGTCCTTGAGTTTCTGCTTCTCTAAGTAAACCTTCATCCATACTTCTGTAAGTAACCCCAATAAAAGTCACTGATTCACCAGATCGGACTTCCGTAGTACTTTGGTCTTTCCTGGCCTCCCTTTCTGGGGTGAGGTGGTGTGTGTGTTACATTTTCTCAGGAGAAGTATTGCCATATGACACCCTGAGAAGTCCTCAGAAATCTGTAATGAGCTATGAGCTATGAACTCAGTTTCAACTTTTTGGACTATTTGTGTAAATATCTAACTGAGATTCAAAGCCACTGTGAGAATTAGAATTCATAAAAATGACTTCTTAAAAGGCAAGAAAACAGGAAAACAAATGTATTTCTACCTCATTTCTTCCTAACTTTAAGTTGCCCTTTAATAACTTGATTCAAATTTTGGACTCACTGGCTATGGCATTCTATGATTTATTCAAACAAAGGAAAACCAAAAACAGAATGAAAAAAGCCCCAGTGACTTTGGTTTCTGCACGTTTGCTTAGAGAAGGAACTATGATGAGTTTCTAACAACAGTTCCCGAGGGATTAAATTAAATGCAGCAAAAGGGGAATTTGTAATTTGTTGAGACTGCCTCCAGCACTTGACTTTCAGCGATCACAGTTGAGGCCACCAAACAATCTTCCAAAGGCAGTGCTTCTGCAACAGCTTGTTATTCGGGCATCACAAGGCACTTTTTTTTTTGCCTCAATTTACATAGTTTTGGGTTTTTTTTTTTTTTTTTTTGGTTTTTCGAGACAGGGTTTCTCTGTGGTTTTGGAGCCTGTCCTGGAACTAGCTCTTGTAGACCAGGCTGGCCTCCAACTCACAGAGATCCGCCTGCCTCTGCCTCCCAAGTGCTGGAATTAAAGGCGTGCACCACCACCGACCGGCTTTTTTTTGTTTTTGGTTTTTGTTTGTCTGGGTTTTTTTTTTTTTATTAAAATGACTCATCAAGTAAAAGTTTTCTAGCAATTGCTACATAGATTTTTTTTTTCCTGGGCTAAAATTGTTTTCTAAGAAAAATATTTTGAGTAAGTACATAAATATCTTCAGCTGCCTTAAATTTTACCAAACAGTACTATACTTTACTATACCTGTAGTTCACCCACTGGAGCAAATGAATTTGCGGTAAGTTGCCAGAACAGCTCTGCTTTGCCAGACTTAAATGCTCAGTTGAAAGAAGAGGTGTTGATGGAGGATTTCCTGGACATGATACCCTGTATCTCAAGATCTAGGTCTTACTTTTAGGTCTTAGAAACGCTATTGAAATGCACTCTTTGCTTCTCTTGTGGCTCTTCCTGTTACTGTCACAGGCCTGCAGCGCAGAGTCACACAGAGTCCTAAGTACAGGGACTGTAAGGGAAGTGACCTGAGGATCCCATAACTGTGTGTGGCGGGGTGGGGGGATGATGAAAATATTACCTTTTCTCAACTGTCCTCATACCAGATACCTGCAGAAATTCATTGACGACACAAAGAACTACACCACTATTTGAGTAACTTGTTCATTTTGCAATCTTGTGGGTATCTTGAATTTCGTAAGTCAGTGTGCTTCCTGTCATTGCTGTTTGGTTTGTAACTACAGTGATGACTCAGATGGTGTACATTTGTAATTTTTTGCCTCAATTTATTGCTTTGCCTGCTCTTGGCTTTCATTTGATCGACGATTGCCTTTATTTGTGATCTGCGGCACTACTCACATTTAATAAGTGACCTTCAATCTTCCTGAATAGAAAGAACAAAGGAAAATCCAACCGACATTTACGAGTACAGATGATAAAGATTGGTCTTCAGATTAGAGAGAGCCCTGGATCATGAAGTCTAAAGATCACATGATTCCATTTGTTTCTGTCATAATTACAAGCTTTTCCTTCTTTACAATAAGTGTTAATTTATAAGAATAATGTTATGAGAAGACAGTTGATTAAAAGAAAACAAAATGATGAGTTAAGCCTGTAGCTAGGAAAGGAAGACCATGAAGGGAGAAAATGTGAGGGGGAAGAAAGTGAGTCACAGTTTACACCCCCAAGATTTCGAGGAAGATGAGTCGGATGTTGGGAATTAGGAAATACTAGTTGGTTCATAAAGACTTCTGTCTGAGAACAGGAAGAGCAACTATTTGTTGACGGGCTTAAACTGAATATCTAGCTTTGGCTACAGTTTACCAGTGAGAAGTAAGTGTGTGTGTGTGTGTGTTGTGTGTGCATCTTTCAAATCAAAGTATGATGCCTAGATCCTCTGTGGCCCTGGAAGATAAGCAGATAGCCAGCTGATTCCTTACTGCTCAGGGGTGGGAGGTGAGGTGGGATTAGAAGGTGTGAGCTGAGGACAGTGCTGGGATGGTTTGAGACTAAAGGAGACTTCGGTGCTAGAGCAAGAAAACTGTAAGCAGGAGGAGAAGCCGTGCTTCTCAAGGAGCGAGAGATGAGACGTATCTCCATAGGGAGAGTCGTTACACAGCAGTGGACCAGGGTAAGAGCAGGAGAAACCCTTGGGCATGCATAGCAATTGCCTGAAATCAGCCCGACAAACTGTCTGTGCCTGCCTGCCTGTGCCTGAGTCCTGGCATGGCTCTCACCTCAGGAAAGATCTTCCATAGACCGCATGAGATCATCTTTAGAATTGTCTCTTTACAGAACGGGGAGAGACAGCTGGCCCCATGAGTCTCCACTCTTGACTCAAACACCTTCAGTTGTTTCTGGTGCTGCACGCATCCTCTGGAAATCTGTTCTATTATCCCCTCCCTTCTTACTCAGCTAAGTGTCCGCTTCAGTGACTCCTTCAGCGAAGGTCAGGATTCTGAACAGAGTTGGATTAAAGCATGCATAAGCTCAGAGGATTTATGTGCTTAAGATTCTGTGCTTAGAAGTTGCCTTTGCCCAACCTAGGGAAAATAATACAAAACTCCTCTTTGTTTCTTGGAAGAATATATATCAGGTTGCACATTTATTTGGAGTGGCTCTTTCTAGATTCTCCTCTGATTCGAATACTCTCGTTATCTCTCCTGTATAAATTGTCTTAAATCCTTTTTAGTCTCCTTTGCTGAGGCTTTCTTTGACGTAGTCCCAGGCAAGTACTGAGGCTTCCCATCAGGTTGCCGTGCACTGTCACCCGTTAAACATCTCCGTAATCCTCGGTGTGCATCCTTGGACTGCACACAGTGCATGCGTACTGTGAGCTCAGCTTCCTGTCTTCCTCCCTGAAAAGATTCCATGGAGCAGGGACTGTGTGACATTTATCAAGAGCTCAGATATTTGGCAGCTTTATGAAAAGAAAAAAACTTTTAAGTGGCCAGTGGAGAAGTCAAGAAATCCCCTGAAATGGTAAACTGGATGTTCACACAGAGAGTAAGAGAAGTTGGCACACTAGGAAAGACCAGATGGAACAAGGCATCTTCCTATAAGATATTAATTTGATGAAAGACTTCACAGATTTCTTTGTTCTTAAATTTTTATTACGTATTCATTGACTCTATCTCTCTGCGGTGTGTGTGCATGTGTGTGTGTGTGTGTGTTTGTGTGTGCATGCGCACACCCACAAGTGGAGGTCAAAGGGCACCTGGAGGGAGTTAGTTCTCCACTTGCAAAGTAGGCTCCAGGGACTGAACTGAGGACTTCAGGGTTGGCAGTAAACGCTTCCACCTGCTGAACCTTCTCACCAGCACTATAGACCATCTACGGTCACACTTCTGATGAGAGTAATTGGTTTCTTTTCAGATATCTACTAGTAGAATGTAATGGAAAGTTGTCATTGTAATCAATCTATAATTGACACTTTCATAAGACTTATTTGTAAAATTCTTTTCTATTCAGGTCCGGTGTCCGGAATCCACTGTGGTTCTGCTCTATTCTGTTCCGGTGTCCGGAATCCACCCTCTCTCTCCATTGCCATTCTGCTCTATTCAGTTCCGGTGTCCGGAATCCACCCTCTCTCCACTGTCGTTCTTCTTGTCATCACTTGCTCACCCAACAAATGAATGCCAAGAGTTTAGCAAATGCGGGTCATTGTGCATGCATTCCTCAGGTGAATGATCCCGCTAACCTTGCTTTCAAGTTCATAGTTCAGGATCAGCGGGTTCTAAGTTGTAGTGAGGTAGAAGCAGTAAGTTCTGTTGTGCTGTTGCATGGTAGGGTGAGAATGCATAACAGGAATATACATTTACAAACCCTTGAGAGAAATTTTTGGAGTTTTCACCACACAGAAATGGTAGATTTGATCTGATTTAAACATTATCCAATGTATTCATGCATTAATACGTTATTTGGTACTTCATTATTATGTATGTATTTTATACATCATTTAAAAATATTTTAAGTTTAAGTTTATAATTAAAAGCCTGAAAGGCCATTACTTCAGAATTTGATTATTAACCTCCAAATATTTTTATGCCTGCCATCTTGGATATGGTAAAAAAAAAATGCTGCCAGAAAATTCTCAGAAAGTATTCCTACATGTAGGAAATTGTAAGTACAAAAGGTAAAGAAGATCAATTTAGAATCCTTAGATCTATTTCCTCCAACTTAAGACCTGCCGTTCATTAACCACCTCCTCAATTGTTCAGCTCAGATGTGGTGACTCTGTGTGGGCTGGGGCTTCTTAGTAACGAGCACCTATACACCCAATGACACCGCAAGAAGGGACATCCTGTCTGCAGGACAGGAGATAGCACCTTATCTGCACAAAGCAAGAGTAGCAGGGCTCGGATTGCAGTTCAACGGTAGGGTTCTTACCTTTGATGGGTTAAGTCACAGGGTGCAAGTTCTGGTACCTTCAAAACAAGACAAAGCAACAAGAACAAAACCAAATCACAGAAAAGCTGAGAGTTTTTGATGATTCCCTACGTATGTGTATGTGTATGCTTTCACCAACAGGAGAAAATGTGGACAAGTAATGTGTACATATTTCATATTTATCTCACTTCATTTTTAAATAATGTCCTATTAATTTTTTAGTATTTCCTACATTTCATGTGCATTAATGTTTTACCTATATGTGTATTATATCCACGACGTGCATGCCTGGTGACTAAGGAAGACTCTTCCGTCCTTATTACACGGTCCTCACCTTTGGGAACCTGGGAAGCGTCTTTTTAAGAAATGTCCAAATCGTGGACGTTCTGCTCTCCTTAGAGCCAGTCACTGAAAGGTCCACTTGCTTTAGTAACCATGGAGACACGGTCAAGGTGGTGAGCGCCTGCTTCTTTCCTGTGGAAGACCGCCATGTTTTTATGAGCATAGCCATGCTTTTAACACATTTATTGAGCACCTGCTGTTTGCTGGGAACTGCTTGCTGTGCCATAGTTCAAGAAGGATGAGGCAAGTGAAGGCAGAGTGCCCCTGAGGACGCAGCTGGTTTCTGGGCACCATTCCTATGCATCCCACATATTTACATCCTGCAGCTGAAATGGGCTTTAAGAGGCAACCTGCTCACTAGTAAGAGCGACTTTGGAATTTACCAGCGAATTTGATATTTATAGAATATGTGAAGAAGATGGGAGAAATCACTGTGTCAGAGTTCTGTTCAGACTTGAGACTGTGAAACCATGTCCAATTTAGTAAACTTCTTAGCAAAATTACATATTAAATCAGAAGCAGAGATCATTATTTTAAATGAAAATGTCAGGAGTGGGGGGGGCATCATTAAACTCTTTCTCTCGTTGTCACTGAGTAAAAACCCCACAAGCAGTCAGGCTTCCCGATAGTGTCCTGAAGAGCATAGGCCTAGGCATAGGAGAACATGTGCGGAATCTTCTGTGGAGTTCCACCGTGTGACAGTGCCAAACATCTCCAAACAAACCAGAGCTGGAAAACCCACATTTCTTCATTGTCTTCAGTGTACCAATTAGCAGGGCCTTGAGTTTCTTTCTCCACCTCCCCCCCCCCCCCCCGGATTTATATTTTTGTGGTCGGCCATATCTCTTTACCATGCTTCCTGTTTGTAATATCCGTCAATGGCAGGCCGTTTTCCTTTCTTTAAAATCCCTTTGAGTATCTATCTCAGTGTTGATTTTTATCTTGACATTCAAACGGAAAACTTATTCTCCCCCGACCCCCGCTTCTTCAGAGGTATTCCTTTAATCTACGTTCTTTTTTTTTTAATTTTTAATGGTAAGTTCTCCTCAAAAACAACCTTTATTTACTGCGTTCCTTGACAATTTCATATGTATGTATAGAACACTGTTGAGTCTCCTCCCCATTCTGATCTCCTTCCTGTCCCTATTTCCCCTCACATTCCAGTCCCATCTCCCCATCTTTTCCTTTTATTTTGAGGCCTATTGCATTTAACTAGGACCATCAGGTTTAAAACCAACCACTGGAGCCCAGCGTTGTGGGTCCACGACAGAAGACAATGACTTGCCCTCCTCCAGAAGCCATCATTAGCCCGTGGTTCAGCAGTGAGAGAAGGGTTAGGGCTCCATCATGCTCGAGGTATGCAGTCTTAGCGGGCCCTTTGCAGACAGCCACAGCTGCTGTGGAACCGTGACTACAATGGCAGTCGCATCTCCAGCAGATAGCTGTTCTAGCTTTCGTCCTATTTCTGGGATAAAGCCCTGCCCAAAAACAACTTGGAGAGGAAAGGCTTTATTTGGCACACATGTCTTGATCACGGCTGGTCATTCCGAGAAGTCAGGGTCGGAACTCAAACAGGAGCAGAAGTAGAAAACACGGAGCAAATCTGCTTCCTGGATTTCTCTTAGGCTTGTGTTCAACTACCTTTCCTGTAGGTTCTGGGTCCACCTTCCCAGGAATGGCACCGACAGTGGACTGAGCCCTCCCACATCAATTAACAATCCGGAAAACGCCACCCACATATGCCTACTGGCCAATCGGATGGAGGCATTTTCTCAGTTCCGTTCTGTGGGCCCAAGTGACTCTAGTTTGTATCAGCTTGGCTGAAATTAGCCAGCACAATAGCGATTCACTGCCCTTCTCTTATCTTCAGCTCCCACGTCATTTCTCGCTTCTGCAGTGATGCCTAAAATTTACAGGGGATGGGATTAATGTCCTGTTTGGAGTTGAGTACACAACACTTATTCTCAGTACATTAAATGGTCATGTAGACACATTGCGTTCGCCACTGTTCATTGCAAAGAGAAGCTTCTCCGATTAACTCTAGCAGGAGTATTGCCCATGTACATAAGCATAAATATTTAGAAAGTCGTTTGACGCTATGTCAATTTAGCTAAACAACTCTTGGGACCTAAGTGCACCTCAGCCGTGAGGTTTTGACTGAGTGCCAGCCACAAATTCTCCCCCTCGTGGAATAGGTCTCAAATCCAATCAAAGAGTCGTGCAGCTCATAGTTGGTTACACTCTTAAGAGTTAGGATCTATTGTACCAGTGGGCACATCTAGACAAGATGGTACAGGTTGGTAATAGAGCTAACAAGGCTCACAACTTGCTTGGTAAGACCATTGATTCCTTTTCTACCCCAGCAGCCTGCACAGCACCTTCCACCACTGTGAAAGCTAACCAGCAAGGAAGCAGCTCCCAGCTCAGTTCCAGCTTAATTTCTTTGCATCTTAAAAAGCAAGGTGTGTTGTCTTCATCAGTAGGTCTTAGCATCCAGTTCTGGTGGGCCACCAAGAGGAATAGCAAGACCTTATAATATTTTGGGATCTTTTATTTAAAGACAGGGTCTCACTGTGTAGCTCAAACCCCTGTCAATCTTCCTTCCTCTGCTTCTGAATGCTAAAATTACAGGAATGCAACACCATGCCCAGCTCCATGTATAGTTTTCCCCGGTGTACTATACATCAAAAGTATTACTAAAAATTTGGCTGTTGGTTATTCTGACGTCATTTCTAATCTCACATTGGAAGTGGAAGTTTTGAGGCACATGAAAATAGAATACACCAGTCACGTGCTTAAAATGAGAGCTTCCTATTGCCCAAGTACTATCCATCTTCGTTGTTTCCTTCAGACACTGCCAAGCAGAGTGATAGACAATAAATGGCCTATAGAGACCTTGCCACAAGAATGCTGGCACAGTTCCTTTTGTATTTAATGGTCAAATGGGAATCTGAGTGCTGCTTCAATGGTGTTTTTAGACAAGATCAACATTTTAATGCACTGTACAGTTTGGATAAGCATGTCCAATAAGTGTGAGACTTGCATAGAAGACAATGGAAGGGAAAGACCTCGCAACAGGAGGAGGAAGTTCTCCGGTAGACTGCCTTAGGAATTTATGGTATCACCTTGCTCTCTGCTGGCTGGTTCATACTGTAGACTTGGACTTACCAGTCTCAAAAATTACATAAGCCAATCCCTTATAATAATTTCTTTGGCTAAATGATAGATAGACAGATAGTAGATGACAGGAAGATATACAAATGATAGATAATGGTTGGATAGATAATAAATAATAGGTGATAGAAAGATGATTCATGCATTCCACTAGTTGCTCTCTGGAGAACCCTAAATAATATGAATTGATTTCAAGATACAGATTTCAAGTAGAAAGAAGGAATAGTCAAAATACCAGAGAACTTTACAACACTGACAGACATTTTACACGAATGTGGTCTTTATCCCCCCCGTGAATCATATTCCTAAAATAACATGCTTCTAAAAATCACAGAGAGATGATTCGACCTGCTATATTTTTGTCTTGCAGAAAAGATCAAACGAAGTGGGTTTTAGCTTCGCCATAACCAGCTTCTTTCTGTGTCATTCTCTGGGAAATTTAGACTTCACTTGTACTCATTTATGGAATAAAATTAATTACTTTATTCATTCAAAGCACATTGGCAGGCCCCATGCTAGACACTGCACTTAGGCCCTGACTCTATGAAACTTTGCTGGGAGACAGACAAGTGAAAACCATTACCTGCTTGCTGTACTCGAGGCACACCCCAAGTTTAAAAGGCAGAAAGCATCAGTGTCTAACTCTACGGAAGAATAAGGTAGAGCAGGTCTTCCTGTAGGGCAGGGTGCGTGTTGGATCAGCACAAAAGAATCTAGCCTTTCCCCCCTGCTGCTTACTCTTCTCTATCTGGTTCCAGAATTAATAATGATTTTACCTTAACACCCACAAGACACTCATGTGTTCCTAGGCAATTTCATGTTTCCCTTCCTTCTCTTTTGCAGAGTCCTAGAAGGGTTGGCCAGAGACGGCATGAATAGCCCAAATGCACTTGCACCCTTTGCTCTTACGAATTCCAGATTACTCATGTGTCTTTAATTCCAGTAGCAAACTTGCAAAGAATAATTTACTTCTCCATCCATTGGATTTCCACACTCGATCGTGGAGCATGAAATTGTAGCAAGCTCTCCTACTTCCCTCTTCGCTGGACTAGCTTTCCTTGTGATCCATCCCTGGGAAGTCACATTTAAAGCCTGCTCTTCATTGTCACTAATGAAATTAGTTGATGTTGTATAGCCCCTTTATGTCTATATGATCAATCGAAAACAAATTTACTTGCTTCAGTGCATATAAGAACTTAGTGCTCTTAAACTGGACTCCTAGGGTGAATTCTAATTTTCAAAAAAAAAAAAAAGGCTTTCTGTCCCTACTTCTTTTTCTTTCTATCACAGAATGACTTTACTAGGAACGCAGATATTTTGAGCCAAGACAGATATGTGACTAAATGTGAATGGCTCTACTGACAACAGCATACTCCTGTTACTCTGTAGGGGAGTGTAATGGAGCGTCTTACTGTTCGGAAGGTGTAACAGCTTGAGGATTGACGAGGCGGCATATGACCAAATTCAGACTGTCTTATGTGGGGGTCAGTAGCCAAGGGTGATTTGATTTGAAGAGACAGAGTGTACAATTCCTAGTTGGGAGTATTTTAGGGACTACAAAACAGAGATGTGTTTTTGAAGAAAGGCATACCACATTGAGACCCTGGAAAGAAGGCCAGCCAGGAGACAGTGAGGTTCCTCAAGCTTGCTGAGGTTCTGAGCTGGATTCCAGTCCCACAGCGAGTTTTACAGAGGGGTGACCAGTTAGCAAGGGCAGGCTATGAACCTAGTCAGCTCCAGTGATGCTCAATAGAATCGTGGCTTCTTGGTGTATCTGGGATCCCCATCAGCAGGTGCTCGGAGGAGCAGATACTCCTCACTCCCACAGGAAAGGCAGGTAAGCTGTAGGAAGGAAAGGGCAAAGTTTCCAGTCAATAATGGTCGAAGTCACAGCTAGAGACCATGGCTGATAATTAGAGACCAATAATGACCACCTATGGGAGAAGCTGTTAATGTATTCTATACTTCCATGTAAGGGTTCCATGATTTCTTGGCCAGAATTCAGGCACATGGTCATAACAATCTTTAAGAAAGGCTGAGAAATACTATCCAGATAAAAATAGAAGTTCTGGGGTTGGAGAGATGACTCACAGAGATGAAAGGTGAAATCTCAAAGTAGTTTTGATTTGCTTTTTCCTGATGGCTAAGAATGTTGAACATCTCTTTGAGTGCTTCTCAGCTATTTGTGTTTTCTCTTTAGAGAATGCTCTGCACCTAATTTTGTGTTTTCTCTTTAGAGAATTAGATCTGCACCTAATTTTTTATTTGTTTTCTTGATGTCCAGTTTTTAAAAAGTTCTTTATATATTTTAGAAAAAAGTGAAATAGTTCATGAATTTGCATGTCCTTTTTGCGCAGGGGCCATCCTAATCATCTTTGTATCGTTCCAATCTTAGTAGGCATGCTACCAAAGCAAACACAGATTTCTTTTTCTTTTGAATAAAAATTGTTCTAAGAAAGAGGCGATCTCATTCAGGGTCAGCTAACACTTTCCATCACAATCCCCGTCTTTCATGTGAAAGCACTGCCTTAGCAACCCTGCTCGACAGGGCAGTGCATGTGTGCAATCCCAGCACGCGGGAAGACCAAAGGTCATACTCTGCAGAGCAGAGATCTTCATGTCACGATCAGAGCACGAGGGCCTCAGAACAGCGAGAGTGAGGCAGTTTGTTGTGAGCTGTGCAAAGAACAACCTTTGTCGTTCTGGACACAGGTCCTTTCTCCGCTTCCTCATTGGCTGAGTAATCAGGAGGGTTCAAGCCTGCCTGCTATCAAGGTCTTATCTCTCTGCATGCTTTTTTACATTTATCTTTTCCTCAAAAACAAACGAAAGAAAACAAAAACCCGTGAGTAGGTTCATCTCTACACTTTCTACACTGCTTGTTTTAAATCTTACCTGTAGGCCCATATTTCTCTATGGCATGGCAGCCAAGCCATCAAGCCATAGGCCACACTTAAGATGGGTCACATATCCTGCCAGGCAGGCTGTCGCTAACCTAACAAAAGGTCAGGATGTTTTTATTCTTTCTTTGTAATAGCATACAGAGCAGACAGGTAGTTGTGGACATGACAAAAGGCCATTCACCTGGTTACCTAGGAGACAGAATGCTAATGTATTTCACCGTCAGTTAAGTTATGGTATTAAGAATATTTGGAGAATAAACAAAGGAATTCTTCAGGGTGTGAACTCAGGATTTCATGAGAGATCACTGAGAATCTCCCTCCTGATAAAGCCATGTGAGTTGTGTCTTTATTCCTGTGTCTCCACGCTGATCCAGAGAGAAACAGCTTATGTTGGGGTCCAGTTGAGAGAAATAATTTGAGGGTCTGCATTAGCACCGGACCCCGACACTTACTGGACACTTAACCTCCTGGTTAGAGTGAGCTGTTGCCACCATTCTGTGGATATGGATATGGGGATATGGGTTCTCCACACACAGTGTCTACACCAAGCTTCTGCTTTGGAATTTCCTGTAGGAGCTAGAAGCCCAGATTCTCAGTCCCACCTTGTGCTAAGAAATAATGTTATTTCTCAGAATTATTTTAAATAAATTTAAGAAGGAGGATGTATTAGTGTCTGAATTTCTAGGTATGCAGTAGACTTTCTTTAAAATGTTGGATAGTGTTCCTCTTTACTAATCACCCTCTGTCCATTTTTTCGTTTTTGTTTTCTTTTCTTTTCTTTTTTCTTTTTTGGTATTTTCAGACACAGCCTCACTGTGTAACCAAGGATGGGTTCAAACCTAAAATCTTCTGCTTTAGCCTCCTGATTTCTGGTTTTGGCAATGACAGACACTTACCACCACACCCTGATTTCCATGTTAATTTATTAAAAGATTTTATTTAATATTTATTTAATATTTGTCTGTTATGTGTATGCGTGCATATGTCTGTGGGTCTGTGTGCATGGGTGTGCAGGTGCCCATGGAGAGTAGAAGAGGGTGTCAGTTTCTCTGGAGCTGAACTTATAGGGAGTTGTGAGCAGCCACCTGACATGGGAGCTAGGAAGTGAACTCACGTCCCCTGAGTAAGCACTCACTCTTAACCTCATCCCCTCCATAGTCTTCGGACCTTTAAAACTACACTTGTTGATGTGTGCTGTCATACTAGCTACACAGAAAGGCCAAATCTTAAGTTCTAATCGAGAGCCACGGAAATTCTCTCCTCATCCTAACCCAAAATTATTTGATATTTTTTAAAATGAAATTTAAGTCAGCAACTAAAATGGAAGTTTAAAAAATGATTCTAGCATAATATAATGCAGAGACAAACCAATCTGATACACTGAAGAATAAAATTAGGAAATATGAAAGTCTAGCTCTTTTCTAGGGTTAAGCTCTTATTTTTCTACAGGAGCTGATAACGTTGCCTGGATAGTAAGAGACAGTCTACATCCCAACATTTAATAGTTTAAAACCCAGCTGAGGTAGTTGGAAGGCTACATTGGCATGACTTAGCCTGATGCTTCAAATAGGGGAGAATACATGTGTTCAGGATCAAATCTGCAGTGGAACTGAGATGCAACACGGGCAAGATCTGCTAAAAATGCCTCAGATTCATTGCATTTGTTTTGAATTAGTTTTGATCATTGATCAGTCAGAAGTTTTTTAACTGTTGCCAAGCTTTTCGTCGCCATGAAGATCCACAGTTTGATGAGGGTGGGTGAGCTGGCTCAGTGGGTATGGGTACTTAAGGCCATATCCGAAGCCCCGTGGTGGAAAGCTGACTCCTGTGATGGATATTCCTGGTTGTCAACTCGATCACATCTGAAATTAACTAAAAACCAAGTGGCTGGGCACACCTGTGAGGGGCTTTTTCTTAATTAAAGCATTTGAACTAGAAAGACCTCCCTCTAATCCAGATCTTTGGGGTGGGAAGATCCACTTTCAGTCTGGCCCACACCTTCTGCTGGTAGCCTTTGCAAAGGACATGGAAAAAGGAAGCTTGTGCTCTCTTTGCTCTGGGTCGATTCCTTCCCTGCCATTAAAACCTACTTCTTTGGGATTCTGAAGTATACTGAAGACCAGTTGAGACATCTACCTTCATGGACTGAACGACTACCGGATTCTTGAACCTTCTATTAGTGGGCAGCCATTGTTGGGTTAACTGGACCAAAAGCTTGTAAGACATACTCTTTCTTTCTTTCCTGGAACTCACACTGTAGATCAGACTGTCTGTCCTTGAACTCACAGAGATCTGCCTGCCTCTGGCTTCCGAGTGCTGGGATTAAAGGCGTGCGCCACCACCGCCCATTACTATACTCGTCCTATGTAGAGAGATCCACTCCAAGTCTCCTGTTCTTCTAGAGAACCCAGACTAATACAACTCCCAGGAAAGCTTTCCTCTGCTCCCCACACACATGCCATGGCACATGAATACACACACCATATAATAAACAAAAAATAAAAACTAAAAAACAATTACCTTATTTAAAAATGAGTTTAGAAAGAGAAAGTTTTTGTCTCTTATTTAGGGCCATAAAAAGTGAACTCATTTTTTCCCTACAATTAAGTAGAGACTATTATCTGTTTTTTTGTGTTTTTTTTTTTTTTGGTTTTTCAAGACAGGGTTTCTCTGTGGTTTTGGAGCCTGTCCTGGAACTAGCTTTGTAGACCAGGCTGGTCTCGAACTCACAGAGATCCGCCTGCCTCTGCCTCCCGAGTGCTGGGATTAAAGGCGTGAGCCACCACCGCCCGGCGAGACTATTATCTGTATCTCCATTTTACATCAAGATAAAAGAATTACTAAATATTAAAGATTATAGGTTTCTTCAAGCATCCCCATACTTCTTGGAATTCAACATTTTAATTTATTTATACCTCCCTTTTCACTTTCTCTCTGTGTGTGTTTTGTGCATGTCCCTGCATGTGTGAAGGTCAGAAGACAACCGGGGGAAGTTGGTTCTTTTCTTTCACCATGTGGTTTCTGAGGATGGCATTAAGATTACCAGTAAGATTATTAGGCTTGGCAGCAAGCTCCTTTAGCCAGTAAGCTGCCTTGCTGCCCTTCCTCCCTCTGTACCAAAGCTCTGACCTGGGGTTTTATATATTTATAAAACCTGTTACATTACAAAACTCCAAAGCATTCATTATAAGCCAATAGGAACCAAGATTTATTGAGTGCCTATTATATAATATCAAAGTGTGTATGCCATTTCTGATCCTTATTTTTAAAAAGGCCACTAGGTGCTTTAGTGATAATTAACCCCTTTGCATCCTTTACAGTCACTACAATAAGATTTGGCACATATCAGTAGGGACATAATGATTGACACATAGTAACAGGAAATACTAGTTTCCTGTCTTACATTCAGTAGAATTTTGGAGGACTTTGGCTCAACTCCAGTGTTCAACTTTTGTATTTTTCCCCCTTTCAGCTTCATTTAATCAACTGAAGGAAATCTTTTGGCTCCTGGTAAAACTGCCTTTTCCAGCTTTGTATTAACTATAAATGTTGGTCCTTAAAGTCATTCAAAAGAGTCCTAAAGGATTAAAGATAGAGGACTTCATTTTTTCAAAGCTCCAGACTATCCTGAATCATGCTTTTAAAAATGTTACTTTGTTGTTGTTATTACTATTACAGTTGGAGTTGCTTCCAGGAAAGAAGGACTATTTCCATAAGAAGACTGGCTCCTGGAAGCTGAGTTTTACCTCTAGCCGAAGGCCACAAAATGCAGCTCTATCTTAAGTTTTACATGTAATGTTTCTCTTGTGGTCATTGTAACTTAGCTCAGCTAAAGGAAAGGGAAAGAAAGAGGCCCCTGGCTGATTAGTAATAGGGCTACTAATGGCAGCTGTCATTCTCTCCTGAGATCTAGTACGGGAAAGCATCTATTTGGGGGACATGATTTAGTAAATGGACATTTGAGCTTTGCACCTTGTCATTTAGGATGAGCCACTGTAACTCAGACCCTTCCAACACTAGCTTGAAATTCTGTCCAGTCTCCTTGGCCTTGCACTTCTCTACACTAGGGTGCACTAATGGAACTGGTCTCAGTGGTTCTAGAACTTAGCAGCAGATGCTGGTACCTGCAGACAGTCCTGCTCAAGAAGGGAAGATGGGGCGAATTTTGCATTTGTCCTCTTAAAGGGTAAAAACCAGCCTGATATGTTTTGTGACTCTTGGGACTGAACCAAGTGCTCTAACTTTAAATCAAAGGGCAGACAGACATACACACACACACATGTTTTTAGAGGTAAAATCATGATGCTCATACAAATAAACATATATCAAATATTTTATTCAACTTATTAATTAATAACACAACCAATAAAAAGTAACAAGTAGGGCTGGAGAAATGGCTCAGCGGTTAAGAGCACTGACTGCTCTTCCAGAGGACCGGGGTTCAATTTCCAGCACCCACATGACAGCTCACAACTGTCTGAAAATCCAGTTCCAGGGGATCTGACACCTTCACACCAATGCACATAAAGATAAATAAATCATTAAAAAAATTTTTAAAAAGTTACAAGTAGTACAGAGTGATGGGGAATCTCCTTCAGCCAATGACCTTTAAGAGACTGGACTAGCTTGGGGCATGACCTTTTGGGTACCCAGAGAAAACTGCCAGCCTGCCCAGCGCTCTCTCTCTCTCTCTCTCTCTCTCTCTCTCTCTCTCTCTCTCTCATTCCCATCATGTTCCCAACGTGCTTCACACGTTGAGGTTGGACTTCCTGTTCCTGTTCGATGAGTTTTCACCTTTCAATAAAGAATAATATTGGAATCTTTTAGAGTTAGCTTGGGATTATCTGACTCGTGTCCCCTCCCCCATCCCTTTTATGCATTCAGCTACAACAGAGGAAGAGTAGTACCCACAGATCAAGAATAAATCTGTATTCCACAAGCTAATACAGCTTATAAAGGCAGTCTTTTATGTTACCATATTATATACGAAGCCGTGACTGTCTCCCAGAGACATAAAAAGTGCCAGGCCTTACAGAATCATATAAGTTGTACGAGATAAAATATTCAATGTCTTATCCTCTCTCTCTCTCTCTCTCTCTCTCTCTCTCTCTCTCTCTCTCTCTCTCACACACACACACACACATTTTGATCCATTTCAAAATCATTCACATTTTATAAGCCAACACAGTAATGTGTTTTTATGAATTTTCAACATCAAATATTTTATCCATATTTTTTTCTCTTACTTTCGCTTTGGAACACTCCCCTCCATGTCTTGGAGCAGGCATCAGTGCTCTGAACTCAGGCTAAGATCCAGCTGAGCTGTAAACAGCTGTAGTAAGATTTACCTAGAAGAGTTTACACAGTTTACAGCTGGCTGGCTCTTATCAAGGTTCTTGCCCACCTCTACGCTGATCTACCTGCTATTCTTCAGTTAAAAGAGAACAGGGCTAGAAGTCTTACCTTGGCTGTGTGTCCTACAGCACCAAGTACGCAGGCAATAGGCTGAGAAGTCTGAGGGCTAAAGTTATGTTTTATGTTTAAATTACCGTGCCCTAGAGCTCTATAAAACAACACGCCTCTCACCTGTAAGCCCCACTTGCCCAAGGACAGGTAACTTCCTGGAATGCTGGGGGCTGTTGCTCACGTAAGATAACAAGCCGTGTTTTTAGCTTCTGTCCATAAGCTTGGTTGCTCTGACTGTGCAGGATGTGATTGGTCACACACAGGCGGGTCGTGTTTAGTCGGGAAGTAGGTCACTATGTATATTTGCCCCCATTGGATGAAGGTGGGAAGTGCATAGCTTTGTGGGCTTTGCCCTTATAAGCCCCAGACTAATGTAATTTGTAGTCATACTCTGGGAATCCCAGGTATGGACCTGGCCAGCATCCATCAGCCAGTATTTAATAAGCCTTGTTTCAAATTTGGTTACAGATTGTGGTAATGGTCTTATCTTCACTAGGTGGGATAAACAGAAGCAACATGTTCCACAATAGGAGGAGCCAGAGAATAGCCTTGTTAAAAGTTTCCTAAACCCTATAGGTTATTATTTAAAAAGCAAAACAAAAAGCAACAACTTCATTTAGATATTTCTCTGAATATGACATCATAAATATTTATGTAAATATCACCAAATATAAATTTTGAATATGAAACAAATTTTGAAATGAACCACTGATTAAAAACCAAGAAAATAAAATACTGAGTTATTTCTCAATTAAGAGAAAACATTAAAGAATGTCTTACAAATGAATGGATTAAAGAATAGACAGCACATAGAAATGAAGATTAAAGC